>NC_060144.1:360112379-361312379 GCF_021461385.2 Schistocerca piceifrons | reverse complement strand
ATACTGGACAGATTCAAAGGTTATTCACATTCGCTGCAAGGTAGCTTGGTGTGGACAAACAATGGTAATCAAAGGATGTCGATAAAAAGTAAATAGCATAAACCCTAATATTAAGCATGTAGTCATAAAAAGTAAAGACTTAAGAGACCATAAAAAGTAAAGACCTAACTGTTTAGTTCACAAAATGAAAAAAAAATTGATTTGCAGGTATTCGTACGATATGTTTACTCCCATTTCCTTGACTATTTATTTCCAAATGTAGCTTTTACTGGTACTATTCATACAATGTTTCTTTCGAGGGTCACGTAACTTTTAGACATTTAGTTAGAATTCCTCGTCTATTGCCTTTTTGTGTGTATAGTGTGTTAAACCGGGGACGTAGAAACGACGGAGAGGCTTCGTCCCACCATAGCCCTCAGTGGTTTACAACCCCACAACAGGCCACAGCAGTCCACCCACCCCACCACCGCCCCACACCGAACCCAGGGTTATTGTGCGGTTCGGCCCCCAGTGGACCTCCCTGGCAACGTCTCATACCAGACGTGTGTAGCCCAGATGTTTGCGTCGTAGAGTAAAAATAGATGTACGCGTACGTGGAGGTACTGTTTGCGCAGCAATTGCCGATAGTTGTAACTGAGGCGGAATAAGGGTAGATGGAAAAACCGCCATAAAAACCATCCACAGGCTGGCCGGCACACAGGACCTCGACGCTAATCCGTCGCGCGGATTCGTGCCGGGTACCGGTACGCCTTCTCGCTCGGGAAGCAGCGCGTCATACCGCACGGCTAGCCGGGCAGGCTAACGCCTTTTTTGTAAACAATCTATCGTTTCACACATCAAAAGAGTTACAATTTGAATGACGTGAGGTGTCGCGAACTTGCTATACAGCACTAGCGACAACGGAACTACGCGACGTCGCACGGCGAATCACAGTTGGCCAGTTGGTCAACATTTCCTCTCAGCGCTGCGCTGCGTAGTTCCGTACCCGCGTATCGCGTTGAATCATGTACGATTTCATACAAACAATATTTGGTCGCGTCTTGCCGAGCCACTCTGCTATAGTTCAGCTTAGTGCGGTCTTATCTTAATGCACTCTAAGGTTTTTGTTTCAGCCCCACGTCGCCGTACCAGTGCCAGCAGCTAACGGTAAGTCATGACATTAACGTTACTAACGATGCAAATCTTGTAGCCCATAGTCTGAACATCATTTCCGTAAAGTTGGGTAGCTGTAGGATAAACATTTTTCCATTTACACTGGCTCAAGTAAACAAAGCCCCGCAGTATATTTTAGTTAATTTAATCCGTCTAATGACCTAGTCTTCGACTGGAAGTTAAAGATTAAATTCCTTTTTCCACTGTAATGTTACTGTGTTATCACCACAATCCAGTCACTCGTCCTCTTCAATGACACACACACACACACACACACACATGCACAGTGGAAGCCGGCTGGGCTGGCCTGCGCATTGTAACGAGCCCCACAGAGGGCCGCCGCCCGACAGAGGAGCTGTAATCACAGGGTCGGCGGCCGAGCGCTGAGCGGCCGGAAGGCCATTAGGGCCAATCTCAAATCTGCTGCGGTCGACGGCTAGTCGATTAAGATATGCAAATACCGCGCACCGGCGCTGCTGTATCTGCAGAAAACCGCCCGGTTCACTTGCGAGAAAGAAATTAATTTCCTATCCTTTAGGAGACACTCAGCAGGCGACTGAATGCATCGTGTCCAATTTTCAGGTTTCGAGTTTCCACATTACGGCGCACGGCTACACTCGTTACTAACAATAGTCGACGAGCACTTTGCAGCCTCAGTTGTTACGCGCTGGCAGCTAAGGGCGCTCTACACAAGGCGAAATTGCACTTCCATCTCAACAACACCGGTACATGACTTGCACTTGATAAATCTGGTGAATATATTTAGCAGCACAATATCTTCTTCATACGGAAAGGGTTCGTTATCGTCTCCGGAAATCAGTACCAAATTAACACTGAAAACAGCTCTCGTACACTCCCAATACAGAGTCATTCTCGAATGTGGAACTTATTTTAAAAAATAAGCAACAAGAGGGAAAAACCTTTGCCCTTACACCTACACACACTCATATCTTATCCCAACGCAACTTCAACCAACTCTCTCTTCCAGACAATGAGATCTGCCCCGATATTTATCCCTTTTCCCTATTTTAACCCTTACTCACCTATCCTACTCCAAATCAGGGCGCCTCTCTACTTTCCCTCTCCATTCATCTCCGTACTTTCCCTACTCTGTCTTTCCCACCACCTCTGTTTGCCAATATACACTTCAATTCCTACCTCTTCTTTGAATAGTTTTCCTATCTAACATACCTTTATCGTTCTGCCCACTCAGCTCTGCCCCATGGAACATACTCTATAGCCGACAATATTTCTCACCCTCTTGCATTTTCTTCCGATTTTAAATCAGTGGGAAGTGCTTCAGTATTTTTATGAAAAGAATTTTACCGTCCCGTTACGTGTGTGTAAAATGTGTATTTTTTCATTCTTTCACATTTGGGTTTTGATTTTTAACTTAAAATACCAAGCAGCCCCCAATTTTCTTTACATATTCTGATTATAGTTTCTTTAATTCGCTTGGCTGAAGATTGGAGAATTCATAACCCAGCCTGCACCCATATGGTGTGAGGAGGATGAAATAAAAACAGGGGTGGCCCAGCGGTTCTAGACGCTACAGTTTGGAACCGCTCGACTTCGGGCATGGATGTGTGTGATGTCCTTAGGTTAGTTAGGTTGAAGTAGTTCTAAGTTCTAGGGGACTGATGACCTTAGAAGTTAAGTCCCATAGTGCTCAGAGGCAAATAGCAACACGAAAAAACGAAGGAAATACTGCAGTACCATTACAAAAGTTCAAATGCCTTTAACTTATAATCGGCTGAAGTATAAGATTAATTACAAACGAATTTATGGATGATAGCTGTCTCCTCTTCTAGGATCGGCTCATAGGCTCAGTTATATATTTTTAATTACATGATCCGGTCACATTATTTTATTCTGTTCAATTTTCACTTTTGCTCTATTATTTTTACTGCAATGGTCAACGACTTTGTAGCTTTAATTCTATTCAGTAATTTGTCATGTCATTTGTAATTTACGTTTACTAATTTGAATTTTCTTTGTAGTTTTATGTGGTCGACAACATCAGGAAATAAAACGATAAACCAATGGCTTTGCTTTGATGTTAAACTTTAGGTCCTCTTTCCCTAGTTGGATAACTGGAGTAGATTGCGGACATGTAAATCGTCGAAGTGGTGTCCAATTGAAAGACTTGCAATCAGCAATGCGCCACAGGAAATTTTTATTATTACTTAAGAGACGTCCAGTTTAATGAAAGTAAACCAGTACTGGAATGGTCGTGTGCTGGGAGGGATGAGGTCATAGCACTGTAATAGGCACTGAGAGAAATACTTTGTAAATTGTACATGTGTTGTTCATCTTTATCCAAATTCATACATCTTATGTTAGTAGTGAACACAATGATTTACAAAACTTTTAGTTACATGAATGAATGAATATCATATAAGCTAAAGATTAAAACAAACATTCATAGGATATGTGTTATTCGGTGGAATGAGAAAGTTTCGTACCGATGTCTTTGGTTAGATATG
The DNA here is from genome assembly GCF_021461385.2 of Schistocerca piceifrons. NCBI lineage: Eukaryota > Metazoa > Arthropoda > Insecta > Orthoptera > Acrididae > Schistocerca > Schistocerca piceifrons. The sequence continues at coordinate 361,308,741 of NC_060144.1, read as the reverse complement.
GTACCTCAAGAAAGGTTTTATGTTTCTCACTGTATAAAGTGAAACGTCCCCCTAGAAAAATGATGAATGACAGTACTAGTAAACTTCGACGTTATTTGATTTACAAACAGTTGAGCAAAACTCAACGTACTCAAACAGTTTTCTCTTTACTTATTCTGATCATCACTAAACTGAGACACAATATTTTTTAGCGCAACGCAATCTGACTTTCAATAATTCCTGCAAACGAATGGCTCTGACTAACAATAACCTGTACCTTACGTGAATCACTTACGTCAGAAAAATCTTCCTTACTCGAACTACTGCAAAACTGCCAGGTAAATGAAAGATTCTAACTACTGAAGGCACTAACTGCTGATAGGCATACTTAGAAAATGAAAGATTTTGATAGAGAACAAACCATTTATTTACGTTAATAATGTTCAAAAGTTATCAGTTCATGACATCCAGTCTTACAAATTTCCTTTTTCTGACGGACACACGTCCAGATCTCTCTCCCCACATCCACCACTGCTGGCGGCTCACGTCCAACGGCACAACGCTACGCACTGTTCACATCCAACTGCCCAACACTACAATAGCGAATATTCCAACAATGCCAACCAGCCACAGACTGCATACAGCACAGTGATTTTCATACAGAGCGCTACGTGGTGTTACCAACATAGAAACCTAAACAGCCTACTTACAAAATGAACAGGTGGTGTAGTGATGGCGTCTTTGAATATTAATCAAAATGTCCTCGGTCCCGCGTTCGAACCTCGCCAATGTTTCAATCTCGAATAAAATTCACCAGCAATACCGGTTGATGACTTCTGGCATAAGAAGTCACCCGCAATCTGACAACTCTTTAGTCAAGGAGGGCTGAGGACCGGACAGAGGTTCAGGGCACACTCCGAAGCAATGATTTGTCTCGAGCAGAATGACACACTTGTCAACTGTTATTGACCGCGCGATCATCGGTAAGGCGTGGTCTTCCAACACCTTCTCGCGAACTCGTGGTTACACCACCTCTCAACCATTTTCCGCAAACGCTCACCGCAATAGAATGTGAATAGTAGATCAGTTTCACCAAATCCGAGGTGATCTCTCATATGCATTGGGTCATAACAACCTGCCCTTTATCGCAGTCGCTTCTGGGACGTTATTTTCTCATTCGCGGCTCATATCGTCATTAGAATGTTTCACCATTCGTCTCTGCTCTGCATGTATACGATATTAAGGGTATTGATGAATGAGTACAGTGTACTGAACAACATTACATCGGAATTTCCTTCATTTGGAGACTAATTGAAGTTACAGCTATTACGAGTAGTGTATTTTCAGTTTGATCAGCCCCTCCAATACATCTGGCAATGTTTCATTTCCTCTAGACAGCGAGTCAGGTACTGGTGAGTGGACGAGTAGACGCAAAACGTCTATAATGACAGGCATAGACCACTTAGGGGTGCAGTTACAACTGTACGGAAAATATCTGGTACTAAATTACGTTACATCTTAGTGGGGAGACTCTTATACCCAGAGAAAAAGTCCAACACACTGAAGAGGGTACATATTAAGGTATCGATGATCGTAATATCTGTGTTTACAACCGCATATAGCGTAGGTTGTATAGTATAACATATGGGGTGTTAAAAAAGGATGCCGACAAACTTGAAAGAATTGTAGAGGATGTCTTGACGAATTGAGAATAGTAACCTGGAAACGTCATCCAACGACGTTACAGAGCAAGTAAGTTATAGGCGCCAGTACCTGCAGATAGGCCAACCCTTCTGCAGAAAAAGTGACTTTTTAAGCTGATGGACCGTAGGTGGAACGTCTCGCAATGTTGTTTATAACTCAGCGATCGCGACTGAGTGCCACGATCCGCAATGGATATGATGGGCCTAGCTGCTGTATAGGCAGTCTTTGTCTCTTATGAACACGATGCTCTGTGGCCTCGGTGGATCACGGTTTTCTCTTGGAACTCTCTAAATTCTTCAATGTTTTTGATGTACAGGAGGAAAGTGAACTGCAGATGGATATCCTGGTCCGAGAAAGTGAACTGCAGATGGATATCCTGGTCCGAGAAAGTCATTCACCGAGGCAAAAGAGCATCGGAATCGTAGGCGGGAAGACCGATCTAGGCAACAAGTAGCTCCACCTCCTCTGCTGGTGATCGTGGCAATCTGTCGCGATCACTGGATAAAAAACAGCACAGCTCCATTGCGAAACGTTCCGTCTACAGTCCGTCAGTATACAAAGGCACGTTTCCTTCCGAAGGGCCTCCTAGAGGCACGCACCGGCCCCTGTAACTTCGACATTCTAAAGCGTCGTTGGATGACGTTTCCGCACACGGTTCCCTGCCCTCTATTTGTTCTTCAACACATCCTCTAAAACCTCCCGAAGTTTTTCAGTATCGTTTCCTAAGACCCTGCATAATATACACTGTACACCGTATCCCCGGAGGAATGCTCAGTATACGAGAGAACCTATCATTCAAAGCAAGAAAGTCTATAAGAGCACTTCTGCATCACAGACACTGTGAAACAAGTCTCTTCGACCGCAAGCTATTTGCTTTCCATAATTTGGAAGGAGGTAGTATGGATCAAAAGAAGAAGAAATGTCTAGTAAACGTGGCCTATAAAGTGCATGCCTTAAGTGCCATGAGCACTGCCAGAAAGAAATTGCACCTAAATGCAATATGAGCAAGTGCTCGTACCTCTTAAGATATGCACTTTAGAGCCGACATTTAATATACATTTTTTCCGTGTTGTGGTACACAACCACCTCTAAAATATGGAAAGAAAAGAGCTTGCTGTAGAAGAGATTTGCTTCACAGTATCAGAATCAATTTTAAAGCTCATAGTTACTAAGCTTTTCTGGTTCGAATGATCGTCCCTGTCATATCCCAGAAAGTTGATCGTTCTTCCTGGGGCACCATCTATACATTACTTACACCACAACGTACACGAAATGCATTTTTTGTTCTTTTCCTTTTTTCCTTTCTTGTCTACTGAAGGCTTACCGCTGACCGCGGTTCCTGCTTTACACTTGAAGACAAGGAAAATTTAAATTATATTTAACACTTTCACTGGAGAGAATGAGCACAAAGGCGGATCCGTTTCACCTCTGGGCCAGAAGGGCAATGCGTTTACAATAATGTAAGCAGTATTTGGAGAAGTAAACTACAAACATTACAAAAATGTAAAACCTCATCTAATTAACAATACGTTGTCTAGTGACCTAGTAGCAGCACCACGGTCTTTGGTGTACAGTACCCACAATTCGCAGTTGACGGACAACATAGCATAAGTCGTCGATCCGGGGGAAAATAGCAGTCGCCTTTTCTCATCCTTTGTCCACGAGATATTGTTCGTAAAGTAACTGGTGAATATCTCTTGTACTCGTTCACCGTCTGCATTGTCTGGAGAGTCTTAAAATTAATGGGACACGTTATCTCCCAGGCGACAATTCCATAGAACTAGGTCGATTGTACCGTGGCTTTAAAGAGTCTAATCTTAGTCGACGGGTCAAATCCTTACTGAGAAACAGTGACATTAAAGCTTAGAACATTCTGAGCGGGGATTGTTACTTTTCCAGAGCGTGACGAGTAAAGAGCCGGCCTTTATACGTCCATACGCCTACGTATTTAGCCGTTGCCTACCAAGGGATCTGCACGTCATTCACCGTGAAGTGCATGTTTAGCAGAGGCCCCTTCTTCGTAAACGGCGCTGCTGCCGTCTTCGTAGCGTAAATAGCACTTTTATTCATCGTCGGCCAGTATTCCAATAAGTCAATCTGCTGCTGCATTCGGCGTATCGTTTGTGGAATACTGCGTCCCAATGTTAAGAACGCTGTGTCATTAGCGTTAAGTTGCAGGTCTTTACCTAAACGCTAAATGGGAACGGCGCTTAACGGAGCCTTGAGCAATACCGGCGGCAGGACGCTTCGCCACAGAATTCTTCCCTTCAGTCTGAACAAACAATTGTCCTGCAAGTTTATCTGTCTATTAAAGCTTAACGTAACAGTATTCAAGAGGAGTTTTCAACGTACACGTCCATCCTCTCGATACAATTTGAAACGAGACTCGTTCGACCAGGCAACATGTCTCCAGTCATCAACAGTCCAATATCGATGTTGATATGTCCAACCGAAGCATAACGCTTTGTGTCGTCCAGTCATCAAGGGTACACGAGTGGGTCTTCCGCTCCGAAAGCTCATACCGATGATGTTTCGTTGAATAGTTCGCGTGCTGACACTTGTTGATGGCCCAGCATTGATATCTGCAACAATTTGCGGAAGGTTTAAACTTCTGTCACGTTGAACGATTCTCTTCCGTCGCTGTTGATCCCGTTCTTGCAGGATTATTTTCCGGCCGCAGCGATGTCGGATATTTAATGTTTCGCCGGATTCGCGATATTCACGGTGCACTCGTGAAATGATCGCCCGAAAAATCCCCACTTATCGCTACCTTAGAGGTGCTGTGTGGCATCTCTCGTGCGCCGACTATTATACCGCGTTCAAACTCACATAAAACTTTATAACCTGCCATTGTAGCAGCAAAAACAGATCTAACAATTGCGCCAGATACTTGTTGTATTTTATAGGCATTGCCGACCTCATCACGGTATTCTGCCTGTTTACATATCTCGGTATTTGAATATGCAGTCCTATACCAGTTTCTTTGGCGGTTCAGTATATTACCTGACTTTCACTATAGCTTATTCCTGTTTTTCTAAGGATATCGAACATCTTGCATCATAGAATGAAATTTTCACTCTACAGCGGAGTGTGCGCTGATATGAAACCTCCTGACAGACTAAAACTGTGTGCCGGACCGAGACTCGAACTCGGTACCTTTACCTTTCGCGGACAAGTGCTCTACCGACTGAGCTACCCAAACACGACTCACGCCCCGTCCTCACAGCTTTACTTCTGCCAGTACCTCGTCCCCTGCCGCCCAAACTTTACAGAAGCTCTCCTGCGCCTCTTGCAGAACTAGCACTCCAGAAAGAAAGGATATTGCGGAGACATGGCTTAGCCACAGCCTGGGGGATGTTTCTAAAATGAAATTTTCACTCTACAGCGGAGTGTGCGCTGATATGAAGGTAGGAGACGAGGTACTGGCAGAAGTAAAGCTGTGAAGACGGGGCGTGAGTCGTGCTTGGGTAGCTCAGTCGGTAGAGCACTTGCCCGCGAAAGGCCAAGGTCCCGAGTTCGAGTCTCGGTCCGGCACACAGTTTTAATCTGCCAGGAAGTTTCATATCAGCACACACTCCGCTGTAGAGTGAAAATTTCATTCTAGAAACATCCCCCAGGCTGTGGCTAAGCCATGTCTCCGCAATATCCTTTCTTTCAGGAGTGCTAGTTCTGCAAGATTCGCAGGAGAGCTTCTGTAAAGTTTGGAAGGTAGGAGACGAGGTACTGGCAGAAGTAAAGCTGTGAGGACGGGGCGTGAGTCGTGTTTGGGTAGCTCAGTCGGTAGAGCACTTGCCCGCGAAAGGCAAAGGTCCCGAGTTCAAGTCTCGGTCCGGCACACAGTTTTAATCTGCCAGGAAGATTCATCTTGCATCATTTTACAATGTCGAACGTCTTCTCCAGGTCGACAGATCTAGAGAATGTGTCTTGATTTTTCCTCATTCTAGCATACATTATCAACCGCAACGTCAGAATTGTCTCTCGGGTGGCTTTACATTTCCTAATGCCAAAGTGGTCTTCATCTAACAGCTCCTGAATTTAATTTTGCATTCCTCTGTGTATTTTTCTTGTGAGCAGCTTGGATGCACACAATTCCCGGCCAGTTTAACTGACATCGACTTGTTGTAGAATCCTGTAACATATTTTGTGTTCAGACGTAATGATCTTTCTAGAATCTGAGAAGCTCATCTGCAGAAACCAGCACGGTTTTAGGAAACAGCGGTCATGCGAGACACAGCTGGCCCTCATTGTGCATGATATACAACAGGCTCTAGATATCGGCTCCCAGGTTGATGCCATATTTCTCGACTTTCGAAAGGCGTTCGACTCAGTTCCTCACTGTCGCTTGCTACAAAAAGTGCTCGCTTACGGTCTATCCGATGACATGTGCGGTTTTCTAACAGGGAGGGAGCGGTATGTCGTCCTGAATGGGGTGACTTCAACAGAAACAAGCGTAACTTCGTGTGTGCCCCAGGACAGGGTAATAGGTCCGCTGCTTTTTACGATTTTGCTAAACGATCTGGTTGATGGTATTGACAGCGGCCTTAGACTGTTTGCCGATGATGCTGTAGTCTACAGGAAAGTAGTATCACACGAAAGTTGTGTACAAATCAATGAAGATTTTCGGACAATAAATGCGTGGTATAATGAATAGCAGTTATCTCTCAATATTAGTAAGTGTAACCTACTGCGTATAACAAAGCGAAAATCCCCATTAATGTACGAGAACAAAATAAATGCCCAGTCTTTGGAAGCGGTAACGTCCGTCAATTATCTGGGTGTGACTATTGGAAATGATCTCAAATGGGATGATCAGATTACACAAGTAACGGGTAAGGAGAACTCTAGATTGCTGTTTATTGGTAGAATCCTGAGGCGATGCTGTCCTTCAACAAAGAAAATAGCTTACAATATGTTAGTTCGTCCAGTCTTGGAGCTTTACCAGTTGGGTCTGATTCAAGAGCTTGGGCAGGTTCAAAGAAGAGCGGCAAGATACGTGACTGGTACATTTAGCCATTGCGAGAGTGTTACAAAGCTCATACAAAATTTGAAGTGGGACACACTTGTACATAGACGGCGCTCTACACAGAAGGGGCTGCTCACTAAATTCCAAATCCGATCATCAACGAGGGTGTAGAGCATATATTATCACCACCAACCTTCCAATCGCGCAATGGTCACCATTCAAAGATAAGGGAAATAAGAGCTCCTGGAGTGGAACAGAAGGGGGAAAATATGACTTTGGAGCGAATTGTGCCCTCCACCACACACCGCTTTTTGGCTAGCAGAGTATTTATGTAGATGTAGTTGTAGATGCATGAGCTGTTAAGCTCTTGCTTGTCGGCTCTTGCAATCTTCGGAATTATGTAGATGATGTTTTCCGAAAGTCTAGTTTTATATGGCTTGTCTCATACATTCTGCACAACAAACTGAATAGTCGTTTTGTTGACACTTCCTCCAGTGTCTTTGGAAATCCCGATGGAATGTACCTACCACTTCTGCCTTATTTGTTCTCAAGTCAGCCAAATCTCTCTTAATACTGGATCCCCTGTCTCTTCCCTATTCACTCCTGTTTCTTCCTCCATCAGGTCATCAGACAAGTCCTCCTTTCATATAGACCTTCAGTGTAATCTTCCCATCTATCCACTACCTCCGTTGATTTAACAGTGGAATTCTCACTACACTGAATGTTAATTTCACTGAATGTTGTTTTGACTTACCTACATGTTGTCCTTCCGACAATAATTTGTTTTTCGAGTTCTTGTGCTTCCTTCACTTAGCATTTAATTAATTATTAAGTGACATGTGTTTCCTTGGTCCTCCAACTCTCTGAACATTTTTGTACATCTTCCTTTCATCGATCAACTGAAGTACTTCTTCTAATACCCATGGAGTCTTCGTCTTTTCTTTCCTACTTCTGTGGTTGCCCTTTGTAGAGATGTCTATTTCTCTTCAACTGAATTGCCTACTGAGCTGTTCATTATCGCAATACCTATAGCCTCAGAGAATTACAAGCGTATTTCTGTATTGCTTAGGGCCTTCGTTCCCACTTCTTTGCGGACTGATTTATCCTGACTATTCTATAATCATCAGCCTACTATTAATCATAACTTGTCATCTGAATCTCTATCTGCTCCTAGGTACGTCTTACGATCCAGTATCTGATTTCGCAGTCTCTGCCCGACAATGATATCTCTGCCCGACATTGATATCTAACCGTAATCCTTCTTTATCTTCCTGCCTTTTCCAAGTATACCTCCTCCTCTACCGTTTCTTGAACAGAGTATTCATTATCACCAGCTGAAATTTATTGCAGAACTCAATTAGTCTGTCTCGTCTTTCGTTCATAATACGAAAACTATATTCTCTTGTAACAGTTTTTCTACTCTTTCTCCGACAACCGCATTGCAGTCCTCTATCACTATTAGATATTAATTTTCCTTTACAAACTTAATTACCCTTACAATACTCTCTCGCTCTTTCTCTAACTCTTCGTCTCCTGCAAGTGCCGTCGGCATGTATATCTGCACTATTATTGTTGGTGATTATTTGCTGTCGATTCTGATGAGAATAAACCTATGACTGAACTGTTCGCAACAACGCTCTCTCTGACCCATCTTCCCGTTCATGACGAATCCTACTACTGTTATACAATTTTCTACATTCGTCTGACCAGAAATCCTTGTCTTTTTTCCATTTCACTCCATTGACCGCCATTATAGCTACATTGAGCATTTCCGATTTCAGGTTTCCTAGCTCTCCAACCACTTTCAAACTTTTGACATTTCACGCCAATTTAGTAGAATGTTACCCTTTCTGTGGTTCAAATGGTTCAAATGGCTCTGAGCACTATGGGACATATCATCTGTGGTCATCAGTCCCCTAGAACTTAGAACTACTTAAGCCTAACTAACCTAAGGACATCACACACATCCATGCCCGAGGCAGGATTCGAACCTGCGACCGTAGCGGTCACGTGGTTCCAGACTGAAGCGCCTAGAACTGCACGGCCACACCGGCCGGCATTCTGTGCTTATTCAGTTTTTTATCGTGGTAACTTCCGCCTTGGTTGTGTCCTCAAACATATCCGAATGGAGAATTCAGTCTGGAATCTTTAGCGAATAGAGAGATCGTCATGGCACTTGTTTCTATTACAGGGCACATGGCTTGAATATACGCATTATGTGTCTTTAACGAGTTGGTTACCACTCACTTCTGCAGGCTCATGCCGTTGATCACTGCTAATTCTTCGGCCTTTGGTGGCAGCTTCCCACCCCAGGCGCAAGAGAGTGCCCTTAACCTCTGTCCGATAGTGTCCCTTCTTTGACAAGAGCGTTGACAGAGCGAAAGTGACTTCTTATGTCAGATGTCTTCGGCCGAAGTTGTTGATGAACGCGTAAGTTTAATGGAATACACACATCTGTGAAGCAGACTGAGGGTTTTACCAACCATTGTTATGAGCGACAATATCCCAGGCAACCGAAAGGCCTGGAGCGCGTGAATTAGCTAATTACAGTCATGGTTCAATTTCGCTCTGCCTTTAAGGCAGTTGCTCGACAAATGCTAAAACTGACACACAGAGCACAAATTAGATTTACTCAGCAAATGAATGGTAGACCGTTCGCGGATCCGCAACCAGAACAGGGACATGAGGGCATACAGGTGAGTCCGTTGACACCCTAATAACAAAAATAGTGTTACATATACAAAAGATCCTTCAATATTGGAGTCGCAGAAACTGAAGCATTAATGTAAAAACCACGCATGCCTTCTGAAACTAATATCCTCTTACAATTAAATAAGTATTTGATTGAGACAGAATCTTGTCGCCAGGATGCCGATCCACATAACGGCATCAGCCAAGTACGGGAGTAGAACCACCTGAATTAGTTTACTGTCAAAGAAAAAAATGTCAATCAGAGATGACTGCACAAGCCGGGTACAGTCTGACGAATCATGACCAATATTTAACCCCACATGAGTGGTGAACACCGTCAATGAAGCGAATCAAAGACCTTTTTTGTACCGCGTTCATCAGCCAAAGCCAAGTCTATCTCCAGAATGCGGCCGGTTACAGCACAGCAGAGCAGAGTTGCAATTCCGCAGTAGGCCTATACTCCGTCCAAGGTGTAAACATCAGCTGTATAGACATTCTAACGACCCCCACGACTCTAAAGCGTGACTGCACGAAACAGCCAAACCCCAGAAGACCACATCCCGGATAAAACCCTAGCCGAGCAGCCGAGCAACCACCACTCTTTTCGTCAAGGAAACATTAGTTACGCAACGCTGAGAAAAGAGTGTTCACCGGCAAAGGAATCGATATAACCACGCGCACGGCTCACCAGTATTGTGGAAATATCCTCACTTGCAGATCTATGGCACCACATACCCCAGAAACTTACCAAAGACCCGTCGAAGACATGCCATACAGGTTCTCTTCTATGTTGAATTCCAAACGTGAAACAACAGTTCATTAACCAGGTAGCCGACCGGTGTGGCCGTGCGGTCTATGCGCTTCAGTCTGGAACCGCGTGACCGCTCCGGTCGCAGGTTCGAATCCTGCCTCGGGCATGGATGTGTGTGATGTCCTTAGGTTACTTAGGTTTAAGTAGTTCTAAGTTCTAGGGGACTAATGACCACAGATGTTAAGTCCCATAGTGTTCAGAGCCATTAACCAGGTAGTTACAATATTTCACTCATCGCTGTAAATACAAGCGGTCACGGAGGTACGGCGGTCTTTTCGGTGTTCAGCGATTTGATTTACTCAGTATCTGCTGTTTTGGCAGTCATGCGTTGAATGTAAGAAGGTACGGTATTGAGGAAATCTACGATGAAACGATTTTGGATGAACACATTTAGTGCTTCGTATTTTCCCTGTCATCCCCTTCATCGATATCAGTATGATCAGCATGTGTCTGTGTAGATGATTCTGATTATTCCTCAGGGTTTACGTGAGATCTAAACTGCTTAGACTTTCCGTCATATTCATTGGCAAAATGTTACTTTGGATTTCACTGAACGTCTCGCGTATTGCTATTCTGACGTTAATTCTCACTACACAGTTTCCTTTTGTGATCAAGACAGTACAAGAAAATAAACTACTTGCTTATACTGCTATTTCTTTGGTTCCAAATTTTCCGGATGCAGTTGAGTGGGGCGGGTTGGTCCCATGCCTGAAAACGTTCTCGGCACAATAAGGGTGATGTCGCCATTATGCGATGTTTGCGAAAGCATACTTGATCTCTTAGCCACAAATAATCCTGGACAAATAGTGAGTATCGTGACGAATACAGGGATAACCGACGACAAGGCAGTCGCTTCTAGGCTGAATATCGTAACATCTACAACCATAAAAAAGAAACGCAAGGTGTATCTATTTAAAGAAAGCTGAAAAAAATGCTGTTAATGCCTTTGTAAGAGACAATCTTCACTCCTTCCGATCTGATCCTGTAAAAGTAGAAAAGATGTGGCATGATTTGAAAGTGATCAATAGCAATTGAGAGATATATACCACATAAATTTAAAAGTGATTGTGCTGATTCCACATGGTACACAAATTAGGGCAGATCGCTGTTGCAGAAGCCACAAAAAGAGCATGCCAAATATAAAATAACGCAAAATCCCCAAGATTGATAAAGTTTTGCAGAAGTTTGAAATATAGCGTGAACTTCAATGCGAGATGCTTTTAGTAACTTCCATAACGAAACTCTGTCTCGGAATCTGGCAGAAATCCCAAAGAGATTCTGGTCATACACAAAGCACACTAGTGGCAAGACGCAAACAATACCTTCGCTGCGCGATAACAACGGTGAAGTCACTGCTGACAGTGCCACTAAAGCAGAGTTATTAAACACGGTTTTCCGAAACTCCTTCACCAAAGAAGACGAAGTAAATATTCCTGAATTCCAATCAACAACTATTGCCAAGATGAAAAATATAGAAGTAGATATCCTCGGTATAGCAAAGCAGCTTAAGGCACTTAATAAAAAACAAGACCTCCGGTTCAGATCTACACCGGTTCCTTTCAGGGTATGCTGATACAATAGGTCCATATTTAGCAATTATATACAGCCGCTAGCTCACAGAAAGACCTGTGCCTGAAGACTGGAAAGTTGCTCAAGTTACGCCGATACCCAAAAAAGGGAAGCAGGAGGAATGCCCTTAATTACGGATCCACATCTATAACGTCGATTTACAGTAGGGTTTTGGAACATACAGTGCGTTCGAACATTATGAATTACCTCGAAGGAAACAATTTATTGACACATAGTCAGCACGAATTGGAAATATCGTCCTTGTGAAACACAACTAGCTCTTTCTACTCATGAAGTAATGAGTGCTATTGACAGGGATGTCAAATTGATTCCATATTTTTTGATTTCCAGAATGCTTTTGACGCCGTTCCTCACAAGCGTCTTCTAACAAAACTGCGTGCCTATGGAATATCGTCTCAGTTGTGCGACTGCATTCGTGAATTCCTGTCAGAAAGATCACAGATCATAATGATAAACGGAAAGTCATCGAGAAAAATAGAAGTAATATCCGGCATTCCCCATGGAAGTGTTATAGGCCCTCTATTGTTCCTGAGCTACGTTAACGACGCAGGAGGTAAACTGGGTAGCCGTCTTATAATGTTTGCAATGATGCTGTCATTTACGGTCTTGTAAAGTCATCAGATAACCAAAATGAATTGCAAAATAATTTAGATAAGATATATGTATAGTGCGAAAAGTGGCAATTGACCCTGAATAAAGAAAAGTGTGAAGTTAATCACATAAGTACTAAAAGAAATCCGCTATATTTCAATTACGTGATAAGTCACACAAATCTGAAGGCTTTAAATTCAACTAAATACTTAGGGATTACAATCACTAAAAACCTAATTGCTGTCTGTAGAGCAAACGAAAGACTGTGAGTCATTGGCAGAACACTTAGAAGGTGCAACAGGTCTACTATAGACGCTTGTCCACCCTAATCTGGAGTGTTGCTGTGCTGTGTGGGATCCGCATCAGGTGGTACTGACGGATGACATCGAAAACTTTCAAAGGAGGACAGCTCGTTTTGTATTATCGTTAAATACGGGAGATAGTGCCACAGACATGAGACGTGAATTGGAGGGCAATCATTAAAACAAAGGCGTTTTACGTTGCGACGGGAGCTTCTCATGAAATTTCAGTCACCAGTTCTCTCCTCCGATTGCGAAAACATTCAGTTGGCACCCACTTACGTAGGGAGAAATTATCATCATGCGAAAATAAGAGAAATAAGGGATCGCACAGTAAAATGTAAGTGCTCGTTTTTCCGCGAGGCGTTCGAGAGTGGAACGTTAAAGAGACAGCTTGAAGGCGGTTCATTAACCCCTCTGCCAGGCACTTTATTGTGAATAGCAGAGTAATCACGTAGATGTAGATGTACATGTTACAAACATTTAGGGTTGATGGAGTAGGGTAAATGTAACAATCTGTGAACAGGAATCCTGGTCCGGAAACGAATGTGTCGAAAGCTATATGTGATAATCGATCTCATACCTGTCGCAGAGGAATACATGTACCGGATCTGTTGTTGATAAGATTGTAGGCTAGGAGACTTTTAGAGGTGGTATTGCGAACCAGAACAATAAAAATATGTCTTATTAACAGAATCTTCCGTCGGTTCTTGGTAGAACAACGTTATAATAATAAATGAAAAGCACCAGTTTGCTTTTGTTCTACAATATTATTTTTGTGGGTAACCGGTTTTCGAGTTACAAGGCCATCTTCAGACATTTACTGAGTATTATCACCAAAGAAGTTAAATGTTAGCAGACAACATTGGAAGAGAAGTAAAACATCTAGAGTGAAGTAGAAACATACAATGAGTAACATCTTTGGAATGAAATAGTAAAAACTAAACACTACAGGAAAATCTTTAGCACAAAATAGGAATAGCATGCCTACATAACAGTTTCTATTGATAAACAAAACTAATAAAATAAGATAAAATTAGTACTAGACAAGGCTGCATCAAGAGGTATGGAACATGGAGAGTGATACATAACCAACTAAAAAAGAAGACACAGTTGTCAATGTAAATACAGAATACACGAGGAACTTACGCAATATCAATAAGATAAACAGAAATTAGTAAATGCGGGAAAATTGAGGTGTTTGAGGGAACCTACAGTTTGAGAGTGTGGTGGTACTGCATTTTAACATTAACATTATAATCAAAGCAGTGGTTGTGTACCAGTTTACATTAAATAAATGACCAAAGTAAAATATGAACAGTATTATTAAAAATATGTCTGGTACACATGGGCACATAACAGGTAAGTACTTGTTCATCTTCAATACTGTGGAATACACATATTCTGTTGCAAGCTCTTTGGTTTCCATATTTTTGGAGGAGGTAGTTTGCACCAAAGCAAGAAAAAATGTCTACTAACTAGGGCCCTATAACGCATACCCTAAAAGCTATGCACACTCTTCAGGGGAAGAAATATTTTAAGAAAAGCAGAGGGGAACAAGTACTCGTAGCTGTGCGTTTTAGATTCCATGTTCACTAGGTATTCTTTCTTGTTTTGGTCCAAACTGGCACGTTTAAAAGCGACCTACCTCCATTTTAGCAACGACCATACTGGTACATGTATTCGACAGTCAGAGGTATCAGAACGTTTTCGCTTATAACTTTCGATTCAGTCATTTGCAGACCGGGATCCCCTACCTGTAAATGATACGATTACCCTTCTCTATCAGACTTAAAGCTCGTAACATCATCATGGTATCGCCCTATGTACGGCTAAAGCGCATTTTGCTATACTTTTGAATTGCACCTATTGCTACACCACATCTTCGTCCCCTAAAATAGAAGTTTGATATTGACTGCTTAGATTGTCTGCAATAACTACCAGCCTAATTGAAACGTTAAATATGCAATTTACGTATGGATTGTTGTGATGATGCTGACTGTGTTTTTCCAGCAGGGCAGATACTATCGAGAGTTTTAGTCTTTCAGAAGCATATCTTAAGAAGCTTCCGCTTCATATTTGAGAACTTCTAAGGTTACTACCAGCTACGCTTTCAAGTACAAAATATTGTAAGCAAGCATAAGCACAAGTCGGCATTCAGTCGGAGTTGACGAATGGCAGGGTACTTGAATGTATCCGGTCCGATATCTTCGCTGCTGTAAAGCCATCGTCGCAACTTTATGGCCCCGCGACAGCTTTTTACGGTCTTACGACCGTCCAGCGACTTTTCCACAAGGACTCTTTTACGAGTCGTAAGATATTGTAGACTAACGCTACGAATCGCTTTTATTATCGATTCGGCTGGACGACATCCGTCATGTTTTCCCTTTAAAGGAGGGACAGCTTTCTAAACGAGGGACAGCTCTCTAAAGTTGCTGTCGTACGGCTACGGCTATTTATACTTCTGTTGTTTTTAACATTTGAATAAGTAGTTCACTGTCACTCATTTATTTTGGACTAGTGTAGAGAACGACTGAAACAGAGTGTGAGAAATTATCTACAACGACTTCTTGATGCGTAGAGCAATATCACTTAGGGTTATAGGATTTTAGTAACCGCCTCCTCCTCCCCTGCCTAACTAAAATTTGTACCGTAATGAAATAGAATCATCTCTTAAGATTTCTTTAAATGGCGTAAGATGAATTGCATTTTGTTTTTTCAGGTGCTTTATCAAGCCCCAAACTAACGAGTTAATGGAATCAATTGCTTAACAATCAATTTTTATAGAATGCGTAAGAAATTCTCTGTGTACTACGAGTGCTATCTTCGACTCCCTCTAATAAGGGAAAGCTAAGTATCCGCTTTGAAGGTAGACACCAGCTACAAACTATACTTCCTCTGCATCACTCCTCTCATTAACGACATTTGCTTCACCACACCGTGCACCCCATTTAAAATCAACCAGGTTAAAATGTGACCACTACTCTTATATTTGGTAACTGACTTGAATGTTGGCATCTTTTCTTCTGAGTTGGTAGAAATCGGAAACTTCTCAGTGCTGGTGTCTGACCACGGATAGCAATAGTAATGGAAATGCCGTGTGTCTAGGGCTTCCTGTCGTGTAGACCGTTTGCCTGGTCCAAGTCTTTCGAGTTTTCACCACTTCGGCTACTTGCGTGTCGAAGTAATAATAATAATAATAATAATAATAATAATAATAGTGTGTAGACCTTACAGCAACATAGTAACCATTAGTGGTAGTTGTTCTTGCGTTGAAATGTCAATGAGTACTTTTACAGTTGCGAGGTGAAAAATGAAACTATTTTCGGTCCATTGGGAGAAATTTTTTCAACTTGCAGAGAACATTTTCATGAGACATTTATGTGCTTCAATTTCACTGTAATAGATGTATGTTAAAAGGTGCAAGCGAATATCTATTGGATGAACTATGTGAGGAAGATATTGGTCATATCTTCGTTTCACGGCTACAACCTCCATCACACATTAATGCTAGTATTTGAAAAAAAAAATATTAGTAACTTATTTAATCAGAATTACGGTCTTACAAAATACTGTCAATGGCCATGATCTTTTAACAATTATTTAGTTTAGTGACCAAAACACAATCACCCACAAAATTTCATTTTACCCCTCAAGGTAACTGTCTGGAGTTTGGAACCAGTGGCTTAGACCCTCAAAGGACAGTGTACCTAAAAATCGTATGATGTCTTTTCGTCGTTATTTGACTCTGGTCACTGACATTAGTATTATGTGAAGGAAATCACAGTAGAGACCGCGATGAGCAGGTTACGTCATTGTCTACAGTTTTTGTTGTTGCTAGGCATAAAGTTGTGTTTTGTGCAGCTTTTGTAGATATTTCAAGTTCTACGTATTTAAGTGCTGTATCATATATATTATAGCTGTTTTGGATATACTGTTAATTCTTTAGTTGCAGAATTTTATGGCCAGAAAATTTCAGTGTTTGGTTGCATAATATGTGGACAGTGTGGGTGTATTTCGTCGGTCATGCACGATCTTGTACTACGAAACAGAAGCAGCAGCTTCTTTACTATACAACAGCTGATAAATGCAAATCAACCGGGATTTGTTAATGTCCTAACAACTCTACCTATCTTGAAAATGGAAATTTGTGTTAGTTTCCAATAGCTTCAGTGTAAAAATATTTTTAACTTGTAACTGTTTTTTTATAATACTTTTGCTTAGTTCGATTTTAGTTACTGGTTATTGGCGATTAGTAGAGTAAAAATGTAACAGACGACTAAATACACTATTGACAAGATCTTCTCAATTACAAAGCTAAAGAATATTTTTCCTCGGTATATGACAAAAAGATAACTTGGATATCTCCATAATTAGAGAAACCTTAATTTACGGAAGTAATTTTTGTAATTTAAGATAATGATTGCAGAACATAAAAGAGAATCCCATCCATTACAGGGCAGGCTAGTGGCGAAAAGCCTGAAATGAGTTCCACTGTACAACACTCTACTCGTCGCTGAAGTCCGCATTTTCAGTCACTGATTAGGCGTTCAATTCCAAGTTTAGCACTGAAATGCATGAAGATTTACTGTCGAAAATTTGAACAGAAGATCTTCACATTAGCTCTCGCAAGGAGCTGAAACAGGGGAGGAGATTTCTGTGTCCCTTCCTCCATTCCACTGGATCCATGCCTGGTAGCCATGGGAATGTGGGTGGAGAGAAGGCAGCATCATATTCTTAGTATCATGAAGAACCCAATCTTGAAATATACTACACACCAGAGATTCACAATTAACGAACCAAAGAAATACTTTTCACTGACAGAAAACAATGGGCACACATATTGATTACCAGTAATTGCAGATCAATAAAAGCGTCAATCTACAAATATTAAGAAATTAGGAAATGCTTATTGGGGCTGAGAGGAGGGAGAGAAACAGCTGTGAACAAAGATGAGTGGCATCACAGTTTGATGTCATATTACACAGTGTATAGGCGGTAGCGTATACTGGTTTAGTCAGATAAGGCAGATCACCCAAATGTAGTGCCACCACTACATTTGCCGAATGTTTGGAAGGACAGTAGGACAGCTTTGCTGAATCCGTAGCCAGCCGGTGGGTGCGGGATATCTTTATGCCAGTTACAGCAACAGGGCCCTTTACCCATTGTGAGATAAATCGAGGCCAGGTTTGCTAACCCGCCAACTTTGCCATAAGGCAGGGTTCTCACAGTATGGGCCAAGCAATTTCTCTACCGACCGGCCGCAGAAACGTTACCAGGAACGTGACTGGATGCGGTACATCAGCACGACATATTAGCCGCTTTCACCGGTAACTGTCACTTTTTACTATAGTTATTCAAAAACCAGCAGTGCTACCAGGACGACTGGGGTGTGCCATGTGTCAGAGCCTTGCAGGACAGCAGCAGCAACCGGGATTACACTGACAAACCACCATTCAGCTCCACATCCACCTCCTAGAGTAGGTGCCCCTCCATTGCTGTGGGTCATTTCTACAGCGGCTCGACTCCTGCCAGAGGAGCAGCAGGTCGTGACCGAGGTGGAACGCCCACCCATCTTTGTACGTCTGTGTGTGCGTCATGGTGTCACGCACAATCACTTGCGGGGGCAGAGCTCCCCGCCGGGAGGCTGGAATCCCCTGTAAGTGTTCAGATCGTATTCTCCACCTCTGACGGCACACGCAGCACGAATATCCCGGTTGCGTATTGCTAACTGGTAGCATGGGTCAGCATTTCGGTGCGCACACGCCACAACCTACCACCTGGACACCATCCATCACCACGTTACATTCGTTTTCCACGCCATACACCTCGGGGGTTTCCGACACCACACCACAGCGTCAGAGTGTGGCTGCATGAGTCGTTATAAAGTGAGTGATCTGATAATATTGTTTTGCCAAAGCCACCACCAGTCTGCGTTGCCAACCACCCTCCCCACGACCCTCTGCTGCCATACAGTCCTGCACAAAAGTGACCAGTTACCCTCGTCTCGACTGCACTAAAAATACCCAGAGTGTGCATAAGTGCTGCGATCCGTTTTTCGATAAATGGTAATGGGCAATTTGGAAAATTTTCTGGTGCACACAAGAACTTTTTTAATACATACAGCAGCCCCATTATAGCACATTATAGCATTTCTGCGGCATTTGGAAAAGACCACGTCGTAAACTTCAATGGCACTTTTGTGGAATTTGATCAGAAAGTAATTACATAACAGCGATGCATATTATTGTGCTGCTGCGAAGCGAAGGGAGCATTGTTCTGACTGTTTCGCTAAGGCCGTCCACGAATTTCTCTTCTGTGCCAACCTCTTCATCTCAGAGGAGCGCTTGCAGCCTACGTTCTCAATTACGTGCTGGTTGTATTCCAATCTCCGTCTTCATCTACAGTTTCTACCCACTAGAGTTCCCTCTAGTACCATGGAAACTATTCCCCGATGTCTTAACAGATGTTCTATCTGGGAAATACTGGAAAGAAGATATTTCCCATATATTCATTTCCTCACAGTTTCTGTGGAGAACCTCCTCACTCCTTACCTTATCATTCCACCTAATTTTCAATATTCTTCTGTAGCATCACATCTCAAATCTTTCTATTGTCTTATGGTCCGGGTTTCCAACAGCCCATTCTCACTGACAGCCAATGCTGTGCTCCAAACGTACGTTCTCAGAAATTTCTTCCTCAAATTGAGGCCTATGTTTGATACTAGCACGTTTCCCTTAGCAAATTAGAATTATATCAATACCTTCAACTGTTGACGGGCGTTGATATATATCAACGGGGACAGGTGAAAATTTGTGCCCTGACTGGGACTCACACCCGGGATCCATATAAGTATACATTTCTCTTAGCTAGGACCGCCCTTTTGGGAAGTGTAGTCTGCTTTTGATGTCCTCTTTGCTCAGCCCGTCACGGGTTATTTTGCAGCCTCGGCATCATAATTCCTTAAAATAATCTACTTCCTGATCATCTGTTATGGTGTTAAGTTTCTCACTTTTCTCTTTCTTTTATTCCTGACTTTGCTTCTTCGACTTTGCTTAGACTGAACAACTAGGGTGAAAGACGGCCTCCCTGTCTTACACCCTTTTTAATCCATGCACACCGTTCTTCGTCTTCAACTCTTAATGTTTCTTCTTGGTTCTGGTACATATTGTATGTCACCCTGCTCTGCCTTTAGCTTACCCATTTTTTTCTTAATATTTTGAACATATTTTCACAATTTCATATTGTCGAAAGCGTTTTACGGGTCTATAAATCCTATGAACGTGTTTTGATGTTTCTTCAGGCTTCCTTCCATTGTCAATCACAACGTCAGATCTGCCTCTGGTGCCTTTACCTTTCCTGAATCCAAACTAAACGTCATTTAACAGATCTTCAATTTTCTTTTCCTTTTTTCTGTATATTATTCTTGTCAGCAACTCTTTAATGCATGAGCTGTTAAGCTGATTGTACGATAATTCGCGCTTACGTCAGCTCATGCAATCTTGTGAACTGTGTGGATGATGTTTTGCCGAAAGTCTGATGCTATATCGCCAGGGTGCTACATTCTGTATACAAATGTGAATGATCGTTTCGTTGCCACTGCCTCAATTATTGAATTATTATCTATCGCTTCTGACTTATTCGATTTTGTCCGCCTGCTTAGCTGGGTGGCAACGTGCTCGCCTCTCATGCAAGCGGACCCGGATTCGGTTCCCGGCCGGGTTCGAGATTTCTCTCAGCTCGGGGACTGGATGTTGTGTTGTCCTCATCATCATTTCATCCTCATTACCGCCGCCAAAGTCATCTAATGTGGCATCGGATGAAATAAGACTTGCACTTGGCCGCCGGACTTCCCCGAACAGGGGCTCCCCCGCCATCGGTGCCATATGCTCATTTCATTTCCATTTTTTTTTTTTTTAAGTCTACCAAAGCTCCTCTACATTTTCATTCTGATGCTGAATTCCCTATATCTTCCCAGTCGACTACTGGATTTTTCTTCCGTCACGTCATCAGACAAATCCTTCCACTCATAGAGTGCCTCAATGTACACTATACACTAAGTCGCTATCTCTTCTGCATTAAACAGCGATATTCCCATTGCACTCTTACTGTTAATCCCTTGCTTTTAATTTCACTGCTGTTTCTGTAAACTCTTCTGTATGCTGATTCAAGCCTACCAACAATCACTAATTTTCGATTTCTTCTCGTTTTTCATGCAGGCATTTCGCCGTAGCTTCCCTGCACTTCCTATTTATTTCATTTCCAGGTAACTTGTATTTCTGTATTCCTAAATTTTCCTGGACGTTTTTGTATTTCCTTCTTCCGCCGATCACCTATAGCATTTCTTATCCTTGCTTTCTTTGTAGTTATCTTCCTTGTACCTACGTTTTCTCTCCGTCTTCTGTGATGGTCCTTTTTAGAGTCGTCCATTCTTCTTCAGTTGAACTGCCGGCTGAGCTGTTCATTATCTAGCATATCTCCGCATTCCTCTCTACCTTCGTACGCCACTTATTTGGGCCCTGGTTCTTCCTGACCAGTCTCTTAAGCTTCAACCTGCTCTTCATCGTCACCAAATTGTGATCTGGGGCTGTATGTGCCCCAGATTACGCCTTATCATCCAATGTCTGATTTCGAAATCTCTACCCTACCATGAAGTTATGTAATTGATCTCATTCTATACTCCCCAGTCTTTTCGGGGGTGTACCATCGCCTCTTGTAATTCTTGAAAAGAGTATTCGCTTTTGGCATTTCAAATAGTATTTCTCCTCTCTCACTCCTACTACCAAGCCCATATTCTGCTGGAACCCTTTCTTCTGTTGCTTCCCTTACAACTACATTCCAAACCACTTGTCATTTAGATTTTCATCTGCGTTTAGGTACTGAATTACCCGTTAAATATCCTCACTTGTTTTCGCTCTCTTACGACGTCTGCATATATACCTGAACTACCGTTTTCGGTGATGGTTTGCTGTCGAACCTGATGAGAACAACCATATCACTGCACTGTTCACAGTAACACAGTCTCTGCCCTACGATGCTATTCATAACGAGCGCTACTGCCTTTAGCCCGTTTCCTGCTGTTGCAGACATTATCCTATCCTCGTCTGAGTGGAAATGCTTGTCTTCCTTCAATTTCACTTCACTACATGTAGATTGAGCATTAGCATATCCCGTTTAACATTTTATCGTTTCCCTACCACGTTAAAACTTCTGACACTCCACATCCGCTTAGTAGAACGTTATCCATTCGTTGGTTATTCGCTCTTTTTCTCATGGTCATCTCCCCTGTGGCAATCGTCTCCCGGAAATCGCAGTGGAAGGCTATTGTGTAATCTTTTGCCAATGGAGATATTATCATGACACTTTTCCAATTACAGGTCACTCGTCCGTGGATACACGTTATGTGTCTTAATGCAGTGGTTTCCATTGCCTTCTACATTCTCATTCCGTCGATCATAGCTGATTCCTCCGCCTTTAGGGGCGTTTCCCACCACAAGGACAAGAGAGTGCCCTGAACATCTTTCCGCTCCTATGCCCTCTTTGAGAAGGCCTTTGGGCGAGTGAAAGTGAGTTCTTATCCCGGAAGTCTTCGGTCTTCTTTTTTGATGATATTTTTTTTCCAAATTTAAGCATCGTTGGGATTCGCACCCGGGACCGAGTACATTTTGACGACTAATCAAAGATGCTGCCTTCTTTTTTTTCTCGTTTTGATTGTCATTTGTCTCGGTTTGGTCTGGTTGGACGTCATGTGCACCTGTCCAAGTTGTTCGATGAATAATTCATTCAGTTATTTTTATGATTGTTATTTCAGAGAGAAGATAGCTATCCGACTGAACACGCTCAGCTACCGTGGCTGCACGCCTAGACAACTGGTGTTTATTACGTCTGCCATAGAGCACCGAATGTCAGCAAGTACACCTTTTTGTGTTTCCAGATCAACCAATCATACGATTTTCCAGTATTGTGTTGAAGAATGTAATTATCTGTACGGAAAGGACCGAACATTCATCGTTTTAATACCGCACGGGATGGCTTATTTCCAGTGGGATGTCGTTCAATAACTGCAAAAGCTTTTCTTTTAGGAACTCTACATATTCGTCGCTATTTGGAGTTCCGTCAATAAAACAGAGGACCAATGATGCGACTCTTAAAAAGCACGTTATACACGTTTATTAAAAGCATTTCAAACCATCTAATTGTCCTCCATGTTTATCTTCTTTTTCTTCTTTCATTGTATGCAACTTACTAAAAATTAGTCAAAACGTTAAACAACTTTGTTGTTACTTTGTAAAGTTTCCTTACGATATGCTGGTTGTATTTTCTTTTACTCTTATAGTACTTCATTGTCAGACATACTTCCATTCGCCGATTGACTGTTATCCTTCTTTGCATTAGGCATTTCCAATCTAAGTACAAGAAGTTTCATCATTCACTGTTAAATAATGTCATCATCAAAACACGATGTATGTGTATGTTTCACTAACACGTCGTCCCAGTTCATCGACCTGGGAACATCATTTAGGACAGTGGAGAGCAGTTTGATGATCGGAAAACTTTGGTTTGCTTCTATTTCATTCTTATTATTAACAAATCTAATGCAAATTGTAGCACACAGGTAATCGTTCTTCGCTATTTTTACAGAGGTCAAATCAGTGGCCCACTTCTGTATGTCCTTCAGTGCAGAACCGAAACAACAGAGTTAAAAACTATTACCGCCAGGCAAAGCTGCAGATTATATTAACCAAACGAGACTATGGATCGGAACAGAAGTTTTGCTGGATAAAAAAATTTCGAAGTGACTCCAACAAGATTTCACTATGCTAGTAAGAGCTGATGAGATCCGAGAAACATGGTATGTCAAATATGTTCAATTGGGAGGTCTGAAGAAATACATCAATATAGTTATGAAGAGTGAAAACGGGAAACGTTGTAAGTTCTTCTTTGTTTGAAACGCATTTTCAGCGCTGTTGCGTTTTTGGTAGTCTGTACCGCGTCCCAAGACTAGCTAGAGTCAAATCACGGAGAAAATGTTTCATTCATTACTAGAAGGTACATGGCCCTGTGCCAGGCGTTGCTTCCCTCAGGAGTTGGGCCAGGTAAAATTATGAACCCATTCCATGTAATTCGAACGTATACAACTAACTTATTTCATTTTAAAGATGTTGCTGAAACATGCTTACTCTGAAACAACAGAATGAAAAATGCCATTGTGTTCAACAAGAGGAACGACTGTTGCTGATATACGCCGTGCTGTACTTCAAGTAGCAGCCGATGCACTTTTATCGGCTGTAAAACGGAAAGACCTGTTGACGATGTTTCCATTTCTTCCTCAACTTCACAATGAGTTTTACAGAAATCTTTACAAAATCTAATACCAAGAACGGAGTTGTATAACAAACAGAAGGCAGTTCTGAAAGATAATTTTTGTCTTCAATTAAATTTTGTTATTCTCTTGTAAAGAAATGCAAAAGAAGTGAGAAATGGATTTTGTTGACTACATTTTTACTAATTAAAATATTGATGTATTAATAGACTTGAATTATCGCAAATAAAACGTAACGCTTCTTTATTGGAGAGTCTTGTAACAAAAAATTTCTTATTCGCACTACAAACCAGTCAGTTTCCCGGTAAGATACTTAGAACGTCCTCGATGAAGTATCTATTTTCAGATTTGTGTTATTACTTGTAGTGATGAGGTGGACAGAGCAATTATGTGGGTCAGAATACCTTCCCAGCTTTTGGATACAAATGAGGTACATACAAAAAGAGATACGAACTTCCAGCATTCTGGAATAGCTTTGAGTCAGCTACTTCTGTTAATCAGTACAACGAAAACACCAGTCCAAAGTTGCAAATTTCACTGTTTTGTTCGCTCAATGGGTTCCGGCCATAAACTAGTCATCGAGTGAATAAAAAAGTGAAATTTTCAGCTTTTGACTGGTTTTTTTCGTTGTAATGAAAGGTAGGTACACTGTTTGGCAGTTTCAACATTAGTCATTTACACTCTTCATATGTAGATACTTTTCCAAATATCAAAACTACAGGGCTAGATAAATATAATGAATTTTTTATTGAGGGAAATTATTTTTTTTATAGACTGTTTTTATTTTTTAAATAAACACTTTATTCCGAGCTTTTTCAATATTAACGTATATCATCCCTTTGGTCATTTACAAATTACCTTCGCAATGGTCAAAAAGTGTAATTGCTCTTCCATACATTAATGCATAGGAAACATTAGATCCGCTTGTTTACATTTTAAATAAAACTGCCCATGACATTAGTTGCGTTGAGGATAATGTGGGGGTTGTTTTGAAGTTTTTGAGAATGAATGTATTTATCTTCTTGCATTCACCTTTTGTAATAAAATACACTGAGTTAGTGGGAACGACATTGAATCTGAGGATTTCTGAATATGCTAATAGCTGACAATCGTATTAAAATATATTTCATTGTTACAAATGTAATCCGCACAGAATACTTCAATACCAAACAGAAATGTTGCTCTCCAGCATAGTCCGATGGGCAGAGAGATCATTAGGAATTCCGAGCAGATTAACGAGATGTGATGAGAGGACATGTAAAGAAGTGCTCCGTTCACCTTTCCCTGGAGATATATTATTCTTTTTATTCAGTAGTCCTCTACAGTCGCGTGAAAAATATTTTTTCATGGCGGTTGCCCGTAATTAACGCCCAGAACGACCGTGCAGAAACTCCAATTTATGAATAATGACACGCTTTCACGTGTAGTTCTGCCGCTCAGATCCTACTCTTATACGTCCGTCTGTCCATCGGCGCGAGAAAATTCTTTCTTCGCGGCAGGGGGTCGTCGTGAGGAATGAGGCGAGAGACGGGAATGAGGATGAAAACAAGAACTGGAGCAAACACACACACACACACACACACACACACAGAAGTGGACGTGAAAGGGAGAGGGAGAATGGTCTGGTTTGGAGAAAATGAGGGTTCCCTTTATTCGGCGCCATCGCTGGCGCACGACCACTTGAGGGTCTGCCACAATGAAGCCTCTGATTCAGCGGGCGCCGAGTGGATCCTCCAGGAGTAACATAAGGGAAGGAATATTGCTGCCATTAATTACCGGCGGGTTCCGCAGCTCGCAGATGACGCCTCGTGCTGTGCGGTGACCTCGGCGTTGGCGTCTATCGACGCTCCCGGGTCCCATCGAAAGATGATTCCCCCCGCCACCCTGCCCCACACTGCCGCCCGCGCGCCCCTGTACCCCCCGCACTCTTCCCCCCCCCCCGCCCTCTTCACTCTCCATCTCCTGTCTACTGTGTTCGACAAGTCCTTAGCTCACTCTTCTCCCCACCCCACCCCCTCCCAGTCCACTAGGCTTCTGCCAACGGGGCCACTTGAAAAATCCCTGAGTAAGGGGGAAGCTGCGCTTGAAGCATAGTCGACGGGCAGCCCGTGTGAAGTAGCGCGCTAGCAAACTGCCTGCTTGCGCCCGCAGGCACAGCCAGCGCAGGATTAAAAGCGCACTAACGAACCGACATCACACGGGTCACGTTCCAACTCCGTGCTCTCCATTGGCCTTTATCAAATCTGTTTGACTTACGTGAAGAGCATCACACCGGAAATGAAAACCTGAGAGGACAAGGCTAGATAGCAAAAGAAATTTTTCGAAATGTATCGTCTGTTGATGAAAGAACCTGGCACTAGCCAGAAACGATTCAGGGAAAAGAAGAACATCTGACTGCACCATAGTGACCAAGTGACAAATTACTGTTATGAAGGAGTTAATTTGTTCTGTTGTGCTAAGATGATATATGAACGCTTCTCCATCTAGACTAAGAATAACTTAAGATAAAAACTCATAGTTCTATTACATTGACATTGAAACGTTCTATAATTTTATCACTTTCCAAAAAGAATATCAAAGTTCACCATTATCCTTCAACAGAACGTAAGTTCATGTCCAGTTTAAGAACATAGAACATAAAAGAAATTACGTTTCAAGATCATTTATGGACATTGCTCTAATCATGCTTAAGTACAATACAAAATAAAATCTCGTAGTACGACTTCATAGACGTAGAATAAAATGATACATAAATGTAACGTCATAAGTAACATTTGATAGCGGCATATGTGCCTAATCAGGCTTGTCATAAACTTCCGTAATCAGAATGAAATATGCAAAATACACCTAATTTTGACAAAAGTATAAAGAAGATGTCATATTATTACGTTATCCAAGTTGTGGAACAAGGTGAGAAGAAGTTATTTAATAGTGCTAAGCGTTTCGTGCATGTTTGCTACAACATCGTATGATTTTATTGAATGTATAAGAAAACGGAATATAAGGAAATAATCTTATATTAGTTACTTGGTAATTTACTGCCTACTTTCAATGTAATCTTGACATAGTCACTTCTTTAGAGAAAATAGGGGTGTGGCAAAAGTGGAATGTAACGTACGCTTTAGTATTTGTTGTTGTTATTGTTGTTGTGGTATAAACTATAACATGTAACACATTTCAAGTCACTTTTACTACCCCCAACAACAAACTCCATCGTCATAATTCGTAGGTAGCCGTCATCTACTGCAGTAGTAGCCCTTGGGCGGCATGAGCGAGGCATATCATCGACAGTTCCTGTCTCTATGTATCTCATCCAAGTCCGAACAACTTCGCTTTGGTTCACTTCGAGACGCCTGGACACTTCCTTAGCTGAGAGCCCTTCGCACGATCGAACCGCGGTATTGACAGTCTAGGCATTGTTGAACTACAGACAACACGAGCCGTGTACCTCCTTCCTGGTGGAATGACTGGAACGATTGGCTGTCGGGCCCCCTCCGTCTAATAGGCGCTACTCATGCATGATTGTTTACATATTTGGGTGGGTTTAGTGACATCTCTGAATAGTGAAAAAGACTGTGTCTGTCATGCAATATCCACAGTCAACGTCTATCTTCTGGATTTCTGGGAACCGGAGTGACGCAAAAGTTTTTTATGTGTGTAATTGCCATTATGAGAAAACGATCGACGACACGTTTAAATATTATCGAGCTACCGGTTTAATGCTTCTTGCCAATATGTTAAAAGCGTGTGTTTCTGAATACTGTACGCCTTTCCCAACCAAAGTAACTGGCTTTAAATATTTGAGAAGGTTAAATGGTTCAAATGGCTCTGAGCACTATAGGACTTAACATCTGAGGTTATCACTCCCCTGGAACTTAGAACTACTTAAACCTAACTAACCTAAGGACATCACACACATTCATTCCCGAGGCAGGATTCGAACCTGCGACCGTAGCGGTCGCGCGGTTCCAGACTGAAGCGCCTAGAACCGCTCGGCCACTCCGACCGCTGAGAAGATTATTCTAGATTCCGTGGACAGGTTTGAGAAAGGTATATTTTTAACGACGAATTTTGTTAATGAATAAGTACGGGTGTGTGCTAAGAGTACCTTTAAATGTTTTGAAATAAAGCAAACGTTATTAACGTTATTCATGTTTATTCTTAATGTCTGCATATTTATTTTCTGCGCATTTATTTCTCAACACAGTCACCTTTGCGACAAACACATTTCTCTCAGTGAGAGACTAGTCTGTTTGAATAGTCACTGTAGAATGTTTGACTTGATTGTTGGAGCCACAACCTCATCTCTACTTGTACAGATTAATCACTATCAAATTGAAGTCCTTGAATGAGTGCTTTAAGTTTTAGAAACACATGAAAATCTGACGGGGCTGAGTGAAGACTGTATGGAAGATGATCGATGACAGTGAACCCAAGGCACCAGATTGTAGCAGATGTCACAGCACTGGTATAAGGTCTGGCATAGCACTGTTGCAGGAGAGGGTGCTCCACGTGTGGAAGAACTCTCCGAATTCTTGCTTTCGCTTTTCTGAGGGTCTCTCGCGCACACTCTTATTTCCGTTTCATAGCGACACGTAACAATCTACAATTCGGAGCTCTTTTGCTGGAGACGGCTCCAACTTCCGTCAGCGAAGCGGGCAGGTCGACCGAGTAACATGCATGAAATGAAATACCTTAGCCGATACTGAGACCAGAAAAAAATTCGGAGGCATTACTTTTCAGCGCACCGTCATGTATAGTGGGAGACAGTAGTTAGTATCCCTTGTTCCTGAAACGGTACTCTGCAGGAACAGGAGAGGATATTATGATCATATTTAAAGGAAATCAGCCCTATATTTATTCCATTTATAGATTCAGACAAAGCGTGTGATAATGTCAACCGGAAAACACGCTTTGAAATTGTATTACTGTATGAACTCGAAGCCTTACAGACCTCTCTGGTGCCTCGTACGTCTGCTGGATATTTTTCTTCTTTAACTTTCTCTCTATGTTTGTTTGACGTGGTGAACAGTAATTGCGTCATGTACACATCAACGCAGAATTTAGTATTCATTTTCTTCGCGTTTTTAACAGTAGATTCACTTTATATGTTTAGCTTAATTATAAAGTATTAACATCAGTTTCGTAACACAGACCGATAAGCAACATGAATTATGAGTGGTTTACAAATTCATAGGTGGCAAAGACTGCCTCACATAGATATTTGCCTAACGAGTGATTGCTACCGACTGCAGATACATCCATTTTGACCCCCAAATGCTGATTGTTGAACCTTTCATGTTGGATACTCGTGACAGATGTTACATTGCACATGCTAATCTTAACAAAGTTCTTGTAGAATGTTAATTTTTTGTGGTGGTATATATTACAAGAGCCGCCCAGGGATTGAAAATTACTAATTCCGAATTGCGTGTTACCCAGTTTTGTCCTGCTCTGATGCAGAGATTGCTGTTGGACAGTGTTAAGTTGGGTGTGCGTGACCGTGTGAAAATACAGTACAGTGTGAATAAATATGTAGCAGTGAACGGCAAGAATAATGTAATTACTTAAGGCAAATCAGACTGTTGGTCCTAAAATACATGATTTAATTAAGCATGTAGCAGCGCGCGGATGGTGCAGAATGGTTACAGAGGAGACTAACAGCTGAAACACAGAGTTCTCTCATAGTGCAGTTAGTGATTCGTGACGGGAGTGTTTAACGAACTTTTACTCATTTTATCTTAAAAACACGGTTATTATTAGCAACTAGCTTAAGAGTAAAAATATGGACGTCTTACCTCTAAGAAAACGATACGAGAAAACCGATTCCGAAGGTCTCGAAACAAGAAGAACGAAAATATGGCACTGACATTACCACACCAAAATCAAGGACGATTCTTCATAATCATCAGTTTCATCGATAAAAATTAATGTGTTAAATAGCCCCTTTGAATGACTATGACACAGGGTTCAAAATTGGTTCAAATTGCTCTGAGCACTATGGGACTTAACATCTGTGGTCATCAGTCCCTTAGAACTTAGAACTACTTAAACCTAACTAACCTAAGGACATCGCACACATCCTTACCTGAGGCAGGATTCTAACCTGCGACGTAACGATCGCGCGGTTCCAGACTGAAGCGCCTAGAACCGCTCGGCCACTAACGGCCGGCATGACACAGAGCTGCAACAACTTGAGTAGCCACTCAGATGTACAACTGGGGCTTGTTTCTTGTGATACAGCAAACATAAATTTAGTAGTTACGTTATTGCGAATGTAACTTATTACAACAGACACACTATTCGGTAGGCATTGGTTAATAGGAAGTAATCAAAGTTCAACTTTCTGTGTAGTTACATAAAATAGTGTTATTCTCTAATACAGCCATTTAGTCGAACAAAACTGTTACTTCATGTCGGATTGCCCATCTTTGAAATAAAGCTTTTTAACAGAATACACGAAAGAATACCGAAATCACCGCTTGTAATTAACATTTTAAAAAAATTCATGCTCTCATCGCGATTTAGCTTACTGCACTTTGCAGTTCAGAAAGCTCAACACACACCTTTGGTGATAGTAGTTTCTTATGGTACTGTGGACAAATGCTTTGTTTTATGATGGAAAAAATGGCTCTGAGCACTATGGGACTCAACTACTGTGGTCATCAGTCCCCTAGAACTTAGAACTACTTAAACCTAACTAACCTAAGGACATCACACACATCCATTCCCGAGGCAGGATTCGAACCTGCGACCGTAGCAGTCGCACGGTTCCGGACTGCGCGCCTAGAACCGCGAGACCACCGCGGCCGGCTATGATGGAAAAATTTGGAAATTTGTGGTAAGTTCCTATGGGACCAAACTGCTGAGGTCATCGGCCACAAGGCTTACACACTACTTAATTTAAGTTAAACTAACTTACACTAAAGACTATACATACACCCATGCCCGTGGGAGGACTCGAACCTCCGACGGGATGGAGACGCGCGAACAGTGGAACGGCGCCTTAGACCACTCGGCCGGTTTATGATGTGGAAGGTTTCAGGATCGGACCCACATTGCGGTACATGGTGAGCAAGAGATTCTGTACCAAAGAAATGGGACAGGCGACGTCATTCGGCTGTGTTTTGGTCCATTTTGGTAGCAGCTTCTGGACTGCACGTCATCGGTCGGAAACATTGGAGGAACCATCAGTCCATTAGGTTCCATATCTCAAGGTCACCTCAGTCAGCTCATCAGTTCTAGTGTGCACAAAACTGACGTATCATAGGCTTACTATCATGAAGAGCATGACATGACAGGACATATGAGGCGTGTTTTCTAAGTAAGTACCGTTTTGAAATTAAAAAAGACGTGCTAAGATATCTCAATAATTTTATTTTTACATTAAACCCTGTACCTTAATCTACTTTTCTACATATTTCCGTCAATATTGAGGCACTTGTCATAACGTTGTACCAATTTTTGAATACCCTCCTCACAGAAGTCTGCTGCCTGTCTTCTTAACCACTGCGTCACCACTGTTTTGACTCTGTCATCATCTTGAAGCTGACCGCCCAGGTGTTTCTTCAAGTGCAGGAACAGATGGTGGTCACTGGGCGCAAGATTGGGTCTGGTCGGAGGATGATCTGGAGTTTCCCATCGAAAAGAAGTGATGAGATCTTTGGTCTGATTCGCAACATACGGACGGACATTGTCCTGCAGCAAAACGAACCCCTTGTTCAACTTGCCACGTCTTTTGTTCTGAATTGAACGGCGCAGATTGTGCAGTGTTTTACAGTAAGCTGCTGCATTGACTGTCTCATTACGAGATAGAAATTCCACAAGCAATAATCCTTTTCTGTCCCAAAAACTGTGCACATGATTTTCCGGGCAGAAATTGTTTGCTTCAACTTCACTTTTCTAGGTGAATCTGAATGCCGCCATTCCAAGGACTGTTGCTTTGATTCTGGTATGACGTAGGCCATGTTTCATCGCCCATAACAATTTGGCATAAGATATCATCACAGCCATTGTGGTACCACTCAAGGAAAGTCAATGCACTGTCTAAACGTTTGGTTTTGTGCAAATCCGTCAACATTTTCGGTACCCAACGTGTGCACAATTTTCGGTAATTCAAGTGCTCGGTCACAACGCCACACGAAACAGTACGAGAAACATTAGGAAAGTCATCCTGCAAGGAGGAAATCGTAAAGCATCTGTTTTCTCTCTCCTTATTGTAGACTTCCTGCACCAAACTTTCATTAACGACCGAAGGACGCCCACTCCGTTGTTCATCACGCACATTTGTGGGGCCATCTTTAAATGCTCTCACCCACTTCCTTATCATTCCATCACTCGTAATGTTTTCTCCGTAAACTGCACAGGTCTCACGATCGCTTTTAGGCCTTTAGCACTAAGAAATCTTATAACAGCCCGTACTTCACAGTCGGAGGGACTCACGACTATCGGAGGCATCTTAAACACTCAGTACACAATGTAAACAAGGAAGAATCAGACTGTAATGGCGTCAGTGCGTAGACAGCAGATGTAGGTACCATTGCGCATGCGCAGAACGCCGACCACAGTGCTGCGGCCGCGGTGTGACAAAACGATAGTTACTTATAAAAACACGCCTCGTATTACGAAAGCGTTGGTTCGAACACATAGATAACATTTCACATGAAAAAGAAAAGGCTTATTTATACATAAATTTACTATATATACGTAATGGTCTCGCGTAAAGTGTAGGAGGTATTTCAATTTAAAATGATCAGAGCATGACTTTTGTAGTTTATATTGTCATATTGGTGACGAATGAGTAAATCACTTAACATTAGAATTTTGTTAATGATTTAGCATGCGCAATGTGAGCGTCTTTGCTGAATATCCTCAAAAGGTTTGATTTATGATTCAAACCCTGACTGCACGCCAAAAAGTAAAGACGCCGACAATCATACTGACGTCACACTTCGCAGAGTGGTTGCTCACGCCAGTACACAGTCACTTCGTGCTCAACGGCTGCGTGGAATACCTTAGTGAGAATTCGTGACTTGTTTGAAATGAGCTGCAGCTCTCAAGGGGTACAGCCTCAATTATTTCTGCACGCCACCAGAACTAAATGAGAAGTAGCTAAGTGCATCACAAGGTAGGTGCAGAGCAAGCCCAGAGCATAGGCCAACATTTTAGTTTGTCACACATATTAGCATATTGCGAAACTGCACTACTTTAGCTGCACCGACAAATTTCACAAGTAAGCAACCATAACTGTTCTGTCCCCTGCCATATTCAGTACAACAGCAGTTCTTTGAAGCTGTACCTCGCCATAGGACAGTGTATGATCATACCTTTCATAGTTCATGTTCTCGTAACTTTCCCACACGGATTCCAAGATCTTTAATCTGATAGAGGTAGGTAATCTATTCACAAAATGAGTCTATACCTATATATAGGGTGTTTCACAATTCGTGTTCCATACGTGTGAAGGTTGTAGAGGGGACTCAGCACATCAGTATTTACATAGATCAAGATTTACACAGGAAACCATGACCGGAAACGTGATCCAACTACGCGACAGAGCGTCAAAGCTATAGGCGCCGGTGCCTGTAAATGAATGTATGTGCAGGATGACTCCGTGATGATGTTACACGTTTTCAAGGACGGTAGAGAAAGATAAATGTATCAGTCTGAGGTAGGGGTCCCATTACCGGAAAAGAACGAGTAGAAAACTATAGGCCAAAACAGTTCTGATACCTCTGACTGTGGAATAAATGTACCGGTAGGGCTATTGCTAATATTGTAGGGTATGAGACTTTCAGATGCAAAAAATATAATATACCTAGTAAATATGGGCTTAAAAATCGATACCTTAACAGCTAAGCTCTTGTTCAAGACAGGAGACGTGTTCCACACTAACGAAGATGAACAAGTTCTCATAGCTATTTGGGTATGGATTTTAGAGCCCATGTTTACTAGAGATTTTTTCTTGTTTTCGCCCATACTAACACCTCTGAAAGTTGCACACCCCAAATAGCTACAATACATGTACCGGCACATGTATTCTACTGTCAGTGTTATCAGAATGATTTTCGCTCTTAACTTTCAACTCTTTCATTTCCGAACCAGGGACCCTGCCTCACATTGATATGTTTATCCTTTTCCATCATCTCTGAATGTTTGTAACATCATCACGGAATCATCGTGCATGTACGAAGGTTGGAACTTTAATAATGGCACAATTTATTTACAGCTCGTACAAAATAGATACGTGTTTCAAAGCTATCCTGACCTTCAAAGTAGTCACCAGCATTGTCTATAGCCCGTCGCTAGCAATGTGGAAGTCGTAGGATACTCTTACCAGTGCCAGTTGTTTTGACTGTCCGAGCGGCGCGGTCTATAGCCCGACGAATTTGTAGCAATTCTGAAGCGAATGCCGTGAAGAGTTTCTTTCATTTTAGAAATCGAGTTGAGCTCACGAGCGCTTAAGTCAGGGGAGTGCAGCAGGTGGTATTGCACTTAGCAGCCCAATCAGTCAAAGAAATCAGTAACAGCTTGCACTATACGTGCTTGAGCATTGTCCTGCTAAATGATGGTCAGGTCCTGCAGAAAGTGTCATCACTTCTATCTCAATGCCGCGCGGGATTAACCGAGCGGTCTGGGGCGCTGCAGTCATGGACTGTGCGGCGGGTCCCGGCGGAGGTTTGAGTCCTCTCTCGGGCATGGGTGTGTGTGTGTTTTCCCTTAGGATAGTTTAGGTTAAGTAGAGTGTACGCTTAGGGACTGATGACCTTAGCAGTTATGTCCCATAAGATTTCACACACATCTGAACATTTTTTCTGCCTCTATGCTGTTCATTTTTGGAACACAACCTACGACCAGCTTAGAGACAGAAGTGATGACACTTACTGCAGGACCTGACTATCATTTATCAGGACAATACTCAAGCACGTAGAATGCAATCTGTAACTGTTTTCTTTGACTGATTGGGCTGCTAAGTGCTATACCACCTGCTGCACACCCCTGACTTAAGCGCTCGTGAGTTCAACTCGATTTCTAAAATGAAGGAAACACTTCACGGCATTCGCTTCAGAACTGATACAAATTTGTCGGGCAGTAGATCGTGTCGCTCGAACTGTCAACACGGCTGCCAATGCTAAGAGTATCCTATGACTTTCACATCGCTGGCAACGGGTTACACACAATGCTGGTGACTACTTTGAAGGTTACCGAAACTTTGAAAACGTATCTATTTTGTACGAGCTGTAAATAAATACTTGCCCCTTTTAAAGTTCCAACCGTCGTACATACATTAATTAGCACTGGCGCCTGTAACTTTTAGGCTCTGTAAGGTCGGTGGATACGTTTCACTACATGGGTTCCCATGTAAAACTTGATCTACTAAGTCCCCTGTGCACAAAGTATCATATTTACTTAGGACAACACACTGTTGTTTATGACAGGGTGAAACTCAATTTTCCCCACAGAGTGTCACTCCAATACGTAGCATAATACGAAGAAAACAGGAAATATAACAAAAAAAGTGATCACTGCAAAGCAGAATCCATACTAATTCATGTAGCTTGCTAGAAATAAAAGTACGGTACTCATTCAACGGCTTGCCTAATTTCTTGTTCTAATACTTAAATAGCTTTGGCATGGTATTATGGCATACATACAAATTCCTGTTGTCACAGTACCTCCCTCTTTCTACTGAGTCTACTGAATTACATCTTTTTACATATTTATATACATATTGGCAAAATTCCAGTTGTTAAGCCAGCATTATGCCTAGTTAAGTGTCTCTCCTCCAGTTTAATATCGTCAAGAAATGAGATTAGGTTAACCTAAATATATGTTCTTCTGCCACCTCGCCTTATTAACGAAACAGTATCCTCCCTTAACTCTGTTAAGGCATTTCGTTTCTGTTCGGTTGTTGATTTCTGCAGACATCATTAGAGATCACCTTAAAAGTTAAACACAAATTCACAAGTATAAACATTGCGATTCATTAATTATGAAAAATTTCTTTATGTTGTGATGGGAGTGTAACCCTTTATTGTGTCGCTTTTAGGATAAGGGCAACGGCCTCGTCGCAGTGGTAACACCGGTTCCCGTCAGATCACCGAAGTTAAGCGCTGTCGGGCTGGGCTAACACTTGGATGGGTGGCCATCCGGTCAGTCGAGCGCTATTGGCAAGCGGGGTACACTCAGCCCTTTTGAGGCAAACTGAGAAGCTACTTGACTGAGAAATAGCGGCTCCGGTCTCGAAAACTGACATACGGCCGGGAGAGCGGTGTGCTGACCACAATCCCCTCTGTATCCGCATCCAGTGACGCCTGTGGGCTGAGGATGACACGGCGGCCGGTCGGTAGGTATGGGCTTACATGCCTGTTCGGAAGGAGTTTCAGGATAAACAAGGAGGTACCCTACGGAATGGGGTATTCTCACAATCCTACATGGACCAGTATACAAAATGTACCACTTACAACTCTTTTGTAGAAGCGATGACGTCAGGTGTGTTCTCAAAGCAATGTAGGCTTGTACTTGGTGAGTTTGTACTTGTCGTAGCTTCCTACCACAGTGCAATTTATATGAGTGTACCTGTTGCGGAACTGTAATTGTTTCCTTACCTTTTCTCCCAGGAACACTCTTCTCTGCATACACTCGGCAGTGGATCCACCCATTCATTCTCCTCTTTACATATCAGATCGGCTGGAGTGACTTGAACGTACCACCGGTTTCATAAAGTTCCAAGTACTCGACCCAGTTTGTTTGACGATTATGTGAATATGTTAGAATGAATCTGTTCGTTCTCATGGAATTTCTTCTGCAGGAAACAGCTAGAGTAATGTCTGTTTAACGCCTTGTTCATGGAAATATATTTCCAAGTGTGACACAGATGTGTGAGACAGCAGCGGAGCAGCTTTGCCAACTACTCGGATGTAATCGTTTATATTTTCTTGATGACTGGAGCTGCTCCTGTTGACTTTGTACAGTATTACTTAACATACTTAGTGAAGTTACTATATAAAACAAGGAGTGACAAGCGACGTCTACGCAGACTCTTTGAAGTGGTCACGTTGTTGTAATGGGATGCAGCTCTGTGATATGGTTTATAAGTATGTGTGGATTTGCGGTAAAGAAAACAAAATTTTAGTAGTTGCAGTGCTCGCTTTCTCATGTTGCAAAAATAACAGTGTAAGTTAATTTTCTGTACGGACTTAAAAGTTCCATAATGACCCCAAGCGATCTGCATGTAACAGATCAATGTATTTTCATAAGTGCTAGGAATGCCAACACATAATGCATCGTAATTATGATTTCGTCTGTAGAAGAAGACATGGTTGTATGTCATGTAGTAGTGATTCTGTCGTGTGATGGATTCTCTGAAATAAGTGTTTTTATCCTCTGCCAACGATTGCTGCATTATCTAACTCAGTCACGTCCTTGCACATATCTAAGTAATACTAACGAAAATAGCTATCTTGCATTAATAGGATTCCGTGATCAGTTGTTTGTTCAGTTAGCTCCATATATTTGGAGAAATCTTGTAAAGTTGACAGTGCATTTGGTACAATGTTGTCTCTTCCGGATATCTAAACGATCTCATAGCTGAACTCTAGCAGAAACAAGAACATCACGTTAAGCGGTGGTGTACTAACTTCTGTGTGTATGTTTACGTCATTCAGTGGATGTGTGGATTAGTAGTAATAGCGGTAGAGTACTAAACGTTCAGTCCATCGTTAAATAATATTTCTTGGATTGTACCTATGTTGAACTGAAGGATTGTAATCTATATTTCTCGAATAATAGCACAATCCCTTAATCGTCACATATCCTTGAAAATAATAGTGTTAGTTCAGCCAGACGTTCTCGCTAATGTTGGTTGGTTTGTGTGTTCTGTTTTGACTGATGAAGGCCTACAAATGCAAAAACGGTTTCACAACAATACAGAAAATAAATAATCCTATGAAATATAAACGATGTATGTTTCTATTTTTAATACGTGTATGTACCTGCAAATACACATGGAACGTTGTCCAAATTACTATGAAGGGTTACAAGAAACTAGTTTAAAGATGGAAACATTTATAGACTTTGACGAAGTTGATTATGATCAAACTGAGCTTAAAGGCTTGTTATTCGTCTACTTTAGGTAATGAATTGGCGTTATTTTTAATTTGAGTTACAAATAATACTCCGAGTAGGAGTTTACCTATAGAAAAGTGTATCCGAATTAAATTAAAGAATTATGGCCGTGAATATTCCTAAAAGTCTAACTTGCAGAATTAATGATACAATGTTCAGTCACATGAGATTTGCAAAACCCCGTTTCGATCCCAACACTACTGTAAAAATCATTTGCGGTGTTAGTAACCTCCCCACGAAAAGAGAAAAAGAAACTATCATGAGCACCTTTATAAAATAAGCAAATGAAATGGTAATTTTGTCCAAAGATTTTGATCGTAACCAGTCGTTAGTTAAATTCCAGCCAAACAGAAACAAACCGAAAGTAAATGGAGATCCAAGAATTGATCAAACATTTCTTAAACCAACATCGAACGAGGAACAGACTTCAAATATCAATTGATCCGTAAATCACTATTATGATAAAACCATGCTATCAGATGGAGAACAACAGATCAAGAAAAATAACATACGGAATTTATAAAGAATTTTAGAGAATATACGTAAAAATATCAGGCACGCAGTCTCTGTTTCCCAAGTATGTCAACTTGTAAACTCTCTAGGACCTCATGGCAACTATCTCAATAAGTTGCTATTCTCTTCTCCTTAACTGCATGAGCTTCGTTTAGTCTTGATTCATGTTTAGGGCAACCTTCTGTACATATATTTCAATTTTTGCTACATTTCTTTCTGTGCATGGGTCGACTCACTCGGTTGTACTACATCATTTGCATGTGCGAGACAACAGAATTTGCCTACATCTATATTGCAAGTCCTTGGCTAGCACTTGGGTAGGTGACCGTCAGGTCTGCTGAGCGCAGTTGGTAGAGAGGTGTACTCAACCCTTTTGAGGAAAATTGAGGAGATAACTGATTGAGAAGTAGCGACTCCTGTCACGAAAATTGACAAAGCTGGGAGAGCGGTGTGCTGACCACACGTCCCCCACGCCTATGGGCTGAGGATAACACGGCGGTCTCAGTACCGTTAGGGTCTTCCGAGACCGGTTCGGACGAGATATAGTTTAGTATTGGCGCCTACATTCCCGTGTTTTTCTTATTTATAACTTGAGCCGACGAGAAATAACCTATTTTATTGCGATTGGTCGGAGGAAAAACTATATTGGTGGAATCCACACGTCACGCTCATTTCACACGGTGTAACACCAAGAAGGAGTTGTGTAACAGGAACGAAAGTTAGTTGGCGGCTTCGTACATCTGAAAAATGTCTATTCAAATTTTGCGCCAGTCGCATAAGAGATGCGCCATGTTTGCTTTATAAAAAACCTTGTAACCGTAGTAATGGTCACCTAACTTTGATATTGGACGTGGTGAGTTTATGTTAGTCAAGAATGGCTTTAAGGCAGCAAAGATATGATTATCAACACCTCTCTTACTTTGAACCAGGTCATGTAATGGGTCTATGACAAGACGGATGTTCCTTTTGCGATACTGTAGAACGGGAATGTGGCCACTGTATACGATTGCTGGCAGCTGTGGTCACGCCGCTTGGGATTAGTCGAGCGGTCTCAGGTGCTGCAGTCATGGACTGTGCGGCGGGTCCCGGCGGTGGTTCGAGTCCTCCCTCGGGCAAGGGTGTGTGTGTTTGTCCTTAGGATAAAGGTTGAGTAGTGTGTAAGCTTAGGGACTGATGACCTTAGGACTTAAGTCCCGTAAGATTTCACACACATCTGAACATTTTTTTTGAGTGGTGATCACGAGATTATACAGCCAGACCTGACTCCAGACGGCCACGTAGCACTACTGAGAGGGAAGACCATCGTGTTCGGCGTATGGATCTGACGCATCGCACTGCAACAGCAATTTGAGCAGGAGTTGGCATCACAGTGACACAACGAACTGTTACAAGTCGGGTACTTGGAGGTCAGCTCCAAGCCAGACGTGCTATTAAAGAGCGTTCCGCTGACCTCAAACCACCGCCATTTGCGACTTCAGTGGTGACAAGCGTGAGCTTATTAGAGGACAAGGTGTTTTCTGATGGGAGCTGTTTCTGCCTTGATGCTAGGGACGGCCGTTTGTTATGTACAGGGAGGCCATTTGATGGCCTGCATCCAATCTGTCTGCGTAATAGACACTCAGGAGCTACACCTAGAGTTCTAGTCTAGGGTGCGATTTCGTATGACAGTGGGAGTACACTCGT
Organism: Schistocerca piceifrons; assembly: GCF_021461385.2. Classification (NCBI taxonomy): domain Eukaryota; kingdom Metazoa; phylum Arthropoda; class Insecta; order Orthoptera; family Acrididae; genus Schistocerca; species Schistocerca piceifrons. Next base: position 361,268,467 of record NC_060144.1, on the reverse strand, counting down.
GGTTATCCCGTATACTCTGTAAATTTGTACGTTTTCGGTGACTCAAACTGTTCTGTTGCCATTCTTGAACAGCATTCCAGGCGGTGATTCCAACTGGGGCTCTCGCACATACCTCTGTTGGAAGCCAACATGCTCTACAGAGTGTTGACATGGAATAGAGAGTTTACACAATGGAAACTTAGCTAAACCCATACCCTAAGCGTTAAGGAGAGGTTTACTATCTTCTGGCTCAAAAATCGATTTTTTTAAAAAAACTGCATTTTTGGGTCCATAAAAGTGTTTAGAATCCAACCCTGAAACGGTTTTTCCGAATACTGGAGGTAAATGTATGGTTATTCACCGTTGAACAAAAAATGCAACCACCTGAAATCGGCCTTTTTCAAGCACAAGTATTTTTCTTTCTGAGGATGAGTTATTGTAGCGGTGCTTGGGAGGAAACACTCAAAATTCAAATGAAAGTTTTAACGCGTGTGTCTGGAAGATAGACCTCAAGCATTTGCATTCTGATGCGAACACTGTGAAGATTGCGACTTTCCTGGCAGTGAGCAGCGACATCGTAGGGTATTCACCAATTGTGAAGACAATGACAACGATGGACGTCACCCTGGGACTCTATTCGACGCAGTTCGCCAAGTATTGGAACGACCACCGGATTCAAGCGGCAAAAACCGCTTGTCACCAGCCGTACGAGTGACTCTGGAGCAGCGCAGGATGGCCCAGATGGAACAGAACGCTCTCTATGAGGAAGAGGAAGGTCTAGTTTATGGACCCGGAAAAGCAGATTGAACGTAAGTTGCATAGTATTGCATTTATATGTAGTCAAAACTTCAAACACGTTTTTCTCAAAATGAATTTTTCTTTAAAGCGCGGCATGGTAACTTCAAATGTATTGAACAGATTGGCATGATTCTTCTTTTCCGACGAAGCTAACGAAATTGTCAAGGAGTTGTACCACTTTTATTCCGATCCACCAACTATAAATACTTTTACTTGGCCGACGAATTCGAGAAATCGATGAAAAAAACCCTTTCTTTCAAATGGCCTCCATTTGCTTCCTACGGTCCAAATAACTTTATCGAGGTAAAAATCCTAACGAATCTTATATGCTTCGCTAACGTCAACTCAATTTTGATTTCGCGACTAGCCGGCTGACCTGTGACATACCGCGTGTGGAGTTCTATATCGAAAGTTTGATTCGTTCCGCCTTTGCTCTTCGACATTTCCCGTCGAAAAAATTCCAGGTTGTAGAGAAGATATCAATAAACATTTTGACCAAATGTGACACTGATATCTATAACACATGCGGAGAAAAAAAATTCTCAAAGAACATGCTTCTTTCAGGCCAAAGATAGTAAACCTCCCCTTAATACACATGCGCGAAAACCGCCCTACTGAGGCAACTTTGTTAGATGCCAAAAGCAAACGGATGTGTTTTTGTTTACATTTTAGGTGGTCGGCTTTCCCACAAGGCAGTTGATTGATGTACTGTGAGAGTCAGAAATATATAATGAGCAACAATAAGAGAAAAGACTAAAAGTAAAGTAACGAGCAATTCCCACAAAGCGGCTGATAGCCGTACACGAGGAAAATAAAATTTCTGGTTTTCTTACTGTAAACAATAAATGCTCATTAAAAAATAGAAAAATACTGCATGTCAATGAAGTAACCTCCTCAACTCTTAGCGTGAGTTTTTCGGTAGATGTTCTCCATGTCGTTTAAAAAATTGAACAAGAGCACGCACTGCCTGCGAGGGCAGCGACTATTAAAACGTAGTTTTTAAACAGCCACAAGTCGCACTTAGTATTTCTTATTTACCGATTTCACTCGTCAAATTAACAAGATTATAATCAGAATATACGCTGTAAATGATCTAAATTGAGTTACTACGGAAAACTTACATTGATGTTACGTAAAGAATATATTTCTATCTCAATTCATATACCACAAATTTGGAGGAAATCGGTGAAGACGAGGAGGCGCGGTAGCCTTGGCAGGCGTGAACGGTTCGTGGAAGTCGCGTGTCTCAAAGTGGTGATCGTAATTTATTGTAATACTTATCGCTGGAAAAAAATTATGGTGAAGAAGATGAGACTCTAAATCGGCAGTTACATAATGGAAGAGCTGAACTTATCTCATATTTAGGCCCATGTTTGAGAAAACTTTTTTTACGGCACTTATCAACCCCCAGAGTGAACTTACAGGTTTAGGCCTAACACAAAATATTTGGGTTAGTTAAATTTTAATCCGCCTACTGGCATTATTTAAAGCAGTATGTGCGTTACTTTCAGTTTTAAAACATGAATAAGTATTCCAGCACTCATGCAAACACTAAAACTCCTGCAGAGTGTTCATTAACAGGTGTTTCTCTTGGAAGTGAAGCTGGTTTACCAGTTCACATCCGAGAAAATAAAAATTAAGGAGTAAAATAAAATTGATACTAGGAAAAAGCTGATATTTACAAATGAAAGTAGCTTCATTGTTATCTGAAGCTAAAGGCTGTCTGAAGCTAAAGATAGTGGCCATTCACAGGTTGCAATGTGAATAGTAATTAATTGAAAATATCATGTGATAAGCTTTAACTGTAGTGTGGTATCGATAGCTACGAAGCCACGTCGTAGGTGCAAGTTCTTAGGTTGGCACTACGACAGACACCGTCGACAGCGCCCTCTAGACGGTGCTGTGGAGCTCTACGAGCTCCGCTAAAGATTAAGCCCATTTGATCACGAGCAGACGGCCGGGACAGCTCGCTTCAGCTTCGCTTCATATAGAGACCGTGCTCATCTATACAAAGTTATGTATGCCTCTGTATATTATCCTACACCAGTAAACCACTTTTACTTACTTGCAGTACCGACGTGTTTTACCTCATCTGCTCCTACTAGCTTCCTTCATTCGGCCAACCCTTCAGTTTTCAGGAGCAGACCCAAGCGCCGCCTTCAAGGCGGGATACAAAATATAGATTCATCGCAGTTTATTTCACTACCGTTTCTTTTCGTAAATCTTCTCATTGAGTTGGTCAGATTAGTTCTGTTTTGGAAGAATGTCCATTTCGAGACGCAGTACTAAGAAATTATCGTTTCATCGGTCTCAATATGGCGTCTAACGAAATGCTTGGTTTCATACAAATCAAAGGTGCTGCCCTCTGTTTTTGGTTCAAATGGCTCTGAGCAGTATGCGACTTAACTTCTGAGGTCATCAGTCCCCTAGAACTTAGAACTACTTCAGCCTAACTAACCTAAGTACATCACACACATCCATGCCCGAGGCAGGATTCGAACCTGCGACCGTAGCGGTCGCGCTGTTCCATACTGTAGCGCCTAGAACCGCTCGGCCACTCCGGCCTGCCTTCTGTTTTTCTTTCGGTATACTCGCTATTCTGTGGTGTCCACATGTTGCCTAGACCTGCTCGATCACCAGATCTGTCTCCAGTCGAGCACATATGGAAGGTCTTCAGACGACAACTACAACTTCATATACATACAGTATTAACCGTCCCTGTGTTATAATTGTGTAGGCTTCCGCGGCCAGAGTCAGTACACATAAAAGTTTTCTGGGTATCATACCGCGTCATAATGTAAAAACTACTGCTGCTCGAGAAGAAACTAACGTTTCGGCCACGATTGCAGACCCAGAAGAAGGCCGCTGCAATCGTGTCCGAAACGTTGGTTTCTTCTCCAGTAGCAGTAGTTTCTACATTATGACGCGGTACCATACCCAGAAATCTTTTATGTCGACCGCCCCTGTATTGATTGACGAAGTGCAACAGGAGTGGAGTTCCATCGCACTCACTGACTTCCGGCACTTGCTCAAAACATGCATGAACGTTTGCATGCTTGCATTCAACATCCTAAATTTATGTACTTGTATTTTACGTTTGCAATGGTTTATCTCTCACTTACATAAAACTGTAATCATGCAATGTTAATCACTTAAATATGTTACCTACACAAATGTATTCCGGAAACTCCATTATTCTACATTAGTTATTTCTTTGGTGCGGCGATTTTTTCCATTATTGTAAGTACAAAAATTTTTCGGCAGCAGATAGGCTGTAGTGGCGAATTTGTAGCGGGTCAGTTAACGTAAAAGTGCAGCCGTTACATCCTCCTGGTGTGTTGACAGTCCATTAGAGGACTGTGACATTCCACCGCAAAACCTGCTGGATATGGGATATTGGTAATCAAATAGTATTGTAGTTCATTAACGACCTTTTTTGGCCAGAATATTGTTTCGACCTCACGGTACAATTCCTAATGTGTGGTTCATAGTTTATATTACATTCTGGATGACATCAACTGGAGTAATATGAAAATTCAGTTCGTCTGTTTTTGTTACATGACCCACACCTGCGAACTTGCATTCCGATAGTCCAGATTTACCTTTATACCGGGTTATTACAAATGATTGAAGCGATTTCACAGCTCTACAATAACTTTATTATTTGAGATATTTTCACAATGCTTTGCACACACATACAAAAACTCAAAGAGTTTTTTTAGGCATTCACAAATGTTCGATATGTGCCCCTTTAGTGATTCAGCAGACATCAAGCCGATAATCAAGTTCCCCATCAATGAGTTCGAAAGCATCGTTGATGCGAGCTCCCAGTTCTGGCACGTTTCTTGGTAAAGGAGGTTAGAACACTGAATCTTTCACATAACCCCACAGAAAGAAATCGCATAGGGTTAAGCCGGGAAAGCGTGGAGGCCATGACATGAATTGCTGATCATGATCTCCACCACTACCGATCCATCGGTTTTCCAATCTCCTGTTTAAGAAATGCCGAAAATCATGCTGGAAGTGCGGTGGAGCACCATCCTGTTGAAAGATGAAGTCGGCGCTGTCGGTCTCCAGTTGAGGCATGAGCCAATTTTCCAGCATGTCCAGATACACGTGTCCTGTAACGTTTTTTTCGCAGAAGAAAAAGGGGCAGTAAACTTTAAACCGTGAGATTGCACAAAACAAGTAAACTTTTGGTGAATTGCGAATTTGCTGCACGAATGCGTGAGGATTCTCTACCACCCAAAAATGGTTCAAATGGCTCTGAGCACTATGGGACTCAACTGCTGAGGTCATTAGTCCCCTAGAACTTAGAACTAGTTAAACCTAACTAACCTAAGGACATCACAAACATCCATGCCCGAGGCAGGATTCGAACCTGCGACCGTATCGGTCTTGCGGTTCCAGACTGCAGCACCTTTAACCGTACGCCCACTTCGGCCGGCTCTCTACCGCCCAGATTCGCACATTGTGTCTGTTCACTTCACCATTAAGAAAAAATGTTGCTTCATCACTGAAAACAAGTTTCGCACTGAACGCATCCTCTTCCATGAGCTGTTGCAACCGCGCCGAAAATTCAAAGCGTTTGAATTTGTCATCGGGTGTCAGGGCTTGTAGCAATTGTAAACGGTAAGGCTTCTGCTTTAGCCTTTTCCATAAGATTTTCCAAACCGTCGGCTGTGGTACGTTTAGCTCCCTGCTTGCTTTATTCGTCGACTTCCGCGGGCTACGCGTGAAACTTGCCCGCACGCGTTCAACCGTTTCTTCGCTCACTGCAGGCCGACCCGTTGATTTCCCCTTACAGAGGCATCCAGAAGCTTTAAACTGCGCATACCATCGCCGAATGGAGTTAGCAGTTGTTGGATCTTTGTTGAACTTCGTCCTGAAGTGTCGTTGCACTGTTATGACTGACTGATGTGAGTGCATTTCATGCACGACATACGCTTTCTCGGCTCCTGTCGCCATTTTGTCTCACTGCGCTCTTGAGCGCTCTGGCAGCAGAAACCTGAAGTGCGGCATCAGCCGAACAAAACTTTATGAGTTTTTCTACTTATCTGTAGTGTGTCGTGACCATATGTCAATGAATGGAGCTACAGTGAATTTATGAAATCGTTTCAATCATTTGTAATAGCCCTGTAATTGTAGAGCAAACTGTTTACCTCTTTTCATAACCGATTTCACTGTCAGGCACCAGAAACCATATTAGCTTACTAATAAAAGTCACAAAGCCCCTCAGTTCTTGCCACTCGAGTCACATCACCGAATTCATTCCAGCCAAGCAACAGTCACCGCTTACCAATGTGTCAAAAATGGTTCAAATGGCTCTGAGCACTATGGGACTCAACATCTATGGTCATCGGTCCCCTAGAACTTAGAACTACTTAAACCTAACTAACCTAATGACATCACACAACACCCAGTGATCACGAGGCAGAGAAAATCCCTGACCCCGAACGGAATCGAACCCGGGAACCCAGGCGCGGGAAGCGAGAACGCTACCGCACGACCACGAGCTGCGGACACCAATTTGTCCGTTGTTAATATAGATTACAGCATTTCGAGAGGCTCACGTTATTTGAATCACTGTGACACTTCCTGCGCAGATTATCACGGCAACAAGAAGCCCATACAGTATTCGATATTGAAAGTGGTCAGGTGTGTTCGGTATACTTTGGGTTCGGAAACGAAACCGACCCGCTATAATCTCTATATTTGCACAGAATCCTTGTCACTTTCCGGCTACCGGTTTACCTCTCGTTCTCTGCTATTTTTATAGTATTTAATAAAGTTAAATACCGGGATTATTTGAACTAAAAATATAACATAAGCAAAATTAAAAATGGTACGATATTGTGCTGAAAATTAATGTCTCCGAATTTTTTATACAGTAACAGTTGAAACTTCTTAAATAAAGCATACGTTATTAACATTCTACATTTGTATGCCTTGTATCTACGTATTTTCAGTCCTCTGCCGCTACAGAATTCCGAATTGTAGAGAGTAAAACGGCCGTGTGTGTCGTAACTACGTCAGTGCGTGAGAAACAGCGTATCCTAGTTGAGTTTCGAATCCGAAGAGTCTGTCACACATGGACCTCCGTCTGCTTCAGCATGAAAAATGCCAGACCTCGGTAGAGCGCTGCGACGTCTCCAAGAACCTAACGTCTTGGATTCACTGTGCTCGATCATCCTCCAGTACAGTCTCGACTTGGTCCCATACTATTTTCATCCGCTTCAGAAACTTAAAAAAACTCCTTTCCAGGACTTCATTTTTGATAGTGATGAAGCGGTTCAAGCAGAGGTGAGGTTGTGGCTCCGTCAAAGCAGTCACACATTCTACAATGACAGTATCAACAAACTGATCTCTCGTTTTGGCGAAATGTCTTCGTTACCAGGATGGCTACGTTGAGAAATAAGTATGGAGACATGAAAAATAAAGACATGGAAAGTTAATAAAATTTATTTTATTTAACTAGCTGTAAGGGTATCCACATAAAAATCTTGGAGGCACTGATTTTCAGCGCGCCATTGTAATAATAAAAAAGTAGCATAAGATATTAAAAATAATGCAGAGTTATCCACTTTTCTGTAAAATAAAACACTCTAACCGCCTAAAATTTGTATGGGGCGCCCACATGAAACCTCCCTATTCCAAACTCAATTTAAAACTCTATGAGGTATAGATACTAGCGCTTAGCGGCTTCATGTAAATCAACTGAGTAAGTTTAGTGAAGATTTTTTTAAACGACTTCATTTGTTTCGTTTCAGGTGCCACGTAATTATAAAAAATATCTGCACATCAAGAAAGAGCCCAGTGCGTGGTGTGGTATGCGGAAACGAAACCGACTACTGCTGTTCAAAGAAATTTGTGACGTGAATTTGAATGGGAGATACGAAACAATAAGACAGTTAAGACTTCGTGTGATGAGTTCCTAAACACAGAGTTCGTAGACGGACAGATAGTCACGTTCTGGCAGAAAATACACATCCGTTGACATCGCAGAGAAGATCAAAGAGACCTTCCAAAGGAGGGAATCATGGAAACTAAACAGCCCTTACTCAAAAGATCTCAAGGTGCTGAATAAAAGACTTCGTCTTCACGCTTACAAAGTTCAAATTGTGCAAACACTGAAGCGAAACGACTTGCTTCCTCTCGATGAATTTAGTGTTGAGATGAAACTTCCTGGCAGATTAAAACTGTGTGCCCGACCGAGACTCGAACTCGGGATCGTTGCCTTTCGCGGGCAAGTGCTCTACCATCTGAGCTACCCAAGGACGGCTCACGATCTATCCTCACAGCATCAATTCTGCCATTAGTCGTCGCCTGCCTTCCAAACTTTATATCTCTCAGGCTGTGGCTAAGCCATGTCTCCGCAATATCCTTTCTTCCAGGAGTGCTAGTTCTGCAAGTTCCGCAGAAGAGCTTCTGGGATGTTTGGAAAGTAGGAGACGAGCTACGGGCAGAATTGAAGCTATGAGGACGGGTTGCGAGTAGTGCTTGGGTAGCCCACATGGAAGAGCACTTGCCTGCGAAAGGCATAGGTCTCGAGTTCGTGTCTCGGTCCGGCACACAGTTTTAATCTGCCAGGAAGCTTCATATCAGCGCACACTCCGCTGCAGAGTGAAAATCTCATTCTGGTTACTGTTGAGATGTTCTAAAACGGGGAAAATCTCCAAGTAACTAGGAAATGGCGATCCCTTTGACGAATCAATGTTCAACACGTTGAAGAAGGTTTCTGTATTGTAATGTATTGTATTGTATGTTAACTGGGGACCTAGAAACGACGGAGAGGCTTCGTTCCCGCTGCAGCTGCAGTGGTCCATAACCGCATGACGACTAACACAGTCCACTTCACCACTTCGGCGCCCCAAACCGAACCCAGGGTTATTGTGCAGTTCGGCCCACGATGGAGAACTTGTTTGCGCATCAAATTGCCGATATAGTGTAACTGAGGCGGAATACGGGGAACCAGCCGGTATTCTCCGAGGCAGATGGAAAACCGCCTAAAAACCATCCACAGACTGGCCGGTTCACCGGACCTCGACACAAATCCGCCGGGGACCAGGCGCGCCTTCCCGCCCGGAAAGCCGTGCGTTAGACCGCACGGCCAACCTGGCCGGCTGGAAGAAGGTTACTCGGCACGACATTCGCGTCTGGTGTTCTGAAAATCCCCACAATTTTCGTGAAGATATGAGAGACAGCGAAAAGACGATTTTTGTGTGCACAGATGAAATATGTTACACGAATATGTCAATGTATATGATGCCGCAAAGAAGGGGCCTATATGTCTCATAGATTTTTTTAATTACATATGGAGGTTTAGGGAGATTCATTGGACACCCCGTTTAATGTATTCATACCGTAATGATGAAGAATACGAAAATAATATAAAAATTATAATAACGGAATAGAGTGTACATAAGAAGAGAAGAAGCAACAATCTCGAAGAATAAAATAAGTGTGGGCCGAAAGGAAACCGCACTTCTAAACAAAGGAGAAAGAATGTTGATCTTTCATACCCTCGAAAAAGCACGTTTAAAAATAAAATATAATAATACTGATTTAGCAGTTTCTTCACAAGACATGTTCCATTTTTTTCTGTGTGTAAGGAGCGAACCCTGAATCTGTGGACGCAGCTATTCATACACGTCTTAGTTGACTCTTCCTGTCCCGAAGCACAGCGGCGCTGTAAGCAGACGAGCAGCATTCCCCATGGTTTGATGTCTGGCTGCACAGTACTAAGGCTGTTGATGTTTGTGCATAAGCTGAGGTGTGTGCATGAGAGCCTGCCCTGTTTGTGCGTGCAGCCGTGTGTGTGTGCGGGGCGGCGGCTCTGCCCGGCCCAGACGGCGGGAGGCCCACCGCTGTGCAAACTGCTGTGCCGGCCGCGCTACACCAGCTCAGTGCGCAAATGGCGGCCGCCTGTTGACCGTTCACAGTAGCGTGACGGCTGGCTTGCCTACACTGCCGTTTGCAGGCGTCGCCAATACGCCACAGTTGTACGTTAACGCGATGCAATAGTAGGTTGCTCGGTGGGGTCTCGCTAGGAGCAACACACGGTTTCTTCAAATGGTTCCAATGGCTCTGAGCACTATGGGACTTAACATCTATGGTTATCAGTCCCCTAGAACTTAGAACTACTTAAACCTAACTAACCTAAGGACATCACACAACACCCAGTCATCACGAGGCAGAGAAAATCCCTAACCCCGCCGGGAATCGAATCCGGGAACCCGGGCGCGGGAAGTGAGAACGCTACCGCATGACCACGAGCTGCGGACCACACGGTTTCTAAACAAGGCGTTGCAAAAAATTAAATTTTCATTGTTTCATGAAGTTGTTTAGCATAAGTAACAGATTCAACAACCTAAATCTTGAGAAGTAAGTTTCAAACTCGATCATGTTCTTCGGTCTGCAGCGAATGAAAACGATTCATAAAGAGAAGATAAAGAGAAACGGCGAACTGTCCGATTCGTATTCAAATAAAGTTTGATCGTATTTACAGTTGTTGTGCATCTCTTTTCTGTGCGTAATCTACGATTATCTCTCTTCACACCCGATGACATACTACTTCTTTGATTGCCGTAAATAGGAAATCATCGACAAGTGTTTGAAAAGCATATAGCGTCCCCAGAGCTATATTACGAAAAGACTTAAAAAACGGTATTTATAAAGAAGAGACATTTAAAATTTGAATAATAATTGGACACTAGCCGCTCAGGCGAACATCAATTTTTCTCCGTACTGTAATAATTTCTCTGTGCAAGTTCCGGGGGCAAAGAGACGACAAGATACGCTCTTTTGTTAATTTTTTAGTCGTCTTCACTTCTTCTCTTGTCTTGATTGCGTGTAGACGGACATCCTGCGAGTGCTGGCAAATGGAAGCATATTTGTATGAATTCAGCAGATAATATATTGATTCAATATCATTGTTCTCTTTTAATTTGTAAGTGGTGATCCCGATTTCATGTCCGCCTTCCTTTGAATTAACCTGCATTCGAGTAATTTACAGTTCAACAATCCCAGCGGCCGATGCAGCCAACGACGCCATTATGTGGCGATATTAACTTATAAAATTCAGCGGAAGCGAAAAACTCGCCCGCTATTAACATAATATTCATTGTTCTCCACAGCCGCACGAAGTTGCAGAAATACGTAGATTTACGATTCTTATTTACCATAGCCTAGAGCCAGAACCAGGACTCTGACTACAATGCAATGGTTAACGGAGGTAAGAAAAGATAGTCTCGAGCGTGCATGGGCCGTAATTGTAATTAATAACTAAAGATTTTTTGCTTTAAAGTTAACTGACTAGCCGAGAAAATTAGTATGAAAAGTTTATTCCATTGTTCAATTTGTATGCTCCTGTTTTAAGATTCAGTGAGTCTAACGTTCATTAAGGTAAAAAATAATTTAAGATTAATATTGTTAAAAAGGAGAACTTCACAAAAGTATTTAATCGAAAATCAAAATTGAATGAAATATCATTTTCATGAATGCCCACCACGTAAGTCGGCAACTATCAAAATAAAAATTATAAAAATAATTACGACGGCCGACGGTCGCGAGAAGCATTTTGAATATGATACTGTAGAAAGACGTTAACTGTTCAACGGACAGACAAAGCATCGGAATTAATAGACAAAGAAAGAATTAGATCACAATGTTTACAGAAGGAAGTAACTCTGTAATCAGGCATTTGCTGATGGGAGAGAGACACTATGGTATACAGTCTCTATGTAAGAAATTGCTAAAGGAACGGTTACTAATGTACGAAGTGTAAGACGAAGGGTAGGGCTATCATAGATGGTGAAAGAAAAGCACTAGGCTGTTGAGGGAACACTGAGTGCAGCCTTCAATGACGGCGTAGCAAAATATTATCGAAAGCCCAATCACAAAACCAAAGAGTCTCTGGTCACATATAAAGGCAATCAGAGGCACCAAAGTCACTGTCCAGACACTAGTTGACAACACAGTAACAGAAATTCAAGGCATCAAAGAAAAAGCAGAACTACCGAAAACGATTTTTAAATCTTACCTTTCAAGCATAGTGCCGCTACCATATAAGAGTTAAATGTTTGAAACGGCGACGGAAAATAACATTAGCCGCTGCTGTCAAGTGGGTATGCCGTGTCAACTTTTGGGGCCCATGAAACTATTGCGAAAGGAGCTAGCTCCACTTAGCCTAACTTGCCAGTCCAGCGGTAATGGACAGCGCAGATAAGATAGTGTCTACGTATGAAACGTGGGGCAATACTGACCCCACTACTTGCGTTAGAAGACAGGTTAAAGAAAGAAAAATTTATGTTTATAGCAACTGTAGGCTTACAGAAAGCTTTTGACAGTGCGAACTTTAATACAGTGTTTGAAACTCTGAAGACAGCCGGGGTAAAAGACACGGAGGTAAAGGTTATATACAATTTATGCAGAAACCAGTCGGCATTATAGGAGCTGTAGGGCACGAAAACACAGCTGCGATTGAGAGGAGTGTGAGATACGGTTGCAGCCTATCCCCTATGTTATTCAATCTGGACAATGAGTACGCACCAAAGAAAACCAAATGAAAGTTTGGAGAAGGAAGTAAAGTTTAGAAAATAGAAACAAAGACTTCAAGGTTTGCCGATCACCTGATTGTGTCAGGGTCAGGAAAGGACTAGGAGGAGTACCACCCATCGCCCCCAGTGTGGTGCTGAAAGCGGTTGAAGTGAACAGAGAGTATATTAGAGAGGACATAAGACGAATATCATAAAAATTGAACAAGGGCAATGGAATGTAATCGAACTAAATCAGTCGATGTGCGTAATAGATGAATTTTGCTATTTGATTTGCAAAATAATTGATGATGGTCGAGTTAAGGATGATACAAAATATAAATCAGCAATAGCAAGAAAAGCGGTTACGAAGGAAAGAAATTGGCTAATATGATCTAAAAATAGGAAGTCTTTTCTGAAGGTATTTTTATTGAGTGTAGCCTTTTACAGAAGAGAAACGTGTACGGTCAGAAGTTCAGACAAGAAGAGAATAGCTTTTGAAATGAGGAATTACAGAAGAATGTTGAAGATTAGATGGGTAGATCGTGTAGGTAATGAAGTACTGAACAGAATTAAGGATAAAAGAAATCTGTGGCATAAACTGACCGAAAGAAGCTATTTGTTGATCGACCCTACTCTGAGACTACAAGGAATGATGTTTAGTACTGGAGGGAAGTGTGGGACGATAAAAAGTTGTAGCGAAAGATCAAGAGGGTGGCAGTCAGCAGGACCAAATGGGTGTTGGTTACAGTAATTAATCGGAGATGAAGTGGCATGCACAGGATAGAGTAACACATAGAGCTGCGTCAAAACAGTCTGAAGAGGACAACAACATCAAATCTGTACCGGTGACGGAATGCCACCACTGTAGTGACCACTGTAGATGACATTTTTGCGCAGTCCATATGGCTTATCACGGTGAACCACAACCATTATGTGAACGTGCGATGATACTGTTCTTGGTAGCCACTACAGCACTCACTAATGTTTCCGTGTGTGGACCATAAATACAAACAATTAGCAGCAATACAATGATAAACAGAGTTGGTAATGTGATACTGAATTACTGTCAGACCGCAAGTACTACTTTGGCGTTCGTATGTCAGAATTGGCCAATGATTCAAATTTTCACTGATAATACACTTGATTAAGTAATAGTGAAGCTGGGCATTCGAGTAATTTTTTTGGACAAATAAAACCTGGTAAAATAATGGGTTTCGGAAAAGCTGTCCACAAGTAATAAAATTTAATGACTGGCCCTTGACTTTCAGTAGGGAAACGACTCACTTTCCCGTCTTAGAGTTTCCATTTTAGCAATGAACTAACTTGTAAATGTTTCGCTTCTGACTCAGTTAAAAGTGCTGCTTTACTATACCGACATGATCTTACTAGCAACTTTCTGAGCAGACTGGCGATGACATTGTTAGCAAATTTCTTTACTGTCCGTACGACATCATCATGTAGTTGTGGACGAGTATGAGTTACACGCGCTAGACACGCCTGTGGTGTTTGGCAAATCTGTCAGGGCGGCCGCTGTGGAAGGTAATTGCGAACCGTATGTCAACCGAATGTCGTCGTTAGCCGCAACGAGCTCGAATTGCTTCCGCTTTTGCAGGCGATATATCTACAAACGCCAGCAAACTTTCACCTCTGTCGGAAGAGTTTAGGTGGTGCTGCTTGCTGTTTTATTGCGACATTAATGTCTTGCAAACGACGAGAGAAATGATGACTCTTAAGGTGAGCATCCATCCAATATTGTTCAGAATGAAGTACAACGAAGTTACGCGCCATTGCATCATGTTGACCTCTGCAACGATAACAAGTACAGCGTGCACTGTAGGCGTGGTGCCACCCTTCTAAAACAAAACCATGTGGCTGAAAAGAAATGTGAAGTGAAATTACGTACATGAGACAAAAGAAGGGAGAAGACATGGGAGGCTACATCAAAGCATGGGAGCCATGTTCAAATTCGCCAACTTGATTGCAATTCGTAATTTTCAAATGAAAAGTAGTCGTGTAACAAATCAAACAGACACGTGATACCAGGAGAGAAGAACACCTACGTTACGGCAGAGAATTTCTACCAACACCACTCAGGCAGACCACCCACCGCCCAGTCTCGTGCTGAAATTTGTCGGTAAATTTCATAAACCGGATCTGCCGCAGAAATATCGATGAAGCAACGTCAACTACTGTTATAGCACTCAGCCGAACATCGATCATCGATCATCGAACATACAAATGGCCTTAAAAATCGTAATATGTCAACATCTCACCGCTGGGAATCCAGATCGTAGACTTCAGTGTTCATAATGGGTCAAATGCAAGCTAGGGCGCAAATAATCGTTACCCCTGTGACATTCACGATAAAGATAATATCTGTGTGAAAAGATAGGTAAGTAAAAAGTATCACAGATACTGGTCAGTGTCTTTCCTCACTGGACAAATCCATCGACAGTAATACATGTAACCTTCTGCGGCTAGAGTCAGTTGGCGTAAAATTTTTCTGAATATGGTACCGCGCTGCAATGTCAACACCCTATAGTGGGGAAACCAACGTTTCGGCCACGGTTGCAGTTGATCGCCTGGTTAACCAGTAGACCCAGAAGAAGTCCACTGCAACCCTGGCCGCAACGTTGCTTTTTACAATACAGTACAGCTCTTTAGTTACAATTTACATCGATCATCAGTGGCAGTCGACACATCAAAAGTGATGGTTTAGAGTTCAAACTGTGGCTCTCGTATTGTTGAACCTTTCTTCACTCAAGGTGTACTAACAATAGTCCACAGATGTCCTACCGTCGCTGCTGTGTGAAGATGAGACATTTTCAACTATGTTTTAGCCCGATGACGCTTTCTTTACGTACTTGGATCCTCCGTTTCCCCAGAGTTGTGTAGGTCGTGAGATTTCGCGTAGAGTGAGCACCAAATTCCCGAATTTGACTTTATGAAGTATCTGTCGGTAAAATTGTGAAGGCAACTGTATATGGTTAAAGATTATTAACTTGCACATATCAGGGAGCGTGTTCATGATGCTTCTGTTCATATTACGCTACATGTACTCGGTAAGGTCCATAAGGAATAGGTGAACCGGGTAACAACAATTTTATGATGTGCTGTACAACACATCAAGCCCATTCTATAGCCTTTATATGCTACCACAAGCATATGCCTTGTTCTGTACAAAATACGACATAACTCAAAAAGAGCCAATCAACCCACGTAAGAAAGAACTCCTTATTTTTCTGGTGTAGGCTACTTCTCTAACTGTTTGTTAATTCACAGGCCGTCTTTTATATTTGTGAATTATGAGAAATACCTATTACTATCGTAAATTTACTGTATCGCAATATTATCTCTTACGTGAGAAATAACGGGTCTTCTCGGGTGTCATAGAAACATTTTACCTTCAGTTAGATAATAATAATAGAGAGAGACTGAGAAAGAATTCACTGTAATTAGGACACCGTAGTCGCATACTGCAGAGCCAAGGCTTAAATTTAGCCCGTGTGTATTTTGTGTATTAAACGGGGGACCTAGAAAGGACGGAGAGGCTTCGTCCCTGCCGTAGCACTCAGTGGTTCACAAGCCAACAACAGGCTACAGCAGTCGACTCATCCCACCGCCGCCCCACACCGAACCCGGGGTTATCCTACGGTTCGGGTCCTAGTGAACCCTCCTGGGAACGTCTCATACCAGACGAGTGTAACCCCAAATGTCTTAATGGTAGAGTAATAATGGTGTACGCTTACGTGGAGACAGTGTTTGCGCATCAATCGCCGACATAGTGTAACTGAGGGGAACCAACCCGCTTTCGTCAAGGCAGATGGAAAACCACCTTAAAAGCCATCCACGGGCTGGCCGGCACACCGGACGTCGACACTAATGCGCCGGGTGGATTTGTGCCGGGAAGCGGCACGTCTTCCCGCTCGGGAAGCAGCGCGTTACCCCGCTCTGTTTTAAGTATTGCTTGATCCCTTTGAATAAGGCCGCACTCGATGTCCTTCCTCAACGTTATCAAATACATTGTTGTTGCCCGTCACTAATCACCATGTAACATACTGCGTGTTAAACTTTACAATTCCACTCGTCTGTTTCTTAAGCACTTATATTCCATTCTTACGTGCATGTTTTGGACAAAAATATTTAAACACTGCGAGAAATGCATGCTTGAACATAAATGCAGACAGTAGACAAACCTCAAAGGGAACGGGATCTGTGCAATGTCGTCAATACGTTGCAAGTATCAGTTGTGGTCAGAACAGTGTTCTGTGTGGTCTGGATTGTTTTGAGACGGAGCTAAATGAATTCGAAAGTGGAAATCCGTTGGTGCTCGTATGGTGAGTGGTTCCATAATCAGGATAGCCCAAGTGTTTGGTATTTCGAGGTACACCGTATTCGAGATTTATACTGCATACAGAGAAGGCAGACAAACATCATCCGGTAAGCTGAGTGATCTTGACAGACTGTCATTGAAGAGGATTGGGACGAAAAGTAGGAGGACGACACCTTTCAGTGTCAGTGCAGAATTGAATATCGCACTATCGAATTTTGACAGCACGGAAACAATACGAAGGGGGTTACGCCGCTGGCTGTCTTTGGCACCGGCTAATAATTCGGTGAGGAAATACTTGGTGAGGTATTATTCGGACTACAGTTCGGTTTACGTGCTGCGTTTAATTGGTGGTCGACAGAGGTTAATTCGACGGCCAGTTCATGGCTCTGAAGTATCGGTTCTCGACAGAATCATAACGGTCGCTGGATGTACTGTCGGTAGCCGGTATTTGACGAAGTTCTATAGAGTGGTTTGTCTCAGCCTTCCGGTATTGTAAGTGTTCCCCTATTAGCGTTACTTGTGTCCAATTTGAGGTATTCTCTGTATGATACATCATAACGCCCATGCCTATCTGGTCATTAATCTGCGGCTCACAATCGTGTTAACGTAGCTTGTAAGGCATCAGTGCTGTGGGTATTGATTTCACTGTTGTATCTCCTCATCGTAAACTGTGCAACCGAGCGTGCCTTCTTGCCTGGGGCCGCTCTGTAGTGTAACTTCCTTCCTTTTCGCGGCAAGATTAAAGAACAAATTAGCTGTGGAATACCAACGCATTCGTCTTGGGGTGTGCATGCTCAGTTTTGAAAAACAGTGTGTTGGACCTACTTAAATTTTCTGGCACTTTCTGCTGTTTTTCTGCGCTCTCTCCTCCCGTGTTAAATTTGGTCATTAGTGTATGCTGACCTCTTCCTGGAGCTCCTCGCAAGTCGTTTACTATCTCGAGATGAGGAGAAGTATTTAACACCTTAAAACTAATTATTCATTGCGTTCTTAGCTCGCTCACTTGAAGATTTCGCTTCATCGGTCTGTCCTAAGATGAACTCATACACGGTACTGGTTTTGAAACTTTAAATTGGTATTTAATTTTTACTCGTGTTATAGACGTGTTCTGCCCCCGTGCTCAGCCCAAGGGCCAGTGCGGCGGGACGGTTGGCCAGTTGGCGCCGGACGGGGTAGTACACTCCCGCCTAGGCGCCTAAGACCGTTTGCACTAATTCTGATGTGGCCACATTTATGATACCGCTCGTGTTCTATAGCTGCTCATGATCTTACCTCTTTTGGGTTTCTAATTAATATAGTTAATTGTCATTGCCGTAAAATCTAAAATGTGCTTAATAATCGACGTTAAACAGCGTTAAATTTGAGCGATGATTCGCAATTAGTACTTCAGAGTAATTGTTCAGTTGTTATTTCAAAGCTCTAACCAAATCTAAAGGTTCTTGTTCTTTATTAATCGAAATATTATTATTATTACTAAGATTGGCCAGCCGCGATGGCTGAGTGGTTCTAGGTGCTACAGTCTGGAACCGCGCGACCGCTACGGTGTCTTTAGGTTTGTTAGGTTTAAGTAGTTTTAAGTTCTAGGGGACTGATGACCTCAGAAGTCAAGTCCCATAGTGGTTCAAAAATGGTTCAAATGGCTCTGAGCACTATGGGACTTAACATCTATGGTCATCTGTCCCGTAGAACTTAGAACTACTGAAACCTAACTAACCTAAGGACATCACACAACACCCAGTCATCACGAGGCAGAGAAAATCCCTGACCCCGCCGGGAATCGAACCCGGGAACCCGTGCGCGGGAAGAGAGAACGCCCAGAGCCATTTGAACTTAGATTGTTTTGTATTGTATGTATTTTTAAGCAAACTGTCTTACGTACTTTGCGAATGGTGTTAATCTTCAGTTGGACCCAATCTTTTCAACCCATAGCGATCAATAAATCCCAAGAAGTGTCCGTTCTCTCTCTCTCTGTTTCTCTCTTTTCTGATGTTTTGCAGGCACGAGTTAATGGCATTGTAAAAACATCACCCTCCACTACCGATGATGACTTGGAGTCGGGCTCGCGGACGCTGACTATATGTACCACACATACCAAGGTCCCAGGGCTTTTCCATAATCATTTCCGCTGCGGGTCTCCCCTTGCTACTTGCAACGGTCGTTCGTTATCCAGCATCCGTTCACCCTGAGGCTTTCTCCTTTCTTGTTGAAGTTGTCGCATTTGTGTACTTCTGTAGCCCTAGTGAGAAAATCTGTATGATGGTTCTTCTATGTGGTCGGTCTCACACAGTGCGTGCCCAGCCACGGCCTATTTTTCCACTTGCCCCAGACTGCAACGCCGCATATGGTCGGTGATTCTGATGTTTACTGATACTCCAGTAATTCGAACATAGACATTGATGAGCCAAAACGTTATGATCACCTGCTTAATAGCTTGTTTGTCCGTTTTCGGAACGAAATACATAACTCATTCGACGCATCAAAGATCCGACAGTTTCTTGGTATATTTGTGGAGGTATGTAGCACACCATGTCTACCCACTGATCATATAATTCGCGTAACTAACGGGCCGCTGGTTTTTGTACACTGTAATGATGCCAGATAGCGAGCCAAATGGGTTCCATACTATTTACATCAAGTGAATTTGGTCTGGGAGACATCAACGTGAGTTCACTATAACGAAGGGAAGTCATCAAGAATTAAGGGATATAGCTGGTAGCGTGCCTTCAATTACTGCCACTGGTCTCATGCGAACGCAGTAGAATGTCTCCGGTAGCGTAGTACTGCTACCACGGACCTTCGTCCGAGGTGAGCTGCGCGTTTCGAGCCACCGTTCACCTCGATGACAGCATTTGTCGAGACGACCAGCGAACTAGTGTAGCGAAAGTGTGATTCACCCGAAGAACCCATTGATTGTCGGTCGAATGCCACTGCAGTAGTAAATGACGATCCCTTTGGACGAACAAGTGAACACAGAGGTGCTTTGTTGTGCAGCTCCGTGATGAACGGTGTGCTTTGAAACATTTTTGCGAGCACCAGCATTGTGCTCTTCCGGCAGACAGATCACTATCTACTCTACTTTACAGAGCAGACAAGCCTCCGAACCCAATGTTCTGAGAAGAGTCGTGGACGTCCAACCATTTAGCGCCTACTGCTATTTACCCTGCCCTACCTTTTTGAGGAGATGCTCACGGCAGTAGCGTGCTTGCATTCGACCAATTTCGACGTTTCGTTTATAGGCTCTCGGTAATAATAATCTGCCATTTGTCAAAGTCGCTTATCTCAATGGATTTCCCCTTTTGCAGCCATATGTTCGCCAGGGTGACGCCTCTATCTTTTTCTGCTCCGCTTACATATTTTTGTTAATATGTCACGTGCCATCAACGCCAACAGGCGGCATCTAACATCGCGGTGGGCAGTGATCATAATGTTTTGGCTTATCAGTGTACATGATACGCGGTATATTCTCCACACTGCAGGAGGGGTCCCTTTGTCCCTCGTCGGTCTGAAACATTCTTTGATCTTCTTTGTACTTTTATAAATAGCCTTTACGCCTGTTTGCGCAATATATGGCCGAATTTGTCCGTCACCTTCAGACTGTATGGCAGAAAGGCCGTACCCGACATTTTTTTCCGTTGTGTCACTTGTGACACATGCTATGTAACTGATGGAGAATCCATTGCTCTTCAGAACGCTTTCCAGGTGTTTCATCGGGCACCTAATTTGTTGCAGTTCTGATATTCGTCTTGCGCGCGTTGATGGTATATTGATCATGCCTTTTTTCTGGCTCGGATTGTGATTTGCAATTTTTACAGGTATTTGTACTACAACTTACGTTTACAAGGTGGGGAGTCCAGTCCCTGTGCTACGAAATGTGCCATACGTTGACGACAGCTTCGTTGTGAGGATCCGAGGAACAGCTCGTTGAGTTCCTAAGACACCTGAACAGCCTCCATGCCAACGTAAAACTTATCATGGAGGTAGAAAAAGGCCAACAGTTAACCATTCTAGATGTGTTGATCACGAGGGCTAGTAAAGAAACTGGGACACAGTTTGTATCGTAAACCGACGCACACGGACCAACTCCTCTAGAAAGGTCAAACCATAGCTACATCCGGGAATGAGGCATGAGTAATACGCTGGCAACGCGAAAAATACTAATATATAAGACACAGCACCTCAAACGTGGGAAAAAAGATTTGTAAATTTGTGGTAAGATCCTTTGGGACCAAACTGCTAAAGTCATCGGTCCCTAAGCTTACACACATACGCTAAGGACAACACACACACCCATGCCCGAGGAAGAACTCGAATCCCCGACGGGGGAGCCGCGCGAACCGTGGCAAGGCGCCTAGACCACGCAGCTACTTCGGGTATCCAAACGTGAGATACAACACCTGGAAGGCGTTCTGAGGAGGTATTGGGAACTGGTGCTCCACCAGTCACATCAGAAGCGTCGGAGAATCAAACACACGGCAAAGGGATACATTGGAAAATGAAATGTCGAGTATGGCCTTTTTGCAATACATTCACAGAGTGACGGACAGAATCGGTCGTATATTACATAAACATTTATAAACCGACCAAAAGATCAGATCGGCAAAGGAGGAAAGTCACTTGCAATGTAGGGAATACATTACACTCCATATATACGCGCAAAGACTGTGCAAAGACTGGTCGATCAATTAACAGCAGGATGGCAGAGCATAAGCTGCATTTCAGCTTGGAGAAGGTGGAGAAATCGCCAGTGGTGGAGCACGCCCCGTGTGAGACCGATCACATAGTCAAATTCGCCGACATGAAAGTTGTAACTGTAGAGAGGAGCTGTAACACACACTTGTTCAGAAAAAGCTGTAGAAATACACAAACTTGACTACAGGTTCAACAGGAAATAAGAAAGACACAAGGTGAACTGATCCTGGATTCCCGTGCTGCAGCCAACGACCGGGGAGATGCAGCGGAAATGACCATGGTAAAGGCCTTGAACGTTGGCGCGAGTGGTACATATGAACTGCGGCCGCGAACACGACTGTAGTTCACCACCAGCTTAGACAATGCCAGCTACTCGTGCTGGCTAAATGTTGGAAAAGCATCAAACAAATATCGCCCGAAGAACCGGAGACAGAAGCCAACAGGCAGTTTGTGAATTAGAGTATGGACCAAGTTAAGATTTATTCAGAGAAACTGTGGTATGTTACTTTTCAAAAGAAATGGCAGGTAAGAGAAAATAGCTCTAAAAGCCACATCATTCGAATTCGATATATTCTGAAGAAGATCAGCAAGAACCGCATAATAAACAAAATCGCTGTACATTTAGCAGTCAAAGGTAGAAGCTAGCCGTACAAGTGGGTGCAGTAAAATCGACCTCGTGGAAATCGGTCTCTCCTCTGAGAAGTCATAAAGAACGAGAAATTTTGTAATCACAGCTAATGGAAATGAGCGTACGGCATTGTGGGCGGGGAGTCGCCCACTCAGGGAAGTTCGGCCGCCGAGGACAACTACTTATTGCATTCGACGCCACATTGAGCGACTTGACCGTCGGAGATGGGGACGAAATGATAATGAGGACTACACAACACCCAGTCCCTGAGCGGAGAAAATCTTCTGCCCCAGTCGGGAATCGAACCCGAGCCCCTTGGCGTAGCATCCCGCCCCGATGACCACTCAGCTAATGGGGCGGACGTAATCACTTAGTACACATTTAGCTGTGATTACAACTAAATGTCTTAGGAAAAAAACACATGGATTCGACGTTAGAAGTATACCGAATAACGCACAGATCACGGTTACAGCTTCTTATGGAATTACTCAGAACAGCTGTAATAACAGAATCGATATCACTAATCTTATTCGCTACAGCACCTACCCCGTTGTGAAACTTCCTGGCAGATGAAAACTGTGTGCTGGACCGAGACTCGAACTCGGGACCTTTGCCTTTCGCGGACAAGTGCTCTACCATCTGAGCTACCCAAGCATGACTCACGTCCCGTCCTCACAGCTTTACTTCCGCCAGTACCTCGTCTCTCTTGTAGGAGAACTTCTGCGAAGTTTGGAAATTAGGAGACGAGGTACTGGTGGAAGTAAAGCTGTGAGGACGGGGCGTGAGTCGTGCTTGGGTAGCTCAGATGGTAGAGCAATTGCCCGCGAAAGGCAAAGGTCCCGAGTTCGAGTCTCGTTCCGGAACACAGTTTCAATCATCTAGGAAGTTTCATAACAGCGCACACCCCACTGCAGAGTGAAAATCTCATTCAGGATCTATCCCGTTAGCTGAGTGGTCAGTGAGGCTGACTGCCACCGAGGGACTCTGTTTCGATTCCCGGTATCAAATGGTTCAAATGGCTCTGAGCACTATGGGACTTAACATCTGAGGTCATCAGTTTCCTAGAACTTAGAACTACTTAAACCTAACCAACCTAAGGACATCATACATATCCATGCCCGAGGCAGGATTCGAACCTGCGACCGTAGCGGTCGCGCGGTTCCAGACCGAAACGCTTAGAACCGCTCGGCCACTCCATCCGGCGATTGCCCGTATCACCAGAGATGTTTTTCTTGATTGAAGGTCTGGCAAGTAGTGCAGTCAGCCTGGTGAGGCCAACCGAGGAGATACCTGAGTGATTAGCAACAGTACCAAAGTCAAGAAATCCGACAACGCCCGTGAGAACGGTGTGCTGACTACATGCCCCTCCATGCCGCGTACGATTACGCCACTGGCAAAGGGTGACACGGTGGTCGGTTGGACTCAATTATCCTGCCAGGGCCAGAATGCTTTCTTTTACGTATTCGCAACAAAAATACACGAAATTTCTCAAATCCCTGATAGACACCTGAGCCACCTTCGTACTGTTCATGACAATAAACTATTACGCTTTCATGCAGTTAAGCTACATGTACTATTGGAATAACTTAATAGAGCAGCTTAATAAAGCAGCTTAAAGACACATAACGTTTATCCACAGGACGTGTGACCTGTAACTGAAAAAGTATCTTCACGATCTCTCCATTGGCAAAAGATCACCATAATCTCTCTATTGGTAAAAGATTCCGGAATAGTCCCCTATTCGGACCTCCGGGAGGGGACTGCCAAGAGGAAGGTAACCATTAAAAAAAGATTCAATAATCAACGACAGGATAACGTTCTAAGAGTCGGAGCGTGGAATGTCAGAAACATGAACTTAGTAGGAAGCTAGATAATCTGAAAAGAGAAATGAAAGACTCAAGTTCGGTGTACTAGGGGTCAGTGAAGCAAAATGGAAGGATTTCTCGTCAGATGAGTATAGAGTGACATCAAAGGCAACTGGAAATGGAATAGCCGGAACACGATTCGTTATGAATAGGAAGGTAGGGCAGAGAGTGTGTTAATGCGAATAGTTCAGTGATAGTGTTGTTCTTATCAGAGTCGACGGCAAACCAAAACCGACAATGATAGTTCTGGTATACATGCCGACGTCGTAAGCTGAAGATGTGGAGATAGAGAGAAGATATGAGTATATTGAAAGGGTAGTACACTACGTAAAGGGGGACGAAAATCTAGTACTAATGAGCGACTGGCATGCAGTTGTAGGGGAAGGAGTAGAAGAGAAAATACAGGGGAATACGGGCTTGGGACAAGGAATGAGAGAGGAGAAATACTGAGTTCTGTAATAGATTTCAGCCAGGAATACCGAATACTCCGTTCAAGAAATGGTGTAAGATGTTCGAAATTCTGATAAAAATAGGGGTAAGCTATAGGAAGAGAAGGATAATATACAATATGTACAAGAGTCACAAGGGAATAATGAGAGTGAACGACCAAGAACGAAGTGCTCGGATAAAAAGGGGTGTAAGACAGAGATGCAATCTTTCGCTCCTAATCTTCAATCTGTACATGGAAGAAGCTATGATAGAAATAGGAGGAAGATTCGGGAGTGGAATTAAAATTGAGGTGAAAGGCTATTAATGGTAATATTCGCTGATGATATTGCTATCCTGGGTGAAAGTGATCTGTTGATTGGAATGAACAGTCTAATGAGCACAGATTATGGATTGAGAATAAATCGAAGAAATACGAAAGTAATGAGGAGTAGCAGAAATAAGAACAGATAGAAACTCAACATCAGAATTGATGGTCACGAAGCAGACGAAGCAAAGGAACTGGACTACCTAAGCAGCAAAATAACGAATGATGGACGGAGCAAGGAAGACATCAAAAGCAGACTAGCACAAACTGCTAGCATCAAACATAGGCCTTAATTTGAGGAAGAAATTTCTTAGAATGTACGTTTGGAGCACAGTTTTGTATGGCAGTGAAACATGGATGTGGGAAAATAGGATCACGAGAGAATCAATTCTCCAACGGAAAGAGGTTCCTACTCAATGGTCTGAAGGTGACCACAGTAGTGGTCGAAACCGGTCACCTTGATAAAAAAAATCGTGATCAAGACTGTTTTTAATAGTAAATATTTTGAGATGTGGTATTACAGACGACTGTTGAAAATCAGGTGGTCTGGTAAGGTAAGCAATGACGAGGTTCTCCACAGAATCGGTGAGGAAAGGAACGTATGGAAAATACTGATCACAAGAAGAGAAAGGATGACAGGACACCTGTTAACACGTCAGGGGATATCTTCCATGGTTCTAGAGGGAGATGTGGAGGGTAAAATCTGCACAGGAAGACAGAGAATGGAATGCATCTGGGATGAAAAATTTGGCACAGGTGAGGAATTCGTGGCGGGCCGCATCAGACCAGTCACAAAACTGGGGACTCAAAAGGAAAAAAGGAAAATAGAGCAATTTTCTAAACAAGCATGTCATACAAAATCCATGAACAAGTATTGAGTATTAACCACTAGGGAGTGAAGGAGAAAAAGGAAAAAAAAGTTTAAAATTAATATGGGAGCTTTTAATAAACTAAACTGAAAGCAGGAAACTGAAATATTTGATATCCATAGTGTATTATCAGTCTGATCACTGTGCATTGCCAGCTTCGACATATTTTGCTATGAGAATTATTAAAAGAAACACCAAAAGAAACAAATGTTTTAGGCAACAGACTAAAGGAGAAGATTTACTTCTGAGTGAAATTAAAATAAAACGGAGGGTAACAGTTTAATGAATGGGAACTGGATCAAGGAGTCTCCCTCTGGGTATTTAAAGAGAAAGGGAAATATCATTGCTGCAACCTGTGGAAGTGGAAAACATTATAAGCCTTATAGGATAAACGTGGATGTGCATGACTTACGCCCTCATTAACCGAGAAGCGTGAAAAAGGCCTTTATTCAGAGGTAGATTAGTCTTAGCTGATGGTAATGAATGTCGAGCGAGTAATGAATTTGTAACGAAAAGTATAGAACGTACAAATCTCACATATTAACAGACTTCGACATGAGTAAAGGAAAAGGTAAAATCAACAAATGGTTCAAATGGATCTGAGCACTATGGGACTCAACTGCTGAGGTCATTAGTCCCCCAGAACTTAGAACTAGTTAAACCTAACTAACCTAAGGACATCACAAACATCCATGCCAGAGGCAGGATTCGAACCTGCGACCGTAGCGGTCTTGCGGTTCTAGACTGCAGCGCCTTTAACCGCACGGCCACTTCGGCCGGCGTAAAATCAACATTAGGGATAACATTGTTAGAAATTTCCAGAATAATTAGCTATTGTTTTTCAGTTTGCCATGAACAAGAACACCATAAAATGTATAAATATTGTTTTCTAAGATTTTTTCTGTTTTTCTGCAGCCGAATTTACACTAATTGTATATGATAATATGGTCCTTAGTGACTGTAGTAAAATTAACCTTAAAGACCTTTATTATGGTCGCTAAGGACAAATAAATTGTTCTGCCTTAAGCTACAGTTGTATGAAATCGCACTCCAGTTATATACGTCTATGTTTGATCTCACTCTGGAACTTTTTAAAATGAAGTCGAACATTTTCCATTCGTACCAGTCATCTAAATTAATCGCACGTACATGTGTCTCACCGCAATTAACTTAGTTTTATAGTACACTGTGTGGACCAAGCTTAAATTGCAAGTAGTTTTACACAGCAACCTAACCACGTTTTCCGAAAACTGTCTTGAGCAGCTAGTTCGACATCGCACATACAGAGTGGAAGTATCTTAGACGTTGTAGCTATAAACACACTTAAGTGGCTTAAAGACGGAAAAGACCCAGAAGTTAGGGCGACTGCAGGGACTTATCTCTGGCACGCTCCCCGTGAGACCCACATTCCCAGTTTACTGTCCACACACTACATTTGTAGTGCCACTGCCCACTATACTCATGTCAGAAAGAACAGATACCATCTTCATATAAGTAAGGCTTTCCGCCAACGACCTTCTTCAGTGCGGATGCACTCACATTGCCCAAATTCTTACGGAAATCTGTAGATTGACTTCCGCGAGTAATGAGCACAGTGGGCTATGGCATTACAAATGTCGTGTGTCGACAGTAAGCTGGGAATGTGGGTCTCATGGGCAGCGTGCCAGAGATAAGTACCTGCAGTCGCACTATCCTCTGTGTCCTCGGTGGCTCAGACGGATAGAGCGTCTTCCATGTAAGCAGAAGGTGACGGGTTCGAGTCCTGACCGGCGCACACATTTGCAACTGTCCCCGTAGATATTTATCAACAACTGTCAGCAGTTAAAGGTCTAGATTTAATTGTAAATTCACTCTTCGAGAGCTGCAAGATCACCAATGGATGGTATCTAGCTCTAAATGTAGAAAAATGTAAGTTAATGCAGAGAATTACGAAAGACAAACCAATTATGTTCGAATACATCACTGTTAGTGTGCTGCTTGAAGCAGTTACGTCGATTAAATACCGTGGCGTTAAACTGCAAAGCAATATGAATTGGAATGAGCATGTAAGAACTGTAGTAGAGAAGGAGAATTTAATTAGGAAAGTATAGTTCATCTGTGAAGGAGATCGCATTTAGGACACTAGTGCGACGCGTTGTTGAGTAGTGTTCGAGTGTTTTACGATCCCCAACAGGTTGGATTAAAGGAAGACATCGACGCAATTATGAGACGGCCTGCTAGATTTGTTACCAGTAGATTAGAACAATATGCTTGTTTTACGGAGATACTTCGGGAACTCAAATAGGAATCACTGACGCGAAGGCGGCGTTCTTTTCGAGGACTCTATTGAGAAAATTTATAAAACCGGCATTTGACATTGCGGGACGATTCTGCTGCCGCCAATGTATACTTTGCATTTGGACTACCGTTGCCGCCAATGTATACTTCGCATTAGGACTACGAAGGAAAAATAAGAGAGAATTGGGCTCATATGGACGCATAAAGACAGTCGTCTTTCCCTCGCTCAGTCTGAAAGTGAAACTGGAAAGGATATGACCAGTAGTGGTAAGGAACCCCTTCGCCACGTACCGTATGGTGGCTTCCGATGTATGTATGCAGATATAGAACTGCTGGAGATTATTGCTAGAAATCACAGCTGTTGTCAGTAAAGGTGTACTTTAATCCATACAACCAATTTGGCATGAATCATGAGGTTCTTGTTAGTTTATTGTTTACACCGAGGATAGCACAGTTGCATAATAAAATTTCAAATTTCAAACAACTATTGCGACCTGATTAGTCGGCCACTATTGCAGGTGGTGGAATGTTGCAGCTGGGCGTCCGGATACTGGTAGTCTACCTCCCAAGGATCGCAGTAAGACAGTGACTAGATGCCTGATAGATGTCCGACGTGTCGTCAATGAAAGAGTACTGATAAACAACTTCTTCTGAGGCGTGCTGCGGCTCGCGTTGGTACTGTTTGTAGGTTTCTGCCCTCTGTTGGAGGATTGGCATTGTTGCTGTTGTTTGTCTTCTTCTCGTGTTGACTGGCGCCACTCGGTTTCGCAAGTGTTGCCTGCCCGCTAGTGGCGGCAGCGGCGGTTATCGATATGTAGTAACTGTTGCCCTTTCTTTGGGCCGACGTCATTGTTTTCCTGGGTGATGTGAGTGTGCTAGTTCGGTTGGGGACAGGAGAAGCAAGGTCCGCGCAGTGCTTGGACATGTCGGGACCGCTGGCGGCATGCATGAACTGCCGGATGGAACAGCTGTGGTCACAAGGGTGCAAGACCTCGTCGTAAACCGGATCGAGCAAGCTTTAAGATAAGTGCATTTCAATCCAAGTAGAGAAACCTCCACCACTGGAATACCTTCCAATTCTACTGTGAGTTGGGTTCGCATTGCTACTCGTAGTATCGCCGAGGCGAAGGGCAGCGAGTGGAGTGCTTGGGGAAGGCGGATCTGCTTAGCTTTCCTCGACTTTTTATTACTATTTATTGCGCTCACTTCTTACAATTTGTTAAGTTCAGCCAGCGGGAATTTTTCTTGCCTGGTGGCCGCTAACGCCACTGTTACCTGCCCTGGGGGATAGTGTATGTCAGTGTACGTTTCCTCGCCTTGCCGCTGCTGTCCGGTAAAGCGAATTTTGACAGCTTGCTTGATTGTTGGCCGGTTGGTGATTCTTCTACTCTGGTGGTACTGATTCCTTTCTCGTTCCGGGCGCCCTAAACACAGTATTCTGGGGACATAGTTAGGCCCGCCGGTTCTGGCTTTGGCGTATTGTTCTATCATTGCATTTGGTTTATCGGACGTCAGGTAGCTTCAGCAAGATTATCATTAGTCATTCGATGGAGTGCCACTAGTCCGAGTGACCACCTTGTGAAGTGAATGCAACTCATCGCTAGCGAGAGTTTTGGTTCCCAGACCTCCTCAGAGGTCGATACCTGGAGCACCGTCTGGATCAGTTGCTTGTTTTCTTTAATCATATTTTGCTATTAAATTTTCTGTTTTACAGCAGGTTTCAAAATTCTTTTCTGTTATTGCTGTTCTTGTACAGTAAGGCCTTAAAATTATAATTTCGTATTTGTATTTTAGCAGTAAGCCTTAAAACCTTATTTACTACCATTCCTGGCGTCTGATGCCTTCTGCTGTATTTCTGGCGACTTAATTTAATATTTCAATACCTGCAGGTTTTGAATTGATGCGAGTTCTTGAACAATTCTTAATTTATCGCCATTCTTGGCGTGTAAGGCCTTCAGCCGTGATTGTGGTTGCTTGCCTT
Source organism: Schistocerca piceifrons (assembly GCF_021461385.2). Classification (NCBI taxonomy): domain Eukaryota; kingdom Metazoa; phylum Arthropoda; class Insecta; order Orthoptera; family Acrididae; genus Schistocerca; species Schistocerca piceifrons. Next base: position 361,238,757 of record NC_060144.1, on the reverse strand, counting down.
AAAATTCTAATATGGTATCTGTATTTACGCGGTAAGCCTTTAAAACCTCATTTACTGCCATTCCTGGCGTCTGGTGTCGTCTGCTTTGTTGTAGCGACTTGCCTTTAATATCTATATCAGTAACTGTAATTTGTAAGTTGCTGCGAGTTTTAAATAATTCTTAATTTATTGCCATTCATGGAGTGTAAGGCCTTCCGCCCAGATCACAGTGGCTTGCTTTTAAAACATTGTCTGCTATACCTGTATTTAATGGTAATTTCCTAAACTGTAACTCACTGAATACACTATTATTTTCACAGTTGTTTATTCTCTCATTAATAGCGTGTGGTATTCTTTCAGTTATTGTTGCGTCTGGAATCACTGGTTAAAAATAAGTTTTGTGTACCTGTAAAAGGCAACCAGTAGTAACTGATTACGGCCCCGACCGCAATCGTAACAGAATCCTTTCTTCCGTTGACTACCAGGTCACAAATTCATTACTCAGTATTACAATATTCATGTGTATGCTGAGACACGGCAACAAACGTGGCATGTAAGCCATGCATACACCGTGGAGAACGCAGGGTTGGTTTCATGGTGCCCTAAAGGAAGTCATGACGCCAACAGCAGGGCAAGCCGCTGACACCATGAAGTCGGCATCCTACTGCGGCAGAGGAAGTCAAATAGCTCTGGCTGAGGCGTGCCAATGCGTGTAAGGTCACGACGACTGATTGTAGAAAGGACAGCGCAGCACAGCAATGTCTGAACTCAGGGGCAGACGCTGGCAGCCTCTCCAGGCGATGACCAATAAGCTGCTCCACATGTGTCGACGAATGTCAGAGACCTCCAGGGTGGAAGGATGGCGGCAGGTAAAGTAGCCCACCTACCCAGACACCCCTGCGGTCCGCTGTGTTAGAGTTTGCAACGTCCGCTGCACTGGATCTGGCATCAGCTGCAAAGCTGCAGCTAGCATAGGCAAAGCTCAGAGAAGGTGAATAGCTGAGTCTATTAGACTAGTAGATTCGTAGGCCCATAGTTGTGTAGACTCATGGAACAACACAGGTTATCCTTCGGTACTGGTAACCGTCATTGTGTAGCAGTTCTTCCTATTATCAGCAGCAGTCCACAACTCAGTATCAGATCTGGTCTGAATCGCTTATGCAGCCCTTGGTACATGTCTCAATTTTTAATCAGCTGCACCAGATTGTTTATTTCGAGTCCACGTCCCCCTTCCACCCCTCCCCACCCCCCTACCCGTTTGCCAATGAGAGGACCAGGAAGAGCAGTTAACGGAATGGACACTGTCCTCAAAGGGGGATGTGAACATCAACAAAATTAAAACGAGTATTATGGTATACTGTTGAGGGACAAAGACTGGCTGGATGCATCTGTATGAGCCCTAGTTTCTCGTATATTATCCTCGTAATCCTTACGCGAAATACACTTTGGCAGCAGTGGAATTATTCTTCAGTCAGCTTCAAATTTAGCTTATCTAAATTTCCTCAATAGTGTTCTTCGAAAAGAACGTCGCCTTCCATCCAGGTACTCCAGTTTAAGTTCCCCAAGCATCTCCTTAACATACACCTGTTATTCGAACCTACCGGTAGCAAATGTAGCAGCCCACCTGTGAGGGCCTGGTGTGGATTCAAAATATTCGAGCAGTACTCAAGGATATTTCGCACTAGCATCCTACATGTGGTCTCCTTTACAGATGAACCACAATTTCCTAAAATTCTAAAAAAACTACAGGAGTAGTCGTTTGGTTGCTGTTTCCCTCAATGATTTTATAAATGCGGAAGTAGTATCATCTACCCGTTCAGCCTTATTTGATGTCAAATCATCCAGAGCTCTCACCCAGGATGTCCTATCTTGGATTCACCGCTCGCTTTGGAAGGATGGCGAAAAGTATGCAAAAAAAAAAAAAAAAATAGAGAGAGAGAGAGAGAGAGAGAGAGAGAGAGAGAGAGAATCCTCAATCTCAAGCTTTACTGTGTGCAGGTGAGACACGTGACTGTTGAGGAGATACAGTCGTTAGAATTCTACCTCCTAGATAATTTAGGGAAACGTAGCGTTGTTTGCCAGACTAAAGTTAGGAAGTAGCGCCGTCTCTGGACACGAGTTATGTGACATCAGAATGAATGTGTGGCAGGACGACTGTGTGAGACATGTGCGAGATACGTGTGAGACCGAACGCGACCATTGTGTGTACAATGGAAAATGAAGTTTATGTAATGCGATGTTATTAACTGGGACAAGATCATGACAAGTATGAGAAGATGCACGAGCCTCCAGGAATATGAGGATCCTGCCAGAAAATACGTCATTTCTAATGAAAGTGTGCCCGTTAAACGTATGCGGAACAACAGGAGTATTGTCGAAGACAGCGTCTCATAATTCTTGTTGGGTTTCCAGCCCGATCAAACTGTCACCTGAGCTCAATATTTTAGCGATCTGCCTGGGCGCCATCGTCAGGTGAGAAAAGCTACGCTGCTCTCGCCGCAACTGTCTGGAAGACGCCGGGAAAGTCTACATAGTCACAGCGGCTCAAAATCTACGACAAACTCTAAGATCGTTTTACTTCCGCTCTCGTTTCGAAACAATGTGAGGCACAATTATCCAGGGACTTGAAGTTAAGATTATTTCAGTAATAAATGTTGTATGTAAAAGTATAGAACACCATTCTATTTATTACCCTATGTGATTCTCACTGACATAGGGTTCAAATCCATTCCTGTTGGGAAATATCCAACTGTAGTTTGTTAAAGCTAAAAGAACATTACTAAGAAAGAATAATAACGCCAGTTTATTGCCTTATTGATTTGAAAGTATAGCTAATAGTTGTTAAGGACATCACAGTAAGTTAACTGACCTATGAAAGTTTTCAGAGACAAAGTTCGTTCCTGGAATACAAATTTAAGTGAAATCGAGCGTAATTTAAATACTGTATCATTGTCAAATATACAGTCTAATTAAAGCTGTAAAGTGCATGTGAAAATATTTTACTTGTCGAAGTTGGCTCGGTTCGCATTCCGACGCTGAAGAAGTATTGAAGTTCAATGGTTGATTATTCATTTGAGTGGTTTTTCAAATTAGTTAAAACATTTTATTGTGCTTAGCTTGAAAATTCCAGGTATGCAGATAAACGTTAGAATGAGTTTGTATAATTATTTTCGTAACAAATGTCAGGATCAAGTCATCATTTTCAGTGACAAGAGCTTATTACTGTTCCACATCATAACGTTCTCACTTAATTATCAACTCAAAGTGATTGTTCACATCTGTACTTTATTACTTTGTACCGTGCTGTGTTGTTCGAAATGTGTGTGAACCTCATGTTGTCACCCATGTAACTAATCTTATATGTAATCAGTGCAGTTCTCATTATATTGCAGTGAGCAGGTATAGCCCTGGTGGAATGGAGACCGTGTTAATCATTTGCAAATTATTTAAACCGAGTTTACTGTGGGATATTCGAGTTTCACTGTACCCCTTTTCGTTTTGTACCTTACATGTGTGATAGCACTGCTTAATAATTATTGTTCAAAACCGAAATGAGCAGAGAGTAATGGAAATGGAATAAGTTGTTCATATTGACTCGTACACTTCTCTGTACTAACCGGTAATTTTTCTTTGGAAACGATTGCCTTTCCAAAATATATTTTTTCTAAGAGGTTCATGTGATCTTTGTCAAAGTTTTGCATTAGGGGATAAGTAAATTTGGAGGCTATATCCCATTTCTATATTCATAAAGGAAGTCCACTAAACTGTTGCAAATTGGTTCCTTATTGGATGATACTAACAGTTCAAAGCAAGTGGAACTTCTTAGAAGGTCACAAAAACTGGATGACAATGACATAATTTGAAAGTTAAACCTGTGGGGCTGTTATAAATGATTGTGAATGTATGCAAAGTTTACTAGAGTTCTAACAACGTTTATTTTTCAAAAGAAAAAATACAGACATAAACTACGCTAAACAAGTTATTGATTGAATACCTAAAACAGCTAACAGGTAAAACTTCCTGGCAGATTAAAACTGTGTGCTGGACCGAGACTCGTACTCAGGAGTTCGAGTCTCGGTCCGACACACAGTTTTAATCTGACAGGAAGTTTCATATCAGCGCACACTCCGCTGTGGAGTGAAAATTTCATTCTAGAACTAACAGGTGGTTTAAGAGTACAATGGACAAGGATCCTGGGTGGCAGAAGAGAGTCGAGTACACTAGCCCAAAAAATATTGATAATGGAATCTGAACTGATCTCATGGAGAATAGACTTTGATTAATAAAATCTACAGAAGTTACTGTACATAGGTGCAACTGAGAGCAAGTGGCCATTGCGATCTGTATGCCCTGACAATGCCGGAGCAGCAGTATGTTACCCTGTTTGCTTCGTTTGCCGATGTAACTTGCAGCTGCCGTGATGTTTGCAGCGGAGGCGACACGTGAGGTGGCACCTGTGAATCGATTGCGGCCACGAAATAACTGCAAAAATCTCACGGTCTAGTGATCAGCCAGACGGATCGCAATTTACTCTCTACCAGAGCCATGAATCACAGTAGATGTCAGTATGTGACACACCCATTTGCTGCTTGTACCAAGAACCAATTCAGCTCACTTATACAACAGAGCAGACAAGGAAACCAAACGTCAAGGCTCGTAAACCAAAAATGTATAAGTGTGCCCTCGGAATGCGAGTAGTCCGACACGTTTGAAGTCACACTGTCGGTACAGTAAGATCTTCACCATAGGCTCCCCAGTTAAAACTATTCGCAAGTGTAGTCAGTCTCACAACAGGTCCTAAGCACCAACCAAAAATGCCAGAGCATCATCCAGCAGTGCTTACCAGACCAAAGGCCCACACCCGAGTTCTTCGCATACCTGCAGAAAAAAAAAAAAAAAAATCCGTCTTTCCTCAAAGTGCACGAACGACACCCCCTTCACTGCCTTGAGTTGAGCCAACCGCAGGGCTCCAGAAGCGCTAAATCTCCACCCCCCCCCCCCCCCCACACACACACGACAGCACAGAGTCATGTAGAACGTAGAAGTAGGACAAGAGTTAAGAAACCTGCGTCTCTGGAAAAAAAGAAACAGCCAATTACTGGCTTTTTTAAGTTTTCACGGAGGGAGAAGATGATTTTCTCCGAAGTCGTATTGCTGCCCATGTAACAAGTGAACAGATACAATCTTAAAGATCTTTATCTAAATTGCCTGTACCGTGGAGCTAGGCGCTACAGTCTGGAACCGCGCGACCGCTTCGGTTGCAGGTTCGAATCCTGCCTCGGGCATGGATGTGTGTGATGTCCTTAGGTTAGTTAGGTTTAAGTAGTTCTAAGTTCTAGGGGACTGATGACCTCAGCAGTGAAGTCCCATAGTGCTCTGAGCCATTTGAACAATATGAGAACACCGCCACCTTGATTGTGACCTACAATTCTCCAGCCAGCTGAACACGTCATGTTAAAGTTCCTCCATCTCCAACTGTTTCTCAGACGCCGGAGTTTCTTATACAACCGAGGCGGCCGCTGGAAGTGGTTCACAGTCATATTTTCAGTATCGGCAAACACGAAAACTTGTGAATTTTTACTACGTGTGGATCTTCACACAATGCCTAGTTTACGAGTCCACGGTGTAGGCACGTTCCTTCAGACCGTCACCCCAGCCCAGCCTTCCGCTGGCGCCGTTGCACGTAGCTCAGCATTGTTCTGCTGGAGACCTGTCTCGATGAGGGGCTGCCCTATCTGCCCTGTACAGTTGGGGGCCTGTGCAGCAAGATTTATTGAGGAATGGGCTCGTCGTCAATTGCTTTCAACTCCCAACATGCCGTTTCTATGAGCTAAGAACCATAAAAATACCTCATGCTTTTAGCGCCCTACCAGGCTCCATCAATATCTGCTCAGACCGTTAACTTTCTAGAGTCTCACTCAAGGTGCATCAGGTTGTAACAAAATCTTTAATAATTTTCCATATACGAAAAATAGATGACAGAGTGACTTGTCCACCCTCAATTTTTTGGGATGCTCAACTCCTCAAGTTATTATAAGTTCCAGGAGACTGATGACCTCAACAGTTAAATCCCATAGTGCTCAGAGCCATTTGAACCATTTGAGAACACTGCCACCTGGATTGTGACCTACAGTTCTCCAACCAGCTGAACACGTCATGTTAAGGTTCCTCCAACATAGAGTTAGGTCTTATATATAGACTGTATGAGATGTTACAAATGGCAGTGATTTAGCCACACTATTCCTGGTTGAGAAAGTCATGCGAACTGCAGGAGATGTGGAAAGGCAGGAACTGAATATAACACTCTCTTCTCCTAATATATGCATCGACTACTCGGAGTCACTCAGTCTGAAGCTGAGACTGCCCAAGTGTCACTGAGGACATAACGTCAGGAAATAAAGGTAACAACGTGAATCCTATAGGAGGCACTCTAAACAGAATATAAGGCACCGAAAAGACTTGAATTTGCCACATCTTATGCTTGCTTTGTGAAGAAACCTGTTCCCAAGCTAGACGCTAAACTCAGACGACTTGCACAGTACCATTATCCACAACCAGCACCTGTACTAGCAACTGCACCTGCCAAAACAAAGAGTGTAAGATAGAGTCATGTAAGCAGCTCTGAAAGAAGAATAAGGCACCGCTTATAAATGTGTGTAGAAAGAGCTCCCAACAGCAGAGTGCCTCTCAGTGTCACCATTCCCCACCATCGTCGAAAGAGGAAACGGCTAGGGAAGGGTTCAGGATGTTCGAGTCCAAAGCAGAAAACATCATAATGGCATGTCTGGCGGATAAATAGGACGTCTTTATTTAGTTACATGCCTTATCACCAGACCCAGGCAACCCTGGAATTCCCATTAGCTCTCTAAGTGCCTCATCGTCCCAGTATAAAGAATGGCAGTCCTCTTTTAGGAAGTTGGATTTTGTGTTGTCAGTAGCTCGTGACACTGCGCCTGGTCACTACCTGTACGCTGAAACAGTTGACCACCCGGTCTAAGGGTCGAAAGTTATCCTTCAGCTCCTTTCTGAATTTGTCTGACATCAACAAGTCCGGCCGCGTGGAAAAACTCTGTTGTAATAGCGATTTTAAAACCAGGAAAGGATCGGAATATCCTGAGTATTTGTCTAGCGTTGGTCTCACTTACTGAATAGAATGACAATGGAGCGAATGGTTAACCATTTAGGAGGTATCACCCCACACTCTTCAACCTGACTAGCGGCGATTCAACAAGACTTCCTAAGTAACAGCTTGTCCGCGCGCTCTTCGATTTGCAAAAGACATAGACCGGGCGTCCATCCTAGGAGATGGGTTCCGAACCCAACTCGACGGAAACGCTTTGATATTACCGCCGGCAGTCCGAACTCCAACAAAGGCAAATCGCTTCGTTGGCTCCGATATGCCGCCCATACACATTAGTCATGAAGCGGTTCGTTGACGTTCGTTGTCTTTCATTGGCCTAGTATGTACCCGCCCTTATGATATGGATAAAATTCGTGTACTCTTGGCAGAGACTATGATTACTGACCAGCGAATAGCGACTGAGCCAGCTGTACATGCACGAGAAGTCCACCGAAAGCTTCAACTATTTCGTCACCCTTTTCTTCCTTTCCTGTCATGAATCGTTTATTCAGATGCTTTCCTCCGCGTCGTACCCGTCGATCACCACTTCGCAGTACGTCGTTAGTGCGCCTCGCTGGCACATACTGCCCCGTGAGAGTTACAAGCGCGCTCCGACGCTCGGCTCCGGACGCCCCGCCGTCCATACTCGGGGTTGTAATTGAGTCAGGTGCGCGCCGCGGCGAGCGGTCGTTGCGAGGATTATGTGGCCGCCGGCGGCCGCTGGCGGTGTATTTATTGGCAGCGCGCAAGCGAGCAGGTGCGGGCAAGACCGGGCGATTAGCCGCGCGGCTAACGACAGTACGCCGCGGGCCGGCGCTTCGTCTGCGTTCCTCATTATTACGTGGATTAGCGTTCGTGCTCTTTAGCCAACACTGTCCAAATATCGATCGCAAAAGAAATGGACGAGAGCCACACTGGGAAAACACGTTTAAAACTTACGACGTCGAATGGCTAGAAGAGGTAATACGTGATTCAGACAACCGCCCATACCTGACCAAGCCACTGTACATACGTGAGCTGATGGCTGTGGTCGGTCTTATTTCGTACCTGTTGCTGTTGCCTGCAGTTCGAAGACTTTTCTGATGCAGCTGTCATCGCCAGGCTATCCCCGGTTAGCCACTTAGTCTCTTTATAACTACCACAACCGTTTAGAACTGCTTCCTATATTCGAGCCATAGTATTCCCCCGACGTTATTTCATTTAGTAGTGTTAGGCCTCTATTCTTTTCCGTCCAATCGATTCAATGTCTCCTCATTAGTTTTGAGACCTAAGAATCCAGTTCTCAATAATATTACTTAGCATCAATCTACAAAACCTTCTATTGCTTTCTTATCTGAACACGTAACATTTATGCCACACTTGCCGTTCCCAGCCATGCATTGCTGTGTCTCAGTCTGAGTTAATGGAAAAGAAAGAAAAGAGAAAGCACACACTTCTAATATGAACAGAAATAGGATAGACGCCCCGACCCCTTCTCTCGCTCCCTCTCTCCATCCATCTTCTCCTCCCCCTCCATTTGCCACCCTTCCTCCTTTCTCTCTGTCCAACTCCTCCGTTCCGCATTCTCTGTCCATTTCCTCCAACCCCTACGCCCATCTCCTATCCCCCCTCTCTGACCTTGAGCCTTTTTTATTGTTATTGCAAATTCAGATTCTGTTGTTCTAGTCATAAGCCGATAAGCCATAAACACAACTTTTCTGCTTGATAACAACATTTCACTATTACACCTTTTATATATATTTATATATTGAAAGTATACAGCCTGTGTGTGCCTGTATGTTGAAGGAGGAGGAGGAGATTAGTGTTTAACGTCCCGTCGACAACGAGATCTCTAGAGACAGAGCAAGGGCCAGGGTTAGGGAAGGATTCGGAAGGGTATCGGCCGTGCCCTATCAAAGGAACCATCCGGGCATTTGCCTGTATGTTGATTACAGTAAGGTAAAGAAATAGAAGTTTTTGAGATTTTTCATGAAAATTTTCCCGTTATACAGGGTGACATCGCAGCGCAATTCCTCACATACTGGTAATACAGAAATGGGTGTCACGAAATTTCGTCCTGCCCATATTTCAGGCTGTAAATGGACGATAAAGACTGACAGTCTGGGAAAACTATAATCACATGCACTGTAACTACCTCTTTCAGCAGATAGAGCAGGGCAGTGCAGTTCCTGCAGTGGATAATGTTTCGGCTTAGCAAGCAGGAGGTCTAGGGATCGACTCTGGATGGAGCCATATTTGTCTTAATTTCCTGAAAACAGTATGCGTCGTATGGTATCTGATGTCTTAATCAACGAATACAGGGGTGTTCTACAAAACATTTGCAGTTGTATACTACGAACACGGAAATGGAAGTACAATCATATTCCTTGGTCAGCTTTTAAACAAGCCTTTTGCCTACCGTGGACGCGAATTGTTTCACTCCACTGAAACTACTAGTTTCGAAACCTGTTTTCTGTGTACCCTCCCCCAATTCTTCCATAGAAATTATTTGAAAAGCACGTTACTATCCCTAATGGTGACGTAAGGCCCTAATGGATTGTAATGGACCTGAACGTGGCAAGATGGTATTAACTGATGAGATCATTGGGGGAGGGTACATGCAAAACAAGTATGGAATCTAGTAGATGCAGTGGTGTGAAACAATTGGCGCACACGACATGCGAAAGGTTTCTTTAAAAACTGACCAATGAAAACGATTATATTTATATTTCTGTGATCGTAGTATTTAACTGCAAAAGTTTTGGAGAAAATCCATTGTAATCGCTGAATAATTATTAAGACGCCAGATACCGTACTATGCAGACTACTTTTAGCAAATAAAAACAATGAATCCACTACCGAGAGTCGAACCCTCGACCACCTGCACGCTAACTCAAAACGCTATCAATTGCACTATATGCACAGAACTACCGCTGTTTCCTGACAGAGGTATTTACCATACTAGTTATTACAGTGTTGCCGGATTGCCGATCTATATCATTCATTTACCGCCCGAAATATGCGGTGCACGAAATTTTGTGACAGGCATTTTTGTATTGCCAGTATGCAAGAAAACGCGCTGCGAAGTTCGAGTGCGCGAATTTTTCTTCATGCTGTATATATGTATCTATATATTACACATATGTAAAAACGTGTAGGCTATGTCCGTTCGAATGTATAAAAATGTGAAGTAAATTGGTCAGTAGAATGTCGAGATTTTTTGGGTTCCCACTTTACAATTTACACATTATTTGATATATACTACATATATTAAAAAACATGTATATGAAAACGCGCGTATCTGAATGCAACGTTGTGTCAAAATTTCGTAGCAATTGGTGAGTTGCATTCGCAGATTTAAGATTTTAACAAAACGAACATTTCCATTTTATTTTAATAGTTTTAAATGTTCGTCTGTTGAAAATCATTAATCTCCTGACGTTCTTCACTGATGTGTTTGAAATTTTGACAGAAAATTGCATTTGAATACAAGCTTGTTTTTACAAATGTACAAGAGCAGTAAGTGATATAAGTGGGATACATTGTCAGCAAAAATCTCACGTTCCTTTGTTCTAAATATTAAAACACCGAACGTTCTTCACCGATTCCTTTGACATTATGATATAACATTGCATTCGAAAACACACACGACTTTATACACCTTTGGGAGTGCCACATTTTTATTTATCATATATAGGGTGTCCCATTTGTCTACACCATCCTAAATAACTGTTTGTCCAGATGCAAATTACATAATTTTTCAAGCAAATGTTCTTTAGCCATCAGAGGTACATCAATTAGCGTGATTGCCTTTGTTGTTTTTTACAAAGATATCAACAGCGGTATGACTTTTTTAAATGTCACCCTGTATATTTTGTTCGGTAATTCATTTCCTCTCCTAAAGACCTATTCAAAAATATATCACACTGTACCATTCACTGAAACACAACGTTATTAATTACATAACACAACACTGACTTTGAGCCCGGGATCACAAGCTCCTCCATTTGCTGGAGTTGTCAGAAAACAAATGAAAACCAATTAAAAACATAAGGCAAAATTGACTATCGTGATAGACTACGTCTTTAATGCATCCCCAAAGAAAAAAGTCCAAAGGATTTAAATCAGGAGACCTATAAGGCCAATAACTGCTCCTCCTCGAACAATCCTTTCTGGCAGGATATCTTCGGTTCAGAACACGACGTGCATGCAAGGCATTACGTGCTGGACATCCATCATGTTGATACCGCTTAAGCATTCTGGTTCTTAGAGGCATTTCATTCAGAAGAGGACGAAGAATTCGCCTGAGGAAGTTGGCAGGCATACGCTGTGCCGTTTAGACTACCATTGATCAAATAAGGGCCCATAATGGTAGTACCAAGCATCCCACACCAGACGTTAACTCCCCATTGATGTCGATCTTCCACCTGTCTAAGCCATCGTTGGTTGTCGCTGCACTAATAATGCATGTTACTTGTATTTAATTCCCCTTTGTTTCAGAAGGAACATTGAAAACTTTACACGATTGTGGAAATCATTCTCAAGCAATTCTTGATGTAGGTGTACCTGGTAAGGATGGAACCGATGATGTGTAACAATACGATGTACACTGGTTTTAGGAATGCCAATCTCGCGTAAAAGCTGTCGTGTGCTCACATGTGGATTCGTAGCAACGAAAACGAGAACAGTAACTTCGGCAGCTTCGTCTGTGCGAGAGCTACGACGATTGCGTTGTCGTGAGGTGAAACTTCCCGTTTCCTAAAGCGACGCAACAAGACAAGAAAGCATCCGTCGGGAAGGTGGGTTCTTGTCAGGATATCGCTCTCTGCCTGCGCAGCATTTCGCCTACCTTCAACAACAACAATAAAAGAAACATTATGTCGATGCAGTTTGTAGGAAGAACAGCATTTACTGTATGCCTACTCTACAGAACAGTATTTAAAAGACTAAACTACTGTACTAAATGTACCTGTACATAAGAAACAGAACTGCAATTACTATTCTGCTCACTTACATATCCCATACATGAGTAGCATTTCTGTCATCTCTTCGTTGGTGTACTGTCTGCTCACACAACTCTTCAACTGATGATGGTTAACGGAATGACGGGTGCGCACTCTACTTATGTTTGCATCTGTCTTCTGTCAACATCAGCACGTTGATGTATCCCATTGCCCCGAGTACCTGCACTAAGCGTCAACGTCAATGTTATGTTATGTAATTAACGACGTTGTGTTTCATTGAATTGTACACTGTGATACATTTTTGAATAGGTCTTTAGGAGAGGAAATGAATTACCAAATAAAAAACACAGGGTGCCATTTAAAAAAGTCATACCGCTGTTCATATCTTTGTAAAAACCGAAGTTACAACCAAGGCAATCATGCTGATTGATGTCCCCCTGACGGCTAATGAACATTTGCTTGAAACATTTTGTAATTTACATCTGGGCAAACAGTTATTTAAGGTGGTAAACAGATAAATGGGACACCCTGTATAACCGAGCCCGGCGGCGCTTTAACTTCGGTGATCTGACGGGAACCGATGTTATCGCTGCTGCAAGTCCCATTCCAACGGACTTGCAGCAGCGATAACACCAGTTCCCGTCAGATCACCGAAGTTAAAGCTGTGTTGGGTTTGGCTAGTTAGTGGATGGGCGACGGTCCGCGTGTGCTGAGTGGGGTGCACTCAACTCTCGTGAGGTCAGTTCAGGAGGGACTCTGGTCACGAAAGCTGAGAACTAGGGGAAGAGTAGTGTGCTGACCACATGCGACTCCACAACTGCATCCAGTGACGCCTATAAACTGAAGATGACACGGCAACAAGTTTCATTTGAATTGGTGGATAATTTTCAGAGATTTAATATTTTGAACAGACGAAAGTTTACGTTTGTATTTTGGTACGTAAGATTGTGTAATACTGCGAAAAGCCCACTGTCTTCATGGAGGGAAAATATGGCGTCAGAAAGACGTGGAGATTCCAGCGCAGTACCTCGGTGACATGACGTCACCCACTCCAGAAACTTGCGAATGGCTTAACTACGCCCCAGAATATATAATAACACAAAATATCCTTTCTTGGTGTTGGCTGAAACAAGCTACACAGGAGCTCCCTTGTACCGACGGGATCTCGGAAGTGGCGCCTGGCAGCGGCAGTCCACGTTGCAGTGAACAGTCGCATCGGTTATGACTCTTGTGTCTACTGCTGTGTGTACTCCACTGCAAAAGCAGTAGTGGCTCCCGTTAGCTGCTGACAAGTGTCATTGCAATTTTCAGTTGTGATTATATGAGCGTGGGTCAGTCTACAGTGCAGTCCCATACTTGCGTTGGAATTAATTACAACGTAATATGCCCTCACTGGCAGTACTGTACTAATAACAGATGTACAGAGCGGTCGAAACAGTCTGAAAAGCTTGTACGAATGTTTCAGGGTAGATTGTGCTGACAACTAACTCCTGAAAGTAAATCGATACAATGCGCCGTTCACGGGTTAATTTGCGTCGACGTTAGCCAAACAGAACGTTGGGCACGCAAATTTGAGCGGCCCGCCAGCTACAGTTGGTGTCAGTTTTTCCCACTGCGTAGATGATAGCGCACGAGACTGCTCAGCCTTTGGCCATAGTTCGATCCTTACTACATTCCCATGTCCAGTTTTTGTTTCGCTCTCTTGCTCAGTGTTAAAGAGTTACACGTTCGGCAGACCACTTGTATTTGAACGGGCAATGGCCTCACTGCCTAACTTCAATGGTAATAAATTTGTTAACGGCACGACGTATCGGAATTTTTTCTTAAGAATTATTTCTCAACACAACATACCCTGCAGCACCCATATATGCTTTTCCGACTGTTTCTGACCGTCCTTCATAGTGTAATGCATTAACTGTACAGTGAACTGTGATGCGAAAACCACAGAACCATTAAACGGCATCCCTTGAAAAAGTTAAACTGTGTGCTCTTTACTGCAAGCCAAGTAGTTAGAGATATTCACCAAACGTTGTTGTTACAGCGCTATATCCGCCACTTCTGTACGACTCCACGTTAGGGCTCTTCCACTGCAGCAACGGGCATCTCTGAAGACGTAACCTTAGTGGATTTTAGAAAAATCACGAGATCTGACGGATTTGTGCGTCTTCAGAGACAACCTTATTTGTACAGGTGCTCTATTACAATTAGACTCCTGGGCATGCCTTGCAAAGCAAGGAGGGTGTTTCAAACTGCTTGTGTTCAGATTTTCTCTTCCGCAGGCTACACTCCTTATAAATACGTACAGAAAAGACCTTTCCAATACTTAAATGAAATGTTAATAAATATCTCTTTTTGAGAAGTATTTATCATACTCTTTTTTTATTTGGAACCTTCTGTTAGCCAGAAATGGGTGTGCATCGTGTTTGTAAGATTTCAGTAGCAGAACGCAGTACGATTGTGTGCTGTGCTTAGTTCTGGGTTTGTTGCACGTTATACGTTTACGACTTGTAGGCCTTTGTTTGCAAAATGAATGTTGCATCACTGCAGGACGGTATGCAAGAGTATATGATACCTCTCATCCTGACGCAGTTTTCATCTACATTGCATTAAGGTGTGAAGTGACTGATTAACCAAAAATTGTCATAATGTCTTGTGACTCATTTCTGCTGCCTTTGCTTCAGTTTTTTGGCTTTAATGAATTTTTCGTAATATTGATATAAGTGTGTTTGCAAGTATTAATGCAGTTTTCCAAGTTGGTGATTCCATTTGAAAATGATGACTCAGTGCGAAGAAACTAGTAATGTACCCTTTCAAAATTTTATTGTTTTCGCGACTGTGGCTTTATCACCGTTTGTGATGTCAAACGTTTTAAATATCTTTCAATTGGTAGTCTGTAATTCATAACTTTTCTGCTTCCAAAATACTGTAACAAGAGTCGTCGACTTCGTTTAATGCCTCATTTCCGTACTAAGTTCTGTCACCTACTCCTGGTTTTACAAGATGCGACGTAGTCCTGAATACAAACAGTGATCCAGGTACTGTCTAATACTGTAACTGATTATATCCTACCTATTCATGGATTGCATGGTCACACTATATAATCTTATTTATTGACTTTTAGTACGTATGTTATACAAGCCTTTGTTGTGGAAGACATATGTACGAAAAGCTCTCTAGCGGTTAATTTCATACGATCGGTCCGCGCCTGAGTAACATCCTGGCGGTCGAGCCAACACAGGACACTGATCACTGATCTGTCTTATGCCCCATGCAGTTATTTTGGCGTATAGTTATTTTATCTTTCATAGGTAATTTATAGGTTGCTTTAGGCAGTTAAGATTATTTTATTTTTGACCGTAAATTCTCAATAAAAGTGTCAGACCTAATATTTTTAAATATATCCTTTAAATAATTTTATATGTTGAACTGTATTCGTCATTTATTTTATCGCAATTGTTTTCTATTAAAGTTATCAAAATCTAGTAGTTTGCTACACGTATTTTACCTACAGTATTTTCATCATATTATGGTTCTTACGTAAATGAAGAATAGATATAAGCCCACAGTAGTAACATCTATGAAGCATATAAGTAAACATATTTCTGGTATGCTACTGCACTTCAGTATGTATTGTACAGTAACGGTAGTTGCAAAATGACTGTGCGGACGATGTGGCCTATTTTGCACCATATTTTAGTTCTCCGTGACGATGTTTTGCAGCGTGTATTTATACGTTTTGACGACGCCATTACGGCTTTATCACATTAGGACATTGTGTAGAACAAGTACTATTACCTTATTTTATCAGCACATTACCAGTTTGCATGAGAGTATATCGTGATATGAAATACTGTATTGTTTTGATAGATAGAATGCCCTCTAATTGTATATCTTTTATATTGTAGATCTGTAGACGGTCATTACTGACTGAAACTGGTCATCGTCGAAGGACTTAACATTGTGATCAAAGACTGGAATAAAAAGCATTCTCCTGGCTTAACTCGACTAACTTTGTTTCACCATTTTTTAAGCTATGGCTTCCTTTCAAGATGCTATTGCTTGCTCAGTGTATACATAGAATAGTACTGGGGAGGGGTTTACACTTTAGCTCGCGTCTTCCTGAACTACAACGTCCCCTTCTTGCCTCTCGACACTCTTAATTGTTGTCTGATTCTGTACAAGTTGTAGTAAACTACCTGCTCCCTGAATTTTACACTTCCTACATTCAGAATTTCAAATAATGGCTCCTAGTCACCTCTGTCCTAACCTTTCTTTGTGCTTATAAATCCTACAAAGGAACGCTCAGTTTTCATACATATCTGCCCCGTATTCCATAAAACCACGGTCATTGGAAGATTGAAACTGGCAACCTTATTTTACAACATCTATCAATAGATAAATAGTACTACAGTTTCAGTATTTCTTGGCCACCAAACATTAACGAAACTTAAATGGAAACAATCTTGTATCCAGAAAAGTTGAAGTGCACAAAAAAATAAAGAAGCAGAAGGAAATCACATTTGAAGTTCAATAAAGCCATGAGATACATTTGATAATAACGTGACGGTCTTCACAGCATGATAATCCCGCGCAGTGTAATGTATGACATGTGGAAGATTTATTGTGTTTCTTTCCCCCTCTATTATGTCTAAACACGGAAACCAGTCGGAATAAACGGAATGGCAATACACCAGTGAGTCATGCGTTTCTTATGATATATTTCTGGTGTTGATTATCGCCTACAATATGTGTTTCCTCTTCAGAGAGCTGGACACGGCATTCGTATGATAGACATTTTTCTCGTGTAATTTGAATGATACTCCCTGCCATGACTTCCTCTCCCATTCCAACCTCTTCGTCTCACAGTAACAACTCAACTCACAGTTCACAATCAGTTGTTGGTTATATTCCAACCTCTACCTTTCCCTACAACTTTTACCCATGCAGCTCCTTCTAGTAACATGCTAGTTACTTCCTTAAGTCATACCGACCTAGCCTTCTTATTGTCAATGTTTTCAACATATTTGAATCCTCGAACATTCAGTGGAGATCTTACTCATTTCTTATCATATCAGAACAACTAATTTCAGTATATTTTTCAATAGCACCACTTCTCAAAGGAATCTGTTCTCACCCTCTCAGGTTCTACAACAGTTCATGAGTCACTTCAATACAATGCTGTACATTCTCAGGAACCTCTTCGTCAAATTAAAACCAAAATTAGGAACTTACAGAATTCTAGCGACCATAAATCCCTTCTTAGCCTGTACCAACCTACTTTCTAAGTGCTCCTTGATTCGCCTTCATACATTATTTAGCTCCGAACGTAGCATAATTCCTTCCGTTCGTCTACTTATTTCGGCAGCTCCTCATTACTTTCGTCTGTTTTCTGTTAACTCTCAATCGATATTCTGTGCTCAGTAGACTGATCGTTCCGTTCAGTGTATCTTGTTATATTCCCCGCTCTCCCTGAGAATAGCAATGTCATCAGCGAACCTTATCGTTGATATCGTTTTACTTTGTGTTTTAATCTCAATCCTAATTCTGTATTTCATTTCCGTCATCCCATCTTCGATGTAGATGTTGAAAACTAGGACAGAAAGACTGCATTACTTCACAATACCCTTTTTTTTATTCCGAACACATAGCCCTGCTCTTCCATTCTTATGGTTCCATCTTACTATCCTGCTTCCTTCTTTTCCTGTAACTGAGGTCAGTCGTTCTCGGAGATTCAAACATTTTGCTCCGTTTTATATCGTCTAACGATATTTCTATGTCGATAACTCACATGTCTTGCTTTTTATACAGTGCAATGTCACAACAGCAGAGTAGCAAAATAAATTTGACAACCTGTATGTGGCAGGGAATGAGGTAGATGCCATGACCTCATAATATCCAGATATTGCGCTAGTGTCATGAAATAAATTCCAAAACCCTCTAAAATGTCTCATGGAATTAGAATATGTGATACTGTTCCACGTAAACGATTTATAGGAGCATTATATTGAGATCGGCTGTCTCTATGTCCCAAAACCAGGAATTAACGCCTTCATGCTCTTGAACTCTATCAGTAACAGAAACAATTTGCTCCATTCCACACGAAATTGTGCCGTAATACTCGTTTCACATTTCGCCAGTTGAGTGCGTTTTCGTTAGGTATTGTATCTACCATGTAGCGTTAGCATTTATTTGTATTAGGAGATTTCAAAAACCTCTAATTTCTTCTTATTTGTAGTTTCTATCAGAAAAGGCTTCCGAACAGTCACATCTATATTTGATATTAACATGTTTTACTTTTTTGCCAGTCTCGATTTGTTATCCAACCATACAAGTCTAGTTCACGCGTAACTAAGCAAGGCAATGAGAACCATTACTTGGACTATTATTATAAAACCATCCAGTGACTACCTTCACCGAGTAATATCGCATCTCCTGAAACTAGAGGGCTAGGAACACTCAAATCCCAGATGGAAAAATGTAATGCCAAACCATCCCATCGCATTCATGTCAATGCAGATTTCCTCAAACGGCAGCAACTGAGACCGACGTCAAGACATCCACCTGTAGCAGTCGCCAACAATCTCAGTACTTTATTTCAGGTTTCCAGCTATTACTATAATTTGTAAGTCGCAATATGTGTAAGTTCTATTCGATATATACTGGCTCCTTGGCCCCACTGCGTATGATCATTACGTGTCTATGGCCAGACAACTTGCGTGACATAGGCTACTTCATTCATAGCGCACTGTACAGAGTTATCAATAAATATCAGAGAAGAACGTTAAGTAACTGAATATCAGCACTTGCTCATAACTTAAGCGACTTAAGCAGCACATCGTAAGTTAAGTTGTCTGGGTTCATGAATGCTATGTGCTGCATAGTGAAAAGGCACTTTGAGTCACATGTCATGGTAACGATGGCAGTGTTGAAAGTAATATGTTTACAACCAACGCAAAGATTGTATGTCAATCATCCGTGTATGTGTGAGTGTCTAGGCAAGAGAGAGAGATTCAATATGTATCAGAGGCTGGATGAGGTGGCACAAATACGAGAGCATACCAAAAAAGCAATTACTACGAATTTTTTATTCTGTTCTCAGCATCGATTGACGTATTACATGTCACACATGTTACTTAGTCGAATTTCCCTCTTCGCTGGTCCAGGTTGTAAACCTCTACCGCTAGACGACTCAAAGTTGTAGTGTGCAACATGGAGGTGTGTAACGTAACTCTGTAATGCTCGAGAAACAGCGTGATGTAAACCAACAGAAACCTGAAACCACAAATTCAATAACTTCTCCCACATATGGAGTCACCCCTCCTCCTGCACGACAGTGCCAGACCACGTAAGAACGCTTGCACAACTGCAACAATCGGACGCGTTGAGTTCACTATCACCGATCATCCAACACACAGTCGGTCTTGCCCATTCGATTTCCATGATATTAAAACTAAAAGAACGCAGAGGACTTCACTTTGATATAGATGAAGTGGTGCAAGCAGTGGTGAGGTTGTGGCTCTGTCAACAAAGTCAAACATAGTACAGTGGCGGTATCATCAAACTGGTTTGTGGTTGGGAGAAATGTGTTCGCCACCAGGGTGACTATGTTGAGAAATAAATACGTACACCAGAAGAATGAAGATGTAGATCGTTTATGAAACTCGGTCTCATTTAAAAAGCTACAAGAGTTTTCACATAATAAATTCGGAGGCGTACTTTTTTCACGGACTTTTAAAGCAAAAAAATTTAAAAAATATGCGTGAGATGTGCATGTTTCAATCGTGTTGCAGCACTCCTTTCCTGCACTTAATGGCATTGCGATGAACGTTATAGACTCGTTGCCGCAATTTTTGTCGTTGACTCTTTATGGCAGACCTCTTCGACGTACCACGCAAAACGATCATGTCCACATGTAAGGCTGATCCAAGGAAGGAAGAAAGCTGAAACGTATTGTACGCTAACAAAACAAATTTGCTGCAGCAATTTTTCGGAAACCGTTTTATTGGTTCAAATGGCTCTAAGAACTATGGGACTTAACATCTGACGTCATCAGTCACCTAGACGTAGAACTACTTAAACCTAAGGACATCACACACATCCATGCCCGAGGCAGGATTCGAACCTGCGACAGTAGCAGCCGCGTGGATCCGGACTGCGCGCCTACGACCGCTCGGCCACCGTGGCCGGCGAATCCGTTTTATTAGTGCATAAAAAAAATACCAGATACTTTTTCTATATGCAACTGCTCTCTGAAACGATGTCATGGAAGTCATTAGTTAAAAATATTCGATTATTTCTAATTTTTAGACGCACATCACAACCTGGTGATAAGGTGGTTATATTTCCGTTACCGATTATCAAAACACACACACACACACACAAATCGTTAGCCATGTATTTGTCTTTCCGCAAGGTTGACGTGAAATTCATGTTGTAAATCATTCCATTCATCCACCACCACGATTGAAAACTGATGGTGCACTGCATACTTCCAATCTTCGCCATCGCTACTCCGCTCTCATCTGAGCAAAGATCCCAGTCCCTGTGTTTTTTGACTTGTTCGTAGATTGTTTAAAAAATTTGCGTGATAGTCGAACGATCACAGTTTATTATATATGTTAGTTCTCGAGTTCCCTGGCGTGGATGAATGCAGGTTAATGCGTTCAACGATCTTCATCGAAACCTGAAGACTCAGTAGTGTACAAAACGAGAAAACCTTTATCTTAGCGTACTCTGACCTCTGGCTTTATAACTGCACACAGTGCAAAATGTTTCTAGTAGCCTCCGCTGCTGTCAACTGTTGATCTGACTTGCAGCTAATGATGATAGAAGGTCCAAAGTTTCGAAGATGGGACATGGAGTTTCACATACTGCAGGTAATAGTGAAAACCATCTAATGCTTTACTAAGCCTTGAATTAATCTGTTAAATATTCTGGGATAGTTGAATAGATAAGGTAATTCTTTTTCCTAAATAAAAGGAGTTGTATCGAATCCCTACACAGATTACTGTCAACAAACTTCAGTTAAGTTATTCGTCAGTGATGTTTCCATGTACGTCGAACTGCATGATTCCTAAGGGAATCTAGCTGTTACCGCAGTTCACTTGTGCCAAGTAATACTTTACAGTTGAGATCAACACAGTCAACGAAATAAAAATTACATTGCTACTGGTTCTATTTTATAAATCGTTTTTGGATATAAGTTACCTTAACCACTGCATTATGCTTACTGGTGACATATCCAAGTTACTTTAATTTAGGTTGAACGTTCGATGTCCTATATAAAGTTCCTGATTTAGTGCTGTACCTAATACCTTTGAGATATATGTAAATCACCCCGTGCTCGTTAACTCAAGCAATGTCACCTCATTCTGTTTACCCTTGTTTTATACCGCGTACTTGCAGTATTCGTTAGTGTTGAAAAATGGTTCAAATGGCTCTGAGCACTATGGGACTTAACTTTTGAGGTCATCAGTCCCCTACAACTTAGAACTACTTAAACCTAACTAACCTAAGGACATCACACACAACCATGCCCGAGGCAGGATTCGAACCAGCGACCGTAGCGGTCGCGCGGTTCCAGACTGTGGCGCCTAGAACCGCTCGGCCATCCAATCTGGCTGGCTAGTGTTCATTGCAGCTAGGAGAACCGACCACTGAACGTGATATTCGTGGTAAAAGTGACGTCGTCTGACTTGTTATGAACCGTTATCTGTGGAGGAGTTTACTAATACTCAGAACAAAATTCGTGGTGGAATTCAGTATGTAGCCGATGTCTTCTGTGTGTGTGTGTGTGTGTGTGTGTGTGTGTGTGTGTGTCTGTGATCCATGGAGCTAATTTCACGTTATTTTTTTACGGATCCACTACCTGATTGCCCGGAATCGCCTTTGCTACCAACATACATGGACGAACCACCAGGGTGGTACTTACTGTCCATGAGGAGGAAGAGGACAGTAATGTTGAATTTTTATGGAAAGTCATAAAAATGGATGAAAATAAATGCGTATTTATTTTTTTATAGAAAAAAACTATTTTTGTCACGGTCTCTCTTATGTACCTAGCACCTTTTACAAGACCAGTACCTTAGAACAAAATCTTAATATCTGACGAGACTCGGTAGCTAAGTCCCCGTTTCCATAGTAAATGTTAAAGTTTTGTAGGCAATCTCAAACTTTTATCCCGTGGGATGTTACACGTTTTCAAACATTTTCATTTTACTTTAGTGCAATGTTATAAGCGATGGAGGATCATATAATGCTCGAAAGGGACATAATTTCGCCATGTGTTCATATTTCCGCTAAATAGAGAAATATATTTCAGGGCGCTTGAAGGGATGTAAGAATTCAGAAGGATTGTTTAATTAATGACTGTTGCTAACCTCCAGTTTCGTTAAAACTTGGCGCCATGTATCTGTGGTTGTCATCTGCCCCCTTCACAGGGAGAAATGGCCATCGTAATAAATCACCTATATATATATATATATATATATATATATATATATATATATATATATATATATACAGAACTTATTAAGTGATACATGGTATTAACCTATTATTTACTACTCTTCTGGACTGTTGTTTGAATAAGTTTTGGGATTTCTTATGTGAACATCATGAGACAAAATTGAGTTTAATATTCCCATACTGTGATGGGGGTGTACCATATATTAAACTAAAAAGAACACTTTTTGTAACGGATGAGAGAATACTTAGAGGAAATATGTAGTCTATGACGTACTGCTATAAAGGATTTCCGCGATGCTTTAGCGATGTGAGGAAGTGTGTTTACTGAGTCTCTACGAATTCAGGGTGGTAATGTTTGTGAAGTGGTGGTCATCAGACAGGTATTTTGCTATTCGTAACAGATTCTGCATGTTTCGGTTTGCGGAACGAATTTGCCCGCAACGCTCAGTAATGTCTTTGAAACCAAAACACTTAACGGTTCATGTGATATTCTACACACGAATTTTGTCTACAAATAATCGTTTGTTATCACTGGACGCGTACCACACCTACAGACAGAAATATGCTAGTGTTCAAGAGCAGCGCCGGCTTCTGTTTCCTTTCCTCCATCTATACACGTGAGTCTAAGTGCGTATTTGTGAGTGCAGAATCTGGAGAATGGACAATGTCACTGGAGAAACTAGCGCGAGGCTAAGGGGAGTGTAGGAAGGTGAACTGAACCCATTTAAGTTACTTTTTCTGCACTGTGTTGGTTCTCCCAGCTCTGGCATTCGCTACCGTACAAGGACGTACGTAACATAAATAAAAGATTCGAGGTCATTCTAATTGTGATTACGCTCTTCATTTCTTGACAAATATGCGATAATGGCGATATAGCGGAATGGTTTTGCTACCGGGAAGCTATTGTACGCCTTGCAAAACAACATGCAGCTATTAGTGTGAACGTACCATAATTTTTCTGGCACTGTATACACATAATTGATAATCTCTTTACTTTTCGGGAATGTTATGCTGTTCGAACGTAAAGTTCGGACATATCACCAAACGTGTGGGAAGTGATCACACTCC
The DNA here is from genome assembly GCF_021461385.2 of Schistocerca piceifrons. Taxonomy (NCBI): domain Eukaryota; kingdom Metazoa; phylum Arthropoda; class Insecta; order Orthoptera; family Acrididae; genus Schistocerca; species Schistocerca piceifrons. Next base: position 361,215,180 of record NC_060144.1, on the reverse strand, counting down.
TATTCCGGTAAAGAATTACGTCTGCCTAGCCGTAAGGGGAGGATAGATTTTATATGGGCAGTATGAATTTAAAAGCATTGACGTGTATATCTGACCGTAATGGGCGATAGATTCATTTCGTAAACAACTGCATGATGAACCAGTACTAGCGTTCACAGGATGTGTTATAGTTTACAAACAGGGCAGGCAATACAGTTTAACATCAACGATACGCAGAATGTCCTCTCATCGGCCACCTAAACAGATCCTCAGATGCTCTTTGTCGCACCATCGACTGCGGTGTTTATTAAAGCACATCAGACCATATCGGTGCTGTCTTTCCAACCCTGTCGTCCGCGGGAGCGCAGTTGATTACCACATCGGGTCAGACGCCCGTCCTTCACAACACTCGTTTTCGAGACCCTTGGAGGAATGCAGCAGCTTCCTGAAGTGCTGACTGGAAGTAAACGCAGTCTGTTCTCGCATCGGATTAGTTGGAAGACCTAGATGACAAATAATTTCCTATAACAGAGGAAAATCGAGACACCTAACCATGTAAGTGCATACCATATATTTTCTGACGCTGTACATCTATAGATGATAATTACTGTGCTTGTCTCAAACGCGCATGTCTTGCAGTGTAGAGGTACTATGGTCTGTGTTCAGACCTGGGCAAAAAAAATGGTGTGCGTGGGAAGTGAACAGAATATTTCTGGTTCTAAGGGAGATACAGATTCCTCAATTTTTATGTGGAAAATTGTGATTTCAGAGCATGTCAAACCGTAGGGGTGTGAAAGATTTTACAAGTAAAATTATCGTCAGTCGTACGGAAGATATAGGTTTACGTAGTAAACTGGTACTTCCAGAGACACAGCCATCATGAAGAGGTATTTCCGATATTTTTCTCATTTTCGTATTTCGTGTATGTATAGAAAGAAGCTTGCATTGCTTCGAATACCTAGTTTAGAACCTACACTACTGGCCATTAAAATTGCTACACCAGAAAGATGACGTGCTACAGAAGCGAAATTTAACCGACAGGGAGAAGATGCTGTGATATGCAAGTGATTAGCTTTTCAGAGCATTCTCACAAGGTTGACGCCGGTGGCTACACCTACAACATGCTGACATGAGGAAAGTTTCCAACCGATTTCTCATACAGAAACAGCAGTTGACCAGCGTTGCCTGGTGAAACGTTGCTGTCATGCCTCGTGTAAGAAGTCGAAATGCATACCATCACGTTTCCGACTTTGATAAAGGTCGGATTGTAGCCTATCGCGATTACGGTTTATCGTATCGCGACATTCCTGCTAGCGTTGGTCGAGATCCAATGACTGTTAGAAGAATATGGAATCGGTGGGTTCAGGAGTGTTATATGGAACGCCGTGCTGCATCCTAGCGGCCTTGTATCAGTAGCAGACGAGATGACAGGCATCTTATCGGCATGGCTGTAACGGATCGTGCAGCGACGTCTCGGTCCCTGAGTCAACAGATGGGGACGTTTGCAAGACAACAACCATCTGCACGAACAGATCGACGACGTTTGCGGCAGCATGGACTATCAGCTCCGAGACCATGGCTGCGGTTACTCTTGACGCTGCATCACAGACAGGAGCGCCTGCGATGGTGTACCCAACGACGAAGCTGGATGCACGGATGGCATAACGTCGTTTTTCCGGATGAATGCAGATTCTGTTTACAACATCATGATGGTCGCATTCGTGTTTGGCGACACCGCGGTGATCGCACATTGGAAGCATGTTTTCGTCATAGCCATACTGTCATATCATCCGGCGTGATGGTTGGGGTGCCATTGGTTACACGTCTCGGTCACCTCTTGTTCTCATTGACGGCACTTTGAACAGTGGACGTTACATTTCAGATGTGTTACAACCCGTGACTCTACCCTTCATTCGATCCTAGCGAAACCCTGCATTTTAGTAGGATAATGCACGACCGCATGTTGCAGGTCCTGAACGGGCCTTTCCGGATTCAGAAAATGTTCGACTTCTGCCCTGGCCAGCACATTCTCTAGATCTCTCACCAATTGAAAACGTCTGGTCAATGGTGGCCGAGCAACTGCCTCGTCACAATACGCCAGTTATTACTCTTGATGAACTGTGGTATCGTGTTGAAGCTGAATGGGTAGCTGTACCTGTTCACGCCATCCGAGCTGTGTTTGACTCAATGTCCAGGCGTATCAAGGCTGTTATTACGGCCAGAGGTGGTTTCTGGGTATTGATTTCTCAAGATCTATGCACTCAAATTGCGTGAAAGTGTAATCACATGTCAGTTCTAATACAATATATCTGTCCAATGAATACTCGTTTATCATCTGCATTTCGTCTTGGTGTAGTAATTTTAATGGCCAGTAGTGTATTTGCCTCGTCGGTACGGCAGGTCCATGAGTTCCAGAAGCCTTGAGCTCAACTGCGAGGTATATTGGCGTCCTACACATTTCCCGACTTCATTTGGTTGTGAGAACATCAATTGTGACCTATTGTTTGCATCAAGATGGTGAAACACTAGTGAAAGAGACGTTTACTGGTTCTCTAGACACAAGAAACACATACGATTATGAGTGTTAAAACCATAGATGGCTTTGTTAGGTATAAGGATGATCTGGAATCTGTTATATCACTGACATCGGGATCGGTTAAAAAACGTGAGTGAAACTATCAATTTCCTCTATTTGCGAGTTTTCACACAAAAAATCGTCCCAAACTCAATGGTCTGCAGAGCGTCTCATGCAAAAATTTCGACTCTCTAGATACATGGTATTTACTCTTTATCTTCTGAATTATACCATGCAGGTGATTGGCAGTAGATAGCTATGTCATTGATATTGGGAAAGGTCGCGTAAATGGTATGAAATTCCTGCAAACTATGAGAAAATAAATGAAATTCTGTGAATTTTCATCTACTACTTGATCATTTTCTCATAGTCCGCCCCGATAGCTGAGTGATCAGTCCGGCTTTCGCCACCGTGCAGTGCGGACGTGTTGTTGTTCCCGCTTGCGGAGCGCGCACGCTCGCTGTTGTTTACATTTCAGCGGCCGTCACTTACGAGTCGCTTACGTGCACTAGAAGCATGGCCAACCGTTTTCGAAAATCAACATTACGATTCAACTTCTGCAACGAATACGCACGATCAAAGGCCTTGGAAGTGAAACGATTCCTACGCGACGTTGCTAAGATCCCAGCTTCCGACATCGTGGGCATCCATTTGTCCATATTAAGCAGTACGGTGTACGTCAAAGTCGTCAATGACGCGATATGTGAAAGAATACTTCGTGACACCAACCATGGATTACGCTATTGCCACGCCGATGGCAATGTCGGGGCGGTCACTGTCGACCATGCCGGCTCAGGAATGTGCACCATAAGAGTTTTCGAACTCCCGTTCGAGCTTCCGGCGGAAGACGTTATCGCGGCTTTCCGCCCCTATGGCACTGTACTTGGCCACACTGCCGAACGATGGGCGCAATTCCAAACGTACCCCGTTCTTAACGGTGTACGGCAGATCACCATCGACCTCCATCGCCACGTGCCATCTTACCTGCAAATTCGCGGGTGCCGCGCGGTTGTCATATACGACGGCCAACCCAAGACCTGTTCCGGGCGCGGCAAAGAAGGCTACCTCAGATCTGAGTGTCTTCAGCGACGAATCACCCAATTGCCAGCCGCTACCGTGGCACCTCCGGCTCCGACGACGGTTTTACCGATCACCTACGCATCGGCGCTCTCTTCTCCTCCCACCAGCCGCCGACCGTCGGATCATGTACCGGTGACGCTTCCAGCTGTTACGGATACCGCCGGGGCCGACACGTCGCGCTCAAAGCCTGACGCTACTCCGGCGCCACTACCAACAGCGACGACTTCCAACACCCACCCGCCAGAACATATAGACGCCCCTTCATTTGACGTTCCCGCGACGGCCTTCCTCTCAGAGCGACGCGACTCCCTTCCGTCTTCCGACACGGAGGGACGAACCCGCAAACAACGTTCACCTAAGAGACGCAAGAGGAGGCGCCGTACGGTCTCGGAACGAGACGGATCACCTCCCGCTGATGCTCCAGAGGCTGTCCGACCCGACGAGGCCTTGGAGAACCTACACGACGATACGAATGACGACAACATGACGCCGACTGTGGCTGTGTCGATGCCAACTCTACTGGCTCGCCCAGGTGCTCCTGAACCAATGGACTCCACCGTTGCGACTGCCGCCGAGACGTCCTCCACCCCCACGACCGAAGTGGAACGTACGATCATCGCAACGACAGCGCCTTCCATGGTGTGGAGTGAGGACATCGATGAGGACCCGGACCACACGCTGGGGACAGAGTTACCCCAGACGGAAGCATAGTTACGCCGCTGATAACGCCGTCAGGTGGCGTACGGCACGACTCGCCGTTGCCTCGCCCCTCTTCATCTTCCGCCGGTGGAGTTCCTCTCCACGGCGGGATACGGCTGCAAACCTACCGGATAGCGACGATCAACACTAACACCATTAGCTCACCCGTGAAACTTCAACTAATGCGGGAGATGATATGGGCGTCGGACGTCGATATCGCACTACTACAGGAAGTACACTTGGCCACACTTCCAGACGTCGCGGGATATAACACTTATCCTTCTCCTGGTGACAACGTGGAACGCGGCGTAGCAATCTACGCCAGAGAAGGCATTCCAGTGGCCGATGTCACATACCTTCCATCGGCCAGAGGCATGGCCGTCACCGTCATGGGGACGCGTATCGTCAACATTCACGCTCCGTCAGGCTCCACCCGCAGACGCGACAGGGCACTCTTCTATTCAGAAGAAATCGCTCCTTTGCTTCTTGGACGCTGCGACCATTACTTGCTTGGGGGTGATGTTAATTGTGTCTTGCACCCTAAAGATCAAGTGCCCCACTACAACACCTGTCAAGAACTGCGTCTTGTCGTCCGAGATCTGTTGCTCGGCGACACTTGGGAAGTTCAGCACGGCGACGCGCCAGGACATACTTACTGGACGAGTCAATCCGCGGGCCGCCTTGATAGAATTTACGTCTCTCGGGAACTCACACCTGCAGTCCAAGGTGCAGAGCTTTGGCCCCTGGCCTTTTCGGACCACTGTGCCTACATCTGCAACATTCTCTTCCCCAAGCAAGTGGTCTGGCGTAGACGTGAACCGTGGAAGCTAAACACCTCCCGTCTTCATGATCCCGAATATCTTCAACGTGTTACCGAGACATGGGCCACCTGTGAACGTCGCTTACCTAAATACTGCACGACCTTGACCTGGTGGCTGGAATGAGCCAAACCTGCCATTCGACGTACTTTGATTCAGTATGGAAAGGAAGTTGCTACGTGGCGCCGGCACACTACCGACTATTTCTACGGCGTTCTCCACGCCCAACCGCCCACACCCGACACCCAGAGGGAACGCAGCAGGATTAAGGCGCTAATTGTAGCTTTGACACGCCGTAGACTATGGTGCGAACCCGATATCAACATTCAGCGGAACAAGAACATCCGATCATGCATCATATCGCCTCCCATAGGAAACATCGACAACAACAACTCATCACCGAGATCACCACCTGTCGCGGCCAGCATGCTACTTGCCAGGCCGAATTTGTCAGTGCCTTTGTCGACCAGTACCGCACAATGTACCAGGAGAAGACTACCAACAACCACGCTGAAGAGTCTGTGTTACCACAGGTAGCTCGCACCCTCACCATCGACGAAGCGGACGAGCTGATGGAGCTCATTACGCGTGACGAAATCCACGATGCAATCAAAAAAGGTGCTCTGAATAAGTCACCTGGTGTCGACGGATTGCCGGTAGAATTTTATCGCGCTGTCTTCACACTAATGGCGTCACGGTGGACAACGACGTTTCATGAACTGCTGACGATGGGGAACGCCGTACCGCCGTCCTTCGTCACGGGAATTATTATACCCATCCACAATCCGACACCAGGTGTGACGACAGCACATTACCGTCCCCTGACTCTGCTTAACGCAGACTGTAAAATTTTTACGCGCCTACTGGCAACGCGATGCCGCAAGGTCCTGCCTAGCATTCTATCTCCGGAACAGACAACTCCGGGCGGCTCAGTTAATATACAAACGACCACAGGAGAATGTCGCGATTTAATTGCACTGGCAGCGGCGTGCAGACTCCGCGCCGCAGTGGTTGCCATTGATTTTGACAGCGCATTCGAAAAAGTGCAGCATCTTTTTCTGTTCTCAATGATGAACCTCATGGGTTTTCCACGAGCCTTTATCGATGGTCATCCGGCGCCTGTACGGCACCGCCGAATCGCTGATTCAGGTTAATGGCCGTGTGGTGGGACCAGTGGCGATCCGGCGTTCCGTACGGCAAGGCTGCCCACTTTCGACCCTACTCTATGCCATAAGCCTGGAGCCACTCATCGGGAGTCTGACGAGCCACCTTTCTAGTCTCAATTTGCGACAGCACAGTTTCCGATGTCGTGCGTATGCGGACGACCTCCTCCTCTAGATCCGCTCACGGAGTGAAACACACACGGTACTTGATTTGATATCAACGTACTGCACTGCAGCAGGCAGTAACATGAATGTGGCTGAATCATCGGCGATGCCCATTGGACACGGCCTCTCACTCGACGACTTAGCACCTCTCCCGTGTGTACAAAAACTACGATACCTTGGTATCATTTTCACCTCTACCGTGCGCCGCTCCGCTGCCATCAATTTTCGGCGTGCACTCCAAACTAGCCGCACGACGGTGCGACAAAATCTTCTCCGACGACTCGATTCTTTACAACGTGTCCAATACCTCAAACAACATGTGGCGTCCAGAATGGTCCACATTGCACAGGTCCTCCCGCTGCCATCAACTATTGGACGCAGCCTCCAGGGTGCTTTCGGATACTTCCTTACGGCCGGTACCCTCTTTAAGGTCCGTTACGACACGCTCACCCTTCCCCCGCGAGCGGGGTGCCTCGGCCTTGTCAATGTGCGACTCCGCGCGGCGTCCTTGTATATGTCCACCATGCACGCGCAGCTTGTTGGAAATTCTTGTGTCCGCGACCATAACACCACCAGTACCAGTCGGTCACATCAAGCACCATCTGACGCACATTTCTGATTTCATCGTCGACTTCAGTTATGCGCACGCACACTTACCGACTACGCGTTCTCCTCGACCTAAAGATTTTTACACCCCACTCCTTCGCTCCATATCCAGCAACAATATCGAACTGAGACATCTGTCCACGCGGTGGCCCACGGTTTGGCGTCATATCCACCAGCCTTTTCTTCCCTCCAACATCCGGGCAACATGGTACCAAGTCCCTAATGAAAAATTCGCCACAAATCATCGTCTTCACGCCATCGGACTGAAGGACTCTCCACTTTGTTCCATTTGCCACCTCGTGGATGACGATGTCCATCAACTGACTTGTACTGCCACCAGTGACGTCTGGAAACTTGACCGACAGTTCGTTGTCTGTTACCTCCGCGTTCCGCCGGACTCGATTGACCCATGGACTTTTATCCATCCTGAGAATACTTATTTCCTCGCCACCAAAAATCATGCGATTGTATGGGTCAAGGGATGGACGATCATCTACATGTATAATGACGGCGACAAATCACGCCTTGATTTCTGGCTGTACATACAAACCGCCCACAGTGAAGTCGAAAACCGACCGCGCTACCGCGCCTTCTTCGCCAATTACCTACATGCGATCTTTACGTCACCCCCGCTCAGTTGGATGGTGCCACACGCCGACAGCACTCCCACCCTCCCCCCTGCTGACATCTGAGACTCCCCGCGCTACTTTCTACATTGTAACCCACAGTGGAGTAGGCGCATGGACACGCGCCTCCTTTCTTTATACACTATACCAGGAATCACTGTATATTGCTTCACACCTTTTAGCTTACATCAGTATTATTATTCTTTTTTTTCCTACACCTTGTTCAAAAAAAAAATTGCTCCCCTTGTACGAGTATAATGTCTTGTGTTATTTTCGCCGGAAAGACGGCATTTCTGTTGTAGTTAAGTTTGTACCAATAAAGATCTTTTGTTCGTTTACCCTGTTCCTGGTAGAAAAAAAAAGTGGTCAGCGTGACGGATTGCCGTCCTACGGGCCCGGGTTCGATTCCTGGCTGGGTCGGGGATTTTATCCGCTCGGGGACGGGGTGTTTTGTTGGCTTCAAAATTCCCATCAGGCGCGCAGGTCGCCCAATGTGGCGTCGAATGTAATAAGACCTGCACCAAGGCGGCCGGACCTGCCCCGTAAGAGGCCTCCCGGCCAATGACGCCAAAGTCTCATTTCATTTCGTTTTAGAATAGTTGTGCTACAATTACCGTCGATTTTGGCGTGGTGAAAGCGTATATTGCAGCTGATATTGTTAAATTAACTCGCGATTGACGAGGTAAATATCGACGTTTGTTGGTGCGTGGTCCATGACGTCCATGACGTCTCTCTCTCCCGTCTCACCATTCATCAGGTGATTGTACTGGATTTGAGGTCCGTTACAAGATAACCCATTCATCAGTTGACAGCGCCGATGACCTCCCTAACAGACTACAACGGTCACTTTCCTTTTTATTAATGCACGCATGGCGTCGAGACGCAATACTAAAAACTTCTCCTGGAAAGTGCAGTATGTTTCGTGATTTTTATTATGCTACAGGGATGGTTTTCTTTATCCCAAGAAGGATGCTGAATTTTTATTATTAGACACATGACGTTGTCTTCTTTTGTAGTTTTCTCGTCTGTAGAACTGTGCCACAAACTCCACAGCATTTGAAAAACTTGACCTAACAGTGCAACGCACGCCAGTGCTGAGACACGCGGCACTTGTACGTTACGGAGTATGGGCCCAAATTAGGACTGGAGGCTAATGGTAAGGGCGGCGCTGGCCTGTTAATGCAGGCAGGAAAATAAGGTGGGATTTGTCCAGAAGATTCTTACCCTCACGGTGTTACAGAGCACACAGTGTCTGCTCCGTATCTGAGAATATGGCGGCATATACTCTACTGGCCATTAAAATTGCTACACCAAGAAGAAATGCAGATGATAAACGGGTATTCATTGGACAGTTATATTATACTAAAACTGCCATGTGATTAAATTTTCATGCGATTTGAGTGCATAATACTAAGAAATCAGTACCCAGAACACCACCTCTGGCCGTAATAACGGGCTTGGTACGCCTGGACATTGTGTCAAACAGATCTTGCATGGCGTGTACAGGTACAGCTGCCCATGCAGCGTCAACACGATACCACAGTTCATCAGGAGTAGTGACTGGCGTATTGTGACTAGCCAGTTTCTCGGCCACCATTGCCCAAACGTTTTCAATTGGTGAGAGATCTGGAGAATGTGCTGGCCAGGGCAGAAGTCGAACATTTCATGAATCCGGGGAGGCCCATACAGGACCTGCAACATGCGGTAGTGCGTTGTCCTGTTGAAATGTAGGGTTTCGCAGGGATCGAATCAAGGGTAGAGCCACGGGTCGTAACACATCTGAAATGTAGCGTCCACTGTTCAAAGTGCCGTCAATGAGAACAAGAGGTGACCGAGACGTGTAACCAATGGCACCCCATACCATCACCCCGGGTGATATGACAGTATGGCTATGACGAATACACGCTTCCAATGTACGTTCACCGCGGTGTCGCCAAACACGAATGCGACCATCATGATGCTGTACACAGAATCTGCATTCATCCGAAAAAATGACGTTATGCCATCCGTGCATCCAGCTTCATCGTTGGGTACACCATCGCAGACGCTCCTTTCCTTGATGCAGCGTCAAGGGTAACCGCAGCCATGGTCTCGGAGCTGATAGACCATGCTGCTGCAAGTGTCGTCGAACTGTTCGTGCAGATGGTGGTTGTCTTGCAAACTTCCCAATCTGTTGACTCAGGGATCGAGACGTGGCTGCACTATCCGTTACAGCCATGCGGATAAGATGCCTGTCATCTCGACTACTAGTGATACGAGGCCGTTGGGATCCAGCACGGCGTTCCGTATTACCCTCCTGAAACCATCGATTCCATATTCTGCTAACAGTCATTAGACCTCGACCAACGCTAGCAGAAATGTCGCGATACGATAAACCGCAATCGCGATAGGCTACAATCCGACCTTTATCAAAGTCGGAAACGTGATGGAACGCATTTCTCCTCCTTATACGAGGCATCACAACAACGTTTCACCAAGCAACGCCGGTCAACTGCTGTTTGTGTATGAGAAATCGGTTGGAAACTTTCCTCATGTCAGCACGTTGTAGGTGTCGCCACCGGCACCAACCTCGTGCGATGCTCTGAAAAGCTAATCACTTGCATATCACAGCATCTTCTTCCTCTCGGTAAAATTTCGCTTCTGTAGCACGTCATCTTCGTGGTATAGCAATTTTAATGACCAGCAGTGTATGTTTAGAGGCGGAGGTCAGCTAACAGGCATTTTGCTGTTGGTCACAAGGCTGGCATGTGTCAATTTGCGGAAGATATATCCCTCAAAGTTCACTAATGTCTCTGAAGCCAGAATGCTTAATGGCTCTAGATATTCAACACAGGAAGTTTGTTTGGTTTCATCAGCTCTCGTTTCGTTTTAACTCTCTACCTCTCTCTGCTGAGTAAGCTTTTCGCATTAATTGCAGAATTCTCTGGCAATAGCGATCTTATGGGAGGCTGCTGTTGAAAGTTAGAGAGGCTGGAAAGCTGTATCTCAGGAAGGACTTCGTCTGCGAAAATGGTCAACAAGGTCCATTATTTACGATTGGAAAGGTCCATGGGCCACACACGCATGCGCGTGCTCACGCGCACACACACACACACACACACACACACACACACACACACACACTCACGCACACACAGGTGCTGCGAAAGCATGCTACTCAAAGAAATGGCTCTGAGCACTATGGGACTTAACATCTATGGTCATCAGTCCCCTAGAACTTAGAACTACTTAAACCTAACTAACCTAAGGACAGCACACAGCACCCAGCCATCGCGAGGCAGAGAAAATCCCTGACCCCGCCGGGAATCGAACCCGGGAACCCGGGCGTGGGAAGCGAGAACGCTACCGCACGACCACGAGATGCGGGCAAAAGCATGCTACTGTCCTAGACCGACGACAGGTTTAACTTTCTCTTGTCCATCTATGTACGTGAGGCTGAGTACATATTTGTGTTTGGATGTGTGTAATGGACCAGGTCATTCTTGTGAAATCATAACAGAACGCCGCGTGTTATCTCAGACAGCAGCCGCTTAGAGAGCTGTGCTGCGTGCCTTGCTGTAGTTCCGATGGCGGCCGTCAGTAATCGCGGTAGTCAACACTGAGCACTGCTGCCCAGCTACAAGCTACAGTCAGCGGCAGAGCTCTGAGTGAGCAATGGCTGTAGCTCTGCTGGTGACCCTGTCCCTAGCACTGCACCACTCTGTGGGGAAAGTATGCGAGTACGAACATTGTGTATAGTGGTACATTTTAACCTCCACTGGGCCTGCACCCAGTAATTTACAAAGCTTTTTCGTATTTTCAAAATAACCTGCAGTATATGGTTGTAATTTACTAAGTGGTGTTAATCTTTGCAGAATCGTTTTTAAGATATTGTTGTTTCAGCAGTAGGGGGTGTGTATAGTCCGATTTCTTAACATCACTGCAGTCTTGTTTTTTTTTTTTTTTTAGCACTCCATAATTTGTATGCCTATACCAGTTTAGAGGGTTGTTTCGTTATTGTTTTATACTGAGCATTTTTCCTGCCAATTAGGCAGATTTATTTCTACTTATATGTGAAGGGAGTGTCTTATGTGGAGTTACTGGAGTTACTGCTACTAGTTTCGCGTGGTATTGTGAATTTTCTCCAGCAAGATAACACCAGATGTGTGACACCGACAATTTGGAGCTATATTGCGATTTCAGGCGCTCTTTCTGAAGCACTATGCCTATAGACATAATTAGGAGCTATCTTTACTTCAGTGTCCTGCCAAAATTGAATAAGGTACACTAACACAGGCTTCCTCTCCTGCAGCTCAGCACAGACCGACTGTTTCCTGCCATTTCCAAGCGAGGGTTGGTGGTTGGGGGTGGGTGACTACATAGGAATGTGGGTAGGAGTGGCTGGAGTTACTTTAGTGGATGCCCCATGGCCTTATTTCACACCAAAATGCGAATTTCCCACCATGACAAGACAGTGCTATATTGCCACCTCTATAGCTACCACCTTGGATCCATCATCTTGAATAAATTTGGCTACAATGCAAGCTGCACCAGAAACTGCCTGGGTTTAGTACTAATAATCGCAACAGGCGTAAAATATTTAGTGAGTCTGATTTCGTCACAATAACTATTACATAAAAATGTTTAAACTGAATAAATATATCCACTGATACTGGCCCATAGGGTCTATGTGTTGTTTGGCTAATAGGTACAGATGAATTCCCATAAATCTTCTTGTCTCTTTTGCTGAGGTACATGATACCACTCTGAAAGTAGGTATTTGTTACGCTACATGTATTCCCTAATTTACGTTCCTTATTCTTTGATAAACTGTTAGAAATACATGAATCTGACTGGCAAAAAATACAATTGCGAATGTAAATTCAGATTCATTTTATGGAGGACTCCACTTACACCAGTGACAAATCTTTAATGAAACCCTGTTAACATGTGTATTACAATAGAGAAATATATTTACTTTGTTGATAACTGCAGATTTCACTTGTACTCGAGTAGCGACAAACACTCATACATTATTATTGATTAAGCACAAACCGCTATACAAAAAATATTCTTTAAATGGGCAACATAAAGCCACTGAAACTACGTGCATATGGGTTGTTAATTTAACCGTTCCAGATACTTTCAATAAAAATAGCACAAATGATCGATGGACAGCAAAGTGACCTAATTTATATATATTTCACGTTAGGTAATTTTCACTGTAGGCAGCATAATGTTCAATATATATTACTCAATTCCTTTCAGTGTTTCTCTATACATAGATGTTAACCGCCGGTTGCTCACAATATCATTGATCCAGTTATGACTAAACTTAAAATCCGTGGTCGGATTAACGAGTAATACTTTTGTAATATTATTGAAGTTCTTAAGTCAGAGTTTCTGCACCATTAAATAAATCGATTTTCGAGGTGGTGTGCGGCAATTGTTTAACCGTTACGCTCTACGTTGTGTTTCTGCATAAACAACGGCGAAGCCAAGCGAAACAGGCGGATATTACAAGCCGTTACTCCCAACCGCTTGCAGTGAGGCAGTATAACGTAATCCTCCAGATCTCGTTGCAGTTACACACATATACACATACCCTATCTATGTGATGGCCAGTAAACTTGGCACTCTTGTGAGTTAATGGCACAAAGGTCAGCACCCGTGCGTCACATTTGCAACGTGTCAGTAGAGAACAGTGGACCACTCTGAGCCATGTAACAACGAATAAAACTATTGGTCGCATGCAGAAGCTAACTGACACTTGTATAGTCAGTTATAAAATGAATTCTATTGTGATGAAAAACTAATTTGAAAACGCTACGCTTTTATCTGAGAAATCTCATTGTTTGACATGTACGAGTACTCTTGTACAGGGTGATTCACGGAAAAGGGCGAATTTAAAAGTTATTTTGGTAGACGTGGGTGATTGGTAGTACTGAACAACGAAGGCCTGACAACAAAACCTTGACATTTAGTTATCATGGATGCCGGAAGTGGAACTCAAGGTGCATTTTCGAGCAGAGCGTTTTACGAGAACAATGACAGTGTGGAGGGAGCATGTAGAGAATTCCGACGTCATTTTAATTAAAGATGCCACTATTGTGTTCCATCAGCACATGCAAATATAACATTGATAATTAATTTCGATGATACTGGTTCGACAATGAAAAAGAAGTCTCCAGGCCGTGTGCAAACCGATCGTGCACCAGACAATACCCAAGCTGTTCGCCCTATGCTGTCAAAATAAGTTCACGTAGGTCAGTCCGCTGTCATTCGGCATTTTTACAAATGAGTAGTACAAGTGTTCGAAGTATATTAGCACAGCACTTCCAATGCCATTCATACAAGTTGCAGGTCGTCCAGTAACCGGAACCCAACGATCATTTTACGCGACGACGATTCCGTGAAGTAACGTTTCAGAAAGACACCCGAAGACGAGGAGTTTATTAACAAGCTGTAGATGTCAGAAGAAGTCCATTTCCTCCTCAGTGGATTTGATAACGAACAAAGTATTAGAAATTTGGAAGAAAATTATTTACTTTTCAGCACTACGGAGCTATACAAGCGTCCATTGCACACCAAGTAAGTTACCGTGTAGTGGTCTCACAGATCTCCTGGTCTGTCAGCTTGTGATTTCTTTTTATGAGATGAATTTAGTAGAAAAGTTTTCCTTAGTCGACCTGCTACAAGGGAAGAACTGAAAGCCAGGAGTCGAGAAGTATTTACCGAAATTACAGTTGAGATGGTATGTGAAACATGAGAAAAATAACGCCGAGGCTTCAGGAATGTTTGCGTGGAGAAGATGACATCCTCAGATAATAAACTGTATTGTATTTATTCTAAAATGGCATTGTTTTTACTGTTGAACGTCGTAAGCAACTGTTTAAAAACAATTAGTTTTGGTGAAATTATTTACTTTTGAGAACTTACCATTTCTTTACATCACATTCTAAAATGATATAATTTTCGCTATTAAATCATATAAATAATTTAAAATATTGTTTTCATGAAAGTATATAATTTTCAGAACGTCCCGTTTCTTTCAACTACCACGGCAGAGGTAGTGTACCATATGACTTTCAAAATGGTCAGGATCTAGGTTCTGGAAAATGAGGGAACTTCTGTTGTCGGACGATGCATGGTTGAAGTTAGGAAACCTTCCAACATTCGCTGAAATTCGTGGAGCATGCACTTTGATATTTTCCTGCTATATCAAAAACGAACATAATGAAATGAAACACCAGTATTGGTATTTCATAAACGGACATTAAGGCAACCATCTGTCTTCACAGATATACACCACAGTTTCAGTATACGACTGTCCCATCATCTGTAAATTCAGCAAAGGACTTTCAGCGGTATGCAGCTAGCCACTCGGAAAGGATATTTCGGTTAAGGACATTAACTGTACATGCAACAAATTCTGCTGTGGTTTGTGTTCGCAAATAGCCTTAATAAACTGTCAGAGGCAGGAAGAACGATCTTAACAGTTCAGACAGTGGCTCCTTAAGCGATGGCAGTTTACACATGTTAATTTGCTACGCGTGTCACACGGTGAACCCGACGACTGGAGAAATTAGTTCGGAATGGACACAGAGAGATGTAAATATCTACTGACGCTCGTTGCTCCTCCTTTATCATAGCAGAATACTTGTACGAAGATACTAATTTCGTTACAAGAAGGGGTGACAGAGATATTTCGACAGAAACGTCAAGCCAAGCACTGAGCGGAAAAGTATGTAACATATGAGAAGTTATGTAGCTGTAATGGACAAGGAGTTCAGAGAAAGACATTTAGAGTGTCTCAATTACGTAAAATATCGAAAATGGCAACTTAGATATAATATTTTCACATTTTTATGTGTTTTGAACTCCTATTCCACCTGATATGCATTATACAGGGTGTTACAAAAAGGTACGGCCAAACGTTCAGGAAACATTCCTCACACACAAACAAAGAAAATATGTTATGTGGACAAGTGTCCGGAAATGCTTACTATCCATGTTAGAGCTCATTTTATTACTTCTCTTCAGATCACATTAATCATGGAATGGAAACACACAGCAACAGAACGTACCAGCGTGACTTCAAACACTTTGTTACAGGAAATGTTCAAAATGTCCTCCGTTAGCGAGGATACATGCATCCACCCTCCGTCGCATGGAATCCCTGATGCGCTGATGCAGCCCTGGAGAATGGCGTATTGTATCATAGCCGTCCACAATACGAGCACGAAGAGTCTCTAGATTTGGTACCGGGGTTGCGTAGACAAGAGCTTTCAAATGCCCCCATAAATGAAAGTCAAGAGGGTTGAGGTCAGGAGAGCGTGGAGGAAATGGAATTGGTCCGCCTCTACCAATCCATCGGTCACCGAAACTGTTGAGAAGCGTACGAACACTTCGACTGAAATGTGCAGGAGCTCCATCGTGCATGAACCCCATGTTGTGTCGTACTTGTAAAGGCACGTGTTCTAGCAGCAAAGGTAGAGTATCCCGTATGAAAACATGGCGGTGAATCGAGGAATTACAGTACATACTGACGAAACTAAAATGAGCTCTAACTTGGAAATTAAGCATTTCCGGACACATGTCCACATAACATCTTTTCTTTATTTGTGTGTGAGGAATGTTTCCTAAAAGTTTGGCCGTACTTTTTTGTAACACCCTGTATGTACGACTGATGAAATACCATCACATTTCAAGGAGAATAATACTAATTCCAGCCGGCCGCGGTGGTCTCGCGGTTCTAGGCGCGCAGTCCGGAACCGTGCGACTGCTACGGTCGCAGGTTTGAATCCTGCCTCGGGCATGGATGTGTGTGATGTCCTTAGGTTAGTTAGGTTCAAGTAGTTCTAAGTTCTAGGGGACTGATGACCACAGCTGTTGAGTCCCATAGTGCTCAGAGCCATTTGAACTAATTCCAAAAAATAGCATTTTACGAAATTACAGTTTAATAAATCACGGTTTAAAATACTAACACAAATCATGTAGAGAAAAACGGAAAAACTGGTAGAAGCCGACCTTGGGGAATATCAGTTTTGGCTCCGGAGAAACGTTGGAATTTGCGAGGCAATACTGACCCTACGAATTTTGAAGTAGACTGAAGAAAGGCTAATCGACATTTATAGCTTTTGTAGACTTAGGGGAAGCTTTCGATAACGTTGTCTGTTATACAGTCTTTGTATTTTTGACGGTAGCAAGGGTAAAATAAATTGAGCGAAAGTTTATAAACAACTAGCGCAGGAACTAGACAGCATTATAAAAATCGATGAGCGGCTGGCAAACCAGTAGCTAAGAATGGCTGATGTTATTCAGTCCATACATTGAGCAAGCAGCAAAGGAAATGAAAGAGAAATTTGAAGAATGAATTAAACTTCATTTAGACGAAATACAAACTTTGAGGCCTGCTGATCACACTACAGTTTTGTCAGAGACAGCAAGGAACTAGAAGTTGAATGGAATGGGCTGTATCCTGGAAGGAGGAAATATGATGAACTTTAACAAAAGCAAAACATTTTTTCCAGTTAATATAGCAACCAGTCTGAAAGATATGAAGAAAAAAGCTGTCTTGGTTGCAGTGTTGAAAAATTTCTCACAACGCAACCAAGATTTCTTGTTCCTTTATAAAAGCACAGCAAGGGTAACAGAATGTAGTCGAATTAATACTAGAGGTACCACACTTCTCTTTACCTCTTGAAGTACCGCCTGGGTCATTTTTAACCCACAGAAGGAAATAACTTTTTTATTGGTGTGGTCATGTTAACAATACGTTCAGGAAAAGTCTAAAATGTAACCAAAGGATAAGCCGGTCTCTAAAATAAAGAATACATTGTCAATAATAAATTTTCAGAAACAATTTTTTTTTAATTTTAAATTTTACATAAGACTTTCTTCAGTCTTCCGTCACACATAATTAAAACAACTAAGTAAAACAATGTTACATGGTTTTTCTTTATAAAATGATGGAAACAGAGCCAAAGCATTCTGTTCATGTGAGTAGTAATAGTATTTTTACTTTTACAGACAAATAAGGGAAGTATTTTTTAAAGATTCTAAATAGCGCCATGTGACTGAAATGCTCTGCGTGTTTTGGCTTGAGAGATTTTGCAGACCTACTTGTGGCACTTGAAAGGCATGTGTCATTTTTTATTCGCTTTTGTTATTTGCAGGAAACTGAATTCGACATCGCTTTTATTTCCAGTTTGGTCCGCGCCCATAGTGAGTGCCAGCAGGGTGAGTTTGCCCCCTCTCTGCAGTTTCTAAGAGCCAGCTACTCTGAGAATTATGTGTCACCGTGAAATCTTCTTGATCATGACAAGGTCAATAATGTTGTAAAAGACATGCACAGGCCATCGGCGGATGCCAGATCGGATTCTGTAGAGTCTAGTTACCTGGTCAACTAGATCGCCTCCACCCTTCATTTCATCTAATACTTCACAGTTTCGGGACGTTTCTTCTCAGTATTCCCACTGAACTGACATCCAACATGGATTTTACTCTTAATAAGGACATTTCTTCCTTTTTCTGTGTTGTATTGTGAGAAGATTTTCGTCCAACTTGCACAAATATGTTGCATCAATGAGTCGCCTCCACTTCACCCCGCAGGAGGGAACTCTTTGAGGGGTCTCCGAAGCTTGCTGAGAAAACTTGTGGCTTTTTATTCCAGCTCTTGCCCCAGTTTCACCACAGTCAAGAAGTTGTCACTAGTGAGTTACGACCACAGTTGAGGAATAGCTATGTCAACTTTGTAACGGTATAGCGACCAACACCCTTTCATGTTTGCCACGGTAAGGGAATTCATTCAGGAAGTATCGCTTTTCAGCATCACAGAGTAACCAGTATTTTGTCCCACACTTATCAGGTTTATTCGGCATGAACTATATGAATGGGCATCTGCGCTTGCAAGGACACAGCTCCTCGTCCACAGCCATCTTCTCACCTGGCTTGCAGAAGGCAAAGCTGTTCTCAGTAAACAGACTTCATATATCTGAAATAGAGATAAATTTACTAGTTTCCTTGCTTTTTCTCCTTCATGACATAGAATGAAACTGAAGCTGACAGCATATTTGTGCGTCACCTCCTCAGTCTCCGTGTCACCAGTTCATAAGGAATCGAGTCCGCCCCCGGTAGCAGAGTTGTAAGCGCGACGGACTGTCACTCCTAAGAGCCCGGGTTCGATTCCCGGCTGGGTCGGAGACTTTCCCCGCTCAGGGACTGGGTGTTGTGTTGACGTCAATTCGAAAGACTTGCACCAGGCGAGCGGTCTACCAGACAGGAGGCCCTCGTCACACGCCATCATCATAGGGAACCGAAAGCCGCGCTCATATAAACCATCGTTCGACCTCCGAGTTCTTCGTATTTCAGGTTATTATTGTCCAAAACTGTCGTAATATACTCCAACATGTCGTGAATAGCGTTGAGATACGCCCAGAAACTATTTAGAGTCTGAAAATCGCTATTCTTGGTATCAGGTTGCGTTAAACTGCGTATGGGACGAAAATGACCCACTTGGTACTTTGGCGTTGCAGGTAAACGTGTAGTGTGATTCATGTGAAAGTCTAAGAAAGTTTTCTAAATATTTGCGAGTCGCCTAACTGAGGCGGGACTTTGGGTAACCTAGGTGACCACCTAGTCGGGTGATGATGATGAAATTTGGTTTGTGGGGCTCTCAACTGCGCGTTCATCAGCGCCCGTGTAAAGTCCCAATTTTTACACAGTCCAAATGAGCCACAGTCAGAAATGATGATGATGATGATGATGAAATGACGAGGACAACCCTGCCAGGAATCGAACCCAGGACCCTGTGATCCAGAGGCAGCAACGCTACCCACTAGACCACGAGCTGCTGACTTAGTCGGATGAGGAAAACATCGTAAAACCCTTATGTAGGCTGTCCTGCACACTGACTCTCGTCGCTAATACGCTGGGCGGATTCGATTTGGGACCAGTGCACCTTCCATCGCGGAAACGACGATTTAGCACTCACATCTATCTGAACGGGATGAGCAATAAATACTGTTATTTTTATTTTCTCTACACTGCCACAACTGGTTATAGCATAGGACAGTACTGAGAGAATTAATGATAACAATTCCTAGCTCAAAACATCAGAGTTTTCCAAGCGCAAAGGATGCAGAACTATTAATTGTGGTTACGTATACAACGAGTTTTTTTACAGACTTACTTTATCCCTTTTTTCAGTTTCCTCTATTATACAAATATCTGACTCTTCATGTCGATCGCAGGTAGCCTTGGTCTTAACTTTTCACAGATATTTGTGACTCCTATATAATTGAATAAATTTAGCAATGAACTCCATAAAGCCCTTATGGACGTCAACTGTTTTAGAGTTTGCCGTCCACACAAAAGTGAGAACTCTATACTGGGCAAACAACTGACTCAAACACGTTTTCCGGCACAGATTTATGGTGTTCTTTTGTCCACACGCTACACTTTGTCTGCGCTGACGTCAGTGGCGCCCACAGATTTGAGAAATTTGGCTCAAACCTCCATCTTCTATTTTCAGGTCTGTGCACATCGCAATCTGCGAATCACCTGTCTACAAAAATGGTTCAAATGGCTCTGAGTACTATGGGACTTAACTGCTGAAGTCATCAGTCCCCTAGGACTACAATGACATCACTGTAATACCAACGGCTTGAGACTTCACATAATCTAATAAACTGTCCAAACCCTAAAAACATTTTGAGGAAGTCATATCGAATGTTATCAAAAAGTTCAGATCATGCTGAAGTATTTTGCTGAAAGTCCATCTTCTGGTACCAGTGATGATTGGATAGTTGTTACCAGGTAAATGAGCTGCCGGAGGGATGGTGGTTTGTTCAAGGCCGCTTCCATCATCGAGTGTATCAATGTGACGACTTCCAGTATGTTCTCCATCATTAAAAGGCTGCAAATAAATTGTGAACAATCATTTCATGATCGAATACTGCACCTAGAGAACCTCCGTTACGTACACTACGGAACAATGGCGTTTTGGCACATAACGCGCACCAAAAGTTAAATTTCGTTACAAGTGGCGGTGCAAATACACCTTCATATAATTCAGTTGGCATTATAATTAAAGCCAAAGAATCGATATTAAACATTTTACGTATTAATTCTCTAGGTTTAGTTTCCAACATTTTCTGCAGACATGGTTCACAAATATTGATCTGTTTGAAATTATCTGTTGGTATATATAATTTGATACGATAATATTCAACATGAACTTTAAATGTGCTAGTAAACCAATTAAATGGTTGCATATCTGCCATAGCTAAATAACATATTATGGACCAGTTCATTGGTCTGTTTAGTCTAAATTTCCGTCCAAACACAGTGGCATCAACTACAATTTCACGTAGCATAGGCACATTTACACTACTTTCAAAAATATAATTGTTCGGTAATCTATATTGAGACAATTGATACTTAATTTTCTCATTTCGGAAATGTAATATAATATCTTGTACTATAGTGTTTGGAAGATGCAATTGCAAACAGTCTAATGCATTGTCTAAGTGTCCAATCACAATCATTCTACATAAATTATATAATGAAGCCATTGTTCCGTAGTGTACTTACAAACAATTCTTCCAATGTACAATCCCTTGAAGTAGTCGCAACTGGTTGTACATCAGTTGAAGACATTGTGCAGTACACCGATCTCGTGTCCCTTATATACAAGTCGCGGCGCTAATGCCTGCAAAGATAACAGCTTTGCCTGACTTCAACTTTTTGCTGGCGTGCGTGCTTGCCGAGATTGTGTCTGAAAGACAACTACCTGGCAGGGACAGTCATGGCCGCCACGGCGACCTTGGGACCCAGTGACCCGACGGCCTGGTGCCTCATGAAACATGAAACATGGCACAAGGACTAACTTAAGGACATCACACACATCCATGCCCGAGGCAGGATTCGAACCTGTGACCGTAGTGGTCGCGCGGTTGCAGACTGTAGCGCCTAGAACCGCTCGGCCACCACGGCCGCCTCTCGTGTCTACAAGCTGCAACCTTCTGTGCAGGTGTCATGTGCACAGAAATTTGTGCAGGTAGATCACAGAATGTGGATCAGATTTCCGTTTTTCCAATCTCGATACAAAACGTGCATTGTGTCAACTGTATGTTAGTCAAATTCAGAAAAGGATAGCGGGCAGCGGAGAAGACAGGCCCGACCGTTATTGTGAGGTGAGGAGCCGTATGGGGTGAACAAGCCACTCCTGCCGCTGCAGCGTTAGCGCCGTAAACTTTTCTACACGCTCCCGCGAAAGCAGAACTCAGGCACGGATTTGAAAGCAGCGTAAATGATGTTTATAAACAGAACTAAATTGTCTTAACGTATTGACATGTTTTATAAAGATGCTAACTGCAGCTTTTACGCTCACTATCGTAAGGTAAGCAAACGGCGTAATATACGGCGAAGCTGAACAAAGTCGCACGATAACATTGGGTATGTCACACACTACCGTCAGCTAACTAATTTTGACTGCATCCAAGAACAAATCACTACTGGCTGTAGCCTTCCAACGTTTACCATTGCCGATTCAGGACAGTGGAGTGGAACGACCAAAGTATGCACATTTTACCTGGTACACGACAATGAAAATAAGCAGATAAACTGTGAGTTTATTTTCGAATGCACAAACACAAACTTGAGCAACATTGCCCCGTTTCCCCTAGAGGCACGTGAATTGTTTGTTCTTCCCAACATTAAAAGAATCAATTGTTGTTTCATAAATGGCCTTTAAGCGCCAACATTTAAATACTGAAGCCTAATTTTAAAAAAGACATCATCCTTGAAAAATTAAATACAGTACTGTACCTATACGCCAAAAATGCTAAATTGTACTCATATATCTATCGCCAGAAGGCTTGGGGCTTCATTACTTGTGAACAATGCGTACCTCATGGGGAAAGGAAGATTACATGTTAACAAACTTCGAGCATTGGTAATAAGCTATAATAAAATGAAATGTAGCTGCCAATCGACTGAGTGGCTAAACTACTGCATTTTTATGCGGTCTTCTCGGAAATGTATTCTACCCAGGAAACGAAAAAGTCGCCGGGAAATTCCAGTATCAGTAGGTGCATACATCTTCAGAAACCTGTAACGGCCATTGTCGGTTGGCATTTACATCATCCCTTAATGCCAGGATATTGCTATAACTATCTAGGCATTGATCGACATTCCATGACGTCAATTAATTGGTGACAGATTTACTAGATAATGATGGATTGCACATGATGGGTTGAAACAATAATGACTTGGAAATATGTGGTCTCCATCCCTTAGCAGCTACAAGGGCCATCTGTGTTTCCTGACATCGCTCCTGTCACACGTTCCTAGGTTCCAGATGTACCGGTTTCGAGATGTACGACACGAAGGATAAAAACAGGATCCCAGTGCCATGTATCACTGGAGAATGGATGGGTTGTGCGTTCCAGGAGCCACTCCGCAAACACAATGGATTACGGCCGCTATAATGTTCACCGAAAGGCTACCGTTTGTAGTCCCTGCAACTTTGTTGATCTTGTCTGAATCAGTGTAGAGGTACTCGGAAGACACATACTAAAAGACAAGACGATTATCACTCGAAACAATCGTTTGCATTTACTGCACAACCTAATTTCAGAACACAACTTAGGAGCTTTCACTGCAACAAAAGTAAATTTCAGCAACTTTGCAGGACTGAATATAATGGCCAGTTTCCTTACGAAATGTTCATTACAAACCATTTGGATTCATTGCGTTGGCGGCGAATATTGTGCAAAAAAAAAAAAAAAAAAAAAAAAAGAAATCAATAAATATGTCTGGGAAACGCAAAATCTGGGAATGTAGAAACAGTGGCCATGGTGGTGTAGTGGCTAGAGCACTAGGCTATAGTCTGTACGGTCCTGGGTTCATCCTCGAACAAGGGCCGGGACTTTTCGATGTTCCAGTTCCTCTAGGATGGCCCAGGTCAACGCACCCTGCTGTCAAAATGAGTACCAGCGGTATTTCCCGAGGGCAATAGGCGATCGAGGAGAGGTGCTCGTCATGCCTCCCAATCCCAGTGACGCGACGAATGTAAAGCCTGCATTCTATCTGCAGTCAGGCCAATGGTCACGTCTTGGGTTGGCACCACGGTTTGCACATATAGTGGGATTTACTATAAATCTGTATATATATATATATATATATATATATATATATATATATACATATATATATATACATATATACTATATAATATAACTAACTATTCAATAAAATATGTGGCTCTAAATGTCAGTGTTCTTATAAGAAAATCTTTATAGCCATTATGGAACATCATTTATTAGAGAGGGGTGCAATAACAGGACGAATATTTCGGCCTAGAAAGGACTTAGAACACAATCTGAATTAAAAAGTACCTATGCGCTTTGATTCGACATATAGAAAAACAATCTTCAATCCGTCACTCAGAATCTACACATGAAATTATAAGTGAATACGGAAAAATACAGGGAGAGTTTAGAAACAATAATTTTGCATAAATAAAACACCTAATAAATGGTAGATTAGAATACGAACTACAACTTACAAAATTTTGAACCAAACTTCCCAAATTCCATAACAGGAAACGTGAAAAAGTGTTAAATAGGCCTACAAACACCATGAATCACTTCGTATATCAGTATCTTCCAAACTATTTCGATGAACCTAACTCCTACGGGCGCATTCTGGAGTTGGTAAACGACTGCACTTCGCATACCGTATAGGTTGGAGAGGCACACTGCAGCAAACAACATTTTTTTTTATTATTTTTTTTTTTTACTTTTGACTGGCTGAATTTGTAAATGACATTGAGAAATTACACACACTTACACATAGAAACCACAAATAAAATGTCCTATGTAGCCATCAGAATGGCTGAAGTAAAAAATAGAAGAGCAACGGACATGTGTTTCAATTTACCACACCAGAGGTGCACGTTGAAACATACCAAAATGTCACTGAAAATAGTCTGCACGTTTTGAAATGTCAAAAGTGTCTTCAACATGTCCACAGTCTGCACACATGTAGTATGGATCATTATTCGCAGATGACTAATGAGACCATAATTCGCATTTAGTACACAGTACCCATTCCTCTCTCCTTCTATAAACTTCCTCACGTAACCAACAATAATATTTTTTCCTCTTCTTCTTCGGGGAAATGGATGTAGCTGCCATTTTCTCTCTTGCTTGTTGTTGCTTCTTTCTTCCCTTTTCTATTTCAATTCTTTGGTGCCATCTTATCATTTCTCCCCTCCCTTACTTTTTCTTGAGCCTGTTTTCCGGGTATCTGTTAAGACAGCACACTTCCTCCACTTTCTTCCAAGTTTGTTCTCTTTTCTTGGATCAGCTTAAGGAAAAGGGTGAATCTACTTGAGGGGAAAATGCCAGGACGCTGAAGTTCCTGGTATAGCACTAACAGCATTCGCCTCATTGATGGAGTTAGCCAGAGGATCTGAAAGTTTTTCTTCTGGAAGAGGCCTATCGATCACGAACTGTTTAGAAAAATCACTTTCTTGGAATTTGTAATGGTCAAACTGGAATATGACTGTGGCTGAGAATCCTGATGTTTGCTGGTGAGAAAGTGGTGAGAATTCCTTTGTTGATAATGAAAGAAAACTCATAAATAGTTGTAGTTTTTCTGGATTTCCTCTCAACCAGACATCAATTGTCCTGCCGCATATTTTCTTGAAATGGCCTTAAACACTTACATCTAGGGGCTGTAGTCAATGAAATGGAAGTTGAATTATACCGTTAAACTTACATTTATTAAGAGTTTCTATGCTGAGATGGGAGGAATGGTTGCCTAGCAGTAGTAGGACAGTATCTTCTTTTATTTGTCTGGTACGTCTAATAAAATGATCGAGTTATGTTGAAAAGATTTCTCAACCATCCATCTAGAACCTGTGGCAGCACCGACGCATTCGGTGAACACGTCACGAATAAAATAATCCTTAAAATTTGTCCTTGGAAAAATTGTCATTGACGGAACGAAGATCCCTTGAGCGCATACAACATCAGCTGCAGTTACCATTTCTTCCCGTTGAACAGAGCTCACAACTCCTACTTGTTTCACACCATTCTGCGCAACTATCAAAAATGGTTAAAATGGTTCTGAGCACTGTGGGACTTAACATCTGAGGTCATGAGTCCCCTAGAACTTAGAACTACTTAAACCTAACTAACCTAAGGACATCACACACATCCATGCCCGAGGCAGGATTCGAACCTGCGAACGTAGCGGTCGCGTGGTTCCAGACTGAAGCGTCTAGAACCGCTCGGCGATCAGCGGCCGGCACGCAACTATCCTGCTCGGCTTTTAACACTGTAGCTACAACCGTTTCATCCATGTTCCAAGTTCTGGAAGCGGAATGAGAATAACGAGAATAAAGGTATCCTAAATCTGGAAAAACTCAGCTACGTTTTTTGTTATTAAATGCTGTCATACATCCAGGCTTGGGCCTTCAGTTTGTCTGATGGAAAAGTCGTTGTTTCTCTCCAAAAGTCATGAACGCCAATCGGCTCCAGCTATTTCCTTTTGCACCCAAGATGATGGCATTTCGATGTTAAAGTATTTTGCACAAAAGATCGCCATTTTTCGCACTTCCTCTTTGGTCATTTGGAACATAATTTCGTTGGACCTCACGGTATAATCCCTTTGTAATATTTCGTGATAGTCTAAAAATACTTTTATGCGTTTGAAGTATCCACCAGTAACTTAGTAACTTTTCCGTCTGCCTCCTTTTTCTTCTTTGATGCGTCGGGGAGGTTAAAGTAACAAATGTTAAATTTTTATGCAATTTTTCTAAGAGAATAATCGTCCTTCCCTCCATTTTCCAGAACCAAAGTGGCTACTGTCTGCATCACATCTGAAAGTGTTAGACGTTTTTCTGTTTTTTGTTTGTAAACATAAAATACAAGATGAAGGAAATAAAGCCATTGCATCGTCGAAAAAGAACCAAATGTTTATCCAACCAAGGGAGGGGTACGTTGCGACACTCTGTTGCAACACACCCCACTTCACACCGCCACATAATACTCAAGCAATCACTTTAAACTAAAACCAGTTGTTATATTAATAAAGTAAAAGAATGGAATTACCTATCACTTGTGAAAGTCAGTCTATGTCAACAAACGTGTTAATGTAAATACAATGTTTTTAAAACTAGTAAAAGTATTCACCAATGATGATTTCAATCCAACAAAGAGAACACAAAGAGTAATGTCTTCTAGCTCTAACTACGACTATCATAGTGAAAATACCATGAAGTTGAAGGCACCTCACACGATGGCAGCCCCTAATAGAACACTTCATGAAAGATGCAGACTTTACCAGGTATCCCTGTTGCAGTGTGCCACTCTCTCCCATATTTCAGATTGTTACGAATATAGAGAGGGGCTGCGTTTGACCTCACAGTATCACCCAGACTTTAGCGCTTTCCCCAAAGATGCATCTCTTCAAGCGACTTAAATGGAATGCCTGCCCATTTAAAAGGATTTACTACCAAATTCGCACATTACTGGAGCGTAAGACACATAAATTCGCCACTCCTCTTCCTTCCTGTGTGAAACATTTACATCTTAAAGGGTTTGCCCTTTGCTCCGCTATCGTATTTCACAAAGGCAGTTAAGGGCGCGGAATTGTCGGATCTGACAACCGCGTGAGAACAGTCGAAAATTCAGCTTCTCATGAATGGTTTCCATCAGAAATCTCATTAAAGCTCACGGCTGCGCATCTTACCTCATACAGACGGCGTATTATGGTAACTATAAACGTCCCACGTTATTCGAGTGAGTATTGCAGAACACGAGTGCAATCGAGTGTCGAGTAGTTTCTCTCGATTTTTCTTGGCTTGTAAATATCATCATTTTATTTTATAAAAACCAGTGACAGCGTCAGCATTCATGTTAAGAACTGAAACATAATACTCTTCATTTGGTGAGATGCACATCCAAAAAGAGCAACTGCACTAAATACCTCCCTTCTTATCGATCATTTCTCCATTTTAGTTAGTATTGCAGTAGTTTGTCTTTGTCAGGGGATTTATATTAAGAATCGACACTAAACAGATTTTGTAAAATCAATAATGGGTGACCATAATGGACATTAGCACTTAAAAACGACGGTCTCTGTGGGAAAAATTTTATACATAGCCAATTTCCTGCCATAGGTCACCATTTCATCTGACATAGAATGTGAAGATTTTTTAGGAAACGGTTAACGGCTTTCACATATTGATGGAACAGCGTCACACTGCGTATAGGGTTAAATTTTTTTTTAATATACCGTACTGAACCACATTTTCCCCATTTATTCTTTCTGTAATTCAATTAAATGTTGCAGTACCAGTTCGGATGAAAGTAAGTGTATATACCTAATTGTCTTCATTATACTGACCGTTTAATTTATTAGCCCTTTTTAAGCTTTACTGGAGTCAGTTTCAATGACGCTTTTCGTGCTGATATGCTATTAGAATATGTAGCTTAGTAGCACATACTGATGCGTGTGTCCTAATAATAGTGTTCTGAAACTCAGATGTAGCGTTTCAAGTTTCTATTCGTGTATAAAATGAATTCGTGCTGTGCAGTAGTACATACGGATTTTGCATGAAAGTAATATAAATGGTAATATATGAACATCACTTAATGATGAGTAACATCCGCAAGCGGAGCATGAGATCCGTCATTGATAAATCTTTCCAGTTGTTAGTGGAGTGGAAGTAAATGCCTGCATGTTTTTATGTCTATTCTACAGTTTACATTTAGCCAGTCACCTTGAAAATAAAGTAAGCCATACATCGCAAACAAATGATATACATGAATTACTGAATACATTTGAGTCGGACCAGTGCTGCATTCCTTACAGGAATGGTGTGGAGATTCAGGTAAAGCCGATCACATAAGTTGGAGTATCATTCAGACTTCTGCACATGCAGATTAACGTCCCTAGAGTGGTTCTTCACTGCAATCCCCGGCGCTGCATAGTGGTAGCAGAGGTCCCACAATTGAAATAAAAACAAAAGATGAGAGATGGGAAAAAGAAAGTGAATTCCTCCATGTTATAATAAATACGTTCGTTGTACTGACGCCTCTTTTACAGTCCGATGTGCACACAGCAAGCGTATCAACACACAAAAAGTCAGGTTTTGAGAAATACTCTCTCCACTGTCGTCTATGTAATCTCTGATATCTTTTCTTACTTTTGGAAAAGAAATAAGAGGACGACCACACGTTTTTCTTAGATTTCTCGCCTTCTAGACGTGGGATTGCCATGTCAGAGGGTCATAATTATTGTCCTAAATATCGGTTTCTTTCCATGACTGATTTGAATTCTTCATTGTCATTCGAAATCATGTAAGGCGCCTGTAGTTTGGTGACCTTATTTTGGTTATCTTACAAGTTCGATTTGTCAATTAAAAATCATGAGTTATTTTAATTAATACGGAATATTGTACCAACAAGATCGGTGGTCAATAGAGTTGTCACTTTATTAACGGGAAGGGTTGATTCCTCCCATCCGTGGAACCTAACCGCCATCCCAGCAAACCTGAACCAGTATGGGGTTCACAGTTACAGTTCGGTGATCTGCAGCAGTTTCGCGCCAAAGTGAGGCTGCGAAACAATGCCATTCGTCGCTAGTTTGAGCATGCGTTTGCTCAGATCTTTCGAGAAACATCTCGAAGGTTCTGGAAGCGCTGTGTAGGCTGGCGAGCGGTTTCACATCCTACAAGGGTGCGAGAAAATTGTTTCGAACGGACAACCGCGATTGGCTGTGTCCAAAACGAACACTGCAGTAATGAAGGCTTGGTAGTGAGCGTGTAGCACAGTCTAGCTAGAGGAGGCGAGCAGGACTGTCACAAAGCACAGCTGCTCTGAGCGTTGCTGGCAACGCGTCCGGTGACTAGTCTGTCTTACTTAGTACAGTGCGAACAGCACTACTTGAAGTGTGAGTAATGTGTTGATACTTCACAGTGGCTTGAAGTGTGAGCAATTTGTTGATACTTCACAGTGGCGCTGTTGGCATGTTCTTTTACGCTAATGCACCAGAGACACACTACAGCTCCTAGCCAGTGTAGGCAAGCAGACTGCAGAGTCTCGTAAACGACTGAGATAACTATCTTCAACCATAAGAGTTTTCGCACGCAATAACACTGAAATGCCTGGGCTAGCAGGAGCGAGCGGATTAGTTTATGGAAAGGGGCCAAAATGATTTCCTGTCAGTTGCACTCATCATACAAACTTTATTTATCAACGCAAAATATTACAGCAAGGATGCAAAACACTCAAAACTTTAATCAACCTCCTTTAATTAACTTTAGATCGGCTGAAGGCCACATTCAAAATCCAAGACACAAGGCTTAAACAAAATTGAAAGACAAGGTTCTTCTGGAGGTTTCACCCAAGAATACTTTCTAAATCTCCAATCTAATCGGCTGAAGGCCTTAGCAATTTAATTATAATGGAAGTAGGCTGGAGATGGCATATTAAGCGAAAAAAAGGAGTTTCAATCAAAAGGCAGAAGGACTTACTTAAAACAGTTCATGTAAATTGGGCTGAAGGCCCCATTGAAAAGCATATCAATCTTAAGCCTTAAGGACAAGAGAAGAAGATTAATTTAAGAGATATTAAAACTCGGCCGAAGGGCGCTGACCAACAAATAGTTTAAAGGCTTAAGCCCTAGAAGAAGAGTTTCAATTTTAAAGGGCAGAAGGCCGCACCTTAAAACGATTCATATATAATAAAGAATAAAAATCCTATGTCTTAAGAGCAAGACAAGGACTTTAATATAAGAGATATTAATACTTGGCTAAAGCCCACATATCAACAAAATACGTTTAACGGCTTAAGGCCAAGAAAGAGTTTCAATCTAAAAGTAAGAAGGCCTCATCTTAAAACCTCTCCAGTAAAATTCAGCTTAATGCCCCATATAAAAATATAACAATCTCATGCCTTAAGGGCAAGACAAGAACATAAATTCAAGAGAAATTGATACTCGGCTGAAAGCCACACATCGACCAAATAACTAAATTCCAAATAGGGAAATTATTACACAACACACAAGGAACGACGCTCAGAAGTTTCCAAGGGTCGGCCTGGGATTGTAACACTAACGCCCATTTTGCAAAGACAGGCAGCCTGTCCAACGACTTCTTAATCTGGAGGCAACCCAACCGACAGACAGCCGACCGACCAATCAACGAAATCAGTTCCGATCCACGCAACCTGCAAAACGACCACAAGATTTCAATACACGACACACAGAATATTGGCGCCCACAACGACCAACAACACCTCAGCTGTCGAACTACACGCCACACTGAACAGCAACAACACGATGAGGAAAATACACTGCCTAAAATTACGTCAACAACCAGGGCAGGTAACCGGAACGTCAGCGGCCACAAGACAGAAGATATTGCTGGTGAACTTCCATTACAAGGAATAAATTAAGTTTCACAGGAAGGCAGCTGGAATCTTACCTGACTTACATACACTCACATTGTTGCTCGCGGGAAAGATCGAAAAGCGAAAACCAATATCAAACAAAGAAATGTAAACAGTTGAGGCTCGATAGTAGGTTAAGTGAGGACTCAACTTTCATGTCCAAGATCGGTGGGCGACGAACTTGTAGCACTTGCAAGCAGCACCTCGCACTCCAACCGCACGTGCACGCCGCCAGCGGCTCCAGTCAGCGCAACGGGGGCTTACTTGCTGCTCCATACCAACCGACCGACTGAACTGCTGGTCCATCCGCGATTGCTGCTCCGTCGCGACTGCACTGCTCGTGCGTCTCCCATTCACTGACTACCCGATACACGACGACCCGGAAACACTATCAGTCGCTCCAGAGATGGTACGACAGCGCGCTTATCGATACGCGCTGAAGCTGCTACTCATGGGCAAGTAAGGTTGGAAGTTAGTGACACCAGTAAATGGAATAAGAAAACGTTGTGGCACTACCGTAATAGTAGATGACAAACAATTAATGGGACGAACATGAGCCATGCATGGCTCTAATACGTCCATTGTGTAGCCATATTTTTCTTACGGACGCTACGATCCATCTCCACAGTGTCACGAGTCCACTACCACGCGGAAGACCCAGACTTTGCTTATCACTGTGGTGATATTTGCACACTAAAGTTAAATACATATAATTTCACTAGTCCGTCTCTCTGAGTTTTTCGTTGTCTACGCCAGCTTAGGTGGTGACTGCAAGTAACGAAAGGTTTAACAGTATCAAACTTAACGAACATAATAGGGACACGCTTAGACAGCTAGGTGTAGTGCCAGTCCTGGATAGGGTAAGTAGCAAGCAGGATTTATAACTGTGTATTTGTTTAGATGATACATTGTCTCTTTTGCACTTTAATTTTTGTTTTATAATTAAACATTTATTAACTGAATCCTTCTTATTTAACTAGGATTAGTCCCTATACTCATCCTCAATACATTAGATAAGGAATAGCTCTCTTGGAAAGGGTCAACTAAATTACTTTCTCTTCTTAAGAATATGTCAGTGTGGTACTGAAAAGCAGAGCCCGAGTCAGACAGCGAAAAATCCGCTGTTAACACCACTGACGGCATCTTGTATTTAGCCTTCGTCTTAAATTGTCACAAAGGCTCTGATATAACTGTTTCCTGTTAATCTGGGTAGTTATTCTGTTTATTTCTCTTCTGGATACCAGTAAAACATCTTTGAAGCGCCCTTCGGAAATAGATTTCTGTCCTTTGTTCATGCGGCACCTGGCATTTCCTGCTAAAGCCGCAGAGAATTTCAGATGAAATTTTTGCGAAGGACCTAAAGGCGTTCAGAAACAATAGGTTAAATACGGTTGGTGGTGGCGTATTTGTTGGTGTTAGAAGTAGCTTATGTTGTAGCGAAAGTGAAGTAGATACTTCCTGTGAGCTAGTCTGGGTGGAGGTCATTCTTTACAACCAGAATAAAATAACAATTGTGTCCTTTTACCGACCTCCCACTCTGATGATACAATTGCTGAAAGGTTCAAAGAAAACTTTAATTTCAAGCACGTACAAGAGTCATATAATTGTAGTTGATGGTGACTTCAGTTCATCCTCGGTATGTTGGCGGAAATGCATATTGAAATCCGGAGATACGCATAAAACATCATCCGAAAATGTGCTAGAAGCATTCTCTGAAAATTATTTGGATCAATTTGTTAATGAGCCCACTCGAATACTAAACGGTTGTGAAAACAGAACCTCTTAGCAATAAATAAGCCAGAGCTAATAACCAGCATCAAAACGGATAAAGGGACTGAATACCTAACTCCCAAGTCCACCAAAAATAGACTTAAAATATACTTTTAAAGAAGCAGATAAAAATTCTAAATTCGCTTGAGAATTTCCTGACGGACAATTTCCTTTCCATCCGAATTAACAGCTTTAGTGTAGACCTTATGTGGCTAAAATTCGGAGACATGGCGTAGGCAGCAATTGCCAAATTAACAAATTAAATTAACAAATTAACAACGATTGAGCTGATCCCCCGTGATACACTAAACAGGTCAGAGCACTATTGCAGAAACGATGAAAAAAGCGTGCCAGATTTCGAAAGCAAAACCCCAAGGATTGGCGATCTTTTACTGATCCTCGAAATTTAACGCGGAATTTTATGCGAAGTGCTTAGAATAGTTTTCGCAATGTAACTTTGTTTCTAAATACGATAGAAAATCCAAAGAGATTCTGGTCGTATGTAAAGTACGCTAGCGCCAAGATACAATCAATGACTTCTCTGTGCGATAGCAATGGCAATACTATCGCTGACAGTGCTGCAAAGGCAGATTACTAAACACAGCTTTCTGTTACTTCTTCGCGGAGGAAGACGAAGTAAATATTTCAGGATTCGAATCAAGAACTGCTGCCAACATGAGTAACTTAGAGACTGACATCCTCGAAGCAGTGACGCAACTTAAATCACTTAATAAAGGCAAGTCTTCCGGTTCGCATTGGGCACCAGTCACACTGTGTGATCAAACTTATCCGGACACCCCAAAAACACGTTTTTCATATTAGGTGCATTTTGCTACCACCTACTGGCAGTTACTCCATATCAGCGACCTCAGTATAGTCATTACACATCATGAGAGAGCAGAATGAGGCGCTCTCCGCAACTCACGGACTTCGAACGTTGTCACGTGGTTGAATGTTACTTGTGTCAGACGTATCTACGCAAGATTTCCACAATCGTGAACATCCCTAGGTCCACTGTTTCCGATGTGATAATAAAGTGGAAACGTGAAGGGACATGTACAGCACAAAAGCGTAAACCGGCCTCGTCTGTTGACTGACAGAGACCGCCGACAGTAGAAGATCGTAATGTGTAATAGGCAAACATCTATCCAGACCATCACACAGAAATTCCAAACTGCATCAGGATCCACCGCAAGTACAATGACGGTTAGGCAGTAGGTGGGAAAACTTGGATTTAATGGTCGAGCGGCTGCTCATAAGCCACACATCACGCCAGTAAATGACAAACTACACCTCGCTTGGTATAAGGAGCGTAAACATTGGACGATTGACCAGTGGAAAAACGTTGTGTGGATTGACGAATCAAGGTACAAAATGTGAGCTCTTCCCGTTCCTCTGATTATCCATTCGTGTCCATCGAATACCTATGAGAATGAGCTTTCAAATCCTGGTAGGACTTCCACGCTTCTTGCACTGCTCTAAAGCTTGAGGTCATTCAGTGCACTATGAATGTTTTAGATGTTTTCTAAAGTTTTGCACCTAACTTTTGTGCAACAGCTGATAGTTCGCTATGCTTCTTTGGAGATTAGTGGTGCAATGCATATTTGTTTAAAAAAATGATCCACACTAGGATCCTCGTTAATTGGCTCACGAACCCCTAACTCAATTAGGGGGCACAAACAATGCTATTTGAATAGTTTATTGTATTTGTTTTAAGTCGTTCTAAAATACCTGTATTCCTACGTTATATTACACTGGCACCATCGTTGCATGTTCCAATCGAATTGTCATTCAAACAACTTGTAGAAAAACCATGTTTCGAGACACATTTTAAAAGCAGAAGCTGTTTCTCAAACTCTTTTTTGAAGTTCAATGATATCCAAGAATAAGGTATTTACATTACCATCACTAAGTTCTGACGCCAAATACAGTATTAAAACTTTTTGTGGACCCTTGGTTGTTGACTCACCAGTGACTATACAGGGTGGTTCATTGATCGTGACCGGGCCAAATATCTCACGAAATAAGCGTCAAACGAAAAAACTACAAAGAACGAAACTTGACTAGCTTGAAGGGGGAAACCAGATGGCGCTATGGGTGGCCGACAAGATGGCGCTGCGATAGGTCAAACGGATATCAAGTGCGTTTTTTTTAGATAGGAACCCCCATTTTTTTATTACATATTCGTGTAGTACGTAAAGAAATATGAATGTTTTAGTTGCACCGCTTCTTTCGCTTTGTGATAGATGGTGCTGTAATAGACACAAACATATGGCTCACAATTTGAGACGAACAGTTGGTAACAGGTAGGTTTTTTAAATTAAAATACAGAACGTAGATATGTTTGAACGTTTTATTTCGGTTCTTCCAATGTGATACATGTACCTTTCTGAACTTATCATTTCTGAGAACGTATGCTATTACAGCGTGATTACCTATAAATACCACATTAATGCATTGAATGCTCAAAATGATGTCCGTCAACCTCAATTCCTCTCAACAGCGCGTATTTAGGCTTCCGTTTTGTTCACACATGCGCTTACAATGCACTGACGCATGTTGTCAGGCGTTGTCAGTGGATAACGATAGCAAATATTCTTCAACTTTCCCCACAGAGAGAAATCCGGGGACATCAGATCCGGTAAACGCGCGGGCCATAGTACGGTGCTTCGACGACCAATCCACCTGTCATGAAATATGCTATTCAATACCGCTTCAACCCCACGAGAGCTATGTCCCGGACATCCATCATGTTGGAAGTACATCGCCATTCTGTCATGCAGTGAAACATCTTGCAGTAACATCGGTATAACATTACGTAGGAAATCAGCATACATTGCACCATTTAGATTGCCATCGGTGAAGTGGGGGCCAATTATCCTTCCTCCCGTAATGCCGCACCATACATTAACCCGCCAAGGTCACTGATGTTCCACTTGTCGCAGCCATCGTGGATTTTCTGTTGCCCAATAGTGCATATTATGCAGGTTTACGTTGCCGCTGTTGGTGAATGACGCTTCATCACTAAATAGAATGCATGCAAAAAATCTATCATCATCCAGTAATTTCTCTTGTGCCCAGTGGCAGAACTGTACACGACGTTCAAAGTCATCACTATGCAATTCCTAGTGCATAAAAATATGGTACGGGTGCAATCGATGTTGATGTAGCATTGTCAACACTGACGTTTCTAAGAATTCCGATTCTCGCCCAATTTGTCAGTTACTGATGTGCGGATTAGTCGCGACAGCAGCTAAAATACCTACTTGGGCATCATCATTTGTTGCAGGTCGTGGTTGACGTTTCACATGCGGCTGAACACTTCCTGTTTCCTTAAATAACGTAACTATCCGGCGAACGGTCCCGATACTTGGATGATGTCCTGGATACTGAGCAGCATACATAGCAACCGCCCGTTGGGCATTTTGATCACAATAGCCATACATCAACATGATAGCGACCTTTTCCGCGATAGGTAAATGATCCATTTTAACACGGGTAATGTATCACGAAGCAAATACCGTCCGTACTGGCGGAACGTTACTTGATACCACGTACTTTTATGTTTGTGACTATTACAGCGCCATCTATCACAGAGAGATAAAAGTGGTCCAACTAAAACATTCATATTTCTTTACGTACTACATGAATATGTAATAAAATATGGGGGTTCCTATTTTAAAAAATGAAGTTGATATCTGTTTGACCTATGGCAGCGCCATCTAGCGGGCCAACTATAGCGCCATCTGGTTTCCCCCTTCAAGCTAGACGAATTTCGTTCTTTGTAGTTTTTCGTTTGATGCTTATTTGTTGAGATATTTGGCCCAGTCACTATCAATGGACCACCCTGTAGATATCTTAGGATTCTTCGATGTTACATATGAAGACAGCTTCTTTCGAATGGTGCCCACAATGCAGTCTGTGATCATGGCACCACTGAATTCACTATGCAAAGTTTTGCCCATATGGAGACCGTTTTGTATGTGCAAGTCCATAATCTTGTGAAAGTCTAAACATAGTTTGTCATTTTTTGCTACAAAATACGCTGTACGAAATATTATCCTTGTACTTTAAACTAAAATGTTTTCTAGAATATTGTCTTGTCTTTTGTTCCTTGTCTGCATGCAGTTAAATGGAATTCGGAATTTCCGTATTTATGTATCCCTTATCTCGCTAATTTTAACTTAGCTTGTTTAATTATGCAAACTGGTCTCTCTGAAATACTACTCCATTATTAAAAATGAACACTCCACATGATTTACTCACACATACATTCCGATCATTGTTAGCGTCTGAGCATCCAAACCTGCCTTCTGCACTCACCAGCCACTTTAATTTTGTCTTATATTCTCTCTATCTACCATCGTTGCAACAAAAAAAAATTAGAATTGTTTTAGGTCTCCTAATAACGAGGAACAGTTCACATGATTGACGTTTATCTACAGCAACACCTGTTCCGTTGCTACCGTTCTTATACGACGTATATGGGCCGTTACCAGTTTCACACCGTTTCGAACCAAGCAGACCAACTCCCGTTATTGAAACACCGAAATAGATTTACTTAAATAATCGATTATACTGCGTTTCATAGTGATAAATAATAACTTCCCATTACTAGTACAATTGAGCCACTCATCGCTTCGAATGCAGTGTGTTAGGCTTTAAAACAGGAAAGTAATACCAACCGGTACAAAAATAGAAGTTAACAGAACTTTCCGCTGAAACTTCTGGAGAAGAAAACTGCACCACAATTTCCGTGCCGATCGTGCCGTAACTAATTATTAAAACTTATCAACAGTCGAACAGTAAAAGCACGAAAAGAGAGACTAAAAATTATAAATTTGTTTACTGTTTACTTCACAATAAGAATACCCTAGCAGAGGGTCATGTCAAGAGACGACATTCCATATTGTTGTTGAGTCATTTCAAGAACGCAGTATCAGCATAAGGAGGCCGGAACTATTTTTATTTTACTAATGTCTTATCTTATAGCTTAGGTTCCAGACACGAAGAAAGTTTGGTGGCATCATTAAAGAATGCCACATCAGCCTGAGAGAAAACGATTTTAAGTGTTGTCAAACATCATTTTCCTGTAGTGCTTAATTTCTAAAATTTTAGGTGTCGAATGCACCTCTTCAACACACGATCCTCCACCCTCAGTTATGAAAACAAGTAGTTTCGACTTGTGATGAAACATACAACCGGAAGTCAGTTTTTAGAAAATACTATTCTGAAATTTGGGCTTTAAAACTTGTTTTCTTATAATCAAAACAGTAAAATCAGAAGATATAATACGAACAACGAGTGCAACCGTCTGTCCCCGTAGCAGTGTCACTGTGAGCCCTTCTTCTGCTCGATACACGGCGACACAAGTAGGTAGTCTTCTTGACTATGACAACATGTTTTCAGTTGCTGCCAACCGCAACGTTCAGGTAGTGGCATTGTAGCTGCTCGGAGAATGTGGTCCAATATTAATTAATAACGTAATTTGCGATGAATGGGTCTAGCGGTTATAGGCGCTCAGTCCGGAGCCGCGCGACTGCTACGGTCGCAGGTTCGAATCCTGCCTCGGGCATGTGATGTGTGATGTCCTTAAGTTAGTTAGGTTTATGTAGTTCTAAGTTCTAGGGGACTGATGACCATGAATGTTAAGTCCCATAGTGCTCAGAGCCATTTTTGCGATGAATGATGTTGAATATATTCCTGCCCAACTCGGCTCATGTAAAATTCCGACTTCCCGAAGAGTTAGGAAAAACAGGGTGTGACATGAGACACAGAGTTAAATGTTTAGCAAGTGCCTTAGATGTCATTTGCCCTTTAGTCATTAACTTGCATTACAACTGGATAAATTTCATTTTATATTTATTTCTACAAATAAGCAACACATTTAAACACGTATGTCCCGCTATTAATCCCGCTAATTACTCTTCACAAAACGTTGATTCCGTGCGCCATTTGTAGCGCAGCTGCTGGTTGGCGCCTGTCGCCTGGGTTGGAAACACTGAAAGTTAAGGAGAAAAAATTCCGGACGGACTGTACGTAATAGCCTCAGGTCGGATTTTGTCGTTCGTAACTCAAAAAGAAGTTCCTAAGTGAAAAAAGACGCCATAGGTTTTATGCATACAGGTACGAGCTTGTAAGTGTACAATGTAATCAATCGAATAAAAAATATCTATGGCATTTCTCAACACTTGTTGCTAGAATCAAAATTATTTTTTAGCAGATATATTTAAAAAACGCACAAGATGTAAAATCAACTGGCCAGCGTTAATTTTAAAAGTAGAAGAGGAGTAAGGTGGCAGAAATAGTGTGTAGATAAACAGACGACTGATTGGCAGTGTAAGAGGATTTGCGGCTCGTAAGTGAAATAAGTAGTTTTATGTTAGCTACCACAGAGAAACGTTTTTACTATTTAACTAACACAAGACGGTGTGTGTAAAATTTGAACTGAAATAACGCTATTATTGTGTGTTAGCCTAGCAGCAGGTTCGGCCGTCATTTTTTGCTGCGTGAGAAAAGACGTGACGTGGGTGTGAGCCTGAATGAGAGCAGCGAGAGACGTATTGTCACGTTCAAGGCGCAGAGTCAAATTTTAATTACATTGCGAATTAATACACGTACACTACTATAAATCTCTGGCGGCGACTTGTTCAAATGGGTAAAAACAAAAAATTACCTGTGGGCTGCCGGAACGCCGTTCCGGCAGAAATTAAGCCGTGTTTTCGTGGAACATGTTACACGTTGGGACATTATAAAGTGACCGTATGCGCTAGCTCTGAGTATGCCCGACGCAAATGTCGCATCTTCGTTGTGTGTTTTTTTTTATTCCGTTGTTTATCTAAGCTATTTACCAAAGCTCAGTTGACTTCACAGTTACTGTGTTCGATGAACCATAACTCAGCATTGAGAATAATTTAATTAAGAGAGACGATGAAAGTGAATTACGTAGTTAGACGTTCTCCATGTGAAGCAGTAAAGGGACTGTGTAACCCCGCAAGAGAAAAGGGGCCATGGGGACCACCGGGGTTCCCCTTCCGATTCGGTCGTGTCTAAAATTGAAAACGTACTAATATGCATTCTATCACGACATCACGTAAATCTGTTCTTTATGAGGCATTAAATGTACGATTTTCGGCTATCCGCTCTCTCCTCTGCATTTAACGCTGGAATTGCCACTGTACTCCTAATTTTTCCGCCCTTGCTTTTAACATTCACCCAAAGTTTTTTTCTTTTTTTTTTTACTTTTCTATATGTTTAGTCAATCCTTTCTTGACAATCATTTCTTTTTCAATTTCTTCGTACTTTTCACGCAAACATTTAACTGTAGCTTCCCTGCAATTCCTATTTATTTCATTCCTAAGACATTAATCTTCTTGTGTTCTTTAATTTCCCTATAACATTTTGTACTTTCTTCTTTCGTCTATCAACTGAAATATTTCTTCCGTTACCCATTATTTCTTCGCAGTTACCTTCCTTGTTCCTAAGTTTTCCTCTCCAACTTTTGTGATTGCCGTTCTTGGAGATGTCCATTCCTGTTCAACCGAACTGTCTACTGAGCTTTCGTTATCGCAATATACCCTCAAAGAACTCCAATCGTATCTCTTCATTCCTAAGAGCTTCCGTATCCCACTTCTTTGGGCACTGTTTCTTTCTGACTAATCTCTTAAATTTCAGGATTTCTTCACCATTACTAAATTGTGATATGGGTCTGTATCTGTTCCTGGGTACGGCCTATAATCCGGTATCTCTGACTGATCATAACGTACCCTAACTGGAATCTTCCTGTGTTTCTGAGCTTTTTCCAGGTGATTCTTGAACAAAGTATTCGTTGTTACTAGCCGAAATATATTGCAGAACTCAGTTATTCTCCTGTCTCATTCTTGGTACCAAGCCCATATTCTTCCATTATAGTTTCTTCTACTACATCCCCTACAACCTCATACAAGTCCTTCATGACTATTCGATTTTGATTTTCCTTCACTCACTGAATATCCTCATATACCCTCTCTATCTCTTTATCTTCTGATTGCGCGGTTGATAATGGAAGCAAGACTGAAAAGAATCACAACGTATTTATATGGTTTGTAGAACAGAAAAAAGCGTTGGACAGCGTAAAATGATCCAAAACGTTAGAAAAAGATGGGTAATATACAAAATATGCAACAACAAAGAGGGAAAAATAAGACTGGAAGAACAAAAACGAAGTGCGCCGATTAAAAATGGTGTACGACAGAGATGTAGTCTTTCATCCCTGCTGTTCAAACTAAACATCGAAGAAGGAATGACGGAAATAGAAGAAAGGGTCAAAAGTAGGATTAAAATTCAAGGGAACGATTGTTGTTGTTGTGGTCTTCAGTCCTGAGACTGGTTTGATGCAGCTCTCCATGCTATTCTATCCTGTGCAAGCTTTTTCATCTCCCAGTACCTACTGCAACCTACATCCTTCTGAATCTGCTTAGTGTATTCATCTCTTGGTCTCCCTCTACGATTTTTACCCTCCACGCTGCCCTCCAATACTAAATTGGTGATCCCTTGATGCCTCAGAACATGTCCTACCAACCGATCCCTTCTTCTGGTCAAGTTGTGCCACAAACTTCTCTTCTCCCCAATCCTATTCAATACTTCCTCATTAGTTATGTGATCTACCCATCTAATCTTCAGCATTCTTCTGTAGCACCACATTTCGAAAGCTTCTATTCTCTTCTTGTCCAAACTATTTATCGTCCATGTTTCACTTCCATACATGGCTACACTCCATACGAATACTTTCAGAAATGACTTCCTGACACTTAAATCAATACTGGATGATAACAAATTTCTCTTCTTCAGAAACCCTTTCCTTGCCATTGCCAGCCTACATTTTATATCCTCTCTACTTCGACCATCATCAGTTATTTTGCTCCCCAAATAGCAAAACTCCTTTACTACTTTAAGTGCCTCATTTCCTAATCTAATTCCCTCAGCATCACCCGACTTAATTAGACTACATTCCATTATCCTTGTTTTGCTTTTGTTGATGTTCATCTTATATCCTCCTTTCAAGACACTGTCCATTCCATTCAACTGCTCTTCCAAGTCCTTTGCTGTCTCTGACAGAATTACAATGTCATCGGCGAACCTCAAAGTTTTTATTTCTTGTCCACGAATTTTAATACCTACTCCGAATTTTTCTTTTGTTTCCTTTACTGCTTGCTCAATATACAGATTGAACAACATCGGGGAGAGGCTACAACCCTGTCTTACTCCCTTCCCAACCACTGCTTCCCTTTCATGTCCCTCGACTCTTATAACTGCCATCTGGTTTCTGTACAAATTGTAAATAGCTTTTCGCTCCCTGTATTTTACCCCTGCCACCTTTAGAATTTGAAAGAGAGTATTCCAGTCAACATTGTCAAAAGCTTTCTCTAAGTCTACAAATGCTAGAAACGTAGGTTTGCCTTTCCTTAATCTTTCTTCTAAGATAAGTCGTAAGGTCAGTATTGCCTCACGTGTTCCAGTGTTTCTACGGAATCCAAACTGATCTTCCCCGAGGTTGGCTTCTACTAGTTTTTCCATTCGTCTGTAAAGAATTCGTGTTAGTATTTTGCAGCTGTGACTTATTAAGCTGATAGTTCGGTAATTTTCACATCTGTCAACACCTGCTTTCTTTGGGATTGGAATTATTATATTCATCTTGAAGTCTGAGGGTATTTCGCCTGTTTCATACATCTTGCTCACCAGATGGTAGAGTTTTGTCAGGACTGGCTCTCCCACGGCCGTCAGTAGTTCCAATGGAATATTGTCTACTCCGGGGGCCTTGTTTCGACTCAGGTCTTTCAGTGCTCTGTCAAACTCTTCACGCAGTATCATATCTCCCATTTCATCTTCATCTACATCCTCTTCCATTTCCATAATATTGTCCTCAAGTACATCGCCCTTGTATAGACCCTCTATATACTCCTTCCACCTTTCTGCTTTCCCTTCTTTGCTTAGAACTGGGTTTCCATCTGAGCTCTTGATATTCATACAAGTCGTTCTCTTATCTCCAAAGGTCAAGGATTTCTACTAGCCCTCGTCTTTTTACCTACTTGATCCTCTGCTGCCTTCACTACTTCATCCCTCAAAGCTACCCATTCTTCTTCTACTGTATTTATTTCCCCCATTCCTGTCAATTGCTCCCTTATGCTCTCCCTGAATCTCTGTACAACCTCTGGTTCTTTTAGTTTATCCAGGTCCCATCTCCTTAAATTCCCACCTTTTTGCAGTTTCTTCAGTTTTAATCTACAGGTCATAATCAATAGATTGTGGTCAGAGTCCACATCTGCCCCTGGAAATGTCTTACAATTTAAAACCTGGTTCCTAAATCTCTGTCTTACCATTATATAATCTATCTGATACCTTTTAGTATCTCCAGGGTTCTTCCATGTATACAACCTTCTTTCATGATTCTTAAACCAAGTGTTAGTTATGATTATGTTGTGCTCTGTGCAAAATTCGATCAGGCGGCTTCCTCTTTCATTTCTGTCCCCCAATCCATATTCACCTACTATGTTTCCTTCTCTCCCTTTTCCTACACTCGAATTCCAGTCACCCATCACTATTAAATTTTCGTTTCCCTTCACAATCTGAATAATTTCTTTTATTTCATCATACATTTCTTCAATTTCTTCGTCATCTGCAGAGCTAGTTGGCATATAAACTTGTACTACTGTAGTAGGCGTGGGCTTCGTATCTATCTTGGCCACAATAATGCGTTCACTATGCTGTTTGTAGTAGCTTACCCGCATTCCTATTTTCCTATTCATTATCAAACCTACTCCTGCATTACCCCTATTTGATTTTGTGTTTATAACCCTGTAGTCACCTGACCAGAAGTCTTGTTCCTCCTGCCACCGAACTTCACTAATTCCCACTATATCTAGCTTCAACCTATCCATTTCCCTTTTTAAATTTTCTAACCTACCTGCCCGATTAAGGGATCTGACATTCCACGCTCCGATCCGTAGAACGCCAGTTTTCTTTCTCCTGATAACGACATCCTCTTGAGTAGTCCCCGCCCGGAGATCCGAATGGGGGACTATTTTACCTCCGGAATATTTTACCCAAGAGGACGCCATCATCATGTAATCATACAGTAAAGCTGCATGCCCTCGGGAAAAATTACGGCTGTAGTTTCCCCTTGCTTTCAGCCGTTCGCAGTACCAGCACAGCAAGGCCGTTTTGGTTATTGTTACAAGGCCAGATCAGTCAATCATCCAGACTGTTGCCCTTGCAACTACTGAAAAGGCTGCTGCCCCTCTTCAGGAACCACACGTTTGTCTGGCCTCTCAACAGATACCCCTCCGTTGTGGTTGCACCTACGGTACGGCTATCTGTATCGCTGAGGCACGCAAGCCTCCCCACCAACGGCAAGGTCCATGGTTCATGGGGGGGAGGGAACGATTATCAGAGATAAATTTCGCTGAAGTTGCTGTCCGCAGTGAAAGTGAAGGTGAATTACAGGATCTGTTGCATGGAATGGTCTAATGACTACAGAAAATGAACTGAGAGTAAACCGAAGAACAGTTTGTTTTGTGTCCGACTTCACTGAACTCTTTGATTTTCGGCAGTTTCAGAGTGGTCCACGCCCGTGGGTGCCGCCTCGTCCTACATTATTTGCGCCCTGCGCCGGCAGGCGGTCTGCCTGGAAGCGGTGTGGCGACGCCGGCGCGTGGAGGGGGTGGACGGTGGCTGCGGCCCAAGCGTCCAAGCGGACCCGGCCTCACTGATTAATCACGGCCGCAAGGAATTCGCCGCGCAGCGCCGCCCATTACGGCGACATGACTATTAGAGCGCCCAGCTGCCTGGCTCCTGTTCTGTGACCGCCCTGCGGCTTTCGCACCGCGTGTGGAGGATGCGGCGGACTGCGGGTCTACTTCGTCGCAGTAAAGGGACAGCCGCGCGCGATGTGTGTCAAGGGGGTGGACCAGGGTGACGCCCGATTCTGTAAACAATATTCAGGATTCT
The DNA here is from genome assembly GCF_021461385.2 of Schistocerca piceifrons. Taxonomy (NCBI): domain Eukaryota; kingdom Metazoa; phylum Arthropoda; class Insecta; order Orthoptera; family Acrididae; genus Schistocerca; species Schistocerca piceifrons. The sequence goes on along the minus strand of NC_060144.1, from coordinate 361,170,264 downwards.
TTTCAGTAAAATAAAAAGCATATTACGAAACTGACTTTAGAATTTCAATATACACCCTGAAGAATGTACTATGTATTTTAACAAACGCCCAGGGAACACTACACGAATTGACGAAAAGCCTCCGCGGAGTGCGATTCAGAGCTCTTCTGACCGCCACATTTTTCAGACTAGAACAAGATTTCGAAAACTATTTTGAAACTCCAGAATGAGATTTTCACTCTGCAGTGGAGTGTGCGCTGACATGAACCTTCCTGGCAGATTAAAGCTGTGTGCCGGACCGAGATTCCAACTCGTGACCTTTGCCCTTCGCGGGCATGTGCTCTACCATCTGAGCTACTCAAGCACGACTCACGCCCCGTCCCCACAGCTTTACTTCTGCCAGTACCTCGTCTCCTACCTTCCAACCTTTTGGGTAGCAGGATGGTTTCTGTAAAGTTTCGAAGGTAGGAGACAAGGTACTGGCAGAAGTAAAGCTGTGGGGACGGGGCGTGAGTCGTGCTTGGGTAGCTCAGATGGTAAGGCACATGCCCACGAAGGGCAAAGGTCCCGAATTCGAGTCTCGGTCCGGCACACAGTTTCAATCTGCCAGGAAGTTTCATGTTTTGAAACGGATGATATTGTGTAACGTAGTACATAGGGAGATTTTTAAAACGTGGCTGGACTCTGAACCAAAAGTCTGTTTTTTGTACAAAATAATCATTATAAAGACGTGCAACAAAAGTCGAAATTAAACCCATTACGTAGAAAAAATTCGATTCACGAGTTACAAGACGGTATAATGTAACTACATGTTATGGCTCTCGGCAATTACATTAAATATTGTTTTGGAAAAAGAACGAGCGTTTAAAGTTTCAACTTTTATTTTTTATTGTTGAAACTGAACAATCTTTAATCGCGAATACCGTAAATTGACCTTTTTGTCGCTGATGTCGAAACACTTTTACTTTCATAAAATTAGATCGATTAACTGCCTTCCACTTACCAATCTAAGCGTTTTTTTCTCAATTGAGACTCCTTTACGAACATTTCCTGGCCGTATTAAAACGTTAATTTTTCATTCTCAAGCACTCACGTTTTACTTCTATAAAAAATACCAAGCGGAATGAGAAACAGACTCGAGACAAGCAAGCGTTCAGACTTTTTACCATAAATGAGACACATTACGCAGAGAAATCTTGTTGCGAATACTATACTGAAGCGTCAAGGAAACTGGTATAGGCAGACGTATTCAAATAGAGATATATGTATGAGGCGCGTTTTTAAGTAAGGTCCGTTTGAACATAAGTACACAACGAAAGGTTATTTCAGAAAAGTAAATTTATTTTCAGAAACTACATACTTCACTCTATTTTTCGGCAAGTTTGTTGAAACAGGTATCATACTTCTCAACAAATTTTAAAATACCCTCTTCATAAAAACTTGCCGCCTGCTCCGATAATCAAATACCTCACTGCCGTTTTCACGTCGTCGTCGTCGTCATTGTAACGACTGCCATTGAGGTATTGATTGAGGTCGAGAAACAGATGGTAATCGCTCGGCGCAAGAATAGGACTCCATGGTGGGTGATCTACAACTTCCCAGGCAAAACAGTCCACTAAATCGCGGGTCTAACCTGCAGTGCGAGGGCTTGCATTGTCAGCATAACATACCCCTTTTTTTCTCTCGGGGTTTGTAAGTATGCTTCTGCACTGATAGTGGTTCCTCGTTGCATGAAGTCGACCAACAAAACACCATGCCTATCCCAAAACACCGACGCCACGATTTTGCGCTGGGATAGAGTTTGTTTGGCCTTCACCTTTACAGGCGAATGTGTGTGTCTCCATTCCTTGCTCTGTTGCTTCGATTCGGTCGTGATAGGCGAATCCCATGTTTCGTCTCCTGTTACGATGAGACTCAAGAATCCGTCACCTTCCTCGTAATAACGAGTCAAGAACTTCATCCCACACTCAAATCTGTGGTTTTTGTGGCCCTCTGTTAGGAGTTTTGGGACCAAATGGGAGCCCAGTTTCCTAAACTTTAGGTGTTCAGAAACAATGTTGTAAAGCACTGATCTCGACACGTCAGGAAATTCGTTAGAGAGACCTGTTATTGTGAAACGCCCGTTCTCGTGAAGCCTCGCTTCAACTGAAGCCACCAAATAGTCTGCAATCAAAGAAGGGCGATCGGAGCGGTCCTCATCATGGACGTTGTCACGGCCACCTTTGAATTCTTGTACCCACTTACACACTTTGCTTTCACTCATAATAGTATCACTGTACACTTCCCAAATCTGTCGATGAATTTCTACAACCGACAGGTTCCTTGATGACAAAAACCTTATCACTGAGCGAACCTCTCATGCAGCGGGCGATTTGATGGTCTTAAACATTTTGAAAGCGCAGAACAGAACCGTGGAGGTTAGCTACAGAGCTGAAACTGAGCACAGTTGTTCCTGAGGCATGCCGGTAAACGACGCATGCGCTCGTTGCGGTATGCGCGCCAACTACTAGTGTCTATAACAAAACGGACCTTACTTAAAAAAACACGCCTCGTAAAATGGCGTAATACGGCGCTGCGATCAAAAACGCCTATGTAACACGAAGTCTCTGGCGCAGTTGTTAGATCAGTTACTGCTTTTACAATGGCAGGTAATCAAGATTTAAGTGAGTTTGAACGTGAAGTTATAGTCATCTCACGACTGATGGGATACAGCATCTCCGAGGTAGCGACGAAGGAGGAACTTTCCCGTACGACTATTTCACGAGTGTACGGTGAATATCACGAATCCAGTAAAACATAAAATCTCCGACATCCCTGCGTCCGAAAAAAGATCCTGCAAGAACGGTACCAACGACGACTGAAGAGGGTCGTTCAACTTGACAGAAGTGCAACCTTTCCGCAAATATCTGCAGATTTCAATGCTGGGCCATCAACGGGTGTCAGCGGGCGAACCATTCAACGAAACATCATCGATATGGGCTTTCGGAGCCGAATGCACTCTCGTGTACCCTTGATAACTGCACGACACAAAAGTTTACGCCTCGCCTAGGCCTGTCAACACTGACATTGACTGTTGATGACTGGAAACATGCTGCCTGGTCGGACGAGTCTCGCTTCATAATGTAGCGAGGGAATAGAAGTGTACAAATATGAAGACAACCGCTAGAATCCACGAAGACTGTTTAAGTTGGTAGAGGCTCTGTCATGGTACTGGCGTATGCAGTTGGTGTGATATGGGACCCCTGATACGTCTAGATACTACTCTGACAGGTGACACGTATGTAAGCATCCTGTCCGGTCTCCTGCATCCATTCATGTCCATTGTGCATTCCGACGGACTTGGGCAATTACAGCAGAACAATGTGACATCCACACGTCCTGAATTGCTACTGAGTGGCTACTGGAACACTTTTCAGAGTTTAAACACTTTCGCTGGCCACCAATCTCCCCAGACACGAACATTATTGAGCATATCTGGGATGTCTTGCAACGCCCCTCGAACTCTTACTGATTTATGGATAACCCTGCAGGATTCATGTTGTCAGTTCTCTCAGCACTACTTCAGACATTAGTAGAGTCCATTCCACGTCGTGTTGCGATACTTCTGCGTGCTCGCGGGGCTCTAGACAATATGCGGTAGCAGTGGTGTACCTTAGGTATGTGGCGCCCCTGGCAAGAATTTAAAATGGCACCCTCTAAAGAACTCCCCAGGAAGCAAAGAATGCACCCCCTTATCAGTACAGACAGATTGATATTTTCCCTTGTCCCAAGAAAATGTGAAGGCGTTTCTTGGTATATATATATAAATATAAATATATATATATATATATATATATATATATATGCAGTATTGTTAATTTACAGAAATTTAAGACAGAACGAAACCAATCTACAGCCCAGAATCAAAGGTGTTATGAAGGATTAAGAAACAGAAACACACATTTAAATACAAAAACTAGTTATATTTTAGAAAGTCTGTTTCAAAATACATTATGTTGCTTTAACTTAACGCTGTTATTAAGCTCAGTTAATCTACTTAAATGCTACTTTTCTGGCTTTGATTTTCGAAAAATTATCAATTAACTCCTCTAAGTTAAGTTTCGCTACCTCTTCATGTTCAATCGATAAAATGGCTAAATTTGACAAACGTTCCTGTCCCATGCATTATCATAAATAACTTTTGATGAGCTTTATTTTACTGAAGCTTAGCTCACAAGAGGCCACCGTAACAGGAAGTGTTAAGCAAAGTCTAAGAGCTATTTGGATATTCGGATATATATCTTCTACAGAAAGCTCTTGAATCTTTTTAAGAGTGTCAAGTGGTGTTGCTTTACCAATATCGTTAATGAATTCTTTAGCTTACATTCGAAGAATTTCCAATTCTTGTGACTGCTCAACTATATCTACATCATGTGAATATTTAATCCCAAAATCTGCAGCATGTTTAAGAAGAACACCAATTGGCTCTATTTTTAGAGCTTCTCCCGTTACAAAATAAAATTCTGAAGATATCGAAGAAATTGCCTCATACCTCTTAGTGAGTTCTGTCAGGATTTGATCATAAGCCAAATTTATTTCCCTCTGAAACTCTAGCTTTGAGTCGGAATAGCCATCATGCATTTGTTTTTTTATTTATTTTTTTAATCTGAAAGACGTTGACTTATGATCTTCCGTCTTTTTTCAGAAAAAGTATCATCGATACCGATTTCTTGCGCTTACTTTGTTGCATAGTCGAATGCTGGACCAATACCTTCATGTCGGATACCCTGAATAGTCTTGGTTAATATCAGCCATTTCCTCCAGACTTGCATACAGCACTATCATTTAGTTTGAGGATCTGAGCTAACACACAGATATGTTTTCCAGCCATATTGCTGCCATTATCATAACCTTGACCTCTGCAATTATCAATACTTAGCCCATCTTCTTTAAGTTTTTAAGAATGTCCACTGAAATGCCTTCACCCGTTTTTTTATTAGTGTTGATAAAGTCAATGAAACTTTCTTTAACTTGACACTTCCCATCTGACAAGTCAACAGATCTAATAACTTGGCTCATTTGCTCAATGTGAGCACTGTCTCGTGTGCAGTCAAAGATGATCGAAAAGTATTTTCCATTTTTTATTTGATTCAAGATTTTCTGCCTCACGTTACTTCCAATTAAAGTTATGAGCTCATTTTGGACTTTAGAGGAAAAGTAACTGAGTGCCATTTTATTTGATTTAACGTATGCGATATGTTCTGCTAGTTTAGAATGATAGTGACTTATTAGTTCTAATGTGCTTAGAAAAACTCCACTACTTGACTCGCCGATGATTTCTTTCTTTGCTGTTCCTCGAAGTGCTAGATTATTCTTAGCACAAAATATAATTACATCTATGACTACTTTCAGTATGTTCCTCCACTTCTCTACCTCCTTCTGAATACTTTCTTGAATTTCATCATGTACAGTTTTCTTTTGTTTTAGTCTGTTTTGCAAATCTTTCCACAGCATGCAGCACATCCTGTGGCTGGACGAGTTTTCGTGATTGTGAATGAGAGGGTTTAAGTGTTTCCAGTCATCGAGGCCTTTATTAAAATCTGAAAATGAAGATGACTTTCCACGATGGTCCTTCCCAAAGAGGAGACAGGTAAAACAGAATGGAGAATCTGCAGACTGGCTATAAAGTAACCATTGTCTTCTCACACGTTCGCCATTTGTGAACTTTCTGTAAAATCACTTGCCATCGAAACGTCTCATCCGACACCGGAAACTTGAGGGTTGATACGTCAACTGTTTGAGAGCCACGTTCAACCAGCACAATTCGAATACTATCGGTAATCAATGGATAGCTAAGCCATTTTTTTGGATCATTGAAACCTATTTCACCTATTTCTGGTGAACAGTCTTCTTCTAGTGGAGGTAAATCAGGACAACCAACTGCTTCATAGTTGTTTTCGGAAACTGGTTGGACTATATAATGGGAAGTTGGCGGTTGTGGTTGGTTGTCATCATTTCTATGTGGATTTTTTTCCGTATCATCAGATTCTAAATCGGCATTACTCTCATCTTGACCTGTTGCAGTGTTACGTGTGTCCACCTCCTTGTTGGGTTTTAGCCAATTTTCCAAGTCTCCTGAAAGGAACTGCAGTTCTTTCCTTTTCTTAGCTTTTAAATGCACTTCTAGATAGTTATTTTAGGTCCCATCTCTTTGTTGTATGAAAGGAAATGTTAAAACCTGAAATGAAATATAATGAACCTATAGACATAACAATAACAATAACATATGAATAATTTATAATGGGCCACACACATCAGGACCCTCTGGGCTCAAGTACCACCAATTGGCTCAAGTACTCTCCCCAGGTCAGGCCGAATCTAGACGAGATAATCAGACTTGTCATGCCGAAACTTGCCTTGATTTCTGCCACTTCTAATTTACGTCACTTAAACCCCCAGGCCAAATTTCAGCTGCTGAGACACAGTGCAAATTACCTGGAAGAAATCACGAAAACATTTATTTACTGTGTTGGCGCTTACAATGAAAGGCCGGTCCGCACATTACGATATGTCTGCACAGGTATCTGCTCTAATGTGTGTGAATGCAAAAGATCGCCGCAAATCAGATATTAGATTGTAGAACGTACCCAGGAGCCGATAAAGACTCAGATCACAATTTAGTAATGATGAAGAGCAGGCTTAAGTTTGAGAGAACCGTCCGAATGAACAAGTCTGGAATTAAATGGGATACCAAAGCTATGACGAATGATGAGACGCGTTTGAAGACCGCGAAGAGTAGGAAGTTCAAGTGAAAAAGAGTGGACATCTCTAAAAACAGCAATGACAGATGTTGGGAACAAGGAAGGTAAATACGAAGAAGCCATGGGTAACAGCGGAAATACTTCATCTGTTCGATGAAAGAAGGAAGTATAAAAATGTTCAGGAAAATTCAGGAATACAGAAATACAAGTCACTTACGAATGAAATAAATAGGAAATGCAGGGAAGCTAAGGCAAAATGGGTGCAGGAAAAATGTGCTCGACGATCCTACCTATCGCAAGCTAAGAGAGGATCCGACTGGCAAAATACAGAGAAAAACATTAGATTTTCTCAATAAGAGTTCTATTCCTTCTAAAGTGACCAAACGCCTATGCCAACAGGCTGCAGTTACCCCAAGACTGTACGGCCTACCGAAGATTCACAAGGATGGGACACCTCTTCGCCCAATAGTGAGCAACATTGGAGCTCCTACTTATTTTCTGGCCAAATATCTTACTACACTGTTGAGACTAGGCAAGTGTGATCACCATATCCGGAATTCAGAGGACTTCGTAGGACGTCTGAAGACACTTAAGTTACAAGCGTCGGATATTTTAGTTAGTTTTGACTACGAAAGTACCTCTGCAGGACTCGTTAGAGCTTATCAGCAGCCAGTTTGAATGAGACATTGTGGCATTATTTAAACATGTGCTTACCTCAACTTATTTCTTATCTAATGACCAGTATTTTGAACAAGTGGACGGTGTCGCCATGGGAAGTCCTCTGTCCCCCATGGTGGCAACCATTTTATGGAAGACTTTGAGGAAAAAGCACTGCAGTCGGCAGGTCTCAAACCTTATTATTTTTGGCGGTATGTAGACGATACTTTTGTGGTGTGGCCCCACGGAGCAGAGACATTACCTGTGTTTCTCCGATATCTGAACTCGCTCCATCCCAATATACAGTTCTCTATGGAAGTGGAAAAGTATGGCATCTTACCATTCCTGGACGTCTTAGTCAGAAGAAGAGCTGACGGTACACTGGGATACAGCGTCTATCGTAAATCAACGCATACAGAGCTATATTTGCAGGCCACAAGTTGCCATCATCCTGCGCAACGCGGTAGCGTCCTATGCTCAGATGCCGACAGCCTACCTGGTGAGCTACAATACTTGAGAACGGCATTCCAACAGAATGGCTATTCCGATAGGCAGATACGCCATGCATTCCGTTCCAAGCAAACTCGAAGCAGGGAAATAAATGAAGATATGGAGGAACCCACTGCAACAGCGTTCTTGCCCTATTTTTGGGGAATGTCTTCCAGAATAGAAAGAATCCTCAAAAAGCACGACGTCATGTGTGTTTTTCGGCCACCAGCAAAACTGAGGAACGTATTGAGCTCGGTCAAAGACGACCTTGGCCTCAGGAAACGTGGCGCGTACAAAATCCCATGCGAATTTGGAAAACCTTATATTGGACAGACACGCCGAACCGTGCAAGAACATTGCGTCGAACATCATCGTCATACACGCCTGGGGCAACCTGATAAATCAGCGGTAGCGGAGCCTTGTCTGGACACGGGACATCGTATGCTTTACGAACAGACGGAAATTTTATCCCCAGCGTCATCTTTCTGGGACTGTGTTATTAAGGAGGCCATACATATTAGCACGGTGGACAATCTTATCAACAGGGATGCAGGTTTTCAACTGAGCGCCGCCTGGAATCCAGCACTGGCTGCCGTTAAATCAAAAACAGGGGAAACAAGAACTTCCGTTTCCTCAAGTGACACAACGTGCAGCTAAGATTTAGTTCAGACTTTAACCGCACGAGCGTCCGGCAGCACAGTTATAGCCCATGGCGCATGCGCGGATGGCCTTTCTGCAGCTCCCAGTAGGGGACACCAGAGAGCACCACTTACTCCAACTATGAGCGTCTTCCCGCGCACGCGCATTGCCTGCTCCCGTCATGATAAATTCCGACGCCGCCGCGCGATTATCATCAGTCGCGCCTTGCAACAGTGACAGCAACAGGTACCACCACCTGATGATGTCGAGCAGTTGCATCGAAGAAATATTGTGCGATTTACACAATACGATCCGCGGCAAACCCGAGAAGCATATTTGCAACAGATCCGTCGGGATAGCATGAAAAGAAATTAGAGATGACATTATCGTCGGTAAGACTGATTCAGCATATAGAAAAGTGAAAACAACATTCGGGGATATTAACCCAACAGTAAACTCAGCTTGTCTTTCAGACCATGGAGAAATCTTCAAATTAATACAATGTCTGAAAATTGGTTAAAAGAAGGCATCTTGTCGGCGTGTATAAAAGATAGCAATAAGAGTCGTCTGATGGCAATTAAAAATCGATGTAATCTGTAAGGGTATGAAAGAACAGCAACGTGTTTGACGCTTGTGCGTCCCGTTTCCAGGCGCGTGCACTGCCGGGTTTAAAGCAACGGTGGTAACATTAAGAGTGCAGCGGGAATTCCACTGCTGAGTGCAAAGGAGAGTGTGGATTGACGGGAAGAAATCATCGAAGGACTCTATTTGGGGGAAGACGCGTCAGATGGAGTGCTAGAAGAAGAGACGAGTGTTGACATGGAAGACATAGCGGATCCAGTATTAGAGGCAGAATTTAAGAGGCCTTTGGAGGACTTGAAATCAAATAAGGCTGAGGGCGAAGGTAATAATCCATCGGAATTTCCGAAGTCATTGGGAGAAGTGTCAACAAAACGACTGTACAACTAGTTGAGTAGAGTGTATGAGACTGGCGACGTACCATCAGGCTTTTGGAAAAATATCATGCACACAATTCCGAAGATAGCAAAGGCAGATAGAAGTGAGAACTACGGGACAATGAGATTAACATCTCATGCATCGAAGATACTGACGAGAATAATAAACATAAGAATGGAAAAGAAAATTGAGGATCCGTTAGGTAACGATTAGTTTGGCTTTAAGGAAGGTGGAGGCACCAGAGAGGCAGACACGACACTGCGACTGATAATGGATGCAAGACTGAAGAAAAATCAAGACACATTCATAGGATTTGTCGACCTAGGATAAGCGTTCGACAATGTAAAATGGTACAAAATGTTTCAAATTCTGAAGAGAATAGGAGTAAGCTATAGAGAGAGCTTATCCATCGACTCTTTTATTTGGTCTGAATGTCAAATATCAAGGTAAAAGACCAAAGCAGCAAAACAATGTAGAAGTATATCATAAATAACGGTGACAATAAATGTTTGACTTTTTAATATTTCTTTGAATTCAAACAAACTTTATTGCCAGGGAAATCACATTGCGCACACGAAGTTGCTTTAGAGTAGACAATACTAACGATGTAAGAGCTAGAGAATTTAGAGTGAGCCTATTTGCTTAAAAAAAATCCAATAGAGAGATACAATGTGTATCGAGAAACATATCGCAACCAAATATGACAGAAACTGAAGTGCTCAGAGCTTGTTTTACGAATGCAAATTGACTGGTGGGGTATCGCCAGTTTTAGTGAACCTTGATTGCGCAATGCACGTAGATCTGATATTAAAAAGGGAATGAGAGTTAGACGGACACTTTCAATCAAAGATGAAAAATACAACGGTGAATTCGCATTCAACGTCTGCTATTGACACTTTTTTCCACAATAATGCCCGTTATTAATCTGGATGGTTCATTGTTACTTGTGTGAATGGACCAGAAACTTTGGTTCACGCCTGATAATACAAGCTTTACGTACAGAAAAAATTGTGAAGGGATCATCGACGTCTCTAGGAAAAAAATTAAAGAAAAACTGTAAGAGAGAGAGAAATAAACATCTAGCATTTTCCACATGTCAGGCTTTATTTCCGTTTTAAAAAAAAAGTTATTGTTGTCGTTCTGTCTTCTGTATTCCACACAAACGCTTTGAGAAATGCAAGAAAATTCAGCTGGATTTCATTAACCTGGAGAGTCTCAGTGGAATGCACGAAGGGACATTTCGTGCCTCAAGTGGCAAACCAGCAGATAGTAGTACAGTGGAAAAAATTCAGAGATACTATCAATATCTCGCTTCTACTTGGCAAGTACTGCAAAGTTGCTTCTTTAACACTGCTTGCTTTTATCAAAAATATTCATCCGAGATTATAATGAAATTAGCGTCACTTTCATATTTATCGACTGTGATGACATTTAGGATAAAACAACTTATTTCATCTTCATACTTTTAAATCTTATGTGTAATTTTAACTGGTACATCTATTACAAACAATATGGCAAACAGCTAAATCCCCTTAGATAGCATATCAAATGTTACTGAAATAAACAATAAAGGTGCCACAATTATCAAACACGAGTATGTTCACATTTATTAATTTTAGTAAATGAAATGTAGTTGTGAGAAAGAAAAATTGTATGAGTTCATATTATTTTGAATAATCAAAGGTTAAACTGTGGCTTTCTATATGTACTCGTTAACAACAAGACTTATAATTTTAGTATCTTCCCTAGGGGCAGCACCTATGTCGATTGTTACATATAGTGACATATGCATGACTTTCCACAGAATTTGATATGTATATATTGTTATAATGTAGTTTTCCCTATTGCTACGAATTTCAAATAAAAAAATTGACTGCGAAGTAAAAAGTCCATAAATTAACCAGATATACATAAGAAGCGTCAAATAATAAAGAGTGCGATTCTACTGCGAGAGGAATGGAGAAAATGTTTAACTGCCTGATAAAACAAAATAAGAGTTTTATTCAAACATGAATGAATCGTAGCTGTTTATGAAATTTAAGCATGAACACAGGAAACACATTGCTATTACACAACACAGGACTCACCTTCCATGATATGCGACCGAGCGCTTCACCTTGCTACACAGCTACAGTTGAACTGCCGTGTAACTGTGAATGCAGCTTCGGTGAGCCTTTGACGGGGGGGGGGGGGGGGGGCAGTCAGCCTAACGGTCAAGAGGATTAGTGTCGCCACCGAGGTCCTTCTGCGAATTGGCGACAGACAACACGGGGGTGCGTGTCCGGTCTGGATTACTTCCGCTCGCCAGCTAACACTACGTAGGTGGGTGGTGATTCTGAACCCTGATGAAAAGCCGACCAGGATGGGGAGGAAGGCTAGTTGTCACTGGCAATGTACTTTTGAAGTGCTAAATTTTTAGCGCAACGCAACGCAATCTGACTTTTAATAATCCCTACAAAAGAACGGCTCTGACTAACATTAAACTATACCTTTCACAAATCACTTACCATTTTCACCGGTATTGTGATACATTCACGGATTACGCACATTTCATAACTCTTAAAGCATGATTCTTGGTTCCCAACATCCTTTTTCACAAGTCAGAGTCCCTAACCATTACTCATTATTCCTTACCTTATTACACATATACATATTCGCCGACACTTCTTCAATATTTCATCATAATAAATACATAGCATAATCAAATTTCTCATATAGCATCAGCTTATTGATTATAAACATACCTCAACAGCATAATACACATTGTCATCATAACAATAACATCATAAAAACTTCGCGGTAGGTATTAAAATTCATGGAGAAGAAATAAAAACTTTGAGGTTCGCCGATGACATTGTAATTCTGTCAGAGACAGCAAAAGACTTGGAAGAGCAGTTGAATGGAATGGACAGTGTTTTGAAAGAAGGATATAAGATGAACATCAACAAAAGCAAAACAAGGATAATGGAATGTAGTCTAATTAAGTCGGGCGATGCTGAGGGAATTAGATTAGGAAATGAGGCACTTAAAGTAGTAAAGGAGTTTTGCTATTTGGGGGGCAAAATAACTGATGATGGTCGAAGTAGAGAGGATATAAAATGTAGGCTGGCAATGGCAAGGAAGGCGTTTCTGAAGAAGAGAAATTTGATAACATCCAGTATTGATTTAAGTGTCAGGAAGTCATTTCTGAAAGTATTCGTATGGAGTGTAGCCATGTATGGAAGTGAAACATGGACGAAAAATAGTTTGGACAAGAAGAGAATAGAAGCTTTCGAAATGTGGTGCTACAGAAGAATGCTGAAGATTAGATGGGTAGATCACATAACTAATGAGGAAGTATTGAATAGGATTGGGGAGAAGAGAAGTTTGTGGCACAACTTGACCAGAAGAAGGGATCGGTTGGTAGGACATGTTCTGAGGCATCAAGGGATCACCAATTTAGTATTGGAGGGCAGCGTGGAGGGTAAAAATCGTAGAGGGAGACCAAGAGATGAATACACTAAGCAGATTCAGAAGGATGTAGGTTGCAGTAGGTACTGGGAGATGAAAAAGCTTGCACAGGATAGAGTAGCATGGAGAGCTGCATCAAACCAGTCTCAGGACTGAAGACCACAACAACAACAACAAAAACTCAGCCAAATCTCAAAAACGTGGTAGCTTTCTGCAATAATTTCAAAACTTAAAGAAAATTCTCTGCTCATTTCAATAGTGTCATCTACCTCAAACGTACTTTAAATATCATGATCCCATACCAAACACATCATTCAAAGCCCTCATAGTATCGCAAGAGTTCCGAAAAAATATGAACAGTTCACAAAGTACAGACAAAATACAGTTCCATAAGTGTGAAGTTATTCAACTGTGTAATTGCGTAAACATCTGTCACTGATGTAGTAAAAAAAAACATGTTTGTCTCTCCCAGTTAAATGGTCAGATAGCTGTGTAATTTGTGTGTTAGAGAAATATGGTACCGATGTGAAAAGTTGTATAAGCAAATACCATATTAGCTAGGGCTCCTTGTGCTTGCCAGACACATAGTACACAATGTAGGCGTGTACCCCCTGAGGATTAATGTAATTATACCATCAAGTGTTACAAATTACAGCAATGGAATGAAATGTATCACGGAGAACCTTTGTATCTTTGTAATTGAAATATCTTTAAAAATAAATGTTTTAAGTACAAAATTAATCTCTCAGATACGTGTACTGTAGCGCTAAACTGTGCGTGTTCTTGTAAGATAATCTTTGTCATTACTGAAGGATAAAAATATGCCAAGTGTAGTAAATATCGTCGTCCATAAGCAAAGTTCTGAAGAAGTCAATGTACTTACCTCGTAATAAACAAAAGTGAAATGCTATGCATATACATGTCGTAGTTATTACGTACATTACCATGGTCAAGAAAGTACTAGACTGTAATGTATTGTTGTGCTACCAAAAAAAACTGTTTCATTGTAGCTATACTACAAAAGTTACTACTAAAACATGTTTTACTTTCCACAAGAATTCAGAAAAAACTGTGCAGATATAAAACAGATACAGCGCAAAAGGAAAAATATAAATTGTGTCACTCATTAGTAGCGTCGTGATATAATCGTGTAGCTGTCAAAGAAACCACATACTTAGTCATCTTTAATCTCACAGAAAGTACTTTATCTCCAGAATGTATTCTCAAGTAAACCAAAATGTTGCATTAAAATCTCGTTAGCAGTATATGTTCTAAGTATGTAAGCCTTATAGTCGTTAAGTAATCGTGCAACTAACAAGCAAGAATGTACACACACAATAACACTGTGTCGTCTGTTCACTATAACAATGCACTCGTAAATACTGTCTGAATATGTTCCCTAGGTTCTAGGCTGGATAGTTAACTTCAAAACCTTGTTGCGTGTTAACAGTTTCTCAGTGTGACAAAATTGTACTAGTAGCGTGAAGTGAAAAATTTTATGGCAAAGATTAAGTTAAAAAGCAGATTATCTTTCAATAAACGGTTTTACATGTTAAATGTGGTGTAAACCTTTACTCTTCCTAGTATGCAGAGTTTCAACTTCAACGCCATTATCATGTGGTATACGTCGGTAAAGAATATTGGAATTTTTCCCAAGGTTAGCGACTATGTTATTTTTCTTTGAGCCAGCCGGCGCATGCGGCTGCCTGCGGTGCGAGTCATTGTCTGCTATCTCTTCGTTGGCGTGCGTCGTTATTGAGGTTAGGAGGCCTAATTTCTACAAATCCACCTTGCCGAGAGGGCCCAGCCCTGTTTGAATCCCGCCAGTTCTGATGAAATTCAGGTCTGTCGTTATGATTATATCGTCTTTCGTCAAGTCGGTAGTTCCTGTTGTTTGTTTATTGTCGGTTAAGTGGTGGAGAATATCTCCCTGAATTATCACTGCTCGGTGGACCATTGCGTCTGAAGTTATTCTGTCTCCCGTGATAATAATAGTTCTGGTTGCCATATTGTCTGTTTCTCTGACTGTATCTGTGATAGTCATTACCGCGGAGAGGTGATCTTTCCCTGTAATTATTACTACTCTGCCAACGGTTGTCATACGGGTAGTGTCTGTTTTGGGTTACGATTTACGTTGTAGGAATAGCCTTGTCGTGTCCAGTTATTACACTCCTGGAAATTGAAATAAGAACACCGTGAATTCATTGTCCCAGGAAGGGGAAACTTTATTGACACATTCCTGGGGTCAGATACATCACATGATCACACTGACAGAACCACAGGCACATAGACACAGGCAACAGAGCATGCACAATGTCGGCACTAGTACAGTGTATATCCACCTTTCGCAGCAATGCAGGCTGCTATTCTCCCATGGAGACGATCGTAGAGATGCTGGATGTAGTCCTGTGGAACGGCTTGCCATGCCATTTCCACCTGGCGCCTCAGCTGGACCAGCGTTCGTGCTGGACGTGCAGACCGCATGAGACGACGCTTCATCCAGTCCCAAACATGCTCAATGGGAGACTGATCCTGAGATCTTGCTGGCCAGGGTAGTTGACTTACACCTTCTAGAGCACGTTGGGTGGCACGGGATACATGCGGACGTGCATTGTCCTGTTGGAACAGCAAGTTCCCTTGCCGGGCTAGGAATGGTAGAACGATGGGTTCGATGACGGTTTGGATGTACCGTGCACTATTCAGTGTCCCCTCGACGATCACCAGTGGTGTACGGCCAGTGTAGGAGATCGCTCCCCACACCATGATGCCGGGTGTTGGCCCTGTGTGCCTCGGTCGTATGCAGTCCTGATTGTGGCGCTCACCTGCACGGCGCCAAACACGCATACGACCATCATTGGCACCAAGGCGGAAGCGACTCTCATCGCTGAAGACGACACGTCTGCATTCGTCCCTCCATTCACGCCTGTCGCGACACCACTGGAGGTGGGCTGCACGATGTTGGGGCGCGAGCGGAAGACGGCCTAACGGCGTGCGGGACCGTAGCCCAGCTTCATGGAGACGGTTGCGAATGGTCCTCGCCGATACCCCAGGAGCAACAGTGTCCCTAATTTGCTGGGAAGTGGCGGTGCAGTCCCCTACGGCACTGCGTAGGATCCTACGGTCTTGGCGTGCATCCATGCGTCGCTGCGGTCGGGTCCCAGGTCGACGGGCACGTGCACCTTCCGCCGACCACTGGCGACAACATCGATGTACTGTGGAGACCTCACGCCCCACGTGTTGAGCAATTCGGCGGTACGTCCACCCGGCCTCCCGCATGCCCACTATACGCCCTCGCTCAAAGTCCGTCAACTGCACATACGGTTCACGTCCACGCTGTCGCGACATGCTACCAGTGTTAAAGACTGAGATGGAGCTCCGTATGCCACGGCAAACTGGCTGACACTGACGGCGGCGGTGCACAAATGCTGCGCAGCTAGCGCCATTCGACGACCATCACCGCGGTTCCTGGTGTGTCCGCTGTGCCGTGCGTGTGATCATTGCTTGTACTGCCCTCTCGCAGTGTCCGGAGCAAGTATGGTGGGTCTGACGCACCGGTGTCAATGTGTTCTTTTTTCCATTTCCAGGAGTGTATTTCTTTCCTTGCAGAATTGTGACGGATGTGACCTGTAATTGTTGTGTTTCTGTTTTCGCGTCCCACGATTGTCAGTGTCGATTTCCAATTCTTGTAAGAGTCCCTGAAAAGCTTAAATGTCGTCTTTGCAACGTCCTGCCAAAATAATATGTCGTAAATGTTCAGGCAATATGATTAAGCAAATGCAGATAAGTACTGAGGGGCTGCATGGGTTTGAAAGATACTGATTTTTATAACATGTCTTCGAAATATTTCACGAGACTGGAAAATTCAGATTGTTCGAAATGTTTCATCATTATGATGCTATGTTTTACTCGGTCTTGTGTAGCTTGAGACCAATATGCTGAGAGGAAGGCATGGTAAAATTCTCCTTCACTGTGGCAATCGTGAATGACTGTTCTTACAGCTCGTTCATTCTCTAAGTAGCCACACATAAATTCTAATCTGTGCTCTAATGACCAGTTGGGACGAAAACAATGAGAGAATTGATGAAGCCACGCTTGTGGATGAATGTTGTTGCCAGAATTCTTAAATGTTTTGAATTTACGTGCAGTAATAAACAGCTTATAGTCAAAATCATCATATCAGCGAGTCCCATGTCGGTCATTGTTACGTCGTTTCGGCGGTTCCATCTCAAAATTCGGTGTACCTTGCCAATTTCTTTCATAATTTCCGAAGTGCCCTATGTTATTATTTAGTGGCTGTTCCGTATTTCTATGTCCCTCTTCCCGTATTGGAGCGCGAGTCTCCTCTGAAATATGTATTTCTTGTATTACCTGTGTCAACTGATCTTGTTCTTCCCGGATTTTTCTTTGGTGTTGCGTATTAATTTGATTCTGATTTTGTTTGAATTTCCTAATTTGTTCATGCTCTTCTGTGTCAGTGAAGGCTACAGGTCTTGTGTCATTCAGATCATCATCCACCTTTGTAGATAAGTTAGTGAACTGATCCGAAAGTTCGGCTACTTTCTCCGATCGTGAACTTTTCCTTAGTGTGTTTTTCTGAACCAAGTTTCAGAGTGTCCATTTGTGTTTAAATCGTATCTACTGTGTTCTTTAAGTTTTCCTGAGTTTTTGCAAGTTGTGTAACTGAATCGGTAGATGCAACTGAGTCAATGTCAGCTTGCAAGGTCTCATGATTTTCATGAACAATAGTTTGCGGTTCTTTTATGGCTTCTTCGTAATTCTGTAATGTATTTTCATGACGCGAAAAAATAGGTCGGGATGCTCACAAATTTGTTTTTACATCATTACAGACTTTTTGATATTTCGATTCGATTTTATGTAACCCAGTAGTTAAATCGTCACGTGTTTGTTCAAGCGTGGTGTCTAACCTTTGAAGATTTTGTCCCATTGTGTCTAACTTTTGAAGATTTTGTTCCAGTGTGTCTAACTTCCGAAGATTTTGTTCCATTGTGTCTAACTTTCGAAGATTTTGTTCCATTGTGTCTAACTCATGAAGCTTTTGCTGTGTTTGTCCCATTTGTTGTATTAATTGAAATAACAATGCACTGGTGTCTGAAACATGTCCCTCAGTGCTTTTCGGCAGTGAATTTACACCGGCAATATTCACATTTTGACAAGCAGAAAATGTGTCTTGACTTATTTGAGAAAACGGTGAGGACCCAAAACGTGAATCTACAGTATTTGCCAAATTGTGTCCTGTCATTTCGGATTCTTGAGGCGAGCTGTTGCCGACCGATCCATCGATAAAGCTTCTCTGTTCACTAATTGTTTCACTGTCTACGCCATTATTTGCCGCCCGCTCCATTTTCCTATGCACAATTACCAAATTACCACTTTGAATGTCTGTTAATTCATTACACAATGGTGCTGCTAAGCTACGCTCGTCGTCACTATTATTTCTCAGTATACTTTGGAGCCTAGTGTTACGTTTTTCACACGCCATTATTGTCACAATATTTCACACGAT
The DNA here is from genome assembly GCF_021461385.2 of Schistocerca piceifrons. Classification (NCBI taxonomy): domain Eukaryota; kingdom Metazoa; phylum Arthropoda; class Insecta; order Orthoptera; family Acrididae; genus Schistocerca; species Schistocerca piceifrons. The sequence goes on along the minus strand of NC_060144.1, from coordinate 361,151,829 downwards.
AACACAGAAAAGCACAATTTGAAGAGCCAAATAAGAAAACACATTAACATAGCACTGAAAATAATATCTAGTTACTTGCAAGCGCAGCTGCGAAATACTTGGTGCAAATCTACATGCATGCCACAACTGTTTTACTGTACAACAATGAAAAACTACAGCTACAAAGGAAATTCACTCTATGATTACGCTCTAGCAATAAACAGTAGCTACAGTAATTACACAAACTACAAGGAAAAAAAATCAGAAGATTCCGGTGAGGTATCCTCGGCTAAGGGTCGACATGTGTAATGTCCCCTTAGAAAAATTATTGAATTACTGTGCTGATAAACCTCTTACATTATTTGATTTTCAAACAGCTGAGCACAACTGAACGTACTCAGACACTTCGCATTTCGCTCTTTACCTATTCTGATCAACACTAAAATGACACACAATATTTTTAGCGCAACACAATCTGACTTTTAATAATCCCTACAAAAGAATGGCCCTGACTAACATTAAACTATACCTTTCACAAATCACCTACCTCACAAAAATCTTCGTTACTCAAACTACTGCAATACAGCGAGCGCCGCTACTGGCAGCTAAATAAAAGATTCAAACTACTGAAGGCACTAACTACTGATAGGCATAGTTAGCAAATGAAAGATTTTGATAGAGAACAAATAATGTATTTACCTTAATAGTGTTCAAAAGTCATAATATATATATAGCAGTTCATGACATCCATTCTTACAAATGTACTGTTTCTGATGGGCACACATCCAGGTCATCCGCTCTCCAAAATCCGCCATCTCACTTCCCCACATCCACCACTGCTGGCGGCTCACCTCCAACTGCGCAACGCTACGCGCTGTTCACATCCAGCTGCCCAACACTACAATGACAGACAACAAGGAAAACTAGCCACAGACTGGACACAGCACAGCCAATGATTTTCATACAGAGCGCTACGTGGCGTTACCAATAAGAAAACATAAACAGCCTACTTACAAGTTTATCTAAAAACATAATACTGGCCGCGGCGCACATTCTGTTTCGAGCAGATTGCACATGTACGCCATAGTCTGCGTTTCTTGGACTGGTCACTGGGAGTGACACGAGGAAAGTGCCTCCCAGTAAAGCGAAGAGGATTCTCGTCATCAGAGCGTCTTCCTTTACTATCACTTCTCCGTTCTGTAGCAAATTTTTCCACAATTTCTCTTACCAGACTGGCCGCGGCGCAGCGTTATTTTTTCATTGGGCGTCGCGGCGCTCCGTTACGTCATCGTCGGTGGCCTTTGGAATTTGCGCCCCCCTTGCCCTTGCGCCCCTGACGGGAGCAACTCCTGCCAAACCAAGGTACACCCCTAGTTAGGTAGGCGTACCAGTTTTTTTGGCTCTTCAGTGTACTTTAATTGATACTAATATCCTTTGTGATACCATCCGAAACTAACACGACCCCTATTCTGTCGGTAGCTGTTACAGTATTACATCGTTACATTCGTCCGCTCGGATCCGCCAGAGCCCCATGCAGCAAATCGCGGATTAAGATTTATTTCACACTTTCCGTGAAAGAATTTTAAAGAAAAGGCCCTTAAGAACATTCTAAGCTAATAAATAAATTGGGTTTAAAAAATTCTACACTGCTCTATCCCCTTAATAGAAGCGGCCGGTATTCTATAAAGTCATTAGGAACTTTTTCGTGATTTTCATTCCATACGCATTAAACACTGTATAAATGAATGCTTCCGTGACTCACATAGCGTCTCTCAATGACAGAGACATCCTCTGTGGCTGTAATGGCCTTGTTAGTTTCATTTCCGAGTAAAAAAAGTTAAGTAAGATAAACTTTTTCTATTGAACCACTCAACGGGCGCATCGTGGCATCATCACACCACTGCCGCATTTCGCAGAATCACGCCGTCGTGAGATACGGTGCTTGTACCACAGTAGGGTTGTTTATCATTAACTCCCTCCTTCAAGAGGGTGCCTAAAATTCAAGGTGAAAGGCTATCGATGATAAGATTCGCTTATGACATTGCTGTCCTCTGTGAAAGTGAAGAAGAGTGTGTCGAATGGAATGAATAGTCTACTGAGTATAGGATAAGGACTGAAAGTAAATCGAAATAAGACTAAAATTATAAGACGTGGAATAAATGAGAATGGCGAGAAATTTATTATCAGAATTGGAGAAAGCGAAGTAGACGAAGCTAGTGAATCCTGATACCTAGGCACAATAATCCATGATGGGCGCCGCAAGGAGGACTTAAAAAGCAGACTAGCAGTGGCAAAATGGGCGTTATTGGACAAGAGAAGTCTACTAGTATCAAACATAAGCCTTAATTTGAGGAAGAAATTTCTGAGGATGTACGTTTGGAGCACAGCATTGTATGTCAGCGAAATATGGACCATGGGAAGATCGGAACTGAAGGCAATCGAAGCGTTTGAGATGAGCTGCTACAGAAGAATGTTGATGACTAGGTGGACTGGTAGGGTAAGGAATGAGGAGGTTCTCCGCAGAATTGCCTAGGTAAGGATTATGTGGGAAACATTGACAAGAAGAAGGGAGAGGATTATAAGACACTTGTTAAGGCATCAAGGAATAACTTCCATGGAACAAGTTGGAGCTGTGGAGGGTAAAAGCTCTAGAAGATGACAAAGACTGGAAGGTATGTAGCAAATAATTGAGGAAGAGGGTTGGAAGTGCTACTCTCAGTTCGTGGTGCGCTGCGTCAGACCAGGCAAAAAAAAAAAAAAAAAAAAAAAAAAAAAATTCCCACAACTTCTCTGCTTTCAGTTTTCATCATTTCTGATTGTGTTGTTTCTGTGTGTTTCAATTTCTAAAGCTTGTCTCTCTACCATTCCATAGTAATGATTGGGCTTCATTAAAACTACTGTACCAAAAATCGAATTTGTTTGTTCCCTTGTCCCAGTTGCCCAATAGAAGATATGCTGTTGTTGATTAATTTGTATTGCCCGTAGGGCGTTTGCGATTGTGTACATTAGTTTGGGTGTTAATACTCCTTTGGTAGTTCCAAAACTGGTCAGAGACAGTCGTTTTGCAAACGAAGTACTTATAATGCATCTAGCGTTTTCACAATGCTGAATTCACAGTCCAAAGCGTATACTCAGCCGCTGGAGGGAAGAGGAGCTGATTTATTGGTTTATTTCAGTGGTACAAATACTTTCCATTATCCATTTTCCATATAGATGATCGTTAATAAATCAGTGGGTGTGTGCTAGAATGGGCCGGCCGGTGTTGCCGTGCGGTTACAGGCGCTCCAGTCTGGAACCGCGTGACCGCTCCGGTCGCAGGTTCGAATCCTGCCTCGGGCATGGATGTGTGTGATGTCCTTAGGTTAGTTACGTTTAAGTAGTTCTAAGTTCTAGGGGACTGATGACCACAGATGTTAAGTCCCATAGTGTTCAGAGCCATTTGAACCATTTTTTGTGCTAGAATTTCAAGTGTATCAAGAGCAACCAGAATTAGCTCAGGTTGTTAGTAGCTGTTGCCAGCGTCATCTGGTGAATGGTACAGTAGACAACGTAAAAGCGGTGAACAGTGTCAAACGTAAACCTTAAGTCCGAACTTTATTGGAGTGAACTTTGTGTCACGTAACTGTATCTCCTTCCCTCCACTTGCTCTAAAGGGGAATCGTTTCGGCCAATCACCAGTTCCGTCACTCTTGTGGCGAACTGGTAAGTGAACAGACGAGCTTTCCTGAGTCTGGTTGCCAACGCAGTTATATAAATGCCGTTGTGTAATCCATAGAAGTGCTTAATGCATTTCATCTCAGTTTCCGTTTTGACTCATTTAATTAATTTCGCGTGTTAGCTCTCATAATATACCTTCTATTATCCTTTCGTCTCCTCTAGGTAATGGTCTAAAGATATTTCTCCCCTCGCGAATCTGTCTAGAACCTCCTCAGTTTTACGTTATCAGTGCACATAATTTTTAATACTTTCTGTTCAATGTATCAAACACTTCGATTCTCTTCTTTCCCAGTTCTTCTATATTCCATGATTCACTTCGCCATTTTACTCTCAGAAACTTCCTCCTGGATATAAACATGTACCTCGTGCAAATAGAGTTCTTGTAGTAAGGATTTTTTGTTTGCCTTCGACAGTCAGCTTCATGTGTCGTAGCTTCGTCTGCCAATTGTCATGTCATTTCGGAGCTGCTAGAATTCCTTGCCCTAGACTACCTGTAGTTTGCAAATTTTTTGTGTTACTTTTCCCGCTCATCTCTCTGCTTCTCCTCAATACTTCCTTCTTTCTTTAGTTACTATTAATCCACCTTCTGCGTTCTATAGACTGTTCATTCTATTCAACTGATACAGTAATTTTACCATACTTTCACAGGGACCATCAGCAAACTTTATCATTGGTATATCCCCTCCGACTTCTACACTCCAAAATTCAATATCTGATAATTTCTCTATTTTTTCCTTCAGTACGTCTCTTATGTCTTTGGAATAGGGAAGAATGACTATAGACCTTACATATACCCCTTTAAATCAGAGCACTTCATGAATGCACTTCCATTTATGTTGTTTCCTGTCACGTATTGTGCATGCAAATATATTTGAGATTTCTTTACAGTTAAGGCCGCTCCCGCTTTCAATGTCCACAAATTTCTGTCTCACCATTTCCCATTTAGGAGATTCCCAAAGTCCATAAGTTCCAAGGTATCTCTTACCCATCATACAGGAAGGCTCCCTTGTTCACTTTTCTCCTGTGGAACCTACCTGTATACTTTCTTTGGCCATCTATTATCATCCATCTGATCTAAAAACCACTACCAAAGAAGTCCTTCATTTTAATAGTTTCCAATAATTTATCTTTTGTTTTCAGAATTTATCCGATTTCTTCATTTCCAATCTGGTGTAATCTTGATATTTCAGCAGTTTATCTCCAGTAAACCTTTCCACCGATATCAACTGATCATCTTCTCTTTCCTATCTTATTTTCCATGTTTCTTATCTATATATTCATTAGCTCCATGCTGTTCTTCTGCATCTAATGTTTAGTCTTTTAGAAACTTATTACTCCAAAATCTGAGTTAAAATTCAGGGAGAACAAATATAAAGTTTAAGGGTTGATGGTGACGTAATTCTGTCAGAGACAGCAATGGACTACGAAAACAAATTGAACAGATGGGATTGTGTCTTGAAATAAGTTCTAAGACGAACATCAACAAAACTAGGAAATTGAGTGAAGCCGAATTAATAAAGGATTTTCTCGGTGGAGGAAAGAGTTTTGTAATATAACTCGTCTGAAAGGACAAATTCCTAAGACTCATCCTTATGCGTCAAGAAGTAGTTAATTAGGTAATGGAAGAATGTGTTGGGGGGATGTTAAATAGTAGGGAGAGGACGAGGCCAAAATACGGAAGCCGAGTTCAAATAGATATAAGCTACTGTATTTACGCAGAATGACGAGCCGTAACGCAACATGGAATACCAGAATGAGACTTTCACTCTGCAGCGGACTGTGCGCTGATATGAAACTTCCTGGCAGATTAAAACTGTGTGCCCGACCGAGACTCGAACTCGGGACCTTTGCCTTTCGCGGGCTAGTGCTCTACCATCTGAGCTACCTAAGCACGACTCACGCCCGGTACTCACAGCTTTACTTCTGCCAGTATCTCGTCTCCTACCCTCCAAACTTTACAGAAGCTCTCCTGCGAACCTTGCAGAACTAGCACTCCTGAAAGAAAGGATATTGCGGAGACATGGCTTAGCCAGAGCCTGGGAGATGTTTCCAAAATGAGATTTTCACTGTGCAGCGGAGTGTGCGCTGATATGAAACTTCCTGGCAGATTAAAACTGTGTGCCGGACCGAGACATCACGGGACCTTTGCCTTTCGCGGGCAAGTGCTCTACCATCTGAGCTACCGAAGCACGACTCACGCCCGGTGCTCACAGCTTTACTTCTGCCAGTATCTCGTCTCCTGCCTTCCAAACTTTACAGAAGCTCCCCTGCGAACCTTGCAGAACTAGCACTTCTGAAAGAAAGGATATTGCGGAGACATGGCTTAGCCACAGCCTGGGGGATGTGTCCAGAATGAGATTTTCGCTCTGCAGCGGAATGTGCGCTGATATGAAACTTCCTGGCAGATTAAAACTGGGTGCCCGACCGAGACTAGAACTCGGGACCTTTGTCTTTCGCGGGCAAGTGCTCTACCATCTGAGCCACCGAAGCACGACTCACACCCGGTACTCACAGCTTTACTTCTGCCAGTATCTCGTCTCCTACCATCCAAACTTTACAGAAGCTCTCGCACGTACTTCTCGCGAAATGACCACGACGAGAGAATTCGAGAAACTAGAACTAATACAGAAGCTTACCGACAGTCATTCTATCCACGCGCCATTTGCGAATGGAACAGGAAAGAGGGGATCAGTTAAGAGTACCAAAATACCGTCCGCCACACACAATCAGGTGACTTGATGAGTATTGATTTATACGCAAATGTAAAACGATTTTGTTTTCTGCTGTAGCTATTACTGTTCCACTATTTCTGATAGAGCTGGACATGAATGCCACTTCAAATTTAAGCTGTATGTTAAAATGAAGTAATGGAAATATGAATAATTCCTCGTTAAATATAGGAGAGAAACTGATGACCCTCATCTTCTGTGGATATTTAATTAAACAAAGTTACTAGATTTTTGTGGTGAAGTCGAGCCAAACTCAAGTACGCCGAATTTTCAATAAGTAATGAAATACATATTTTTTCTGATAGCAGATTAGTGTTATTCAGCATTCCAATGCACCGTGTTATTTCCTACTCTTTTGGCTACAAAACCCTATTGCGCAACAAAATCTCCGTCAATGCGAAGGCCTTACGCTACTTTAATGCGAAACGCTGTAATGGCCGCATGGTACCACTCTACCAGTCGACGTCGACGTCAAAGTAATGAACACATATTTCATCGGCTGTGACGGTATTCGAAAAAAAGATGTTACGCTCGTAACGCGCAAGCAATTCTATGAAGATGGTCCTTGGTTGCTTTTTATGGTCTTCTTTTACAACTACATCTACATCTACATCCATACTCCGCAAGCCACCCGACGGTGTGTGGCGGAGGGTATCTTGAGTACCTCTGTCGGTTCTCCCTTCTATTCCAGTCTCGTATTGTTCGTGGAAAGAAGGATTGTCGATATTCCTCTGTGTGGGCTCTAATCTCACTGATTTTATCCTCATGGTCTCTTCGCGAGATATACGTAGGAGGAAGCAATATACTGCTTGACTACTCGGTGAAGGTATGTTCTCGAAACTTCAACAAAAGCCAGTACTGAGCGTCTCTCCTGCAGAGTCTTCCACTGGAGTTTATCTATCATCTCCGTAACGCTTTCGCGATTGCTAAATGATGCCGTAACGAAGCGCGCTGCTCTCCGTTGGATCTTCTCTATCTCTTCTATCAACCCTATCTGGTACGGACCCCACACTGCTGAGCAGTATTCAAGCAGTGGGCGAACAAGCGTACTGTAACCTACTTCCTTTGTTTTCGGATTGCATTTCCTTAGGATTCTTCCAATGAATCTCAGTCTGGCATCTGCTTTACCAACGATCAACTTTATATGATCATTCCATTTTAAACCACTCCTAATGCCTACTCCCAGATAATTTATAGAATTAACTGCTCCCCGTTGCTGACCTGCTATATTGTAGCTAAATGATACGGGATCTCTCATTCTATGTATTCGCAGCACATTACACTTGCCCACATTGAGATTCAGTTGCCATTCCCTGCCCCATGCGCCATTTCGCTGCAGATCCTCCTGCATTTCAGTGAGCTTCCGATGTCATCCACAAGGTCATTTATGTATATTGTGAATAGCAAGGGTCCTTCGATACTCCCCTAAAGCACACCTGTAATCACTCTTACTTCGGAAGACTTCTCTCCATTGAGAATTACATACTGCGTTCTGCTTTCTAGGAACTCTTCAATCCAATCACACAATTGGTCTGATAGTCCATATGCTCTTACTTTGTTCATTAATCGACTGTAGGGAACTGTATCGAACGTCTTGCGGAAGTCAAGAACCACGGCATCTACCTGGGAACGTGTGTCTTAGGCGGGAAGAAACCTACTGGGCTCACAACATTGAGTACTTTAACTGTTCGACGAGTGTGTTAGCACTACCAAGAGTGACGTAAAGTTGAGCAGCGAGGTGTTTGATTCTCATCCATTAATCATCTCGAATGAGACTGTCCGCACGTTCCAAGATTGCAGAAGTCACAGCTGCTTGCGGTTGTCGGCAGGCAGGAGATCGGACAGGTTCACGCGGCCTTGTTGTCATGATGACAGACGCCTCACCATGTTTTTGTTCACTGTCAGGTCTCCGTAGACATTCGGCAAGCTTCTGTGAATACGTGCGATGACCTGGTTCCCCGCTAAAAGAGAGTCAGCGTCAGATTTCCGCTTGTAATTCATCTCGAGTACAGATGCCATTTTGAAGACAACGTACAGCGCCGCAACCTTCTTGAACTTCAGTGAGGTGTAGAGGCTGAAGCGGGAATCTTGCACGATGTCACACAACAAAATCTGCAATTTTTCTTTTTTTCTATTCAGACGAAACTGGAACTGGCCCACAATAAAAAATGTGTTGCATTACTTATCGAACGCCTCCCCTAAGTCCGCAGTTCGTGGTCGTGCGGTAGCGTCCTCGCTTCCCACGCCCGGGTTCCCGGGTTCGATTCCCGGCGGGGTCAGGGATTTTCTCTGCCTCATGATGAATGGGTGTTGTGTGATGTCCTTAGGTTAGTTAGGTTTCAATAGTTCTAAGTTCTAGGGGACTGATGACCATAGATGTTAAGTCCCATAGTGCTCAGAGCCATTTGAACCAATTTTTTGAACCTCCCCTAAGTCTAAGAAGAAATACATGTACCAGTGCGGCTGTGGTTGTTTAAAGTATCGCATTCTATAACTTTAGGAGTCCTGCAGAGATCCTGCGCACTGAGTTAGGTCCTATAACTGTCACTCCGTACTGTTCGCGCAGCATTAACCGCCAACAAAGTCGCACGTATAGCACCCTCTCTACGGCCTTCCGCGGAGAGTGGACCGAAATGGACGCCAGATATACGCTCTGCGACGCACTGGGCCGTGATATAGGTGGCTGCGACGGCAGTGCTAGCGTAGATACGCCGTCCGGCACTAGGCGGCAGTTTGGCTATCGCGGCAGCAGTTTTTGACCTGCAGCGAGTCGCTCCGTGACGGGGCCCGGCCGCGACCCATTACCGGGGGGAGCGGCGCAGCCAATAGGGCACGCGGGCTCAACTCCCAGCAGCCGACGCCGCCCTCCCCCTCACACCCCTGCCGTTAAAACGGGAGTCGCCGGCGGCGGTCCGTTACGCCGGTGCCCAACTCGCACACTAGCTGTTAGCCAAAGTTACTGCCGGCCGCGACCCTCTCTTTCTGGTTACCAGAGTGAGGGTCACTGATATCGTGGCACTCCGAGCAACGGACGATAACTGTGCAGCGCTTAAGCTTCCATCCCTTCTTCTTCTAGGTCGATGATTATTAGCGGTTGCATTCGGATTACTTGTGCGAGCTAACATCCCAAAGATGTTCGGGCTCACGTGCGGTTCCTCTTCGTCGAAAATGTCTTGGCTGAAACTCGTCTAGGGGTTGAACCACAAGTCTACATCTCCATCTACGTGATTACTCTGCAATTCACATTTAAGTGCTTGGCATTGGGTTCATCGAACCACAATCATACTATCTCCCTAAAAATCCACTCCCGAACAGCGCGCGGGAAAAACGAACAACTAAACCTTTCTGTTCGAGCTCTGATTTCACTTATTTAATTTTGATGATCATTCCTACCTATGTAGGTAGGGCTCAACAAAATATTTTCGCATTCGCAAGAGAAAATTGGTGACTGAGATTTCGTAACTAGATCTCGCCGCGACGAAAAACGTCTTTGCTTTAATGACTTCCATCCCAACACGCGTATCATATCTGCCACACTCTCCCCTATTACGTGATAATACAAAACGAGCTGCCCTTTTTTGCACCCTTTCGATGTCCCCCGTCAATCCCACCTGGTAAAGATCCCACACCGCACAGCAATATTCTAACAGAGTACGAACGAGTGTAGTGTAAGCTGTCTCTTTAGTCGACCTGTTGCATCCTCTAAGTGTCCTGCCAATGAAACGCAACCTTTGGCTCGCCTTCCTCACAATATTATCTATGAGGTCATTCCAACTGAAGTTGTTCGTAATTTTTACATCCAGGTACTTAGTTGAATTGACAGCCTTAAGAATTGTACCACTTATCGAGCAATCGAATTTCAACGGATTTCTTTTGGAACTCATGTGGATCACCTCACACCTTTCGTTATTTAGCGTCAACTGCCACCTGCCACACCATTTAGCAATCTTTTCTAAATCGCTTTGCAACTGATACTGGTCTTCGGATGACCTTACTAGACGGTAAATTACAGCATCATCTGCGAACAACCTAAGAGAACTGCTCAGATTGTCACCCAGGTCATTTATATAGATCTGGAACAGCAGAGGTCCCAGGACGCTTCCCTGGGGAACACCTGATATCACTTCAGTTTTACTCGATGATTTGCCGTCTATTACTACGAACTGCGACCTTCCTGACAGGAAACCACGAATCCAGTCGCACAACTGAGACGATACCCCATAGGCCCGCAGCTTGATTAGAAGTCGCTTGTGAGGAACGGTGTCAAAAGCTTTCCGGAAATCTAGAAATAGGGAATCAACTTGAGAGCCCCTGTCGATAGCGGCCATTACTTCGTGCGAATAAAGAGCTAGCTGCGTTGCACAAGAACGATGTTTTCTGAAACCATGCTGATTACGTATCAATAGATCGTTCCCTTCGAGGTGTCCCATTACTCTACCTAAAATAGACGCTTGTCACCCTTTCGTTAAATTGTCTCGCTGGTGGCAAGTTTGGGAAATAAAAAGGTTACATATCGTAACATACAATAACAGTAATAATAATATCGGGAACTAAATTAACGACCCATAAATGATGTAGGCCACACAGCTGCGATTTGCTTATAATAACGTGTAAGTAGGTTGTTTAGGTTTTTATGTTGGTAACGTCACGTAGCGCTCCGTATGAAGATCACTGGCTGTGCTGAGTGCAGTCTGTGGCTGGTTGGCACTGTTGGAATATTCGCTATTGTAGTGCTGGGCAGTTGGATGTGAACAGCACGTAGCGTTGCGCAGTAGGAGGTGAGCAGCCAGCGGTGGTGGATGTGGGAAGAGAGGTGGCAGAGTTTTGAGAGCGGCCGATCTGGACGTGTGTCCGTCAGAAAAACGAAATTTGGAAGACTGGATGTCATGAACTGATATATATATTATGACTTTTGAACACTGTTAAGGTAAATACATTGTTTGTTCTCTATCAAAATCTTTCATTTTCTAACTATGCCTATCAGTAGTTGAAATGGCTCTGAGCACTATGGGACTTAACTTCTAAGGTCATCAGTCCCCTAGACTTACAACTATTTAAAACTAACTAACCTAAGGACATCACACACATCCACGCCCGAGGCAGGATTCGAACTAGCGACCGTAGATGTCGCGCGGTTCCAGACTGTAGCGCCAAGAACCGCTCGGCCACCCCAGCCGGCCCTATCAGTAGTTAGTGCCTTCAGTAGTTATAATCATTTATTTAGCTGGCAGTATTGGTGCTCGCTGTATTGCACTAGTTTGAGTAACGAAGATTTTTGTGAGGTAAGTGATTCATGAAAGGTATAGGTTATTGTTACTCATGGCCATTATTTTGTAGGGATTATTGAAAGTCAGATTGCGTTGCGCTAAAAATATTGTGTCAGTTTAGTAATGATCAGAATAAGTAAAGAAAGAAATTTATGAGTACGTTCAGTTCTGCTCAGCTATTTGGAGATAAAATAACGTAAAAGGTTTATCAGCACACTAATTCTTAAATTTTTCTAAGGGGAGGTTTCAAATGTTTATTCAGAATGCAAACTAATAGCGAAACTGGACGTATTTAGAGTTACCGTTAACCTCGAGCGAATATCCATTTGACACAGTTCGATCATTCACAATCTCATTGCGAAGTACAAGTCATCTATGCGAAAAGTTATGAGAGTTCACACCAGGCGCGTGGCTGCTCACTGCTCAGAGACTAAGTCCCGAGATACCACACAATGCGAAATTTTATAAGTCGTTTCAGTTACCAGCTGCCTAAAGACCGACTGTCCACTTTCACATCACAGTCCGGCCTGTACCCTTTGGTGTCTCCGGCCGAACTGTCCGCTTTCGCGTCTGCACCAGCACTGTCTCTCCCGTCCGCGGCTTCGTTATCCGCGCGCCGATTATCTTCGCTCATCTGACGAGGGCAGTTCCCTTACCTGAAGTCGTCCATCTGATTGGCTACAGCTTGTTCTAAATTATTTTACATTTTAGCATACTTAAATAATCAAAGCTTGACCACTTTCACATTCTAAATAAAGTTACAATAATATCCATTGTTAAATTCCTTTACATAAAACAAAACAATTTCTTTCTTAACTTTGAATGTCACAGTCAGCAGCCTTGCATCAATGTGCTTAATCATAAACAAATAAGGATCAAAAGTAACTATAATGCACTAAACCTTACACAAATATTCTATTACCTAATGCTTCAATAAGATATCATGCTGTCATCGTTCAATGTGTTTTGTGTGGAGGAACTGATGATCTGATACTTAATTGAAAGTACTGATAATTTAAATGTATTATCTTCAACTTTTATAGTCCTGTCTTCCTCAGTTGCGTGTAATATTACGGTATATTAATAATTTTTACTTATGGACCGTCTGACAGCAACTGAATAAAACACCATTTTAGTGCCATACGCGTTTCGCCTTTATTTTCTGCAAGGCATCATCAGTGGCAGGTTGCGTGGACAATTTCCTACATATTACGCTTCTGTTGCATTTTTGGTGTTGTTCTTCTTCTTATGAACGCCAATTTGCGGTTTTTTCCCCATTCCACAACACTATGCACTGAACGCTTGTTTTAAAGCAATGTTTTGGTTTCTGTTGCCGACTGTCAAAATGCAACCTGCCACTGATGATGCCTTGCAGAAAATAAAGGCGAAACGCGTATGGCACTAAAATTGTGTTTTATTCAGTTGCTGTCAGACGGTTCATAAGTAGAAATTATTAATATACCGTAAATGTACTATATTTTTTAAACAAATGAAGTTACAGAGTTGATATTTACAACGTTCGTCATTTTAATGATGCGCTTCTACATGAAATGCCGATCGTTAAGATCGACTAAGGCCTGCAGATTTTAGCATTAAGATCTTTGTTACAAAACTAGTTAATTTCACTTTAACAGTAAATGGTAAACTATTATAGATATGGTCAATATTCAAGTTTTATTGGGATCACAATGAAAATTTATGGAGGATGGCAGATTAAAACTACTGTGGCTTGATTCCCTGCATTAAATAATTTTCATAAATGGTTCCCTTTATGGCCTATCTTAAGTCCGCCATATTTAACACTGCTCGGCCACAAACGGCTTCTACTGGGTTTCTCTATAACGTAGCTTCTCCTTTGTCTCCCTCGCACGCTGTAGCGCTTAGGCCTCAATAGATAATAGACGCCAGTGAGTTTCCCCACCTCGTGGTGAACCTGCGCCGTTTGTGGCACTTGGTCCTGGACGACAGGGTTCGTTTCACAATTCCTGTAGGTTGACTCTTTCGGCCAAATATTTAAGTAAGAACGCAATGCTCGTTAACTCACAGTTGCTACTGAAGAATCCACAAACAGGTAGACGAGGGATTGCCGGAAGCCGGGTGTGCTATGAACACGACCTCTTGCTCGTCAGATGGTCCGTGGGTATGCGGTTTCCACTGATGCTGAATCTATCACCCCAATGAAGCTAAAAGGCTACTTCAAAAATTCGACTGCCGCACATACCGAAAACATTATTGGGTAAGTTCCTGAACTAGTCAGGAGACTCCTCTGTTGCTTATGGTTGGAGGACCTGGATATTTCATTTGAATAACTAATTGTAATGGTTGCGGAATGGTAGAGTTTGATCTGGCAAAACACTATTAATCCGAACAGTGTGTAAGAATTACTCATGGCACGTAAACGTTGAGGCTATAAAACTATTTGGGAATGAATATACGTAAATAAAATCGAACAAAGAATGATGCTGTACATTTACGACTGAGATGGTGCTAAGACACGTAAAAGACACGATCTATCCTTTCAACAGACAATGAAAAACTTCAACATTACGCAAAAAAGGTATGAATTCGAACAGAGCATACAACAGGTCAATGAATGAAAGAAGAATCGGAAACAAACATCACTAGAGGAACAAACCTGATCGATTACGAGAAAAACCGCCTTTGAAGCAAGAATTAGATTGCAGAAAAACACGCATAACAGAGTGCGAACCGTGTACATCGAGTTAGAAAAACGAAACAAATATGAACCACTAATGAACTCCTCTTCCTTCAATATATCGCGATTTCCGGAGTCGGGAGGTGCATTACGAAGGAGATCTTGCCGTCACTGTCAGAGAGGTGGGTACCGATAAATCGGGGTGCGCCGAACTGCGGCAGCTTGTAACTGTTCCTGGGCTGAACAGATGTCAAGAGATTGCGAATCGTGGATCTCATCTTTCTCCTGATTTCTTGCCGCAGATGCACTTAAGTTTAAAGTGAAACTTCGAGGACTTGGCGGAGGGATGAAGTCAAGACGAGAACCTTCGACCAGAGAATCCATAGTATCCTCACCAAGTATAATGTCGCATCACGGATCTTGAAGTCCTTTCCCTAACTCACACCGTAAAATTAAAAATCTAACCACCGATTAGATATGTGTATAAGGAAATGGGGAAAGATTGTTGCCTCGGGACCACATACTGAGTTATTTGTCGGAGAGTCTGGAGACTTTGTTGGGCTTCACATGTCATTCCCACTGGAAGAGCCATATTTGGAAATTTGCAAACGCACGAGTGGCTGTTAACTTCGCTGGAGGAAACTTTTCTGGAAACCACACACAGCAAGATAACGGCAAATGGACAGCTGAGGACTCCATTCACAGGTTCATAACAAGTAAAGTTCTAATTTCTTCCACTAGTGGTTTCCTTTCCTGCTATAAAAGACACCAGTCTTCCATTCTGCCGCTCAATATCTGCGGGGACTCAGTCAGGAATATAATCCCTGTAAGGCTTGCCTGACACTCTGTGCCGTCTGCTAGCGTAGTAGGTGACTTCTGAGTGACCGGCAACTCTTCCAAAGCATGTGAAAGTTCTCCTGTTCTCACCACTGGCGAAGAGCAAATGCATTTAATGGGAAAAAACTACTACAGGAAGGAAGTGTTGGGCTAGGTACAGAGAGGTGAGTAACCCATGTTGCCACAAGCTACCCCTAACCATTAACGTAATAAGCGCGCAATACCAGTGAAAAGTTGACAAGTAAAAACTGAATCGGAAAACAACTGAAGCAAGAGCGTCTCGAATGCCAATTCGGTATGCAAACAGGATAAAATATGAGTAGAAAGGCCTGAAACACGCCACCTCGCAGGACTGAACAGAGCATTATATTTATTCGTTGAAGGCCTGCCTGTTCTCAGTGGGTGTAACGGAAATACCCATACGTAGCATCTGTGAAGAATGGGAATGGCAAGTTTCAGACACTCGGGTCTTAGGAATGTATTAATTGAGGCAGATCCTATTAAAAGGTACCTTTTGTCGGCCAAGCTAATGTGTCCTATGAACTGTTCGACAGCTGTTCTGCACACACATTATCTGATCGAGAGTATCAGGATATCTAGAAGTGAACATTAATACGGGGTGTGTCCATCATTCTTATTTATTACTGTGTCCATCATTCTTATTTATTACGGATTGAGAGTTCCTGAAAACTGTTTCAGTGACAGTGCCAAATAAAACACCTTTCAGCCGTCTAAATTATTGTTTTATTGGGTTACCAGTTTCAGCGATCACTTCAAACTTCACCTGCAGCAGCTGATGTTTGAAGTGATCGCTCTCTGAAAAACCTACAGGTTCCAGGCACTGAATACTGGCTCCTATTTTCAGTGAACCAAAGATGGGAATCCCCTTACAACGCCGGTCAGGGGACTGCCGAAGACGGCACAATATATCGCCGTAACTAATGGTCCAGTAAACTAACAATTTAGACAGCTCAAGGGTGTTTGATTTAACAATCTCTACTGAACAGCTGAGGTCCCGCAAGTGTCTTTGAGAAGATGGACATATAGAGACTACTCCAATGAGCTGCCATAATGTCTAAGGAGGAGTGGTAGCCCATTTGTCTCCACGATCTAAAACGAAAAAGATAGTGATGATGGACGCTGGGACATGGAACAAAGTCGATATTCTGAGTCGTCCTAAAGACGTTCCGTTGGGCTCAGGTCTTGGCTCTTTGCAGGCCTTTCTTTTCCAGTAATGTTATTGTCCGCAGATGCTTCTGTATGACTTGGTGCATTATCAAGCTGATACAAACAACTGACTATTCCGACTTATCCCTTTACTATAGGAAGTACAGAAACCTGTAAATTTTTTTTCGTGTTAGTCCGCGTTTAGAATTTTCTTGACCTGCGATCTCCCCAGGTTGAGATAAAAATCTAACATTCATGATTTTTGTGAAATATTTCATTATATATTTTTAACATGTAGATTTGTTGTTCTAGCAATGCTTTCTTTACATACAATCGACGTGTGTTTCGTAGGGCAAATCACAATTCAAGCTTGCTAGTTGCAGTGTTTGAAACATTGCGCATTGTTAGATTTTTTTCTCATAATGGAATAATTAAGTAACAGTGCATTCTGTATTCCTAAAAACCCACCTTGCTTCTTAGTGTGTTTCGTTACGCTAGTAATACCCGACTGGGTTAATTTTTTCTCCTCGACATTTTCTGCGTGTTTTACGTCTTTTACAAGTAAAGCAAGTTGGATTTTACATATTACATGAAGCAGTAGCGTACACCGAGTACATGACATACTCTGTCAGATGCGAAAATGTAAAAAATTATAGAGAGAAGAGGTCATGTCAGACGAATTGCTGTTGATGTGGATAAAGGAACTGTCAGACGATTATATCTACATAGAAGGCTTGTCTTCAGGTACCGACGCACAATCTGAACATGAAGAGATAGACAGTGCAACGGAGCACCCTGACAGCGATTCTGAAACTGCGTCTATAGTAGCCCTACCTCAGCAAATCGTGACACGTATCAAGGAAGGGGTGGAAAACAAAATGGTTCGAGAATGAAGTTCTCGCACGAACAGCTCGTCGTGGCTTTGTCGTATACTTCCAGGTTTGAAGGAGGAAACAAAAAATTCGATAAATTATCTGGATTGTTACAAATTGCTTTCTTCAGGCACTATAATTCATAGTGTTGTACAACACACAAACCAAGAACTGTAAAACTGAATGATATCAGATTACTCACGGACTGCTCGAGACCTCCCACGAAAGTTTTTGAAGAATTGTCGTCTCTCCTTGATGTGTTGTACGTACCTCGCAGAAGTGAAAACGTCACAATAATGTGGGTCGAACCTTGTCTTGTGAAACAGGAATGAAGCTAAGTAAGTATGCATATGTCGAAACCGTGACATGGAGAGATGCAGAACTAAGCTATTTGCAACCAAGGGTACTACAATACTTGTAGTTTAAGCCGTATAAATGTTTCACTTATTTAGATAATATCTTGGTAATAATGAAGAACTAATGTACTTGTTAAATATAGCCTTTTACTGAACTTACATATTACAAATGTGTAATTTACATTTGTACGAAAAAATTTAACACTGAGCTGTCGGATGACAACAGTAGGTGCGAGTAATTGCGGGTTGTACGCAATAAGAGGATCACAGTCTAATCAAGAAAAACACCTCCATACTCTAACACCACCCCCCTCTATACTTCACCGTAGACACTATGAATTTTGGCACATTGCGTTCTCCACTCAGTCCTCGAACTCAATCGGACAGGGTGAGTGTTCAGTCCACATCAATCGTTTCCAGTCATCCGCCATCCAGTGGCGTCGTTCGTTGCACCAACGGAAGCGTCGCGTAGCATTCGCTACTGTATATAAATGTCTAGCAATAACCTGCGAACTCATTCCAACCGTATGTTACCATGTAACCAGCAGCGAATTTTTCCCGGGGTGAAATATTTAGATAAGATACTGAGTTGACGAGAGTCATAGGAGCGATGTGCACATATACAGACGTCAATAGATTCGCGTGCGTAAGGTGTAAAATTGCGGAACATTCATTTGTACTCATGTGATGCATGTGAAAAGGTATCCGACATGGCCAAACGAGGGGAATTAACAGGCTCTGAACCCGGAATTGTAGTTGAAGCTAGATGAACGGGACATTCCATTTCGGAAACCGTTAGGGAAATCAATATCCCTGACGTACAATATCAAGAGTGAGCTGAGAATACCACGTTCAGACATTACATCTCATTACCGAGATCCAGCGGTTGAAATTTACGGTACCGAGTGTGGTACCGTAGTGGTTACCACACTGGACTCGCTTTCGGGAAGATGACGCTCAAACTCACCTCCTGCCATCCTGATTTAGGTTTTTCGTGATTTACCCAAATCTATTCAGACAAATACTGCGATGGTTCCTTTGAAGGGGCCGCTCTTGTTCCCCATCCTTCCTTAATCCGAGCTTCTGTTCCGTCTCTAATGAACTCTTCGTCGAGGGGACGTTAAACACTAATTTCCTACTCCTACTTCTCGAAATGTACCACCCTTATACAATTAAAATATGCCTGTAATATCCGGTCTGAGGAGTAAATGTAGTTTTAACTGAAGAACGCCAGTGTGAGGAGTCAATATAGTTTTAAATGAAGTATTGAGCACATGCCTATGATTCTAAAGTCATCTCATGGAGGTTACCAAATTTTGTTATTAGTGAGAATTTCTTCGCCAATAAAACCTCCTATTGCATTGGCTCAGTATAATGAGCCTTCACGCCTATAAAAATATACCCGAAGTGGTACTCCAGTGACAAAAAATTGCCTAATAGGGGTTTCAACATTTCTGTAAAGAAAATAAAATTGTTCTCAGAAATGATATAAAACATTTTTACTCTTTTAATAAACAAATCATAAGCACGCCGTTTTCAATAAACTGAAATCGATGAGCATATTGACCAGAAAAAATATAAAACAAACAATTCTGTATTAACCTTATGTTGTGGATAGTTCAGATATGACTCTGAGCACTATGGGACTTAACTTCTGAGGTCATCAGTCCCCTAGAACTTAGAACTACTTAAACCTAACTAACCTACGGACATCACACACTTCCATGTCTGAGGCAGGATTCGAACCTGCGACCGTAGCGGTCGCGCGGTTCCAAACTGTAGCGCCTAGAACCGCTCGGCCACCCCGGCCGGCTGGTGTGGATAGTGATTTGTTGTTTATATGTGCCAAATTATATAAATTTATCGAAGCACTGTACATAAATAAACTCTCCAAACTTTACTGACTTATAAAATTCGTTTCATATAAGCAGCACACCCTGCTGCAGCAAGGAAAAGACAGAAACCTGCAGAAAAATGCTCTTATCGATGCACAGAAAAAAGTAGAAAGGTGGAAAATCAGTTGCGTCAATCCTCACCAAAAAATTTTGACATGCGAATATATTCGCACTTCTTCGTGCCAAAAGAGTGTAGTAGAGAGACTGTGATGGTGTTAGAGAGAGGAGTCAGTGCCAGTGGGAGAGAAAGAAAGAATGTACAGTGATGGTGGGCGAAAGAAACTAGTAGTGAAAGAGAAACGGGAAAGGATGAAGATAATAACAGTTGGAGCCAAAGAGAGAGGAGATATTCATGGTCATTGAGAGAGAGTGGCGGTAAAAGAGAGAGAGAGTGAGAGGTGATTGCAGGTGGAAGCACTGGGACCACAAGAGAGAGGAGAAAGTGGAAAAGAAAAATACAGAAGAGTGCAAACCATACATAATTTTGGAGGTCTGGACCGTCCCAGACAGCGAACTTTAATACGTATGTACAGGGGAGGGCGCACTTTAGACCGTAATTCCGAACACGTGGGTATAGGGGAAAACATAAGTTGGACCTCCCAAAATTTTTGAGCGGCTGAGGTCATGATAGTGGCAATGGGAAAGATAGATAACAGAGGATGTGTAAGTAAGAAAGAAGACGGTGGCCGTCGGATGTACTGTAAATCAGTGGGAGAAAAAGGAGACAGTGAGAGACATGTACAGAGAATGGTAATTAGACAGAGATTCTGAGTATGAAAGCTTAGCTACAAAGAGAGACTCGGTAAAAGGATTTTCAATGTTGTTGGTTAAAAGAAGGCAAATATCTTCGCTTTCCAAAGTTTATAGTGACGAGTTAGGATTGAGGGAGGTGGTTCCGCACTTTTGTCTCAGTCTTTTAAAGATGAACATATTCGCCTTTTTAGTGGTCCGACTGCAGATTTTTTTCCGCTGGTTACAATAATTATTGAACGTTGCGTTGCGTCTAGGTTGTACACGGCCACTCTTACACTGCCGACTGTGTGTCAATGTTGTCACAGCGTGAAAGCCGGCCGCTGTGGCCGTGCGGTTCTAGGCGCTTCAGTCTGGAACCGCGTGACCGCTACGGTCGCAGGTTCGAATCCTGTCTCGGGCATGGGTGTGTGTGGTGTCCTTACGTTAGTTAGTTTTAAGTAGTTCTAAGTTCTAGGGGACTGATGACCACAGCTGTTAAGTCTCATAGTGCTCAGAGCCATATGAACCATTTGAACAGCGTGAAAGGCACTTCGGGGAATTTGGCGGTAGACCAACCAGGCAACGCGTGCCTGGAAACTCGTGTCTAGTTACCCTGACCGGGTGGCTGGCTAGTCCCTTGCTGTCTGGCTGCTCTCTGGTCAGCGAACGTGGTTCCGCCTGGTCCGTTGAGATTGGAAGCCCATCCAGCTGGTCTGGCCCACTGCTAGGCAGCCGCGGCCAAGCCATGCACCTTGAGGGGTCGTAAAGTATCATGTAATCTACACAGGGGTGTAAGCTAATCTAAGGCTGATAGAGCTGTTTTGGAATAGCGTAGGCAGTCATATGTACATTTACATTTCCACACAGCATGATTAAAGAAATTTAATAAAAGTAGACATATTACTCGTATAAACACAGCTTCTGCATAATATCTCTTCTATACTTCATCTATACAGTATGAAGATGGCATCTGTTCTGTCGTACACGACCGAAAGAACAGATGCCATCTTCATATCGTTTAAGGCTAACCGGCTAATGACCTTCTTCAGTGCGGATGCACACGATTTGCCTGAAGTCTTACGGGACTCGGTGGATTGTCTGCCGCGAGTATTGGGTATAATGGCAGAGGCACTGCGAATGCAATGTGTGGACTATAAGTTGAGAATCGGATCTCACGGGGAGCGTGCGGGCGATGAATCCCTGCAGTCGAACTATCCTCAATGGCCTCAAAAAAATGGCTCTGAGCACTATGGGACTGAATATCTGAGGTCATCAGTCCCCTAGAACTTAGAACTACTTAAACCTAACTAACCTAAGGACAACACACATATCCATGCCCGAGGAAGAATTCGAACCAGCGACCGTAGCGGTCACGCGGTTCCAGACTGAAGCGCCTAGAACCGTACTGATACACCGGCCGGCCTCAATGGCCTCGGCGGCTCAGTTGGATAGAGCGCCAGCCATGTAAGCAGGAGATCCCGGGTTCCAGTCCCGGTCCGGGCACACATTTCCAATTGTCCCCGTTGTATATCAACGCCCGTCAGCAGCTAATGGTATTGATTTAAATGTAATTTCATCTATACAGGGTGATATAGCTGTCTCTACGGCTGTCGTTTCATGCAACCCGCAAAGTTATAGCTGGCCTTCATAAACCACGTTCGAGATTTTCATATTCTCTCCCTCGCTACGCTCGTACTACTAGTCCTACAGAAAAAAATGAACAGGACCCTTTGTAGGAAATTTTATGTAGTTAAGTTTAGTTGTGGCATACGTGTTCTCTGGATGCAAGGTTTTCGAGTTATTCAAGAAAAACGCAATAAAGTGACCTTGAAACGCACCTCCACACCACATTCATTCCTCCAGTGAAAATTTTTAATACGTTGTTCATGGCACTCCCTCCTACCACTGTATAACATTTTCCGACTACACGAACTATTCCCGATGTCCGATCATTTTTTGGGTCTCTATTGATTGGGCTACTACGGCATCAGCACGGTCTGCTACTTCGTTGACGTTATAAATTTAAACGTGCCCTTGAGAGTCCTGAAAGGAAAACGACTTCTGTAAACGTTAAGCTTGAATTAATTACGTTGACAAGTCGATCCAGACTTAACACTTACAAGCATAGTAATTTCGTTGCCAGAATGACTGACGAATAAAACAATGTATTGTTTATTTTAAGCTGTTAAAATCCAGAAAACTGTTAGGTCAAATTTACATAGAACTCAGTTTTACAGTTTTTACGTGCTCGAGTAAGCCGGTGGCGTTATATAAGCAGTCGATGATAAACCAAATAGGGTCTACAAATATTTGATCAATGCTTGGAGGGAATGTCATGAAGAACACACTAGAAATCGTACCCGCTGGGGGTTGAGTGTGGGAGTGTGGGTGCATTTGAAGGTCACTCTTGTATGTTATTGTTGAGTAACTCGAAAACTATGGCCTCTCGGACAAATGCATTCCAGTACAAAATTTAACAACGTTAAATATCTTGCAAAAAGATACTGTTCACTGGTACGAATAGTCTGCGCATTACAAGGGAGAGAATATTTAAATTTATTAAGGCTAGCAAAAATTTTGCGGGTTGGATAAAACTACAGAGGTTGCGGCGCTGAATCACCTTGTAGAAAATTCTCAAGAAACAGGATGCAGAAAGTTCTGTTTTCTTGTAAGCTCCGTGCATCAGACAGAGCGTGGAAAAAAAGTCCTCCTCGTACATACATGAAAGAAACTATCTAATTTTACAGCTAATCTTTCTGGTGCAAACGATAGCAAATAATTTTGTATAATCAGCTGAGAATGTCGTTTACGTTTTGAGCACTTACTGTACTTATTTTCTTGAAAGAAGTCCTATGCAACTGATATTACTTTCCGACAAGGTTCTACAAGAAGGAACACAAAAATCATGCGTGAAAGCCTAAAAAATTCTAGAAACCACACTGCTGTGATCTACCCAAGGGAAACAAATTACTGGGATCTTCATGGCCTTGTTCATCAGAGTGAAATATAATTACTGAAAACAAAGTTACGTCAATAAAATATTAAAGAGAAAAAAACTCTACTTCATACCATCACTCTCCACTCATAAACTAAACTATTCCTCTATTGCGATATCATAGAGCGATACCACAGACGCCGGTAGCGAGCGCGCTGGGACCCGGTGGATCAAATGAGGGGGAAGTGATAATTAAGACCCTACGCTGTCGACAGACGTTGATATACATCAATGGGGACAGTTGAAAATGTGTGCTGCTGCTTACAAGGCAGACACTGTCCATCTGAGCGGGCGAGGGCACTGAGGACAGTGCGACTGCAATGACTTATCCCTTGCACGTTCCCCGTGAGACCAACATTCCCAACTTAATGTCCACACACTATAATCGTAGTGCCCCTGCCCATTACACTCATTACTCGCGGCAGACAATTTTACCGAGTCCCGTAAGAGTTCGGAAAATACGTGTACATCCGCACAGAAGAAGGTCAGTGTCCGAAAGAACAGATAGAATCTTCATACCAATGATGAGTGTCTGCTGCGCCACGCCATCTGCGGCTCCGACTACGAGCACGTGGACGGAAGGTCCAGCTGCACGGCCCAGTCTCAGGCGCGGCCTTCGACAGTCTTCAGTCATAGTCACCCTTCGCCAGTTCACTTGGGCATTACCAACGGGAGTGTCACACTGCACAACACTCTTTTTTGCTTATTGTAATAGCTATGCATCATTGCCGTATGATCTTTTCTAAAGTTCCTTCGCAACGCTTGGAGAAAGCCATAAATTGGTGTTTTACCACCAGAAGGATGTTCTTAGTCATTGGTTTGAAGATGACCACAGTAGTGGTCGAAACCGGTCACCAGAATACACTACTGGCCATTAAAATTGCTACACCACGTAGATGACGTGCTACAGACGCGAAGTTTAACCGACAGGAAGAAGATGCTGTGATATGCAAATGATTAGCTTTTCAGAGCATTCACACAAGGATGGCGCTGGTGGCGACACCTACAACGTGCTGACATGATAAAACTTTCCAACCCTTTACTCATACACAAACAGCAGTTGACCGGCGTGGCTTGGTGAAACGTTGTTGTGATGCCTCGTATAAGGAGGATAAATGTGTACCAACCCGTTTCCGACTTTGATAAACGTCGGATTATAGCTTATGGCGATAGCGGTTTATCGTATCGCGACATTGCTGCTCACTTTAGTCGAGATCCAATGACTGTTAGCAGAATATGGAATCGGTGGGTTAAGGGGGTAATACGGAACGCCATGCTGGATCCCAACGGCCCCGTATCACTAGCAGTCGAGATAACAGGCATCTTATCCGCATGACTGTAACGGATCGTGCAGCCACGTCTCGATCCCTGAGTCAACAGATGGAGTCGTTTGCAACACAACAACCATCTACACGAACAGTTCGACGACGTTTGCAGCAGCGTGGACTATCAGCTCAGAGAACATGGCTGCGGTTATCCTTGACGCTGCATCAGAGACAGGAGCGCCTCCGATGGTGTACTCAACGACGAACCTGGGTGTACGAATGGCAAAACGTTATTTTTTTTATGAATCCAGGTTCTGTTTACAGCATCATGGTGGTCGCATCCGTGTTTGGCGACATCGCGGTGAACGCACATTGGAAGCGTATATTCGGCATCGCCATACTGGCGTATCGGCCGGCGTGTTGGTATGTGGTGCCATTAACCACATGTTCGCATTGACGGCACTTTGAACAGTGGACATTTCAGATGTGTTACGACCCGTGGCTCAACCCTTCATTCGATCCCTGCGTAACCCTACATTTCAGCAGGATAATGCACGACTGCATGTTGCAGGTCCTGTACAGGCCTTTCTGGATACAGAAAATATTCGACTGCTGCCCTGGCCAGCACATTCTCCAGATCTCTCACCAACTGGAAACGTCTGGTCAATGGTGGCCGAGCAACTGGCTCGTCACAATACGTCAGTCACTATTCTTGATGAACTGTGATATCCTGTTGACGCTGCATGGGCAACTGTACGTGTACACGCCATCCAATCTCTGTTTGACTCAATACCCAGGCGTATCAAGGCCGTTGTTATGGCCAGAGGTGGTTGTTCTGGATACTGATTTCTCAAGTTGTATGTACCCAAATTGAGTGAAAATTTAATCACGTGTCAGTTCTAGTATAATATAGTTGTCCAATGAATACTCATTTACCATCGGCATTTCTTCTTGGTGTATCAATTTTAATTGGTGATGAAGACAGGTTTTGATAGTAAATATCTGTTTACTGTATTTATGTGTTTCCCAGTAAGTTCTGCTGCTGTCCAGCTTCCCTATGCGACAGCTGCTGCATCGTTCCGTAGCCCATCTGTTGTATATGAACAAGTACATGTCATATATGATGACTTTCGTAGTGGCGTCATAATAAAAAAATTTCTCGATTAACTTGTAGCTTCCTATTTGGATAAATAACCGAGTGAGGTGGCGCAGCAGTAGCTCACTGGACTCCCGTTCAGGAGGACAACTCTTCAAATCTCCGTCTGGCCATCCAAATTTACGTCTTCCGTCACTGTCCCAAATCACTTAAGGCCAATACCGGGATGGCTGCTTTCAAAGTGCGTGGCAGATTTCCTTCTTCACTCCGATATTATGCTAGGTCCTTAAGGATCTCGTTGGCGCTACGATATTGTACTAGAAACGTTTTTCTTTCAAACTTCAGGTAAATACCGAAGCCGTAGACGATGGAGGCTATCAGCAAAGGCTTGACATTTGGGTTGCAATTTGCCGCGGCAGATAATTCAGACATTGACTCATTGACATACTCAGAAGCTCCCCAATATTTTCTTTGAGAAAGAAGCGTACTCACGGCGATCATATTTTATAGCTTGGCGATCACAGAGTACTCTGACCTCAAACCAGATCAACTTAAACAAAAGTAATTAAAATAAAGCAGCTATCCCTTCGTTCAACAACACTATATACAGGGTGTTACAAGAAGGTACGGCCAAACTTTCAGGAAACATTCCTCACAGACAAAGAAAGAAAATATCTTATGTGGACATGTGTCCGGAAACGCTTATTTTCCATGTCAGAGCTCATTTTATTACATCTCTTCACATTAATCATGGAACGGAAACACACAGCAACAGAACGTACCAGCGTCACTTCAAACCCTTTGTTACAGAAAATGTTCAAAATGTCCCCCGTTAGCGAGGATACATGCATCCACCCTCCGTCGCATGGAATCCCTGATGCCTGATGCAGCCCTGGAGAATGACGTATTGTATGACAGCCGTCCACAATACGAGCACGAAGAGTCTCTACATTTGGTACCGGGGATTGCGTAGACAAGAGCTTTCAAATTCCCCCATCAATGAAAGTCAAGAGGGTTGAGGTCAGGAGAGCGTGGAGGCCATGGAATTGGTCCGCCTCTACCAATCCATCGGTCGCCGAATATGTTATTGAGAAGCGTAAGAACACTTCGACTGAAATGTGCAGGAGCTCCATCGTGCATGAACCACATGTTGTGTCGTACTTGTAAAGCCACATGTTCTAGCAGCACAGGTAGAGTATCCCGTATGAAATCATGATAACGTGCTCCATTGAGCGTAGGTGGAAGAAACTAAAATGAGCTCTAACATGGAAATCAAGCGTTTCCGGACACATGTCCACATAACATCTTTTCTTTATTTGTGTGTGAGGAATGTTTCCTGTAAGTCTGGCCGTACCTTTATGTAACACCCTGTATATATACAGGGTGAGTCACCTAACATTACCGCTGGATATATTTCTTAAACCACATCAAATACTGACGAATCGATTCCACAGACCGAACGTGAGGAGAGGGACTAGTGTAATTGGTTAATACAAACCATACAAAAATGCACAGAAGTATGTTATTTAACGCGAACCTACGTTTTTTTAAATGGAACCCCGTTAGTTTTGTTAGCTCATCTGAACATATAAACAAATACGTAATCAGTGCCGTTTGTTGCATTGCAAAATGTTAATTACATCCGGAGATATTGTAACCCAAATTTGATGCTTGAGTACCACTCCTCCGCTGTTCGATCGTGTGTATCGGAGAGCACCGAATCACGTAGGGATCCAAAGGCAGCGGTGATGGACCTTAGGTACAGAAGAGACTGGAACAGCACATTACGTCCACATGCTAACACCTTTTTGTTGGTCTTTTTCACTGGCGCATATGTACATTACCATGAGGGGTGAGGTACACGTTCGACGGGCGTTTCATAGGACATGGAGGACGCATAAATTGGCCAGCCCGTTCTACTGATCTTACACCTCTGGACTTCTTTCTGTGGGGTATGTTAAAGGAGATTGTGTACCGTGATGTGCCTAAAACCCCAGAGGATATGAAACAACGTATTGTGGCAGCCTGCGGCGACATTACACCAGATGTACTGCGGCGTATACGACATTCATTACGACAGAGTGTGCAGCAAATGATGGTCAGCACATTGAACATCTATTGGCCCGACATGTCGGGACACACTCTATTCCACTCCGTAATTTAAAACGGAAACCACGTGTGTACGTGTACCTCACCCCTCATGGTAAAATACATGTGGGTCAGTGAAAAAGACCAATAAAAAGGTGTTAGCATGTGGACGTTATGTGCTGTTCCAGTCTCTTCTGTACCTAAGGTCCATCACAGTTCCCTTTGGATCCCTAAGTAATTCGGTGCTCTCCGATACACACGATCGAACAGCGGAGGAGTGGTACTTAAGCGTCAACTTTATGTTACAATATCTCCGGATGTAATTAACATTTTACAATGCAACAAACGGCACTGATTACATATTTGTTTATATGTTCAGATGTGCTAACAAAACTAATGGGGTTCCATTTAAAAAAACGTAGGTTTGCGTTAAAAAACATACATCCGTGCATTTTTGTATGGTTTGTATTAACCAATTATACATGCCCCTCTCCTCACGTTCGGTCTGTGGAATCGATTCGTCAGTATTTGATGTGGTTTACGAAATATATCCACCGGTAACGTTAGGTGACTCACCCTGTATGAATATAGAGTGTGTGTCTGTGTGTGTTTTGGACGTTTTTGGTGCTCCACGGTGGGGTTATCAACTCTCATGTACACTGCCGCAATGGCTGTTGTTTTTTTGAGTATAAACCTGCCTAACGACTTTGTCCATTACTTAATACGGCAGCTGTGATGAGTATTCCTTTAGCAAATATGAAAATAAGTCGTCAAAACACACTCCATCACATTCAATTTATCTGTTTCAACAGATTAATCTCTCATCTTCAGGAGTCTGAAACAAGCATAATAGGTATATGCAAAAAGGTGCATGTAATAAATTTGTCACGCCTGCATAAAAAATTGCAGCGCTAGTGTATATAAATCCTTCATGAAAGCGTACTCAGGAGCGCTGGTTTCCATTGTATCCATCAAACATGAAACACCCATACCAAATCCTTAACATAAACACTTAAAATACTTTGAGGTGACAAAAATGGTGAGATACTTCCTACTATCGTGCCAGACTTCATTGCGCCTGTGGTAGTGCAGCAGTTCTATGTGTCATGGAGCCAACAAGTTGTTGAAAGTCCCCTGCAGAAATAATACTGAGCCATGTTGCCTATATAATAGTCTATGATTGCGAATGTGTCGCCGGTGCAGGATTTTGTACATGGACGTCTCCATTATGTCAAATAAGAGTCCTATGGGATTAATGTAGGGCGATCTGAGTGACCAGACAATTCGCTCTAACTGTCCAGAATGTTCCTCAAATTAATCATAAATAACTTTGTCAAGGTGATAAGGAGCATTGTCATCCGTAAATATTCCATCGTTCTTTCGGAACATGACTCCATCAAAGGCAGAAAATGGTCTCCAAGTAGCCGAACATCCAAGACGCAGTTCATTAAACTTAAACACAATCCACCCATTATGGAGCGACCAACAACTTGTACAGCGCCTTATTGACAAATTGGGTCCATGGATTCGGGGCTCCGTCCCACACTCGAACCGTATCATCAGCTCTTACCAACAGAAATTGTGACTCAACTGACAAGGCCAGTATTCTAGGTATTCTAGTAATCTGGGATCCAACCAGTATGTTCGCGAGACCAAGAGAGGCGTTGCAGGCGATGTAGCAGTGTCAGCAAAGGCACTCGGTTCGGTCGTATGCTGCCATAGCTCATTAACCCCAAATTTCATCCCACTGTCCTATCGCATACTTTCCTTGTACGTGCAACAATGATTTCAGCGGTAATGTGACGGAATGTTGATCGTCTGGTGGCACCGATAACTCTACGCAAAAACTACTGCTATAGGTCGTTAAGTGAAGGTTCAGGTGGATCAAATGGCTCTGAGCACTATGGGACTTAAATTCTAAGGTCATCAGTTCCCTAGAACTTAGAACTGATTAAACCTAACTAACCTAAGACATCACACACATCCATGCCCGAGGCAGGATTCGAATCTGCGACCGTAGCAACATCGCGGTTCCGGACTGAAGCGCCTAGAACCGCTCAGCCACAGCAGGCACCGCATAACAGGGTATGGAAGGACAATGTATTGGCGGACCTGTCCTTTCTACTCAGGCGATTCAGGTAAAAAGGTTTCCGATGTGATTATTGCCACACAACGGGAATTAGCAGAACTTGCAATCGGATCGGTAATTTGAGATAGCGGTTCTAGACACTTCCATCTGGAACCGCGCGACCGCTACGGTCGCAGGTTCGAATCCTGCCACGGGCATGGATGTGTGTGATGTCCTTAGGTTAGTTAGGTTTCAGTAGCTTTAGGCCTAGGGGATTGATGACCTCAGTCTCCTGATGATATCAGACGTGAAGTCCCATAGTGCTCAGAACCATTTAAGCAGTGCTACCGCCATTGTTTATGTGCCTATCGCTGTCCCACGACTTATGTCCCTTCAGTGTACAATTAAACTTCGGATGAAGTATTAAACAAAAAGCCAAACAAGTATAAAATACCATTACATGCAAAGGGATGTAAACAAAGGCAAGTAAAACTTTCAAATTTATTATTAGGTGACGATGGTCCCACGGATCAGTGGGGATGCGACGATTCTTTGAACTTTTCAGTATCTCGGAAACGAGATTGCAGTAAAACAAGTAAACGAGCCACGCCTGACTACGGTACCGGAGAGTGGAGACCGCAAACCCGGAAATGTGCTGGCGGCCTCAGCGCGTGTTTACTTCAAATGGCTCTGAGCACTATGGGACTTAACATCTGAGGTCATCAGTCCTGTAGAACTTAGAACTACTTACACCTAACTAACCTAAGGACATCACACACATCCATGTCCAAAGCAGGATGCGAACCTGCGGCCGTAGCGGTCGCGCGGTTCCAGACCGAAGCGCCTAGAACCTCTAGGCCACCCGGCCGGCTCCATGTTTACTAATTGACTTCGTGAGAAGGGCCTGTGCCTGTAGATCATACAAATGCTGTTGCAATTTTAGAAAATCAAAGCTCCATGTTACATTAAAAGCCCCTAAGGCTATAATTACATCAGTCAATTCGCAGAATCTCCTCTGGTTCCAAGACCTCCTTTACCTGCGCATTATTATCCATTTCAATCTATTCCTGCCAAGTTGTGCCCTTGAGAAGACCCACATGGGGAAGGAGTCCAGCATCACAGTACCCTGACCAGAGAATGCACAGTGTTCAAATATTTGGTCAGTACGCTCAACATTATGCCTCCCCAAACCGTAACAGCTTGACCGCAAAGATGATCAAGTTGGCAATTTGGAATGTACCTTCAGGCGGTGAAGGGTGTGAACACGTGATGCACTCACAAATTCTGCGTGACCGCATCGAACAGCGGAAATGAAGCAGCTCTTGAAAGTGAGAAAATTCGGCAAATGGACTGGCTTGCCCGTTCCACGACTTCAGTCCCATCAGCAAGTGTGAGATGCCTTGGGGACACGTACTGAAGCATATCCACATAGACTAACGACTATCTAGTTATTGCCATCCGCTCTGATGGAAGAATTGGGGGACCTTACTACAAGAACTCTTTCCCAGCCTTGTGAGCTGCATGGGAACGCGTTGCACAGCATGTACTGCCGTCCGTGGTGATCACACCGTGGCAGCTCGTATCGATTCTGTTTTCCATGGGGTCGCACTCTTTGATTTCCGACTGATAGAGTCGGCTAGGTGGCATGCAGCGGCGGCAGATTTCTGGAAAGTACGGGCAATGCGGAGTGCTTCTTCGTACTGCTGGTCAGTTGAATGTGGCATTCGCCTGGCCGTAATACGATGTGTCCAGGGTGGGGACTAATTGGGAACTGCCGTATTGAGGTAGATTTTGGATTCCGTTTTCGTCTTGTTTAATGATTTACTTCTTGGCTAGCTGGAAAGTCAAGTGTTTCGTACTGGAAAATTGGCGGGTTGTATCTGGTTTTTTCCCTTCGAGCGCTGCTAACAAGGAGAGGTCTCCAGCAATGCGATCGACTTTTTGAAACTATCTATACGGTGATGTAGACTATGATCCCAGGTCTCACACAGACTGTTTCAGACGGTTTCAGACTGTAGCGCCTAGAAGCGCACGGCCACACCGGCCGGCGTATTGGGTAAAGGAATACAGATTGAAAACTGTGCTCCTGGTCATGCATTTGTTATTGCTGAGTTTTGACCTATTTCAGCAATGGACTTTATTTTGCAATCACGGTCGGCGTTCAGTGCTACTGGGCAGTTTAGACCAGCACACTGCTTTTCAAGGACAGGCAGCAAATGTATTAACAGGTCTGCCATCATTTCAGGAGCTTGGACTTCGTATATTCTGCAAATCAGTATTTTTTGACTGCCCCGTTGTCACAACCAAAGATGGAGTTAAGTGTTCTTCCAATTTTTAAACCCTTGTAATTTTACGACTGTTTCTGTGGTTCTTTCATTTGCTTGAATCTTAAAATCTGCTTTCTCCATGAATAGTTTAACACTGATAATTTATTTTATGGAGTCTTTACATGGGGCCCAGTTAGTGTCTTACGTAATTTCAAATTGTTGTAAAATTGAAGCTATCTATTGTTCACTTGGACTTTTAAATGTTTTCTTAAGTAACTTGACGCTTCTAAACTTTGAGTGCACTCGCCGTTTTCTTGGACAGTCCAGTAACAAGAAAATTTTGCATTCTATGAAAGTCCGAAATGATTGCTATCGATCCTTTTAAATTATGAGTGTGACGCAAAGGTGTTCCTTTTAATGGTGAATGACGTTCTAAATTGTCCAATTTAAGTCCACTCAACAGAATTATGTGGCCCTGACTTAGGTGCCATTACCAGGTTCTAACACCTTACTAAGAATACTGAAACCGTGGTCGAGGATTTCAATTTATCTTTATTCTGCAACTGTTTGGCTGTTATCATTTACCGTGAACCTTATTAAGAATCATGTCTCGCTGTTTACGATATCTAAAGGTCAACCATCACGCACAATGACTTCAGCGAATGTATTGCCTTTGCGTAGAACCATCGTTCCTCTTTGTATCAATGCATTTTTACTGCAGTTACTTTCTGTACTATACTATAGCCGTCTTTTCTATTTATTGTCCAAGTTTCATCAATCTGTGTTACTTGGCCGTAACAAATCAAGTGAAAGCTACTTTCGTATTTAAGTTATGGACAGCAGTGTATAATGTTTAAATTACTACAAACAATTGTGCTGGGTAGAGAACGACATGTTTCGTTCAGTAGTTTGATATAAAATAGTAAAATGAATTTAAAAATTTCGACAGGTGATAATACGTGTCGTAACAAGGCGGAGAACTGTAACGGCTTTACGGTAGTTTTGTTCAGAGTAGTAGGAAAACAGGTAACAGACTGGCGCTGTCTTCACGGCAACAAAATTGAAGGTGTCAAATACACCACTCTGGCATTACCCACAGAGGATGGTGTAGCAAAAAGCTTTTTAAAACGCGAGAAACGTGAAATCAAGTTTCGCAATCTGCAGAGCGTAATTTCTTTGAGTCGCGTTGCAGTCGACAGCGAGGAGACCGCGACTGAAATCTTCCATTATAAAAAATTCACTGAAGGCTCGGCAACTGTTTCCCAGAAACGGAACCCATTCCGCCTGAGACGCCGAAACGATTGTTAAAAGTAAAAGCTTATCCCGGCAGCGGGGAAGGCGGAGCGAACATCCCTGAGAGACTCTGAGGCACAGTGAAATGTTTATTCGTTGAAAGTCTCTTGTCTGAGAGCTCCAGACGCTTTGTTTCGGAGCACGAGGCGCCTTCTTTACAAACCTACCGCCGCTCGCGCTTCCCGGGAGAAAGACGATTCCCAGCGCAACGTCTGAGCATCGCGTGCTCTACTCGAATAACATGTCACTGCAGGGCACAAAATTTAAAACATCTCAAGAAATACTCCTTTGCTTTGCTAAAGGAATAGATAGGTTTTACCCTCTTCCAATACAATAATTTCCGAAGAAGACACAAACACGAATTTTGTCGATAACATACATTTAATTCCCTGTTTACACTTCCGTGTAATCAACAGACGATACAAACCAATAAAACGAAAGTATAATTCTTGACACTCATCGTCGGAATGTCACCCGTCGTTTCATAACAGTCTAACAGCTTCACACCTACAGGTGGTATGAGTTTACCAAAATTTCTGACTTATTGGTGAGCTGCCTTTATATTGGTCTAAGCAGTATCGTGGATGCACACTTTTTAGCATATGCGTATTCCTCGTTAGTATAAATCTTGTGATAGGTCAGTAAAATTTTATGCTCGAAGTGATAAATGAGGACGTAATTCACTAGGCAGATGTAGTGTACAGCGCCTATTGGTGTAGATCTTACGTCGAATAATCTATTGTTAAAAGAACATGCTGCAGCTTGAGACATTTAATGCGTGTAAAGAAGCGGCAGAAAGTTAAGAGATAGAGCGATTGCTCATAATGTATGACTTCTTTCCAGATTTTAATTATTTTCATTTCACCGTAATGTTGTTTAACCTCAAAACTTCTTACCAGATGTAAATTTCCTCTCTACTTCTTTTGCAGTGATGTGTTTACAACGCTTGATGGGTATCGCTCTAGATTTCTTGTTTTGCATAACTGCTGTCCCTAGACCTCTGGATTACACCACAGTATACCTTTGTTAATCAGCTTCATGAACGAAGAGATCTACAGACACCGACTATTTCAAATTCGCTCCTGTGATGACTACACGCGTTAATGGATTCCTCCTAAGTTACGTTGATCAAAGAGCCTGAAGATGATGTAATGGAACAGTGAAACTGCTCTTATAAATAAGTCAAATGCAAAAGTAAATGAAATTCAGAAGTAAATGAAATGCAAAACAGAAGCTAGCAGGTGTTTTTTAATTTTCATCTCATATGGAACAACCGAAATCCTTGGAACCATCTGTTAGAAGGGTGGCCATATAAAGATTGCTTGTGAGCTTCTGCCGTGGATGAAGTGATCTTTACTCAACATGGGAATCATCACTTACTGCGGCATGCATCGCAATGGAGGATAAAACAGGTACAAAGGTATTTCACGTCAACAAACATCGGTTACAGCCCTAAAAATCGAAATCTGTGTTGATGTATTGCTAACTACTAAAGAAGATAATTTACGGTTGTTAATTTCATCTTCCATGAATCATTTTGTGCGATAAATTGTAATGACGTGGAATGAGTCATTTTACATTCACATTGCAAATTATTTGCAAACATTTCTATATGCTGAAAATTTAAAATTATTTTAATGTACAGTTGTGAGTTACTCATTCCTACCAAGCATCTTTTACACCGCACAACAGAAATTCTTCTACGGAACAGAAAAAAGTTGTCAATAAGAAAATTCCTCCGTTTATTTCCAAATTTCAAATTTTACTTTGCTGTCTGTGAGACATTGTGCATAACTACGTAAGAGATCCAAAATTTTTGGTACCGCACTAGGCACCTCTTTTAGCGCTAGAGACTACCTTAACGGTGAGTAATGAATGTCATTTTTACTTCTGGTATTATAGTTACGTACAGCAGTGTTCTTTTTGAACTGTAGTGGATTATTTACA
This sequence comes from Schistocerca piceifrons, assembly GCF_021461385.2. Lineage (NCBI taxonomy): Eukaryota > Metazoa > Arthropoda > Insecta > Orthoptera > Acrididae > Schistocerca > Schistocerca piceifrons. The sequence continues at coordinate 361,116,603 of NC_060144.1, read as the reverse complement.
ACAATTGTCCTGAGTGAATGAATATGCTATGAAGCAGTAGTCCCAATGCCAAACTCTTAAACAGATGTCTACAAGATATTATTCTTAAAGCACGTTTTTGAGCAATGAAGACTTTCTTTTTTAAAGATGAGTTACCCAAGAACATAATTCCATACGACATTATTGAGGGAAAATTTGCAAAATATGTCAGCTTCCTGACTTCCCTCACCCCAAAATTTGCAATGATTCTAAGTGCAAATAAGGCCGAACAAGTCTCTTTAAAACTGAGGATGAGACTTTACGCAGAAAATCAATAAGTGTAACGTTTAATAACATGGTTTACCGCTTCTTCTGTTTCTGTACGTCTGCTTGGATTGATTAATTATAATAGTAATGTCAACTGAAAAAGAACATATACTGCTTGTTGTACACTAGACGGAAGATTGTGCATATACGAGGAACCAAAGTAGACCTAAGACTGAACCTTTAGGAACCCGATACGTGATTTTCTCCCAGTCAGAATTATGTATCTGGACTATACTGGTTCAATTACTACAGCTTTCTGCAGTCTTTAGGCTAAATATTATATTGACCATCGGTTGGCTACACGATGAACATCATTAAACTTCAATTTATCTAGGGGAATACCGTGATACACGCAGTGAAATACTTTTAAAAGAGCGTAAAAATACCAACTGTTGCTATTATATTATTTAATGCTTTAGAAATTTTGTAAGTGCATTTATGTTTTTATTATGTGCTGTGGAAATGACGACTGACAAATCAAAAATAATGCCTTTTGTGAGAAACGTCCAGTATCAGGAATAATCTCCATAAATGTCAAAGCCTTGGTGAGACGGCGTTCCCACTTACGTCGCCACTATCAGCATTCGAGGGTCCACATTTGGCGCCGCTTGAGAGAGATCAAAACGAGAGTACTACAACGTTTGCAGCGGTCTTCACCGCCAGCCGAGAGGTAGATATCAGCATGCCAGCTTCGTGGCCCATTGCATCATTTCTGTTCCATGAAACGTTTCTGTCAACATGTTTGTTTAGTCCCTGGTGATCATTCACGGCAAATTTATTTACTGTTCAATTTGTCATTTTTATTGCAAATGGTTCAAATGGATCTGAGCACAATGGGACTTAACATCTGAGGTCACCAGTCCCCTAGAACTTAGAACCACTTAAACCTAACTAAGGACATCACACACATCCATGCCCGAGGCAGGATTTGAACCTGCGACCGTAGCGGTCGCGCGGTTCCAGACTGAAGCGCCTAGAACCGCTCGGCCACAGCAGCCGGCGTCATTTTTAGTAAAACTGCAGATATAACCTTTTTTGGGCATGTTGAGGGGCTGTGGTGGGGGCAGGGGGAATTCACTTAAATACAAAACCTTAGCAAGACTTATGGTAACGAAGCGTGAACCTTATTGGAAACGAGGACAGCTAACAATATGAAATCCATGCATGAAATTGGAAGCTGTACAAAATGGGGCTGACTATGAAGTGAGGAAGTCCTCCACAGGCTCGGTATGTAACCAGTGTCGGAGCTCGTGCACATATATCAAGAAAAATGATCACCACTTAACATCTGCTTGATCAACGCAATAGCTCCAACGACTGTCTTAAGCTGTAGACGTCAAGTGAAGTATTTGACGAAAAACGTTAGGAGGTTTAGGTCTGTCTTCCTGGGATATCTCACTTTGTTTTCATTTGTCAGCACTCTAGTGTGGCAGTAAATTCAGATCGTGCTACATTTTTACCACCGAGCGAGGTTGCACATTGGTTAGGGTATGATCCATGGCAACGCGAAGCTCCAATTCATACATACTATTCTGATTTATTAGTGTCCAGAATTATTTATTGGAATTTGCCGGTAACACTGGCATATTCACTTTCTTGTTTCAACCTTTTCTAGACCGACGTTGTGCTCCATCAGTGTAGACATCAAATATGTTAGCTGGAGTTAAGCTCTTGCGGTCAGTTCCTTTGCAAATACATCGTTTACTTGCATAGAGCAGTGAACAGAAGACTTGCCTGTAAGGTCAGAGTGGGAGAAGGACTTAGAATAAAACAAAATTTGGCATGTACCATAGGCCGGAAATGCACCACTGTGTATCTGCGGTCATAAAATGACTGACGATGGGAGATGAGGGCCCGGAAGGTTATCTGGTAAAAAACATAGTAGCAATGAGAATGGCAAAAAGTAATGAGGATTCTCTAAACGAAAATGATTTGATAAAAAAGAATTTTTTTTAAATTTGAGTCCTGTTATGTTTTTCGGCATTGTCTTATATCACACCTTCTAATCTGCTGTAAACTGACAAAAACTAACTCGTGACTTTTAGCTTTGATTGTTAATAACATTGCAACTTAAATTACAACATGTTCAGCATCTTACAGCAGTGACGTTTCCGTAGTAAAGATTATCATTTTAATAAGTTAACGACGTTGCTTGAGCTTTATATTACCGGGAGTCGGTTCAACAGTCACGTTTGGCACAGTACCCATCATAGAACATTCGCGTGTAACGTAACCAGCCATAGCTACAAATTTACAGTTCTTCTACGTTTTTCTGTTCCACTGAAACCATTGTCTTTAGGTAATGTAATTAGAAAGTACACTCTAACAGTAACAGATTCTAGCTGGAGGAAGTTACATTAAATCCACTTACTTCTCTGCGCTCGTCGAAGATTTGCTGTCGTTTTATGGCTATCGTTCCACTGTTGAGCATTTCCGACCCATGGTTGTCTGGAAAATAATACTCTATAAGATGTCTCCTAACAAACTCTGCCCTTAATTCATGTTCTTTCCTCCACTAGCAAGGGCATGTTACTTCACTGGTTCTACTAAGAACTACAAGAGTAGATCTTTTTGTAGGTTACTTGTCTGCATGTGTTAAACTGAGATCGTTCTGTCGAGCTTTTAAGGCTGGAGAGGACGAATGGTTATTACAGTCAGCAGGTTCCTAAGGCTTGTTTCAACTCATATTTTTGTTGCATTTTATTACAAAGTAGAACAGTTTTTAATGTTCTTTTCCATTACAATCTTTAAATTGTTTTCTTTCGCAATGTTTAGTTCAGATAAATACCTCCTTTTCATTTCCTGTAATACTTAAGTCGTTGTATTACATTACAACTGGTTATGATTTATGTTGTTATTCAGAGACAGGATGTCATGTTACTTCTGTATTTCTGTTGCTGTAATCTTTGACTGAATCATGGACTCACACTCTGTATGTATTTCAACTTGATCTCTTTAACGATCACGTAACACTGTACCTATAACAGTTATAACGTATCAATTATAAAGTCGGTGCTATCGCTAAGTGTGCTCGACTGTAATTGTGCCACGTCACAGCGCGTATATGGACTGTGTTAAGACAGACTATTACAACAGTTATATATGTTCAACATTTAGTTGGGTCATAGATTTTTAACGAAAATTTATGTATGGTCCGTTGATGCACACTGTGTAGGTGCTATACCTTTAAATTGGCTTTTCTCATTTCCTCCGATTTCTTTGATGCTTGTTTGTATTCTGTATCCGTCTTTTTTGTACCTTACAGTTTCATCCTGTGAAGATGACTCTAATAAACTAAACCCGTAGAGAATAAAAATACAACTGCACAGCTGATGTCACGAATTTCCTTTTTTTTCAAATCTCAGGAGTGTTTCTCAGTAAGGCGTCCAGTATTCATCATCAGCTGTAGGACTCGTTGAGATGTATTCCGCGTAGGGTCTTCGGATGGACGTTCAGGGCTCACCGACATGATCCTGTGCCCGTATGCGGACACCTGACGTGTGATTTCCCAGGAGACGTGGCACGGTCCCTTCAGCTGCAGGACTGCCCGTCTACGATCCGTCGCGGTGCAGGGGCATTGGAGGTAAACACAGCACACCACTCACCGTCTCTGTCTGTACATCTAATCTAATCATATGCTGCGGCTGCCTCATTGATTTGCAAAAGAGATATCCAGCCTAAAAATGCGATTTGCATATCTAACTTCCCGCAGCAGATTTGTTAGGAAATTTCGTACACACCATGCTCTGCATCCGGGTATGACGAATTTTGGCGTAGTTACTAACAAAAATTTCTGAAGGTAATGATTTCATCTCAAGAGACGAACATTGCTTAACTTTAAAATCCTGTTCATGGCTGAATGAGTCAGACGTGAGTGTCCTACAACGCCCACTGTGCAAATCTTTACTGTTAAATCAGCTACTAGAATGTGAAAGTCACCGCAGTCTCACTAATTTGTTAAGGTAAGGTGTACTACAGAAATGTAACTGCAGTAAAATAGTATAGTTTGGTGCAACGTTGTTATTAGAGCGTTCTGAAATGTAATGCATCCGACTTTTTAATGCGAATATTTTTAAAGCTTTTAAATGAAACATACGTTATTGACATTCTGTTATTAACATTCTACGTCCTGATTCCTCCAGTCTACATATTTGCAGCCCTCCGCCTTTAGGGACTCCGGATTGTAACGTGTAACAAGGTGGTGTGACGTAACAATGCTGGAGCGTGAAGGAGGACAGCGTGCTGTAATCGAGTTTCGAATTTGAAGAATTCGTCTACACTTGGAGCACGCCCCCCCCCCCCTCCCCCGCTCTGCATGACAATGCCAGACCACACGCGAACTATGCGGCATCTGCAGTAACCCTACCGCTTGGGTTCGCTGTCAACGACCATCCTCCACAACATCCCTCCCTATCTGTTCTCAACAGATTTTCACCTGTTTCGCCGGCCGGGGTGGCCGAGAGGTTCTAGGCGCTACAGTCTGGTACCGCGCGTCTTCTACGGTCGCAGGTTCGAATCCTGCCTCGGGCATGGATGTGTGTGATGTCCTTAAGTTAGTTAGGTTTAAGTAGTTTTAAGTTCTGTGGGACTGATGACCTCAGAAGTTAAGTCCCATAGTGCTGAGAGCGATTTGAACCATTTTTTCACCTGTTTCCACAGCCTAAGTACGTCATCGAGACTTGACAGTAATGAAGCGGTGCAAGAAGAGCTGAAAGTTAACAAACGCAGTGGCGATATTAACAAACTGGTTTCTTGTATAAAATCTTCTCGGTTTTCAAGCCGCGTCAATTCAAATAAAATTCTCGAGCTTTCGATAGCTAGCTCTACCATCGTCGTCAGGAGTAAAGATACTGACTGAAAGCTACCATCCTACACATGTTTTAGTTGAGCGGAATGCAGGAGGCCGGCTTGGTCATTCAGTCTACAGGAAACTGAAGCACACTGATCGATGTTTGAACGTCAGTTGTTTTCACCAACCTGTGCAGAAGAAAACGGTCCTGAACAAGTTAATACACAGACCACCTACAGTCTCGATTTCAGCACTTAGGGCACGACTTCAGGGAGAATGGCTACAGCAAAACAGACATTGCAAACGTTTTCAGATGTCACCGAAGAAGGACGCCTTGTGAATTGGCAGGGGAAGCCAAGCCGGCGGCTTTCCTGCCATATTGAGGCAGCAACCTAGGAAGCGTACTGCAGAGACATGCATTGCGACCAGTGCTCCGGCCCGCCCCCGAGATACGAGATATGTTGGGACTTATTAAGGACGACATGGCTCCTTGCGTTCCCTGTGTGCTACTCGTGCTGCAGCAGGCCATACAATTCACACGGCTGCAGAGCGTTGTGCCGAGTACAAGATACGTATGAAGCAAAGGAGATCGACAAGTCGGCTATAGCTGAGCATTGCCTCGAAAACGGACGTAAAATACAGTATGAGAACACGAGAGCCTTGGCTCATGCGTCTACTTACAGGGACTCCGTTATAAAGAAAGGCGTCCGAGATTAGAATAAGCATAACAATTTCAACAGAGACCTCGGTTTCCACTGAGTAGGGCGTGGGGGCGGGCTTTGGATGTCGAAAGGAAGCATGGCCGGATGCTTGACGCTTGTAGGAAGGCGGGAGCGGCAGTTTCAAACATGGCGCCGCACCCTCGCGCCACCTGAATTCATTCGGTCCCGTGGAGTGCCGCAGCTGCTATGAGCTGCCCATCTTACCTTCCGCACCCTCTCTGATTGGTGCCAGCGGCCGTAATCGTCGGTAGGTAAACGGGACATAGTGCGAGCCCCGGCAGTCAGTAGTTTTATTCCAGACGACGATGGCGGAGCTAGCCGCCGAGACCTCGAGAATTTTACTCGAATCGGTTCGGCTTGAAAACCGTGAGGATTTTATTTAGTCATGCTGCCGAGAAAGACTCTGAGGACAAACTGGTCTCATGTTGGGAGAAATGTGTTCGCCGCTAGGCTGACTCCACCGAGAAAAAACATGTAGACTTGGAATATTAAGATTCAGATTGTTAACAACGTTCCTTATATTTATAAAGCTTTACGAGTTTTCATACAATGAATTCGTTGGCGGTTTTAGCACACCTTCATAGTAATGATCTCTAAATGCCGCATTTTTAAAATATCAGATCATTCTAAATCTCATAGCATCAATGCGAAATAAGAGAGTGGGGAAAACGAAAACTCTAAGATATACACTAAGATATACACTGATCACCCATAACCTTATAATCACCTTCCTAATTACGCGTATGTCCACCTTTGGCACGGACAACAGGGTGAGGCATCGTGGCCTGGAAGCATTGAGGCTTTTGTAGGTCGCTGGAGAGAGTAGCCATTACGTCTGCACACACAAGTCACCTATTTCCCTTAAATTCCGGGGAGGGAGGCGAGGAGCTCTGACGTCACATCCCTGACACATTCGATCAAGTCCTAATTTGGCGAGTTGGGTTGGGGAGGGGGGTGGGGAGAGGGGCGCAGCATTCTCCTGGCCTTGTTGAAAAATACCACTGGCGTCCGGCAACATGATCTGTTTGAGGAGGTGTGCTTGGTCTGTAACTACTCCTTGGCCGTCAACGTGCCTTGTACGAGGTGCACTGTACCCATGGATGCCCAAGTGAATGTTCCCCAGAGCACAACGCAGCCGCCATCAGATTGCCTTCGTCTCGCAGTACAGGTGTCAAGGAGCTGCTCCCCTGGAAATCGATGTAATCGCACAGTCCCATCGGCATGATGAAGAAGGTATAGGGATTCATCGCACCATGCAATGCTCTGCCACAGCGCGAACCTCCAGTTCCGATGGCCATGAGCCCATTTCAGGCGTATTTGCCGATGTCGTCATGCGAACGCCTTACGGGTTTATATCGATAGTAGGACGGTGGTCATTAGATCACGCTGAAATAAACTGCTGCTCATAAAAGAAGAACTAATTAATTAACTTGCTGTTTGACTTGACAGGAACTGGATTTAAGCTCGTTTTTGATTCTTTTTCCAAGAGGCATACATTCAAAATTTTTTTCCTGTCTAAGGTAAAAAATCTGGCAAAAAATGTAATTGTAGACGAATTTGTTTTCTATGTGGCTGCTGTAAGGTGAGAACACCTTAGGTACAGGACGAGTTAGAGGTCGGAGGTATCTGCTTCTCCATTTCTCGGAGAACGCCAGGCAACGTTGAAGAAAACTACTACAACTGGTGATGAAGACTCCGTCATTCTCTTGGCCACAAAAGTACTCACCGTCACCGTAACATTTTCTGGAAAACACTTTCAAAATGAGAAACAGTGGCAGTGTGGTATCTTGTGACTAACGAACTGGTAGCTTAGAGAACGTCTTTAACACACAAGCTGACGGCGATATATTTGCACGTCGTTCGGACCGTGATGGTAGCAGATTCGCCCAATATTTTTAATTCGCTAAGAAATCACTATGCACTGTCCTACAAAACACACTAACAGTTCTTATGAAGATCCGGGGATCCAACATCGAATAAAAGTTCGTAAACTATATTTATCTTTCTCACAAATTAAATTTTTTAACCTTGATAATCGCGATTACATGTTGACCTCTGCACTTCAAATTTCTTCTATATGCCAACTTACCTCCAGCAAAAAAACACAATGTCCAAAGGCCATTAATTATTTACAACAACTGCAAGGAAACATAGATGCTTCTCTTTTTTTTTCAGCAAAGGGCGTTGTCGTCCCAGCAAAGAGCGTTGTCGTATCAAATCCCGTAGCGCATCATCGCTGGTACTAGCAGCCGGAATATTACGATCATATTACGTTACGTAGGGACATTAGAGTGGGTTGGATTCGTATAGAATAAATCAGGTACGTGTAGAGTGAGAACGATGCTGGCATTTATCATGTTGCACTAGCAGTATGGCTGAGCATCTCAGAATGGAAATTCGCCACTCTGGTGGGTGAGGAGTGTGATTTTCAAGGTATGAGTCGCTGCGGGCATAACGAGACTCACCGTAAGAGGCCTACATAAAGGGCAGCTGCGCGTTGCCCGAAACTATTTCGCCATAGAAGGTATACGCTTCGCATCAATGTTCGCTAGCAAAGATATTTGTAACAGTTGTTCAAAGAGTGCTTTTCGCATTCGCAAATCTTGTCGTCACAGTAACAATAAGCTGCGCCGCGACGGTTGCCGAAAGAATAAACATGCATTTGGTCACAATTCAGTCTCCATGCTAGTCGAGGAAGACCTGCAAACTGTTTTCACATAAAATATGTGAGTGGAAATACCACCGTACCTCAATTTCTAGTTACAACTTATAACTATAGTATAGCTGTGTATGATCAGTTACGTGGATCTTTACCACTTACTTGTGGTCCTCATTTTGTGCATACTCTAATGTGTTTTTGATAATACGAAATGAGAAATAGTGAATAAATGTTTTAATGGTCCGCCCCCGGTAGCTGAATAATCAGCGCGACAGACTGTCAATCCTACGGGCCCGGGTTCGATTACCGGCTCGGTCGCAGATTTTCTGCGCTCAGGGACTGGGTACTGTGTTGTCCTAACCATCATCATTTCATCCCCATCGACGCGCAAGTCTCTGAAGTGGCGTCAAATCGAAAGACTTGCACCCTGCGAACGGTCTACCCGACGGGAGTCCCTAGTCACACGACCACACACAGACAATGTCTTAATGGTCTTTTTCTCTTAATATTTTATGCCTTAAAAACCGGCACCAAATGAGGATATTCATGTGAGCAAAGAGCTAATAAGTCCACGACGGAATTTAGGCATGACTCTTGAATTTAATTTTACTTTTTTCCGTTTGTTGCAAGTGGGGAGCAACCTCTGAAAATGATCTCTATTACTCTTTGAAATTCTTATGATAAAAATGGTTAAAGTTATTGTAAACTGTTACCGATCTTTTATCTGATAGATTTCCAGTGAAAATAGCTAAAAGATATGTAGACAAATGCGTTCTTCCTTTTAATTGTCGAGGATCTGTATACTCGTCGGCGTACTCTGCAGGCGATGTCTCGTTCACAGAGTCAGTTCTTCTGCTAAAACTTGAAGTATAGAGCCATTAACAAACTATGCGGAGTGCAGTAATAGTTTTCAGATGCTGCTCGGGTAAGTGAGAGCAGATTTATTCAAGCAAAGATTTTTTTTTTTTTTTTTTTATCGGAAGTTCGTTTAATAAAAGGCTGGCTGTTAAGTTTGCAAGTTCGTATCCCTATACCCAGTTCACATCTGTCCGCTTTATTAATGCAAAAGACAAAACGCTGAACATATGTTGATCAAAGTAATGTTCACGAAACATTCCTTATAGTTCGCAGTGATTCTAATTGTTTTATACAGATTAACCACTTCGTTTTAGTTATACTTCCTTTTACATCTGCTTTTCCTTCTGTCTAATAATTACAGCTATAGTCCGTAAATTCACCAAAATTTGAGATGGCTGAGTCAAAACCATTTTTACATTTACCTCTCTCAATTCGGAACTCGACTCCCCTCCACTGCGTCTCATTCTTCCGAATCGCACAACAGCAAGAGTAACTAGTGTTCCACAGAATAAGAACTCGGGCTCGCAGGCAAAAGCAATTGTAGTCCGATACACGTAGCCGTCATACTGTTTCTTCAGCGATCATATTTAATCCAGTCACTGCCCCCTACAGAAAGGTTCTTTCCTGTTTATTCCTAGTCAATGTAAAGTACCACAGTGCTCCCCCAACCTGCAGCTGATGTAATAAAATTTACAGGCTTTAATTGTGGTAGGTGGTGGCAGAAGGGCGAAAAGAAGCTCTAAGAGGAAAAACGAGTACATGCGATCTTCTGATTAGCTTGCTTCTGTATGAAATGGTGTATGTGAGACACTGTGGACGCACGGTTACCCACCGGCTATATTTTTAGCTCCAGGCCGCTTACACTAGGACACATTCTCTGTAATTCTGAACATATGACGGATTAAAACACGAGAAGCCAGGGATTACTTGTTACTTATACAGAAACCAGGCTGAAGTTGCTAGAGTACAAGGTCACGAAATGGAAGAAATAGTTGACAAGAGAGTGAAACAGAGCTATAGCATCTTCTCGCAGTACAATCCGGATGAGGAAGCAAGCAGCAGTGTAGACCAAGGTGAAATTTGAAAAGCGGAGAGAACAAATGAGAAATTTAAGAATTGTTGATGCAATCACAATCCCGTCGGCGATTAGTAAAGTCTGAAATGGTCAATTAAGGGGAATAGAGTGTGTCTTGAAATGAATACATCGGAACAGAATTAAACGAATGGTAATGGAACGTAGTTGGATTATATTAGAAGGCACTGAAGCAGCTGGGCTAGAATATAAGACCCTAAATGTAATTGGCGAGTTCGTTTCGGTAGAAATGTTAACAGATGACAGCTGAGGTTTAGGGGATGTAAGAATGCAGAGTGGCAACAACAAGAAAAGTATGTATGAGGAAGGGAGATTTGTTAATGTCCAATATGAATTCAAGAATGCTGAAAATTAGAAGTGCTGATCTTGTTAGTAATTAAGTGGTACTCAGTCGAATTGGGAATACCATCAAATCAGAAAAGAAAGGGAGAGGGGAACGTAATTATAACCATGGAGGATATGACGTAGAGAAGGGCACACATTCAGACAGGTGAGTGGATGGCGGATGCACCTTTGAAGCTATTTACTGGATTACAAGAGGCAGGAAAAAACTGAGATAAGGAAGTAACAGAAATTTGATGGCTAACATTAGAAAACGTGCGGAAGCAACGTCTCTGATGATGATCATTCTTAATGCATAAGAAAGTTTTCAGATTGTTTCCATCATATCTACATAATTACTAAGCAAATTTTATTTCAGTGTTTGGCAGAGGGTTCACATCACCGCTTGCAGACTGCTTGTCAAACGTTCACCGTTCGAGTAGTACGTGGGAAATGTAAACACGTACATTTCCTCTTGAGAGCTCTGATTTCTCTTGTTTTATTACGATGGTCAACAAATTATTTTGGTATTGACGGGAGAAAGTTGGTGAATGAAATAACGTGACGAGATCCCGCTGCAACATAAAGAGCCACTGTCACCCCAACTCGCTTAGGGTATTCGTGACCTCCTCCCCAGTTTCGTGACAACATATTGCAAGCTTCCCTCTCTTGAAATTTTTCGATATCCTCCGAGAATCCTTTCTCGGTTCCGACAGATGGATGCCTAAATATTATTATGGTTAACTCTACAGAACGCGTTGTAGTGTTATATCCATGCTTAATTAGTTGCATAAACATGCTAAACACACGGTTAACTCTTCAGTTTCGGATTAGAACAGAGAAGTACTAAAACTAAGCATACAAACTGAAAAACAATTATACAGTCTGAACTACGGCTGAAGGATGTAATAATAGGAAATTTGAGACCGATCATTGGTGCAAGGTACAATGCATTCTCAAATTCGTATCACTAGGTCTATATTGTTTTACGATATTTGTCAAGAGTTACAGAGGCATCTACATGTCTGAAATATGCAAAGGTTGTTGATACTTTAAACTGATGCTGTGTTATTGGTGGTCTTCAGCAATCGTTTTTGCAAGTTCTTTAGTATGTTTACCCTAGCAAACATTATTTTAATGAGGATGAAAATAATGTATCGTGCTCTACAATATGAAGTAAGATAGTTATTGGAAATTATTGCAGACGATGGGCAAAATAAGATTATATACAACAATTACTTTATGAGAAGTTATGCAATTACTGCCAGTCGGAACTATGCTGGCAAGGTTCTCTTAAACTATAATTCCTCTGAACAGCTACTAATATCAGTAAAACCTGATCAAAATATATGATGTGACAACACTCTCGAACACAGACACGTACAAGACACGATCAGAAGACAAACAAAGCACAGAATACAATTTCAGGAAGGAAGGAAGGAGATGTGATGATGTGGTTTCTTTATTGTGGTGTTGCACTGAAACTGCATATTTGCGTAATACACAACGATATAAGACCGGGTATGTTTACATTCATTCATTGCAACTCGACAAAAACTGGTGCTGCTGGAAGACAGACACGAAAGAATGCCGCAGATGGTGATGTGAAAAGACAAGAGGAAAGTCAGTACCTCGAAAATAAAACCTCTGCCACCGAAATAAAGTTATTCATAATTTAACGAGCGCAAAACAGATGTAGGTTGCTTATCGTAATGTGTAGGTATAGTTAAAAACCCTGATCATGAATGAACCGAGTTAGAAAACTGCTGCGGACGCAAAGGGAACTTCACAGCAAACATAAACATAGCCAAAGCCTTGCAGACAAACAAAAATTACGCGAAGCGAAATGTAGTGTGAGGAGGGCTATGCGAGAGGCGTTCAATGAATTCGAAAGTAGAGTTCTATGTACTGACTTGGCAGAAAATCCTAAGAAATTATGGTCTTATGGCAAAGCGGTAGGTGTATCAAAACAAAATGTCCAGACACTCTGTGACCAACATGGTAGTGAAACAGAGGATGCCAGACTAAACGCCGAAATACTAAACGTCTTTTTCGAAAGCTGTTTCACAGATGAAGACTGCACTGTACATCCTTCTCTAAATTGTCGCACAAATAACAAAATGGTAGATATCGTAATAGACGACAGAGGGATAGAGAAACAATTAAAATCGCTCAAAAGAGGAAAGGCCGCTGGACCTGATGGGATATGGTTCAAATGGCTCTGAGCACTATGGGACTTAACATATATGGTCGTCAGTCCCCTAGAACTTAGAACTACTTAAACCTAACTAACCTAAGGACATCACACAACACCCAGCCATCACGAGCCAGAGAAAATCCCTGACATCGCCGGGAAGCGAGAACGCTACCGAACGACCAGGAGATGGGGGCCTGATGGGATACCAGTTCGATTTCACACAGAGTACGCGAAGAAACTTGCCCCCCTTCTTGCAGTGGTGTACCGTAGGTCTCTAGAAGAGCGTAGCGTTCCAAAGGATTGGAAAAGGGCACAGGTCATCCCTGTTTTCAAGAAGGGACGTCGAATAGATGTGCAGAATTATAGACCTATATCTCTAACGTCTATCAGTTGTAGAATTTTGGAACACGTATTATGTTCGACTATAATTACTTTTCTGGAGACTAGAAATCAACTCTGTAGGAATCAGCATGGGTTTCGGAAAAGACGACCGTGTGAAACCCAGGTCGCGCTATTCGTCCACGAGACTCAGAGAGCCGTAGACACGGGTTCTCAGGTAGATGCCGTGATCCTTGACTTCCGGAAGGTGTTCGATACAGTTCCCCACAGTCGTTTAATGAACAAAGTAAGAGCATATGGACTATCAGACAAATTGTGTGATTGGATGGAAGATTTCCTAGATAACAGAACCCAGCATGTCATTCTCAGTGGAGAGAAGTCTTCCAAAGTAAGAGTGATTTCGGGTGTGCCGCAGGGGAGTGTCGTAGGACCGTTGCTATTCACAATATGCATAAATGACCTTGTGGATGACATCGGAGGTTCACTGAGACTTTATGCGGATGATGCTGTGGTATATCGAGAGGCTGTAACAATGGAAAATTGTACTGAAATGCAGGAGGACCTGCAGCGAATAGACGCATGGTGCAGGGAATGGCAATTGAATCTCAATGTAGACAAGTGTAATGTGCTGCGAATACATAGAAAGATAGATCCCTCATCATTTAGCTACAAAATAGCAGGACAGCAACTGGAAGCAGTTAATTCCATAAATTATCAGGGAGTAGGCATTAGAAGTGATTTAAAATGGAATGATCATATAAAGTTGATCGTCGGTAAAGCAGATGCCAGACTGAGATTCATTGGAAGAATCCTAAGGAAATGCAATCCGAAAACAAAGGAAGTAGGTTACAGTACGCTTGTTCGCCCACTGCTTGAGTACTGCTCAGCAGTGTTGGTTCCGTACCAAATAGGATTGATAGAAGAGATAGAGAAGATCCAACGGAAAGCAGCACGCTTCGTTAGAGTATTATTTAGTAATCGCGAAAGCGTTACGGAAATGACAGATAAACTCCAGTGGAAGACTCTGCAGGAGAGACGCTCAGTAACTCGGTACGCGCTTTTGTTGAAGTTTCGAGCTCATACCTTCACCGATGAGTCAAGCAGTATATTGCTCCCTCCTACGTATATCTCGCGAAGAGACCATGAGGATAAAACCAGAGAGATTAGAGCCCACACAGAGGCATACCGACAATCCTTCTTTCCACGAACAATACGAGACTGTAATAGAAGGGAGAACCGATAGAGGTACTCAAAGGTAGCCTCCGCTACACACCGTCAGGTGGCTTGCGGAGTATGGATGTAGATTCAGATGTAGAAAAATCAAGCTTTGCACCAAAGTTAAATACTATTATTCCTAAGAGTATGTACGAGTTTGAGGACACAACACTTGTGGCATTTCTGTCGTAAATTAATTGTTCTATAAGATTTTAAAAAATACACATTGGAAGCTTAGTGGCACTAGATACAGAAACCTGTAGATTAAGTAGGTCTTGTTAATGACCAAAGGCCGATTCTTGCACCACGCTTAGCAAGCAGAATGAATAGTCTAATTAATTAATATTAGATATAAATTGTCTGAATTACTTATTACATTAAATGGCTAGCTTATCGATACTTCTCAAATAGATTAATGAAAATCGACGAGTATAATTCGATACCTTTACCAATCATTAACTACACCAAGCAACAGAAAAGTTGGTTCTATAACGTTGCAAAAGACGCATGTTCCCTGCTGATATTCTATTTTAGAGCTTAAAGTGAATTTAGCGAACAGAATTAGCATAGTAAACGATGGTTTTACCATGCGTCAGTTAGTGAAAAAGTTGCCTGACATAAATGTCTGCCGGCCGTGGTGGCCGAGCGGTTCTAGGCGCTACAGTCTGGAACTGGGCGACAGCTACGGTTGCAGGTTGGAATCCTGCCTCGGGTATGGATATGTGTGATGTCCTAAGGTTAGTTAGGTTTAAGTAGTACTAAGTTCTAGGGGGCTGATGATTTCAGAAGTTAAGTCCCATAGTGCTCAGAGCCATTTGAACCAGCCATGAAAGTCTGTCAAAGATTATAGTGACCCCATGTTAAGGTACTAATTTGATCTTGCAATTCGAAACATAAATAAACTGCTGTGGAAACAACATGTTACGTGGATGAAAAAGCATTGTCAACAATAGTAACGCATATAAATATATATATAAGAAATAAGAGTGGTTATGCTTTCAAATTCGCCCATGCATTAAAGCGACTCCATACTGGGCTATTAATATTGTCTTGCAGTACAAATCGTTTTTCACACTGTGCTGTTAATGTTAAGCAGGCATGGCAGTGATAGCTGACACTAACAAAAAGTCATTCTCAGCTGATACAGAATTCTGCAAATTGACTATGAATACTCCAGATACTCAGACATATGTATCTTAGCATGGCCTCTCTTACTTTACTAAGCAAGCTCCGAATAGGTCGAAGTAAGTTTGACTACTATCAATTAGTTCCAACAATTATCATCGTCATGATACAGTATATGTTTTTGTGACTGCTAATACTCCCAGATACTATTGAATGGTTGCAACGATAGTCAGTTCACAAGCAGACTGCCGTTACGTCTGGATGCTACTGTGTGTGGCAACGAAGGTCAACTGACACTGTGACTCTCATTAGCCAGCACGTGCATTTACCACAATTCAGTAAATTATGACACGCCTAGAGGTTGCATCAGAATCTTTGCGAGACATCAGAAACTCTAATCACGATGTCGAGTGAACAATTAGAAAATTTTTCTGATAAGCTGTGCAGTGGATGAAAGCTACTGGCGGAATATGAGCTAGTGGAGTGTCAGCTAGTGAGTTATGTTAGATACTGCAGGATATAAATTACTGAGGGAGATATCAGCTACTTCACTCATACTGTAATATCATGAAAAGATGTTGCCTCACTAAACCAAGCGTTGCACAATTTCCTTTCCTTTGTAGTATAATGTAATGCTGTTTCCTCATTAAAATAAGTATTACAGAGACAGACGAAATTTATTGCATTGTATAAATCAGTGAAGGCCAGTTTGCAGGAAGGGAGGATGATAGTATCGGGTAACTGGTTAAAGTCTCAGGAAAAGCTTATACAGTTTCGGGGTGTAAGTTGCCACTCTCCACTCTAGTCAACAACGAGTAAATTTTTTCAGCTTCGTTCAATAGTATCAAGTTTGTTTTGTAGGCAAGTGATTCTCAGCTAAATACAGAGGAGGATGTAGCAGAAGAAAGCGCTTATAGATACAATAATTTCATTACTGTTTGCTATTTACGTTCTTAAAGTCTTCAGAGGTACTACTGACGATCCCTGGTGATGGCAGTAGACACGCCGCCACTTCATCCCCCATCTAGTTGACTTCCACACTCTAGTCTAATCAGAGGTCGTGAAGTGCATGCATGCACCGTCGTTGTTGCTGTGTCAGTGGTTGCCTCAAGTTAGCGGTCGTGTGGTGACCGCCCACGGTGTTGGCAACTCCTACAGAGAAAAGTGTTGGGTGACTTCCCACAGAGCCCAGCGGCAGAGAGCTGAGTGGGTCATCACTGCAGACCTCGGAATATGAGAATGCGACTAGATCCTGGTGGTGCAGCGTAGCAATATCAGCAGAGTGAAGCACAGACACGTAACTTCATGTCGTCGAACTTTCTTGCTAATACAGAAAATTACAGGACGAATAGTGAATTTGGTATGGGTAGCTGTCTCACAGTAAGTCAGTGTGGAAATATCCAAGCGGCGACATGTGCTTTCATCAGCATAGATCTTTGGCTTGCCCTGGGCAATGGGGGAACTCTGTGCTCTGGCTTCTGGCCTCATTAGTTATACTCGGTCCCTAAATTCCTGTTAAAAAAGAAACCGATGCAACATAGAACTAAGACATTTGCAGTGATATACACATTGGATCCACTACCTGAATTCAGTCATCAAATTTCACTCACAGTGCCGCTCGTTTCCCATGCATAGAGTTTCTTGCTTTTAACTTGCATTATCCTACATCATTAAATTTTTCTCAGAGCTGAGCTCGTAAATCAGGGGCTGGGAGGTGTGTAATTTGGACAAATCTACGCGTTAACTGGTAGTAATCAATACTACTTAGCATGACTAGACTAATGGAGGTGGCTTGCGCAGTATACAGATGTAGTCGGAAAGACAGTCCACAATTGTCACTTCAGGGTCCTTTGACTCATAACAGCGATGTACTTTATTTGACTAGATACTGACTGGCGTGAACCGATCTCGGTTTATGAGAGTCTGATTCTGTTTTAGTTTTTGCTTTTCCGGAAGCTTCGATCATTTTCGGAGGCATGTATTGTTCTCTTCTCTTCGTACTGTGGTTCGTATGTGTCTTCATAGCTATCTAGCTAGCAGTGTGAAAGCGTGTGTAATATTTGTAGAGCAACACCAGTGTTAGGAATGCTGCAGTGGTTAAAAACTACATCAGAACGAGCAACGGACAATGTCAGTGACCAGTGGAGATAAGAAAATGTGTTCTGTATGCTCAGATACAAGAATACATTTTTTTTCAGTTATTGCCCTTGTGGGGCAAACTGAGGACCTACTTGAATGAGAAGTAGCGGCTCCGGTCTCGGAAACTGACATACGGCCGGGAGAGCGGTGTGCTGACCAGATGGCCCTCCATATCCACATCCGGTGACGCCTTTGGCCAGACGTTGACACGGCGGGTAGTCGGTACTGTTGCGTCCGCCGGGGCCTGTGGACAGAGTTAACGTTTTTATCAGTATCCTAATTGGTTTCGTGCGTCCTGTGCCAATCTTTTCCTCTTAGAATAGCACTTGCAACCTACATCCTCAATTATTTACTGGATGTGTTCCAATCTCTGTCGTCCCCTACAGTTTTTACCCTCTGCAACTCTCTATAGTACTATGGAAGTTATTCGCCGAAGTCTTAACAAGTGTCCTGTCAACGTGTCCCTTCTTCTTGTTAATGTTATCCATATATTCCTTTTCTCGACGTTTCTGTTGGGAACCTCCTCATTCCTTACCCTATCAGTCCAACTTATTTTCAACATTTTTGCAACAGTGAAGCGTTGAAACCAACGTGGCCGCTGTGGCTGGGCCTTTGCTACTTCAGAATAGTATAATTATTTTACTAAAGAAGATACTTTGCTGGAGGTGAGAAATAGTAAGCTGGGCTGTTCAATATAAGCTAAAGTAAATAGACTAGAAATGGAGAGGCAATCTAAAATCAGAGTTAAGCCACTAAAGCAGTGAGTATAATGTGAGGTTAACGTTTCTTCGTGGCACTAAGTAGACTCAACATGTTAGTCTGAGAAAAAATAGCTCAACAGTATAAACCTAACAAATTAGAAACGTAATTACGAATTTTAGAGACAGCGTACCCATACGTTTACGTTGAACAAATACGCACACTCAGACTGAAATCGACTAAGAAATTCATAAAAATTTGGAGTCTTACAGAAATCGTAAGCAGAACCACATGTTGAACGTATAAGCACTCTCAAAATTGAAAACTACTGGCAGAATTTAAACAGACTAACGTGTTTGAATAGACATTATATAGCTTTTCCTGTGGACATTGAACTGCAGGAAATAAATCTGTTGAACATGGATAGAGCTCTGCAATCTAATTTTAGTAACCCAAACATTATTGATCACGTATCAGAAGACATGAGAAACAAAATAATTAAGAACTTGTGGAGAGTAATATTAAATTAAGTATACTATCTGATAAGTCTACTGCCGGCAGGAGTGGCCGAGCGGTTCTAGGCACTACAGTCTGGAACCGCGCGACCACTAAGGTCGCAGGTTCGAATCCTGCCTCGGGCATGGATGTGTGTGATGTCCTTAGGTTGGTTAGGTTTAAGTAGTTCTAAGTTCTAGGGGACTGATGACCTCAGAAGTTAAGTCCCAATGTGCTCAGAGCCATTTGAACCATTTGATAAGTCTACTACTATAAGTAGAATAGAACGAATAGACACTGGGGGCTGGTAGGTATACAAGCATGGTGTTCACAAATTTTTTAATTCTGATAAATATGAGAGCGTGAAATTAATAGCATCTACTATGTAACAGTTACACTGATCAACACATTTATACAACTTCAGTCGCCGTCAGTGATTATAATAATAATAATAATATGCATAACATGTCTGAGGAAAGGAAGAATTATTTTGTGCTATTTTGTTGTTTTGTACGTAATTAAGCACAGTATATGGCAAGAACGAAATAATGTTTAAGCTTTCGTTATTCCCCGTTTCGCATTTTTGTGCAAGTTGGAGTTTTAGTGCTTTTTTTATTATTTCGGACAAATGTACAAGATCCCTAATTCACGTGTTAGTTTAAAGATTTACCTTCTGGACTAAAAATCAGAAATTTTTACGTTGCAACTACACAAAAAATTACTCTCATTGTACACTTATTCGTTAAATGTTCGCTTGTAGTCACGCTTATTTGATTTCGTCACAACGGATGTGGTCCGGAATGGCTTTCCCCGGTAATCTTCTTTTCTGTTAGCGCTTAATACAGGTTCTACAGAGTTCATGTTGACACTCCACAGGAAAGCCAGTTCGTGAGCTGTAGTCAACCAACTCCAAATACAAACTGCCATTTGCGGAAATGATTAAATTCAAATAGTACTATCTACCAACAAGGTCACTTGAGCAGAATACGGATGAGGGGCTGAGAGGCATAAAGGCCTAAAGGACAACATCTTCGTCTTCCCACCTTTAAACGAATATCATAGAAACCAGTGAGGCAGCTTTTCTTGAATGTTCAGATATGCGTACAATGTGGGTGTGCACTAAAAATAAACCTGACCCACCATAAGTTCAACAAATGCCAGAAGCGTGAATAAAAGCTACAGTCTTACAATCAACAATGATGTGCTTTGTGGTTCTCACCTCCTCAATTGGACTACTCTCGGAGAATATCCAAAACTTAATGTACTATATTTCATTGAAAATCCCACAAAATAGGTTTTTCTATCAATATAACTACAACATATACTGATGTCCAAGCTAATTTTACTATACAGTGAGCGAATTCTCATATCTGTGGAGTGAACTACCGTCTAGTTGACTTTATGCAAGGGAAAGTAGATAAAAGTCTGCTGGTGGCATTGACGTAAACTTGTAGTTGAGTGGTAAGGGTTACCAGTGCACGCAGTGAACAGTGCATATTGTTTTTTGAGGCCGCATTGTCATCTGTAAAATTCCGAAGTTTCGGCGACTGTTGCAAGCCGCCTTCCTCAGCGTGTACTTGTAACTGCTGAATGAGCACAAGTTTGGATTCTTATATACTATGGAGGAGTGCTGTCATTGGATGTAAGAGTGAAGAGGAAGGGTATACGAGTTCATTTTATTGATCTTTGCATTGCGTGTCGTCATAGGCGGAAATCGGCGTTTTCCATTGAAGTTTCCTTCACTGCTTACCATTGGTGCAAATCGGCGAATAGGAGATTGAGCGGCGACTACAGTGTAGCGTTGTTTACTAACTGCCTGGTATCGACTAGGCCGAGTGAGTGCTCTGTGTGCCCTCCACTGCTGTGGCCTACTGCGCGCCTGTTGCTCTTCGAGAGCTGTCCTTTCACAAAGCTGTCACAGCTGGCAGCCAAGACGCTAGAAGTCGGTACCCGTCTTCTCTATTAATATTGTCGGGTCGCTTGGCTATTTCCATAGCCTCTCTAATCTTCCTGCTCAAACTGCACAGCTGTTTCGAGAGTACGCGGGCCTCTCGAAATTCGATCTTTATCGTGCACTGTTCCTAATGTTCTGCCACCGCTGATTTTTTGCATTGTTTGAGGCGGACCTTGTACTTATTTAGACGCCCAGTCTCACCTACATACACCTGTCCACATTCGCACCCGATTTCATAAACTCAGGGGCATGAAACTTGTCAATTGTGCCTTTCGTCGAGCCCAGAACGTCTTTTATTTTGTTGTTGCTACGAAAAATCGGCTTAACACGTGCCCGACGGAGAAATTTGCCCAGATTTTCAGTAACCCTTTGTACATATGGGAGCCTGACGGTTTTCTGCGCTTCGTTCTGCATTTCCCTGTTGCCCTCCTCCTTCGGCGCCATGGTTCTGTGTATCATCCTCATGTCACAGTCATTAGATCCAAAAATGGTCCTGAGGTTCTGTAATTCAGCTTGCAGGTTGTGTTCATCACTGATCCTGCAGGCTCTCTTAATTAAAGTTTGCAGGGCCGAATTCTTTTGCGTAGGACGGTGGTGGGAGGATGCATGCAGGTACTTGTCCGTGTTGGTGGGCTTCCTATAAACTCTTTGTACAAGATTCCTTTCTGGCTTACGGTAAACATTCACGTCGAGAACAGAATTTTTACAGATGACAATCCAGCCTCAAAATCAGAAGAATTTTATTGACTCCAAATCGGTACATATTCGGCCCGTAAGAAAAGTTTGTCACGCCAGATGCGCATGCACAGAAGCTCCTTAAAACTTGCACAAGTGAATGTGTGCTTGCGAGTCTGATGCCAAATTTCACCGAATCTAGAGACGCAATATGTAGCACAGCTGGTGGATTCACTGCCGTGATTTCAAATTACTGCACTACGTTATGTTTAACAGCATTCAAAGAAAAATAATCAATAAATCATCAAGGTGTCGAAAGTTCGGGTGTTCACAGGCTCTTGCGCTCTTTCACAGCAGCCGCACTGGTAACAGACCTGCTCTAGTAATTTGAAACGTACCATGAGCAATAATGATCCCGTGTAAAAACATTTTTGAGGATTTTCTACAGCTGATTTAGACAGTAACATTTTCAGTAAACGAAGCTCTGTTAAAGACTTTGGATTCACGAAATCTAAATGCAACTTACCTTAAAGCAAACGTTGTTGGATTTGCCGGTAATGCTTGGTAGCAAAAACGGTGTTGAAACATAAATGAAAAAATCTCTTGTTCGAATCATGGATTAGAATTAGCTGTTCGAGATACAATAAGTGAAATGGAGGGTGTTGCTAGTTTTAATTGTTTCTTTGATAAGCTGTGTGCGACATACAGCATGTCTCCTAAAAACCATATACAACTTCATGAAAGTGAACCTGCTTTAAGGACAGACAGTATGAAAAGTAGGTAAGTAATTCATCTAAAGAAGGGCACCTTGGAGCTTAAGAAGTGTCTGAGTTGTAACTTACTGCGATGATCTTGGCAGGACAGTTTCTCTGTCGAAGATACACGCTTTGTGGCGTCCTGGTTGGCTAGCGCCCTTTATTTGGGATGGCCGCAGCTCGCAAGGAGTGACTAGATCGGGGGGGGGGGGGGGGAGGGAAGGGGGGCCAGCGACGGACACTCGGTCGGGGGCAGCGACAGACGGAAGACGGCGCACGGAGCATTCCGAGTGGTCAGTCGGCGCTTCGGTGTACTGCGAGGACGCACGGTGCTGATATTTCGGCGAGTGTGTCTGGTGGAGAGCGGAACTGAAGTGCCGAAGCAGTTACCGGTCAACATAGGCTGTTTGAGAGTCGTGTCTATCTCGAATCCTGAGAAGAGCGCAGGAGTTTACCCTGGCGTGCATGTTAACAGCGAGCTCCTGGACTAACTTCGAATGGTGAGCCTTTCTGTGGTTCAATGGCTCTGAGCACTATGGGACTTAACTTCTAAGGTCATCAGTCCCCTAGAACTTAGAACTACTTAAACCTAACCAACCTAAGGTCATCACACACATCCATGCCCAAGGCAGGATTCGAACCTGCGACCATAGCGGTCGCGCGGTTCCAGACTGCAGCGTCTAGAACCGCTTGGCCACCACGGCCGGGTGAGCCTTTTTGTGGAACTTTTGGATGTGATTACTCCCTATATCCACTCCGATTTTCATTGGTCATTCCTTAAGCCATTTGGACGTGGGTCCGGGATACTTGGTATTGCAAGTCCATGTAACTGCGATGTGCCCTGGTCCTCTTGCATTTATCTTGAATTACAAGTGTGGCTGATATTCGGCAATTCCTTTTTAAATTATTATTGTTAATATGTTAAGTGGTCAATTTTATTTATCAAAGTTTATTCTCTGTATGAAATTTCCGCCGCTAATTTAAATAGGAATTGCAAACTTCTTCCGTGTTGGCAACTATAGTAGCCACAATTTTGTACCGTCAAACGGTGCTTTGGTATTTAAGGTTGTGTGCAGATTGTCCAGTCATTATCATTCTCAGCTAGTTGTCATTTATAAATTTATCAAGTGAAATTTTGCGTCACTGGAGATTGTCTAATGAACTACTGCTTTAATAGTAACTGCGGTTGTCACACATAACGTTTAACATCTCTTCCTGCATTTGGCGCTACCCAGTGCTTGGCTGTTGGTTTTAGTATTTTAGGAAACTGTGTATTAATATTTGGTTTGTGTGTTAAAGAAGTCGTTATTGGTGTGCGTAGTCCCTCCTGCCTGTTCTTGTCACTTGACCTCTCGAGCACGGAATTCAAACGCGCGGGCGATGTGAACACAGGACGTACAGAATGTGCTCACTGCTGTGTCAATCATTCAGGCTATCATAATATTATATTTCCGAATGTTTTCCATAATAGGTAAACCACGTATTTATGGGATTTTGTTATTTGAGTATTATTGAAACCTAACAGCTTTTACAAATGTTTATTTTTCATATTCACAAAGCCTGATAATTGACTTAACATGACAACTAGTGAGCTCAGATCTGCAGTTATGTTCAAATTATATTTGAGTAAAGAAATTTTTTGTTGATTTTAAGCTCGAGCCACAAGGCTGTTTTTCTTTGAATTTTTCTCATTGCTTTTATACATTGAATAGTCGGTGTAGATCAGCGCAGTTTTCAAATGCTAATTAATCATTGTGTTGTTACCAGTGCTCTGTTTTAATTAACGTGGTGCAAATAAATTTTTGTATCCTCAAATGGGGCGAGCAATCCACTAAAGTATCCCAAATGCCCTGCTTACCAATCCTATTACCTTACCAGTGTCAAAGCATTGTGGGAGAGTTGTAAGTCCTCAATAAAGTACTTTACAAAATCTGCAAATGATCATAAAAGAGTTGGCAACGAAATTGCAAGTACAATAGCCTATGTAAAACTCTTACTAGTAATGTATTAATTAAAAATTTTGCTTCGCGGAGTGGCCGAGCCGTTTGTGGCGCGATGTCACAGACTACGCGGCCCCTGGCGCCGGAGGTTCGAGTCCTCCCTCGGGCATGGGTGTGTGTGTGATGTTCTCAGCATAAGTTACTTTAAGTAGTGTGTAAGTCTAGGGACCGATGACCTCAGCAGTTTGATCCCTTAGGAATTCACATGCATTTAAACATTTGAACAGTTAAGGATTTATGTCTTCTTAATTATGCTCTAACAGAGCTTTCCAACTTATCCTTGCACCTACAGGAAAGAGATATGACACTCTCAGATACTGGCAGGGGAAATAAGCACGCAATCAATGTCGTTGAACCAATGATTAATTATGTAGGTGCATATTTCGAGCAAGTCCACTTTCCAATGGAATCTTGCTAATCATAGAAACAACTCTGGACTCTAATAGTAAAGTACAAAAAATTCACAGCAGAAACCTTAGCGCAAAAAGGAAACCAAGCTTCACACCATACTTCTTTAGATGCCAAACCTGGTAAAGATTGGAAGCACTATTTGAAGACTTGAAAACTGAGACCACAGCTCAGTGGCCTGAAGAAACATACGTTACTGAAGGTGATAGTACGAGGGTAATCCCAAAGGTAAGTGCTTCTATTCTTTTTTTGTTAGTACATAGACCTGTTTGTTTCTACAACGGTTTACATCAGTTTACAGCTTGAACATTCAGCTATTTTTCAACATAATCACCATTTCTGTCGATGCATTTTTGTAGACGCTATGGCAGTTTTTGTATGCCCATGTCATACCAACTCGCTGCCATGCTGTTCAGAAAGTTATGAAGCTCTTCTTTCACCTCGTCGTCGGAGCTGAATCGCTGGGACCACAATTAACGCTGACAGGTCCTGTGAGACTCTGAAAAAACTCAACGGGAAATTCAGAATTGGAGACGAGGAATGTTGAGCAAGGGCGTACACATTCTCCATGACAACGCTCGCCCACGCATCGCTCGGCAAACCGTTGCCCTCCTGAAACAGTTTCAGTGGAAATAATCACCCTCCCAACCTACTGTCCTGACTTGACGCCCAGTGACTTCCACCTGTTTCCCTTGGTTAAAAGAACATTTGGCCGGACAGCCACTCAGCTCCGACAATTTTTATCAAAACGGTTTGCGTACATTCTGGTGTCACATAACAATTACAAATTATCAGCCAACTCATCTACACTAACGCGCTGAGTTTAACAATATTGACATACCTAAATTAATCTAACTCTTCATGGCTTCACAAAGCACACCACAAAAACTGCCTACTCCATCGTATTTCTCCTCAGCCAGCTCCTTAACAACCGTGCGCGAAGCGCTCTCATACTCCAACACTAGCAGTGTCTCTGGGTCTGCGGTCTTACACAGTCAGTGATATAAAGTCTATCACTGGCATACATCGTTTATAAAATCATATTCGGGTGCCACATACAAATGTACCCCAGTAGACTCCCGTCACAGTGGAACAGTGTAACACATCGTACACAATCAGGCGTGAGTCCGTCGCCTTTCATTACGGCACGGATTACATGCGCGTCGTCCACTGCACGTGTTCTGATTTTCTCTGAAAATGAGTGTACATACGTTCCAGATATATTACGCACTAAAAGAAATGAAATAAGATATGAATAAAATAAAGCTATCACCAATAAAAGTAGCGATACACAGAAAGTACCCGTTGGGATACCATAGTTACACATGTCAATTTAAGTTGTGGCTAAATGAAAATAAACAGAATATGCAGTATGTAGCAGACAAATCTCCAAGTCAAAAGTAGTATTTGTTGCCAAAGCAAAGATAATCCTGATCGGATTTAAACTATTTACGAGTAAAAAGAACATTTTGCTGTGTTAACACCCGGCCAAGAAAGCCAAAGACGCAAGAATAAATAATATGGTGTCCCGTTTTCGTCAACATTAATTTATGTGTGCGACATTATATCGAAATCGAACAGTCTGCAACACTGCTCAACATCACAAATTACAGAAAGGCTTCGTATGTGACAGACACCACACACTTATTTCAACATGGAGCTTTGTCTGCTACATATTGCACATTCTCCCTGTTTTTACTTAGCCACTGCTTACGTGGAATATAACTGTGGTCTCCCATTGGTTACTCATGCTGGTTCCCTTTTTTGATCCGCTGCTTTTAGTAGTACAGGTATTGGGGTGATAACTTTATTTTACTCATGTTTATTTCCTTTCGTAAGTAACACACTTTGAACCTATACATATTGTTATATTAGTGTAATACTGTTGTTAGATTTTACCATGCCAAATTCTTACATCTAGTCATAAGTTCCCTAATGTGATTTTGTATAATGACAATGTATAATTCACATTTAGTTTGTTTCAATTTTATGTGACCTCGGATTTTGTATTTTGCTGTAACTATGTCGTTAATAGAGTCTGGTGATGGCACAATGGAATGCCGAAACCGGTTACCTCTGGAGTAAATCAGAGATGATTGCTGCCACACGAGGGATATCCGGCAGTAGAGTTCAGTAAAATAAATTTGATAAAATTTGCACACATTTCGTATTAGATGTGATTAATGCTAAGTAAAATAAAGAGAGATTATGCAGTTTCGTGTTAAAATACTGTGTGCAATCAATAGTCAATACGCAATGTGAATCTTTCAGGCCCAGGAAGAAAGCTCACATGTAATCAGGAATGTTTGAATGGCAGCAAGTTATCGTTATCCACTGTGACAGTGATATACATGCCTCAAACGAGTATCGAGTATAATATGTTAAAAATAGTAACATGGTTTATTGGGGATACCCACTTAAAAGTTCTGCTATTGGCATACTACGATTATCTTCCACATTTCGCTGGCGGAGAGTGAATCAGTTAGTTACATCGCAGCAAAATAGTGGCACAAAGTGACTTATCCCTAACGTTGAAACGGATACGGGAGAAACGCAATGAAAAATTAATTGGCAAACAATACGCCTCTCTTGACAGAATTTGTCTAATGCGAGGTAGTCACGTGTGCTCACAAAGAATACGCACGTTTTTGGTGATCGCGGTAAGCTTGCTTCTAACGAGAACCACGATAGACAGGAGAAATGTCACTCTGAACGATTTATGAACATCAGAATATACTGTCAACAATGTGACACAGCTGAATTAAGAACATGCTGTTTGATAAGGTAACGGAGTAAAACACATATAACCATCTGTCCTACACCATTCCTTTTGCATCGCATCGTGCGAACCACCACTGTTCTGGGACATTTCAACGATATAAACAGCTGCATAAAAATATTACTTAAAGTACTCATTAGTCTATAGAATAAACTGAAATTCAAATATCTCTGCGCCTACTAATGAAACACCGAAAACAATATTACTGCAAAAGGAACGCTAAAATAAATCGCATTTTAAGACCGTATCCAGATCGTATCTTTACCGTCTGAGTTAACCAAGTGCAAACCCTTGTAGGTCCTAGTGTCTACCTCTCTGGACCATAGATAATGACAGAGGCCCGTAAACGGAATTTGTTTCCCCACCCTATCTGTCCTTGACTGTTTCATAATCAACTATAACTTTAAAACATTGATAGAAATATACTCGTTATAGAGAAATGCGATAATCACATTTTCATCCGTAGCTGCCGCATATTGCACCCCTTATACGTATTGTTAACAGCACTACAATGGCTGTAGCCTGCCGGTCAGACGCAGATAATCCGTGCCTATTGTATCTGAACAAGGCGTGCGTCTGTGTGGAAGGGGGAGTTCAACGCTACTCCAATGCGTAAAGACCGTTCTTTTCACCTACCACGTACACATAATGCTAGTATTTTGTTGGGGATCGCTGAGAATCGAGGAAAATGAAACAGGTACTTGAGTCAACTAAACACTCCTTATTCCTGCGCATAATTACAAGTGCCCTGTAAGCAAATACCGGTTTGTTGTCTGGTTTCAGATCTCGGATTCCATGACACAAGAAAAATCAATAAATATGTGGTCATGTGAAAAACGGTGTGGGACTGAGTTGTAGCTTGTCACCACTTCTCTTAGGGATTAATAGCAGACAATCTACGGATCAGGTGAAGCAAAATTCCAGAAGAGCTTTGTAAACGTATTGCAGAGTCCAATGATTAATTCCTCGTCTCGTCTGATGTAACAATCCACCTGAAAGTAAATGCGTCGTACAAAGATTTGCAACCCTTCTATACAATAGACACTGTAATTGTCTTGGAACTACACTCCTGGAAATTGAAATAAGAACACCGTGAATTCATTGTCCCAGGAAGGGGAAACTTTATTGACACATTCCTGGGGTCAGATACATCACATGATCACACTGACAGAACCACAGGCACATAGACACGGGCAACAGGGCATGCACAATGTCGGCACTAGTACAGTGTATATCCACCTTTCGCAGCAATGCAGGCTGCTATTCTCCCATGGAGACGATCGTAGAGATGCTGGATGTAATCCTGTGGAACGGCTTGCCATGCCATTTCCACCTGGCGCCTCAGTTGGACCAGCGTTCGTGCTGGACGTGCAGACGGCGTGAGACGACGCTTCATCCAGTCCCAAACATGCTCAATGGGGGACAGATCCGGAGATCTTGCTGGCCAGGGTAGTTGACTTACACCTTCTAGAGCACGTTGGGTGGCACGGGATACATGCGGACGTGCATTGTCCTGTTGGAACAGCAAGTTCCCTTGCCGGTCTAGGAATGGTAGAACGATGGGTTCGATGACGGTTTGGATGTACCGTGCACTATTCAGTGTCCCCTCGACGATCACCAGTGGTGTACGTCCAGTGTAGGAGATCGCTCCCCACACCATGATGCCGGGTGTTGGCCCTGTGTGCCTCAGTCGTATGCAGTCCTGATTGTGGCGCTCACCTGCACGGCGCCAAACACGCATACGACCATCATTGGCACCAAGGCAGAAGCGACTCTCATCGCTGAAGACGATACGTCTCCATTCGTCCCTCCATTCACGCCTGTCGCGACACCACTGGAGGCGGGCTGCACGATGTTGGGGCGTGAGCGGAAGACGGCCTAACGGTGTGCGGGACCGTAGCCCAGCTTCATGGAGACGGTTGCGAATGGTCCTCGCCGATACCCCAGGAGCAACAGTGTCCCTAATTTGCTGGGAAGTGGCGGTGCGGTCCCCTACGGCACTGCGTAGGATCCTACGGTCTTGGCGTGCATCCGTGCGTCGCTGCGGTCCGGTCCCAGGTCGACGGGCACGTGCACCTTCCGCCGACCACTGGCGACAACATCGATGTACTGTGGGGACCTCACGCCCCACGTGTTGAGCAATTCGGCTGTACGTCCACCCGGCCTCCCGCATGCCCACTATACGCCCTCGCTCAAAGTCTGTCAACTGCACATACGGTTCACGTCCACGCTGTCGCGGCATGCTACCAGTGTTAAAGACTGCGATGGAGCTCCGTATGCCACGGCAAACTGGCTGACACTGACGGCGGCGGTGCACAAATGCTGCGCAGCTAGCGCCATTCGACGGCCAACACCGCGGTTCCTGGTGTGTCCGCTGTGCCGTGCGTGTGATCATTGCTTGTACAGCCCTCTCGCAGTGTCCGGAGCAAGTATGGTGGGTCTGACACACCGGTGTCAATGTGTTCTTTTTTCCATTTCCAGGAGTGTATGAGTAAGGGTAATGGATCGAAAACGAAATTGATAAAGATTAGTAGGAATGGTTGTAAATTCTGGTCAAAATTACAGTAGACAAGAAAAGGGAAGAATAAATGACAAATTGCTCATCTAGTCGGATCGCCGTGAGTCGACCTCTACCGCTGGGCGTTTGATCTTCGCGAGCCTAGCTCAGCCAATTACGTAATGCGATTTCGTAAATGTATCTGTATTAACACCACAATATTGGCACGGATTTACAGGTGGCTATTATTTTCATCTCCAACGTTTTCCCTGCGCAGTTGAAAGCGGTCAGTGTGACAGATGATCGTTTGAAATAAAACACCTATTAGAATAGGAGTGTCATTTGAATATGTATTATTTTAATCTCGCCATTTATGCGTTTTGCCCTTTACTGAACTTTTCTGATTGCGAGAATGTACATTTAATTTAGGTGCGAGAATGTAAATTGTAATTAATTTTAAACTAAACCAAAACTGCATGAATTTACGTAACACAATAACTGAATCTGATGCAACACTAATGATTTGAAATTGGCCCTGATAATAAAACAATACTTGATCAGGTTGAAAATAATGGTCCCTGCACTTAATGAATGCTATCCTTGAAATAACAAAATTTCATACTTTTATCTGCACATTGGTAACTCCCTTCGCACTGCTCTCTGTTAGTACTTTAAATTGTATAATTAGCAAACAGTTATTATGCACGGTTGTTGCTTCGCATACGTTTTAATTAACTGAGACAATAGCTTCTTGAGAGGGACAGCTAATCAAAAATGACATGGATCTGGGTGCTGGTATTGTCTTCGGGTAAGTAACAACATGGCACTAACTTTAAAACTTGTATTTTGACCCATTGAAAATTAATAATGGTCACAGTTAACACACTCAATAAACTGATTATACATCAACAATAAGCTTTACAAAATCACTGGATGTGACTGTCTCAATCATCGCCCGTGAATATGCGTATTGCATCAGTAACAAAACAACTTTCTTTACCTTAATTATTTCCAACTTCTGTTGAGATTCTTTTTTATAGTTAGCAAACATCTCAAAGTCTTGCAAATAAAAAATCATTACTGCCCGCAGCGAATAATTATATATCGAGCACACATAAGATACAACACGTCTTTACACTTGAGAGTCCTCCATACATTTCTCGATCCATAGTTACTCTAACACATTAGCCATAACACCTTGAATCAGCTGTCGCTCTTGAACAGCGACGCCACTACACAATCGATACTACATTTGGCCTTCTCTGGTTCAATATAATATTTTCTTACAAAACCTGAAATAATTTACCCTGTGTATATAGCTTTAAAGGGTACTTCTTACATTGATTCCAGGTAGTTATTTCAGTTTATCTTCCCTCAACCACTGGCCCCTATACTCCTCTCTTCATCCATAACAGTTTTAAGTTTTAAAAATATATATTTTTCAAAGAACAAACATTTACAAATACTCCTAAATAGTTAAATGTTTGTCAGAGTTATTAAAATTATATGTTTGGCTTGTTTTGGGAGAATGTCAATACTGGCCAGTAAGGGAAGAGAAAACATGACAGATAAAAGCTGATTACTTCTGTGGGCACAAAGGATGATGTAAGCTTCCCGAACCAAAAATTAATCACTTCTATAGATATCATTGCAAGCTTATTTAATACCGTGTTATTAGAATCATGGTCTTGGTACCGCATGCATTGGGTTAGCTAGTGAGTTCACAAGTGTGTGTAAATTACGTCACTCGGTTAGCATTTGATCGGGCAGTTCCAAAAAACTGAGAGTGTGCTGATGTTGGCATTTTACCCAGTGTTCTAACATGTCCCACAGATATTGGGTTTGCCGGTCAGTCGAGAAAATCCAGAAAATCTGTCACTTATTCTTCCAGCTCGATGAACTCTGCTGTTGTAGTCTGGAAACGTACGGGAATTAACAACTTAGTTATCATACAGATGTTGATTCAAAGGCAATACCTGATCATCCAGAATGTCTAAATAAACATCCTAGTTCATGTTAGTGGTCACCTCGGTGTACAGGCCCAATTCATTATAAGAATAACAGCCCCAAAGCATCACTCGCCCACCTGTGGCTTGAATCTGACTTGCACATATTCAGGACGAAATGCTTCATTTAGCCTTCGGTGCTCTTGACGATACCCATCATTTCAATATAGGGAAAAAACGTGATTCATCAGACCACATTACATTCCGCCAGTCGCTACTGTCCACATTCTACGATTTCTAGCCCACTGAAGACGCGCAGCTTTATGTGCCTGTGTGTGCAAGGGCGGCTTGCGAGATGATCGACTCCTAATGTTAATTTTGTGCAGTTCCCGTCGTTCTCGCTTCCCGCGCCCTGGTTCCCGGGTTAGATTTCCGGCGTGGACAGGGATTTTCTCTGCCTCGTGATGACTGGATGTTGTGTGATGTCCTTAGGTTAGTTAGGTTTAAGTAGTTCTATGTTATGGGGGACTGATGACCATAGATGTTAAGTCCCATAGTGCTCAGAGCCATTTGAACCATCTTTTGCAGTTCCCGTCTCAATGACCTCACGCTAACATGTCGGAAAGGACCTCCAGTCGCTACCTGTCCGAAGCGATTTTGATTCACAATACGTCAAATACAGCTCCTGCACTTCTCATTCAGGATCATTTTCCGACCATAATTCTGGTCTTTCGTGGCTACGTACATCACTTATTATAGACATGTTGAATAACCCGTCGCGAAACGACAGCAAATACAGCAGATTCACAGACCGTATGGCCTTCGACGCGGCCAAACACTATTACTCCTTTTTACCACTCTATTACGTCCTTACATTTGCCTATTTTTACGTAATACATTTCGCTATGCTCACGTAGAGGCGACGACGAAGGCTACGGTTGTTCTGTGTTGTACCGGGTGATCAGAAAGTCAGTATAAATTTGAAAACTTAATAAACCATGGAATAATGTAGATAGAGAGGTAAAATTTTACACACATGCTTGGAATGACATGGGGTTTTACTAGAACCAAAAAAAAAGTATTGTTAGACGCGTGAAAGATCTCTTACGTTTGGTGATGATCGTGTGCTCAGACGCCACTTTCGTCATACTTGGCCACCCAGGTCCCTAGACCTCAGTCCGTGTGATTATTGGCTTTGGGGTTACCTGAAGTCGCAAGTGTATCGTGATCTACCGACATCTCTAGGGATGCTGAAAGACAACATCCGACGCCAATGCCACACCATAGCTCATTACAGTGCTGTTCACAACATTCTTTCTCGACTACAGCTATTGTTGAGGAATGATGGAGGACACATTGAGCATTTCCTGTAAAGAACATCATCTTTGCTTCGTCTTACTTTGTTATGATAATTGTTGCTATTCTGATCAGATGAAGTGCCATCTGTCGGAAATTTTTTGAATTTTTTATTTTTTTGGTTATAATAAAACACCATGTCATTCCAAGTATGTGTGTCAATTTGTACATTGTCTCACTGGAGGATTTGTTCTGTTAGAAGAACAGCAGTATTTTTGATTTCATCCACTATTATAATTTGTATTAGTTATTACGGTTATCAGCAGTGCCAATATTCAGACGTCCACATTGTGATTAAAAGTATCCGGACACCCCAAAATCATACGTTTTTCATATTAGATGCATTGGCTGCCACGTACTGCCAGATACTCCATATCAGTGACCTCAGTAGTTATTAGACATCGTGAGAAAGCAGAATGGGGTGCTCCGCGGAACTCACGGACTTCAAACGTGGTCAGGTGATTGGGAGTCACTTGTGTCACACGTCTGTATGCGAGATTTCCACACTCCTAAACATCCCTAGATCCACTGTTTTCGATGTGATAGTGAAGTGGAAACGTGAAGGGACACGTACAGCACAAAAGCGTGAAGTCCGACCTCGTCTGTTGACTGACAGAACAGAGACCGCCGACAGTTGAAGAGGGCTGTAATGTATAATAGGCAGACATCCATCCAGACCATCACACAGGAATTCCAAACTGCATCAGGATCCTCTGCAAGTACTATGGCAGTTAGGCGCAAGGGGAGAAAACTTGAAATTAATGGTCGAGCGGCTGCTCATAAGCTACGCATTACGCCAGTAAATCCCAAACGACACCTCGCTTGGTGTAAGGAGCGTAAACACTGGACGATTGAACAGTGCGAAAAAGTTGCGTGGAGTGACGAATCACGGTACACAGTGTGCCGATCCGATGGCAGGGTGTCGGTATGGCGAATGCCCGGTGAACGTCATCTGCCAGCAGTAAAATTCGAAGATCGTAGTGTTATGGTGTGGTCTTGTTTTTCATGAAGGGGGCTTGCACCCTTTATTGTCTTGCATGGAATTATCACAACACGGGCCTACGTTGATGTTTTAAGCATCTTCTTGCTTCCCTCTGGTGAAGAGCAATTCGGGGATGGCGATTGCATGTTTCAACAGATCAAGCACATGTTCATAATGCACGGCCTGTGGCGGAGTGGTTACACGACAGTAACATCCCTGTAATTGACTGCCCTGCATAGTGTTCTGGTCTGAGTCCTATAGAGTACCTTTGGGATGTTTTGGAAAGGCGTCATCGTGTCAAGCCTCACCGACCGACATCGTTACCTCTTCTCAGTGCAGCACTCTTGTGATGTATGGCTGGCATTCCCCAAGAAACCTTCCAGCACCTGATTGAACGTAAGCCTGCGAGAGTGAAGCTGTCATCAAGACGAAGGGTAGGGCAACACCATATTGATTTCCTGCGTTACCGATGGAGGGCACCACGAATTTGTCATTTTGAGCCAGGTGTCCGGATATTTTTGATCACATAGTGTATAAACCTCATCCTCAAGTGCCCACAGAAACTTTCAATGATCTGTAATAGTTTTTGATATGTATAGTAGCTTTTGCGATGTAAAGCATGATCTGAAGGCTCTAGCCTGGTCAGGCTAAATGAAATAGTTATTGATCAAATAAAGTTGTGGGATTGCTACTTACATGATAACCAATAAATTTGAAAATTTGGAAGTGACGTTAGGATAATGTTCGAACGCTCTTTGCCAGAACCATAAACCCTGCCACGAGTGGCAGAAGAAAGTGACGATAGAAGCTAGGAATACTGCAGACGCCAGAATGACGGAGTCTTTCATCACATAATCGATTTGAAAGCGGGACTCACCGACAAAGTGTTTCCATGTCCTATAGCTTAGGCTCATAGGTAAGCCAGACAAAATTTAGTGGGAACAGAGGTTGTGCACTGATAAATATGAGAGGTGGAGAGAGGAGCTGACAGGTCGCCGCGTTTAACTGTCGAGCGGGTAGCCAGCCGCGCCGCGGCGCTGGATTCATAATCGAGTAACAGAAGCCGCAGGCGAAACCGCAAAGCTGCGGTCTGCCATGCCGGGCGTCTGCCACGTAATTGTGCAGCGGCCGTACCTCTAGGCCGCTCTCGTCGATTGTCGACATGGGAGGGTGAATTAAATATCCAGGCTGCACTCTTACTGCTGTGGAACACTTTCTCATGACCTCTAATAAACTTTCAGACTTTAAACTTCTGGCCATATCTGTAAATTTCCATGCTATTAGGAAACTGTACCACTTAAACAGAAATATACAGGGTGGCGCACGAAATGTGTTACCAATTGTTTCTTTCACAATTTACGATGCACATCAGATATCCCGCTGGGACCCCTACTGTTGTGACTTGGCGAGACATCCAAGCCACTACGAGGTAGCCGAAAGGCACGCGTTTAAGCTCACGCAGGCTGGCGTGATGTCTGGAACAGTTAAAGGAGTTGAGTCTAGTAAAAAAGGTACATAGCTGCCGGAATACTTTAATCCATAATTGGTGAACATCGGTCGGACGGTACATGCATCACAAGATAAATAGCAAATGATAATGGCGCCTTGCTAGGTCGTAGCAAATGACGTAGCTGAAGGCTATGCTAACTATCGTCTCGGCAAATGAGAGCGTATTTTGTCAGTGAACCATCGCTAGCAAAGTCGGCTGTACAACTGAGGCGAGTGCTAGGAAGTCTCTCTAGACCTGCCGTGTGGCGGCGCTCGGTCTGCAATCACTGGTAGTGGCGACACGCGGGTCCGACGTATACTACCGGACCGCGGCCGATTTAAAGGCTACCACATAGCAAGTGTGGTGTCTGGTGGTGACACCACATCTACAGCAGTACCAGCAAAGCCTGGAAAAACTAATGAGTTACGAAATGACGTGTAATTCACGATACTGCCGCTAGGAGACTAATAAGCAGCAATGACTGACAATGACTGACTGACGGCACAGCAACGAGCGGCAATTGTCTTACTTTTTCATGAAACGAAAAGCCTTGTTGTGACTCAGAGGCATTTTCGACAACAGTTTAACACACAATGGGTCCTTTGCAAGAGGACCATCAACAGGTTGTACGATAAATTTGTGCAGGAAGGAACAGTATTGGAAGCGAAGCGAACTCGGCCTAAGCCTCTTCGTTCGCCGGAGAATATTGAAGCGGTACGAGTTGCTGTACAGAGAAGACCCGGGAAATCGTGTAGAAAGGCAGCAGTGCAACTGGCAATATCCAGACGCTCCGTTCAACGCAATCGTTAAAGTGACCTTCATATGTACCCATACAAGATGACCTGTGCACAGAAGCTCACTGAAGAACACATTCAGCAGAGACTACTGTTTGCTCAGTGGGCGGAGGATAGGGAAGAAACTCTCCACAACGTTTGGTTTTCAGACGAGGCACATTTTCATTTAGACGGTGTGGTTAACGAACAAAATGTACGCTTATGGGCCACTGAAAACTCACAGGTGCTTCATGAACGACAACATTATGCTCCGAGGATTACAGCGTGAGCAGCAATTTCCAGTCACAGACTTATTGGACCCTTTTTCTTTGAAGAAACTGTGGACAGCGAGAGTTATTTGAGCATGCTTCGCAATAGCTCCATTCCACAGCTTCTTGCTACTGCCTTGCCCATCAACACGCAGTGGCTCATCCAAGATGGAGTTAGGCCACGTACTGCAAACACAGTGTTGGAGTTTTTACACGAGCATTTCGACATGCGGATCATTTCACTCAGGTTTCCAGGTTGCGTCAATGACGTACGAAATTGGCCCCCCAATAGTCCAGACCTCAATCCATGTGACTTTTTTCTTTGGGGGTACCTACAGGAAACAAAATTTCCCGAAACGTCCACGTAATTTAATGGAGCTCAGAAGACTTATTCTTCAAGCTTGCAGTGAAATTACGGAAGACATTTGCCGTAGGGTAATCACTAATTTTAGTGTTCCTTTGAAGGAAGTTAGGAAACGAAATGGTGGACATATTGAGCATGTGCTGAGTTAGAACAAATCTCCATGAACGGCTCTTCATTGTAGTGTATGTTCCTTTCAGATTGTATTGACAATAAAGTTTATATTCAAAAACAAAATGGTAACACATTTCGTGCGCCACCCTGTATATGCATTCTTTCACCTGCACACACAGCACTTAACATTACAATTGTAAGAAACAACAACCAACGAACCAGCAACCAGCAACCACAAGCACTATTTCCATAGCTCCTCCAACAATCCAGTAGCTCATAAACATGCCAATTCACACACATGCTCCACAGAATACACAGAACTCCTCTTAAACCATCACACTACACACACGAACTAAATATAATCAAACAAATTACCATTTAAAATGAATACATAACAGACACCATAAACAAGCTCAACAAGAAGGAAAAAATGAAACAGTCCGACAGTCGCTACCCACTGAAGAGTACAGCCGAAGGATCTGAAAACACAGAGGCAGAATATACGGACTACAGAGCAGACCACAACATATCAGGAAAAAGAAACAGATGGTACACACTAACTTTCAAATATAAAATAGCGCTTAGAGTTGGACACATATTCAGAAAGCGAGAAACCCCAACAACAGTCAAACAAACAACACAGTTCAGCAAAGTCTAAAATCAGACGAAAGAGCCTGAGATAAATTCAGGAATATATCAATCCACAAACAACTCCTCTGAAGCTCAATACACAGGGCAAACAAGGAGAAACTTCCGAACAAGGCACACAGAGCACATGGGAGCTTTGAAGGGCGACAGCATACATTTTGCTTTCGCAGAAAACATAACAAATTAATAACCACAACCTCATTAATATCGAAACCGCTCTACGCATCCGGAAACACAGCAACACTTTGCACCGAAAACTAACATTAGAAGAACATTATTATCACAAACAAAAGTCTGTTATGGTGGAAGAGAAAATGTAGCAACTGACAACACAACACTTTGCAACAACACACTCCTTACGGCATTAAGTAAGGTGAGACAGAACACACACACACACAAACACACACACACACACACACACACACACACACACAGGGTGTCCCACTCATCTTGCTCACCGAAAATAACTATTTTCTGATTCGTTAAATGAAAAATTGTTTCAGGCAGTGTTTTTTAACAGCATTGGGTTGCTCTTGCTGAGGGTATACGTTTTATGTTTCCCCGTAGATGGAGGAGATACTGGGCAAGGGTTAAATTTTTATCTGCATTTTACTCAAGAATACACTCATCCACTCCAAGATGTGTTCAAAAATGTGTCCCACTGTGCCATTTTATCCACGAAACTAGTAGCTGTGGAAAAGATCAGTAATGCATAACGTCTGTAACTTAAGTGTCAGTTCAGTGCATTTCATGAAGTAAATCATATAAGCTCTTCAGGGTGCGTTTGAACATTTTGGATATTACAAATAAACATCGAATTAAACAGTACTGCTCTGCACAGTAACTGGAACTTGTTGTTGTACAGTACCGTACTACATTACTAATGACTATGCAGAGGAATCATGGCACTTTGCAGTAACTTTTACTGATACTACCACTACCTGAAAACAGAGATTTACATCACATGCTCAAAATAATGACCATTGGCAGTCACACTCTAGGGTCACTATGTGAATGAAGGACGCCCTACATTGTGTTACTTCTTCTTCTGTCATTGCTGTACAAGTATCAGTAATGTGTTGCTTTATAACCTCTGGTGGTGATGGAACAATTTGGTAGACAGCATCCTTGGCTGCTCTCCAAAGAAAAAAATCCTGCAGTGCAACGTCCGGACGTTGGGCAGATCAACTAACTGGCCCCCACGCCCAGTCGACGTATCAGGATGTTTATGGTCCGAAATTCGTCGTGTTCGTAAGGTGTTATGTGCAGGACATCCCTCATGCTGATACCATATGAACATCCTCTGATTCAGAGGTACGACGTCGAAGAGAAGAGGAAGAGCGTGACTTAAAAATCGGATATTTTGTCTGCCATTTTGGTTGCCATTTACAAGGAAAGGTCCGATTATGGTGTCTCCAATAATTCCACACAACATAATATCATTCCACAGACGTTGATGCTCTACCTGCAAGAGTCAATAACGCATATTTCTCATATTAAGAATTCCCTTGTTGGACAATGAAACCTCGTCTGTAAAAAGAACATGTGAGAAGAAATTAGGATTAGTGAGAAGTTCTTGGTGTAAATGAACATGGTAAGGACGGAATTTATGCCGATGCAGAATGCATACGTATTCAACACACCCTCACGTTGTATTCGTCGGCTGTTGACTTTGGGTTTCACTACTACGGCAGCGAGCACGATCAACTCAACGGCTACATCTGTTCTTGTTCTGCGACGATTTCTAGGTCTTTAATTTAAAGTTCCCGATTGACCTAGACGAGAAATCACGACCAAACATCCAGTGAGGAGGCGATGGCTTGTCAGGGAATCGTCTGCTGAATGCTGGTTGTACCCGAACAGAATTTCTACAGTAAATTACAGTATTGACATATAGAGTACAGCACAAGACAGTCTAAATAAAATGTACATGGTTCCACTTAAAAACAAAAATTAACCTCTAGCCCGTATCTGCCACATCTATGGAGACAAATAAAACGTATACCCTCAGCGAGAACTACCCAATGATGTCAAAAAACAACGGTTGGAATAATTTTTCTTTTAACGCATCAGGAAGAAGTTACTTTGGGTGAGGAAGGTGAGTTGGACACAGGCAATATATGTATAGAATCACTCCTCCATCAAATACAGAGACATAAAGAAGGAACAGAAATCGTAAGAACCTCCGCCACAACATCCAAAACCTTCTTTCAATATGCGCTACCTTTTCGGGACAGATGCGAACAGCGAGATGGTGTAATGTTTTGAATTAAGACCAAGATGTAAAAGTTGTATTTTCCTTTGTTTGGAAGTGACTGCAAGCCGACCATACGATCTATTACGTAACAGCCAAGTGCACAGCAAAACTGTATCCACAAATCTACCGCAAATACGGTTAGTAATCGCTGACTTATAGAGGTTCACTTTTCCTATTTCTTAATAACAGGCTCACGGTCATTCAAAGGGCATGCAGTATGCCAAAGAAACGGCAAGAAAACTCCGAAAACATGCTGGAAAGAACGGCAACATATGTAGACAGCATGCTGTGACTTAAGGTAAATAGGGTATAAAAGTACACTACTGGCCTTTAAAATTGCTACACAAAGAAGAAATGCAGAAGATAAGCCGGTATTCATTGGACAAATATATTATACTAGAACTGATATGTAATTACATTTTCACGCAAATTGGGTGCATAGATCCTGAGAAATCAGTACGCAGAACAATCACCTCTGGCCGTAATAACGGCCTTGATACGCCTGGGCATTGAGTCAAACAGAGCTTGCATGGCGTGTACAGGTACAGCTGCCCATGCAGCTTCAACACGATACCACAGTTCATCAAGAGTAGTGACTGGCGTATTGCGACGAGCCAGTTGCTCGGCCACCATTGACCAGACTTTTCAATTGGTGAGAGAGCTAGAGAATCTGCTGGTCAGGGGAGCAGTCGAATATTTCCTGTACGCAGAAAGGCCCGTACAGGACGTGTAACATGCAGTCGTGCATTATCCTGCTGAAATGTAGAATTTTGCAGGGATCGAATGAAGGGTACAGCCTCGGGTAGTAACACATCTGAAATGTAACGTCCGCTATTCAAAGCGCCGTCAATGCGAACAAGAGGTGACCGAGAGGTGTAACCAATGGCACCCCATACCATCACGCCGGGTGATACGCCAGTTTGGAGATGAGAATACACGCTTCCATTGTGCGTTCACCGTGACGTTGCCAAACACGGATGCGACCATCATGATGATGTAAACAGAACCTGGATTCATCAGACAAAATGACGTTTTATCCATTCGTGCACCCAGGTTCGTCGTTGAGTATACCACCGCAAGCGCTCCTGCCTGTGATGCAGCGTCAAGGGTAACCACAGCCATGGTCTCCGAGCTGACAGTTCATGCTGCTGCAAACGTCGTCGAATTGTTTGTGCAGATGGTTGTTGTCTTGCAAACGTCCCCATCTGTTGACTCAGGGATCGAGACGTGGCTGTACGATCCGTTACAGCCATGCGGATAAGATGCCTGTCATCTCGACTGCTAGTGATCCGAGGCCGTTGGGATCCAGCACGGCCTTCCGTATAACCCTCATGAACCCACCGATTCCATATTCTGCTAACAATCATTGGATCTCGACCAACGCGAACAGTAATGTCGCGATACGATAAACCGCAAACGCGATAGGCTACAATCCGACCTTCGTCAAAGTCAGAAACGTGATGGTACGCATTTCTCCTCCTTACTCGGGGCATCACAACAACCTCTCACCAGGCAACGCCGGTCAACTGCTGTTTGTGTATGAGAACTTTCCTGATGTCAGCACGTTGTAGGTGTCGCCACCGATGCTAACCTTGTGTGAATGCTCTGAAAAGCTAATCATTTGCATATCACAGCATCTTCTTCCTGTCGGCTAAATTTCGCGTCTGTAGCACGTTATCTTCGTGGTGTAGCAATTTTAATGGCCACTAGTGTATTTACATACTAACCAAGCAGTAAAAGTGTAATAATGTTCTTAAATTTTTGGAACGATACTAATTTCGCATAGTTTAGAATAAAGAAAAAGGCCACTGATGATGACATTATTGTGGCTGCATCTGATATGAGAAAGAAAAGAACAAAACAAAAGTGTTTTGGATCAAGGTGGACCCACAATCTCATATTGTTCTTAATATTATTGCCTGTGAAGACATAATAATAAATAAAAATTCCATATGTGGAACTGAGATAGTATTCTTTACTGCCTGCTGCAAATTAAAATTTTAGTCACAAGGTAGCAGCACAACTCATATCTGTTGATAAGTAGACATAAGATTCATTTGCCTCTGAAGTAGTATTAGTCAGTTACTACTGTCTTGGATATCGTAGTCATCATTACCAGATGATATGATAGTACGTGACGGTGATGGAAACATACGTTCGTTAGAAAGTCTGTCTGATAATACTCATATGGAGTCAGCCTCAACTCCAGTAACCAAATTTAGGAGATTGTTCAGGAATATTGAATATTATGGTATACTCTGGAGGACGGTTGCTGAGTAATTTCACCTCGTTTCATTTATCAACTCTACTTGTGTTTGTATCGGTATTACAGTGATAATATCTGTAAAATAGGACAATTCTCGACAGTGTTCGGGGTGTTTCCCGTTTCGAAACAAAAGTGCTCAGTCACTCACGGTATTGTTGCTGATAACTGTAATGTCCATTTCACTATTAACTTTAATGCTTGTATTCTGTACTGTTCGAGTCTGTCCATGGTTTGTTTCCCAACAGTATTGTTTGTCCGTTAGCAGCGTTACACAGCAGTAAGAAAAGACTGACGGATGAGGAGTTTCTAACGCTACAGATGAAAGACTACTGTGATGCATCTGACACCGCAACGGAACAGCTGACCGCAGCTTCATTATGTCGCTATTCAATTGCTTCCACGAGATGGAGTTCGGCCAACTCTTCATCATAAATGCTATCGACATCGCTGCATTTCATTGTTAGCTAACAACTCACACTGGGTGACGAAAACGCGACTGGACCGTGCGGTACAGATTGCAGGCTTGAGGGTGACGAGTAAAGTGGAAATTACTTTTGTCAATAAGAAGTACCGTGTGTGAGTGGGACTCATACAATACACAGAAAGCATACCGTCAGAAATTTTACACTTGTGTAAATATTTTCTGGACATATACTTATCCGAAAGCCACCTTGCGATATTTGGCGGAGGATAGTTCGTGTTACCACTGTCACCTCTCCCGATTTTCAGTCTCAGGCGGGAACAGTTCGCTGTAAGAACGACTGCCGACTCCATATGGGCTCGAATCTCTCTTATTTTATCTTAGTGGTCTTTTCTCAAGAGATACTCAGGGGAAGCTTATAGGTTGACGCTTCTAGGAGCGTGGAGTCTTGGAAATTTAACAGTAAATCACAGCGTGATGTAGAACTCCTCTGTTGCAGCGCCTGCCATTGCAGAGATGCTTTCGTGTTTACTATAAGAACCTCTAACGAAACGTGCAGCTCTTCTTTGAATCTTCTCTATTTCCTCTATCAATCCCATCTGTTAGGGATCCCATACTGACGAGGAAGATTGAAGCATTGGTCGGACAGGGGTTCTGTAAGCTACCCACTTTGTTAGGGGACCTACATTTCCTGAGGGGTCTTCAAATGAATCTCAGTCTGATAATTTTCCTTTCATGTAATCTTCCCTCTTTTAACCACTCCTTCATCATACTCCTAGATATTTTATGGAAGTAACTCCTCCCAGTGATTTTTCTCCAGACGTGTACCCATAAGACAATGGGTATTTCTGTCTGAGTTTATGCAGGACCTCAGATTTGGTGATGTTGACGGGTTCCTCATACATCAGTACTTAGAAAATACCACTGAATAACCTCAAACCCTTGTGTCTGTGAATACAGCACACACAAGACTAACTTCTATGTACATACGGATGTAGCATCAGTTAGCTGCCAAACGACCATGTAATGATGGTAATCGACAACGGCAGTGAATGGTCAAAATACCAATACTGAAATATCTGGACCTGCGTTTTGCATGTCGAGACAGCAATTAGGTCTCTCCTTTAAAATACAAAATCTAAGATGGAGGACATTTGGAATGGTCGAGGGCGTGACGACATCACAGTGAGAAGCCAAAGAAAATGTAAAATCAACAGCCCCTGCGTTTACTGAATCCCTGTCCTTTCCTAGAGCTAAATTTCTTAAGCATCACCACTGAATAATTGGGGAATTTCTGTAATCATCAGTCTACACATAATTTCTTGAACCCATTTTTCTTATAAGCACTAAGATGATCGACTGAGGAAAACAAACGTTTAAGGGTTACTCACACTTTATTCGTACAAAATATGGAAATTACCTAGATAAGAAGCAAGCAGTAATTACATAAAACTAAAAGACGGTACCTAAAACGAGAGTAGATGAAAAAT
Source organism: Schistocerca piceifrons (assembly GCF_021461385.2). Lineage (NCBI taxonomy): Eukaryota > Metazoa > Arthropoda > Insecta > Orthoptera > Acrididae > Schistocerca > Schistocerca piceifrons. Next base: position 361,072,227 of record NC_060144.1, on the reverse strand, counting down.
ATTGTGGGTGAGCGGTTCAAGGCGCTTCAGTGCGGAACCGCGATGCTGCTACGGTCGCAGGTTCGAACCTTGCCTCGGGCATGGATGTGTGTGATGTCCTTAGGTTAGTTAGGTTTAAGTAGTTCTAAGCCTAGGGGACTGATGACCTTAGATGTTAAGTCCCAAAGGACTTAGAGCCATTTGAACCATTTGAAAAATACTGTCGAATGAAGCGAGGCATAGCAAGTGATGGCTCCTGCTGATTCATATGTCATCGTAAGTATTATCCTTTACAGCAGGTTGTTGTTTTAAACAGACACAAGGGGATTCTACGAAGACGTGCTGGAAAGTAATGTCTCCGAATTCTTTTATGCAAAAACTATTAAGGCTGTTTAAGTAAAACAAACCTTATTAAAGTTCTGCATCTCTAGTCTTCATGTCTACATATTTATTTCTCAATATAGTCACCCTGGAGACGAACACATTTCTCCCAACAAGAGTCCAGTTTGTTGATTCCGTACCTGTAGAATGTTTGTTGACGGAGCCACGACCTCACTTTTGAGTGCACAGCTTTACCACTACTGACCTGAAGACCTCTAAGATGTTCTTTCAGTTTTGGAAACAGATAAAATCGGATGGGGTTATGTCAGGACTGTGTGGAGGATGAGCGATCACAGTGGACACTAGGCGTCGGATTGTTGCAGAAGCAGCAGCGCTTGTGTGTGGTGTGGCATTGCACGAACGCTTAGAATTAGAAACTCGATTACAGCACTCTGTTTCTCACGTACCGATACAGTTATGCTACACACCGTCACGTTTAATGCCACATTGCGGGTCCTTCTAGCGCTACGGGGATGCAGATATGGCCATGAAGAACGAAATTGTCGAATGATAATAGCGTTTGTTGCATTCAAAAAGCTTATATGGTTTCTACATAAAAAATCTGGATGCATTACTCTTCAGCGGGCTTCGTAATCTCAGTATTTTGATATTCGGGACCAATTTCATGACATTAATATATCAGGCGGTACCGGGTCAAGTATGAACACTGCGTATGAAATACTTGTGACTGGTTTATTTGACTGATAATATCAGTTTAGGCCGAATCAGGTTATTTCCGTATTTAAAACTGAAACAGAAAATGGCGTCAACTGGTGAACGTCAGTGTAACTTCGTTACAGCACGAAGTTACAGCATGTTATGGTACATCAGTGTTCGCTACAACGGTGCTATTCACATCACATAATCAGGGCGCATAATTACAAATATCGCTTACCTAAGACTAGACCCTTCAGGGTACTGAACGTGTTCATCAAAAATTTTATTCATATTTTCACGGGAGTTAGCTCATAGACAACATTTATTACAAAATGAGCGTGTTTTAAAGAAAGCGTTTAAAAGGTGAACCGGCCGGAGTGGCCGTGCGGTTCTAGGCTCTACAGCCTGCAACCGAGCGGCCGCTACGGTCGCAGGTTCGAATCCTGCCTCGGGCATGGATGTGTGTGATGTCCTTAGGTTAGTTAGGTTTAATTAGTTCTAAGTTCTAGGAGACTGATGACCTCAGATGTTAAATCTCATAGTGCTCAGAGCCATTTGAACCATTTTTTTGTAAAAAAGGAAATTCCTCTCATCATTATTTTGAACGGAATGGACATTTCTGAAAAGAAGTATTAATAAAAACATAAACAAAATGGAACAATGAAGTGTAGTCGAATGATGTCACGTCAAACAGGAAAAACTGGAAAATGAGGCGTTTAGAGGAGAGTATGTTTGCTGTGCGGTCATCTAAGTAATTTGCGACGCCAGACGTTAACCGGATATTAAATGCAGATTGGAAATTCCTTAAAAAACGGATACATGTTCGCATGAGACATGAGATTAAATGGAATTTCTAAAATCTTTGGGGGGAGTGACAACCGAACTAATGAAGTTGGCAGGATAATAGGTTGTGTGTAGAATCCGTACGTCCTTAAAACTGCAGGAAAAATATCATCCATACAATTCCTAAGTTAACAAACGTAGGGAAGTGCAGGAACATAATGAAATCAGCTTAAGAGCACATGCATCCAAGTGGCTGACAAATGTAATATACTGAAGAAATGGAACGAAAGTTGAGCATTTGTTAGATGACGATCAGTTTGACTGTGGCAAAGGCAAAAGAACCTTAGAAGCAGTACTGACGTTGCACTTCACAGTGGAAGGGAAACTGTAGAAAATTCAACACTCACTTATTGGGTATGTCGACCGTTTGACAAAGTAAAATGTGCAAGGTGTTCGAAATTCTGGTAAGAAAGCAGTAAACTACAGGGAAGGATAGCCAAGAGAGGGCCATTAGACTGGAAGACCAAAAACGAAAAGTATTGATTAACAAGGGTATAAGAGAGGGATGCTGTCTTTCACCACTACTATTCGGTCTACAAATCGAAGAAGACAGAAATGAAAGGGCTTTTGAAGAGGAGGATTAAAATTTAGGATGAAAGGACATCAGTGATAAGCTTCACGGATGAGACTGCTGTGCTCACATAATGTGAAGAAGAAGTACAAGATCTGGTGGATGGAATGAACAGGCTGATGAATAGAGTACGTGAATTGGTAACGAAATAGAAAAGAACAAAAATAATGAGAAGTAGCAGGAATTAGAATAGCGAGAAGCCTAAAAGTAAAACTGGTGATCACGAAGTAAACGAAGTTAATGAATTGTGCTGTCTTGGAAGCAAACTAAACCATGACAAACGACTCAAGGATCACTTAAAAAGTAGACCAGCACAGGCAAAGAAAGCAATATTGGCCGTGAGCAATCTACAGGCAACGAACGTAGCCCCATTTGATTAATAAATTTCAGAGACCTTTCGTCTGGAGAACAGCGCTGTAAGGCAGTGAATCGTCGATACCGCAAAAGACCAGAGCAAAGAAGATGCGAACGTTTCAGATGTGGTGCCACAGAAGAACGTTGAAGAATAGATTGATTGATAAGAAATTAGGAGGTTCTCATCAGAATCTGCGAAGAAAGGAACATACAGAAAACAATGACAGGAAAAAGGGACAGGATAATAGGACGTATGTAACGACATCAGGGAACAACCTTGCAACGCTCCAAGGACGGTAAACCCCAAATTAATAAACTACCGAATTAAACTAAAGAAGTGAGTCATCGTGACAGTGACGGCAATTGTTGACGATAAAATCTACACTGGTACTAGTTTGACTAACACCTATACCATTAAGATAGAATAGCATACAAAAAGGAGAGATAAAAGGAAAGGATTATAATAGATTCGTTATCAAACATATATAGAATAAATTCAAAATCATCTGAACGAAGGTTAAATCCAAGAAAGTAATTCAGTCAGAGATAACATTTACCGTGGAAGAGAGTTGTAGCCGCATCGAAAAGGAAATTCAATGCGACTACAATGCAGCTCGGATATGGAAATGTTCAGTTAGTTAGTTGCTCTTGAGTCGCTCTAGAGTACTTTTGCGATAGCTGTCTGGACGCAAACGCTTTTAGATTGTTTCAGTTTTGGAAGTTTGATAATTCGTAAGGTAGAGACTGAAGTTCAGTCATTCGACTGATGAAAGTTAATCTTTACCGTTCTCAACGCGACGGTATAGTAAGACGAGTGTTAGATTTCAGTTGAGTGATAAAATAAAAATGATATTGGTTTATCGAACAATGGATCAAAGACAGGAAAACATCTCGTAGTCTTGAGTAGGACACAATAAAACGAAGACACGAAGAAAGGTAAGCACGCCGATTACTCAAAAGTTGTCGTGAGCGTCACCATTCATCTTGAATGATATATCGATATGCGTGTGTTGTAGGGACAAACAATTGATTACAGAAAGAACAGCAAAATATGAGTCAAAAGATAAAACTTACGTGTCGCCTAACTCATTCAACGGACAATACAATGTGTATTAATGCAAGCTGATTGACTCTTTAAGTGAGTACATGAACAATCTACAGTGAAAAGTGATTAGTTTAAACCAGTATTATGGCGTATTAAAAAGAAATTACTCCAACATAATTTATCTCTGGAGTTACGTCGGACCGTTGTTAACAACTTGACGTAGCTACGGCATAGCAACGGAATAGTTGACAGCAAAATGTCATCCTCGCTATGTATGATGTGAAAAACGACCGCAATGATGAAATCAAGAATCACGATTTCATTTCATCACGGAACTAACCGGGCCTAAAATAAAAAAGAAACGATTGCGGTTTACCAGTTCGCACAAGCTGAGAAGACTGTTGTGAACAGATAACAGAATATTTCTAAACCAGGCGAGGAGTTGTGATCGTACGAGAGTTACAGGTGCTGTTCCACGGTATACTGACGGGGACGAACATCATTACGAGTCGCGTCTCCTCCTGGCGAGTGAAGAAGGAGGGAAGGGACGTCACAACCTCCATGGTATCCGATGCAGCCGTGGAAGGTGAAAACTGTAGGAGAGACAGAGTTTCGAATATAACCAACAAATAATTGAAGAGTGGGTTGCAAGTGGTACTCTGAGATGAAAACGTTGGCGCAGAAGGGGAATTCGTGACGGGCTGCATCAGTCCCGTCAGAAGAATAAAGACTAAAAAGAAAAGTCTTTTCTAAAATTATTTGTCTGAAGTGCAGCCTTACACGCACACCTATCTAGAACGATAAACAATACAGGCACGAAGAGAAGAAGAGTTCTTGAAGAAATTGAGGGCAGAATGCGAAACTTTTGCAAATGAAAGAAAATCCTGCGTCTTGGTGGTGGGGAGACGGTATGACTATAGAGCGAGACTATGGCTTCAATGCAGTGTCTGTAGAGCGAGACTAAGGCTTGAATACAGTGTGCACTTTCTTATATGTGTTGGCTGCTAGAATTACGTACGGACGAACATACTTGCACAGCTTGAACTAGAGTAGAGGATTTAGGACTGCTGGAAACAATATGAAATTATTAAAGTGTGCAATCACTTTTATTTCACAGCGCACTTCAACACAGCAGTTCCAGTACTCCCGTCCTGATTCTGTTTTTTCGTATCTCCTAATTAATATATGAGATACTTGAGCGTCAGGAAAATAATTGCCTATTTTTCATGAGTGGGGTTGATACTATATGGAGATCTGCAGATGCTTTATATTTCAAGGGTTTCACAATGAAATTAATCTCTTGGAACCATCAATTTCGTGCAATAATTACCAATAAAAAACCGGAGAACCGTTTTTTAATTGCAACACTTACGAGTATATTTCAACGTAATTCCCCTAAATTTAAGCGCACTTATTCCAGACCTGGCCAAGCTCCTCATTTTCTTCTGCAAAGAATTCTTGGTGTCTTGTGTGTAACCAGTTTCCCACTGCAGCCTGGACTTCCTCATCATCAGTGAGCCACGAAGAATTTCTATCAGTGGCTTAAAAACATAATCTGAAGGAGCCAGATCGGGGGGATACGCTGTTGGGGCGAGTAGACGAACTTAACGCCTCTGGTGGTATCTAATGTGACTCCAGCAGTGTGTGCCCTCTCTTTGTCCTGCAGTGACAGAACGCCTCTGGACACTAGTCCATGCCGCTTCCTCGAAATTTCTGGCTCCAGATTTTCATTCTTAAGGTTTGTGTACGTCGCACTGTTTATGTTTATACCTCTCGGGGTGTAATGTTCCAGAATTGCTCCCTTATAGTCACAAAACGAAGTCAACATGACCTTCCCGGCGTTTCTTTCAGTTTGTACCTTCTTACCTTTTCGCAGATGAAGAATGTCACCACTCCATTAAAGCCTGCTTTCGTTCAGGCTCGTAGGACCAGTGGAACTAACCCGCCCACTAGCACATCTGTCTTCGACTGAAACAACCTTTACTATATTGCATAACATCCGACCGTGAATTTCGATTGGTTTCAACCCTTCAGCTAACAGATACCGAGAGACACTCCGCCGCTTCACGTTAGTGTAAATTTGCAAGTAGGTCGCCATCTTGTTTCACTGATCCCCATCATCCGTTCGCGACGTAGGCGTACCAACAATGGCTCATAATACCACCAAAAAACAACAAAGAAGTACAAATTTGTTGAAGTTTACAATTTTTTATACAAAGTTTCCGGTTATTTATTGAATAGACACTGTACCTATTAACATGACTCCATCTAGTATCATAAAGTTCTCATGGTTGTAGGTAACAGCTCTGGTATTCCGTCACTCTCCTACGTTCATCCGACTGAAGTTGGAAGTCATGGGTTTTCCTTCGTCTCGATGTGTACATCTGAAATTCAGAATCTAAGTCAAATGGTCGGTTTTGGTGACGATGAAATCATTTGCATGTTATGACATGAAATGGTACTGGTAGAAACCTGTTATGAAGTGCAACGAAGTAAATATCGCTTCGTGGCATAAATTTGCTACTGTCATGATTTATTCACGGTACACTTCCCAATCAGCAATGATCAACGACATGAGGATGCAGAAGGCAATGGAAACCACTGCATTAAAAACACGTAACGTGTATCCACAGGACATGTGGCCTGTAATTGAAGAAGTGTCATGATGATCTCTCCATTGGCAAAAGATTCCGGAATAGCCCCCATTCGGATCTCCGGGAGGGGACTGCCAAGGGGGAGGTTACCATAAGAAAAAGATTGAATAATCAACGAAAGGATAACGTTCTACGAGTCGGGGCGTGGAATGTCAGAAGCTTGAACGTGGTAGGAAAACTAGAAAATCTGAAAAGGGAAATGCAAAGGCTCAATCTACATGTAGTAGGGGTCAGTGAAGTGAAGTGGAAGTGAAGTGAAGTGGAAGGAGGACAAGGGTTTCTGGTCAGATGAGTATCGGGTAATATCAACAGCAGCAGAAAATGGTATAACAGGTGTAGGATACGTTATGAATAGGAAGGTGGGGCACAGGGTGTGTTACTGTTCAGGCAGCTTTGGGGAATTGAATTTGGCAATGAAAGTGGCTGACTTTTTGCTTTCTCCATTATTCCTTCATGTTCGTTGCTCTACACTGACTATCCCCTGGGATACCCATTCTTGTTTTAACTCGGCTACGTCCATATCCACGATATCACGAGACGTTACATACCCTTGCTTGAGTTGAGAGAGTTGTGCATCTCAACTACAATGTCATATTCACAGAGTTTGTGTGAGGTCTTTCGGAGTTCCACCTGCTTTGATCTGTTGGTTTCGACCAACAGGAACCCATTAGGCCACTAAGTCCTTCGAAACCCTTATGGATATAGAATTCACCCATTCTTCATCTTTATCACCAGAAATGCATTATTATTGATGACTCCACGAGCCCTGTTACTTATGTCCAAGTTATTGTTATTATCAGGAGGACTAGCCTCATTCTCTTCGGAGAATAGGTGTGATTACGCCCAGGAGGTACGCCCTTCCCAATGGGAGCAGAAGGAGACGAATTCGAGGGTTCCATCTCGGTCCCACGAGCATGTCCCACGAGCATCTAAGGAAATAAGACTCCACTCAGAGCCCCGCGTGCCGGAGTAAGCCTTATAGAATTGAGGTGCTGCAGGTTCCTCGGAGGTTGCCCACTAACGACTGTTGCGCCTCAATAGCTACGCATCCCATTAGCGCGCAGCATACCTTGAGATTGAGGTTTTTTTATGGAGATTTATTCCGTCCTCGCAATCCGGGCAATCAAGCCAAGATCTCCGTTACCTGAGACACACAACGTTCCACCGCCGCGCCGCTCGGTGGTCGCTGAAGCATATCCAGAGCTTGACGGTGACAGGGGATTGACGGTGCTTACCACTGGTCTAGGGGTAGCGTCTTTGATTTATAATCAAAACGTCTTCGGTCCCGGGTTCGATCCCCGCCACTGCCTAAATTTTGATAAATAATCAGCATTGCCGGCCGCAGTGGTCTAGCGGTTCTAGGCGCTCAGTCCGGAACCGCGGGACTGCTACGGTCGCAGGTTCGAATCCTGTCATGGATGTGTGTGATGTCCTTAGATTAGTTAGGTTTAAGTAGTTCTAAGTTCTAGGGGACTGATGACCACAGACGGTAAGTCCCATAGTGCTCAGAGCCATTTGAACCATTTAATCAGCATTGGCAGCCGAAGACTTCCGGTATAAGAAGTCAGCCTCATTCTGCCAACGGCCTTGTCAAAGAGGGAGGAGGAGCGGATAGAGGTTCAGGGCACTCTCTTGTCCTAGGGGTGGGAAATTGCCCCTAAAGGCGGAAGAATCAGCAATGATCAACGACATGAGGATGCAGAAGGCAATGGAAACCACTGCATTAAAGACATCTAACGTGTATCCACAGGACATGTGGCCTGTAGTTGAAGAAGTGTCATGATGATCTCTCCATTGGCAAAAGATTCCGGAATAGTCCCCCATTCGGATCTCCGGGAGGTGACTGCCAAGGGGGAGGTTACCATGAGAAAAAGATTGAATAATCTATGAATGGATAACGTTCTATGAGTCGGGGCATGGAGTATTAGAAGCTTGAACGTGGTAGGGAAACTAGAAAATCTGAAAAGGGAAATGCAAAAACTCAATCTAGATATAGTAGGGGTCAGTGAAGTGAAGTGGAAGGAAGACAAGGATTTCTGGTCAGATGAGTATCGGGTAATATCAACAGCATCAGAAAATGGTATAAGAGGTGTAGGATTCGTTATGAATAGGAAGGTAGGGCAGAGGGCGTGTTACTGTGAACAGTTCAGTGACCAGGTTGTTCTAATTAGAATCGACAACAGCCCAACACCGACAACGGTAGTTCAGGTATACATGCCGAAGTCGCAAGTTGAAGATGAACAGATAGAGAAAGTGTATGAGGATATTGAAAGGGTAATGCAGTATGTAAAGGGGGACGAAAATCTAATAGTCATGGGCGACTGGAGTGCAGTTGTAGGGGAAGGAGTAGAAGAAAAGGTTACAGGAGAATATGGGCTTCGGACAAGGAATGAAAGAGGAGAAAGACTAATTGAGTTCTGTAACAAGTTTCAGCTAGTAATAGCGAATACCCTGTTCAAGAATCACAAGTGGAGGAGGTATACTAGGAAAAGGCCGGGAGATACGGGAAGATTTCAATTACATTACATCATGGTCAGACAGAGATTCCCGTATCAGATACTGGATTGCAAGGCGTACCCAGGAGCAGATGTAGACTCAGATCACAATATAGTAGTGATGAAGAGTAGGCTGAAGTTCAAGACATTAGTCAGGAAGAATCAATACGCAAAGAAGTGGGATACGGAAGTACTAAGGAATGGCGAGATACGTTTGAAGTTCTCTAACGCTGTAGATACAGCAATAAGGAATAGCGCAGTGGGCAGTACAGTTGAAGAGGAATGGACACTCTAAAAAGCGCCATCACAGAAGTTGGTAAGGAAAACATAGGTACAAAGATGGTAGCAGCGAAGAATCCATGGGTAACAGAAGAAATACTTCAGGTGATTGATGAAAGGAGGAAGTACAAACATCTTCCGGGAAAATCAGGAATACAGAAATACAAGTCGCTGAGGAATGAAATAAATAGGTAGTGCATGGAAGCTAAGACGAAATGATTGTCGGAAGGACAGACTCAGCAAACAGGAAAGTCAAAACAACCTTTGGTGACATTAAAAGCAACGGTGGTAACATTAAGAGTGCAACGGCAATTCCACTGTTAAATGCAGAGGAGAGAGCAGATAGATGGAAAAATACATTGAAAGCCTCTATGAGGGTGAAGATTTGTCTGATGTGATATAAGAAGAAACAGGAGTCAATTTAGAAGAGATAGGGGATCCAGTATTAGAATCGGAATTTAAAAGTGCTTTGGAGGACTTACGGTCAAATAAGGCAGAAGGGATAGTTAACATTCCATCAGAATTTCTAAAATCATTGAGGGAAGTGGCAACAAAATGACTATTCACGTTGGTGTGTAGAATATATGAGTCTGGCGACATACCATCTGACTTTCGGAAAAGCATCATCCACACAATTCCGAAGACGGCAAGAGCCGACAAGTGCGATAATTATCGCACAATCAGCTTAACAGCTCATGCATCGAAGCTGCTTACAAGAATAATATACAGAAGAATGGAAAAGAAAATTGAGAATGCGGTAGGTGACGATCAGTTCGGCTTTAGGAAAAGTAAAGGGACGAGAGAGGCAATTCTGACGTTACGGCTAATAATGGAAGCAAGGATAAAGAAAAATCAAGACACTTTCGTAGGACTTGTCGACCTGGAAAAAGCGTTCGACAATATAAAATGGTGCAAGCTGTTCGAGATTCTGAAAAATGTAGGGCTAAGCTATAGGGAGAGACGGGTCATATACAATATGTACAACAACCAAGAGGGAATAATATGAGTGGACGATCAAGAACGAAGTGCTCGTATTAAGAAGAGTGTAAGACAAGGTTGTAGCCTTTCGCCCGTACTCTACAATCTGTACATCGAGGAAGCAATGATGGAAATAAAAGAAAGGTTCAGGAGTGGAATCAAAATACAAGGTGACAAGATATCAATGATACGATTCGCTGGTGACATTGCTATCCTGAGTGAAAGTGAAGAAGAATTAAATGATCTGCTGAACGGAATGGTCTAATGAGTACACAGTATGGTTTGAGAGTAAATCAGAGAAAGACGAAGGTAATGAGAAGTAGTAGAAATGAGAACAGCGAGAAACTTAACATCAGGATTGATGGTCACGAAGTCAATGAAGTTAAGGAATTCTGCTACCTAGGCAGTAAAATAACCAATGACGGACGGAGCAATGAGGACATCAAAAGCAGACTCGCTATGGCAAAAAAGGCATTTCTGGCCAAGAGAAGTCTACTAATATCAAATAACGGCCTTAATTTGAGGAAGAAATTTCTGAGGATGTACGTCTGGAGTACAGCATTGTATGGTAGTGAAACATGTACTGTGGGAAAACCGGAACAGAAGAGAATCGAAGCATTTGAGATGTGGAGCTATAGACGAATGTTGAAAATTACGTGGACTGATAAGGTAAGGAATGAGGAGGTTCTACGCAGAATCGGAGAGGAGAGGAATATGTGGAAAACACTGATAAGGAGAAGGGACAGGATGATTGGACATCTGCTAAGACATGACGGAATGACTTCCATGGTACTAGAGGGAGCTGTAGAGGGCAAAAACTGTAGAGGAAGACAGAGATTGGAATACGTCAAGCAAATAATTGAGGACGTAGGTTGCAAGTGCTACTCTGAGAAGAAGAGGTTAGCACAGGAAAGGAATTCGTGGCGGGCCGCATCAAACCAGATCAAACCAGTCAGTAGATGGATGACCAAAAAAAAAAAACAAAAAAAAAAAAAAACACTTCCCAAACTAGTGTAGTCCATTCTTTGTTCTCTTCAGTTCTCCTGCTACACTGTTCACTCATTCTCTCGCCGTGTGTCTTCTTCCTCTCGTCGAACGATTTGTCCCCAATTTTGCTTTTTATCTTTCAACCTCTTGTTTTTAATACTCCTAAAATAAGTCTTCAAATCATGTCTTATTCTGTTATATTGTTGCTCTCCAAGAATTTCTTTACCTACCAGATACCATTATCTTATTTCTCCAAGGCTATTAGAATATTTATTTAGCTAACCTGCTGCCACCCATTCTACACATACACTTAAAGAACTTCAGCCCCTTTTCCGCTATTTATTCGGAAAATTTCTTATGCTATGGTACATATCATCATTTCTTGTGATATAATTGCAGCTTTAGGGTTTCCAGACTAGTTAATGAAAACGTTTCGCTCACAATATGTGAACGACTGTTCGAGTTCTCTGCTCCAAGTGTACTAGCTAAATGGATGTCATCCAGCTTCGTTTGTGTTTTCAGTTACTATTATCGTGTAGAAATTGAGAATAGAAATTAAAATTTTTCAGCAACTATTGTGGTAGTACCTAAACCACTTACACGATGGATGGCAACAAATCGATCAGAGCCTTGATTTTAATTCAGTTTATGATATGGTGTTCCCATCTAACGTCCAATACCTTTAATCATTTATGGAATCTAATGTAAAAATTCCGACTCAAATCGTACCATTGTTACTGCGAAATATGCGTGAGCACAGCGATTCATGAAAAAGCGATCTAATGATTACTGTGAACATTTTAGCCGTTGTAATCAAAGGAAACATACACCACAGTAATGAACTCATTAAAAACCTTTGAGAACAATATTTAAATCACAACGCATTTGTTTTAATTAAACGGCCGAATATAAAATTAGCAGTTAATTAAAACATGATGTACTGCGTGATATTAAACAACGGAAGTCACCAGAGCGGCAATTCGTTACTGGTTTCAGCTTACGCATATCACTGTGTAGCGTCCTCGTGATTTTGATTGGAGGCTCTCAAAAGTGTGTAGGCTATGACGTCGTGGGCCTCTTACAAAACAAGACGAAGAAAATCACGATGTAGGAGAAAATGACGTTCATCCACCAAGTGAGCATTTTGAAAAGCTACAATAGACGCATTTGAAGCTATGATTGTTTACCCCATACTGCACGTAACCGAAGCCGATAACGCTCGATTTTCTTGGTGGTCTGTCATAGTAATGACATCTTTACAATATTATACAGTTAGCTATCGGTTTGTTGTAGATACTGAATCGTCGCGCTGTCATGTCTCACATTAACTATTACCAAATATATTACCAAAATCTGCACCCAGTGCTCTGTTTGTAGTCTTGAACTTTGGGATGTCTGGGTGGTTTACGAATAGTCATAAGTTTTTAGCAGTTGTAGAAAATGCTGATGACTTGTTATTTTAGCTAACTGTTGAGATTCGCTAGAAGCTAACTGTGGTTAAATCTTTTAAAAATATGCATGACCAGTCCTCGCAGGTGAGGCTCAATGTAGTGCCACCGTAACCGACATGTGTGTTGTTTTAAAAAACTTATTAGGGATTCATCGATTAAAATAAACCATGTGTTAATATAGAGGCATACCGTCAACAAGAATTTACATATGCACATAGACCAGCACTGGAGATTCAATGCTCACACCGAGTATGTAGCAAATAACGGTTGTCGGGTGAGGAATGAAGTAATTAATATGTGAAAAAGATGGTTTAGTGTCGTCTACAGTGCTATAGTTCAATTCTATTATCTTGGCGGCTCGCGCATGCCCGCCCAGACACGGGAGATTACTGCATTGCCAATTGCAAACGACGCACGCACCAAGAGAAGCAGCGCCATAGTATAGTATAGTTCGCAAACTTACGTTTAGGGGGAACGCGCAGTTTATGAAGTAAAGCCACCACGGCCGCATTAACCCTTTCGCTGCTATAGAGACGTGCTCCCCGCATTCCGCGCTGTGCGCGATTTTGTCATCACTGCACTGCTCGCCTGTGCAGACACATGGCGTTCCTACTGCTTTGACACACTTATCATTCGATTTCACAAAAACTAACTGGCCCAAACATTTGATTTTTACACACCTTCTTGACTGATACCTTCCCACCATAAATGACTTAATTTTGTTTCGATGTTCAACGCAGTTATTGTGCAGCATTAAATGTAGTAAACCATTGCACGAAATGTTGAAGAGTTTGCAGAGGTAAAAGTCCATAGCGCATACTTTCCGTATGGTCGATTTTAATTGCCACACTGTTGAGAATGAAATGTGGACAAGATACCTAAATTTCATATAAAATTTACTGTATAACAGTATCTCATTTAATTTAAGTGCCAGATTGGTGTCGTATGTAATATTGAGAAATGTTCCGTCTTTCGCGACTGTAATAAAGTTTTATTTACACTGGGCGCCTTTGGCTTTATTTTAAAGCACTTCAATCAATCAAAAGGAAGTAGACCAAATATATTAAACAAAACATTAGGACCTGAATATACTGTGTATCAGTGACCTGCTCTGAGCTATGTCAAATATAATTTGTGTGTGTGGCACACACAAACAGCATTTATTTGCTAAAACACTGATCAGCCGACACAAACGTTGAATATTGTGTTACCGCAGCACAAAACTACGAAAGGTGACTTGGCAATGGAGGAGACAAAATATTGTCCACTGAAGATGCTTCAAAAGAGATAAATGCGTCTGGTCTAAAAGAGACGCTTATTACAGTTGCAGAAGAAGAATATATTTCAATAGAATTGGTAAAACTGCGGCTGTGGAACAAAATCAAGAAAGAGAACATGTGTATTATTGCATATGTGCCTTAGCATTTTATTGTTATCAATCGCTGCGATTGTCATCTGAATCGCTGTAGACAGTGTCGCAGTCCTAATCATAAGGTCTTAGAGTGATGACGATGGGTTCAAGCAGATTGTCAATAACAATTTCCCTGTCCATGTCCTCCTCCTGTAGCCTTTGTGCATGCCGAACACATTCAGTCATTGCTGAAGGAGTAATTCTGTCTGCAAAAGCTTTTCTGTATCGGCAGTTTTAAATGTCACGTTCTGCGACATACCCTTTCACTTGTGCCCAAATGAACTCTATCGGATGGTATTGACAACGATACGGTGGCAAACGCAAAACTATGTGTCCATGTTCCTGTGCAGTGCTATCGATTTCATAAACTTTTGTGCGAGGCTTATGGAGCGCTGCAAGATTCAATACTTCAGCACGAGTTTGGTTGGCAGTATGTGGTATAATTTTACTTCCAAGCCACAACATGATATCGGCTTTTTTTGTACTTGTTGTGGGTGTCTTGTCAACAACAACGGAGTGATAACGCGCATTGTCCATTACAATCACCGAGTTTGCAGGCAAGTAAGGGAGAAACTGATTCCTAAACCACAATTTAAATGTCACTGAGTTCATTTCGGAATGATAATCCCCTGAATTGCTCTTTTTTGCCCGGAACACTAATTTGCTTTCTGGAATGAATCCGGAAGCAGAACCAGCGAGAAGCACCGTTATTCGTCCACCTTAACCGACTGGTACCTTAAACCCACCCGAACCATCGCTCATTTTCCAACACGCTTTCCTTGTGTGATTTTGGTTTACCCATGTTTCGTCCAAGAAAAAAATGTTCTTATTCCCGGAATTTCTTACTTCAATAATACGTCTTAAAAACTGCGCCCTTGGAGCAGCGATATCACTACATACCATTAAAAACTTTCTTCCGTCATTTGTATCTACATATTTGAATCCAATGTTTTTAAGTATTCTATTCATTGAAGTCATACTACCTTTAAAATTTATGGTTTCACGCATTTTCACAGTGATTTTTTTTTACAGTAGGAAATTTGCCTGTGTTGCACATGTTGAGCACTTCTCGTCTTAGAACAACTTTGTCGAAATTATCTAAATTGGTTTCAGTCCTCTCACGAGTGCAATATCTCCCTGGCGATCTGAAAAGTGGGCTACCACAGGTCTCCGTAGATAATTTTCCTTCATTGGCAATCCGCTGAACGGTTCTCAAGTTAACCCCTGTCGCTTCTTCAGTGCGTTCCTGAGATCTGGCGACGTCTGTGATAGGTCCACCGTTTTCTGCTTCGCGCTTGAAAAAAGCATGTATCCTGTAAATTATGTCCCTCGCCTGTTTATGGAGTCATGACAACTTGCAACAAATGCGATAAAAATTCACCAAATAATAACTACAATCACATTTAACCCTCGCACTCGCCAAGACATTCACAGCAGACCATTCAGAAAACTGCTGAACACTCATTGACTGTCAGCAGATGCGTGACGTCAGGTGCGTAGAACGAGCCTTAAATCGACCGCAGTCGTTCATGGTTCCAACTATACAGAGTGTCATTCTAATTGGGGACATTGAAATATCCGAAAATCTACACATCAGATCAAACAAATTTATAACTAAAATTTGTTTGTCTCCGAGGGGGACATCCAATGATACCAAATCCGACAAATTTGTGGTCAAATTTGTTATAATTGGATGTCCCCTTCCGAGAGGAACTAATTTTCATTAGGATTTCTTTTGGTTCTGTGTTTCGTTTTCAAGAGATTCCAATGTCTACAGTTAAAATGAACACCCTCTATAACATGATCAGTGTTTATAAATTGGGAAATATTCCATATTTAGCTGCTGTAATAAGTCTTTTATTTATACCAGAGTCATTTCGCTTTTTTCTAAAACGTTCTGATTAAAACAAAGTTGGCGGAGGTACACCAAACTGAATTGTGGACGTGATAAAACATAGAAACTAAAATATATTGTCAGTGACGCACAGTGTGCTAAGAATTTGTGTTTGTCGCAACGGACAGCAAATACTTGCCAAAACATAGATCAGTCGACGAAAACATTGAATATGATGTTGCCCCAGCAGCGAAGCAAAGAATTGCGTCAGACAATCAAGCAGCTCGGCAACGTACAAGTCGAAATTCTGCTCTAAATAATACTTTTAATACTGTCACAAAATAATATATTTCAATATGAATAGTATAACAATGACTGCGGAAGAGAAGATATACAAACAAAACAGATAACATGAATATTGTATGTGTGCCGTTTCATTATTTTTAACTGCTGCGAAAAGAAATATTGGAGGACAAAATTAGAAAATCCGAAAACTTATTATGATTATGATGAACAGACAAGGCACTAGAAATTTCAAAAAATTACATTCAAACGAATAAAATTCATGATTAAGACACTTCAATAATGTTTGTAAATAAAGAAAATATTAAGCAGCGAGTAAGGTTTGAACTCGAAACCTTTCAATTAGCAGCCAAACACCTTTACCATTATGCTAACGCAGCTCGCCACTCTATAGAACTCCTGTAGGATTCTAAAACGTCACGCAAAATACCGACAAACATTGTTGGTATTACTATGAATTACTCACGTTTCATCGAAGTACAATAGGAAATAAACAATTACCGCTGTTCTTTATTGCAAAAAAACGGTTCGTGAGAATGATACAAACACCTTTCCTTGCTATCACCTGAATTAGGAGGCTTATTGCTTGTTTGGTTTAATTAATTAATAAAATATGAAGCAATTGGTACAAAGAAAAAATTTCTATAAAGGAAAGTCTGCTATCAAGATATTAATTTTGTTCAGTTACTTTATTTATGACTGAACGTTTCTAAAACTGAAGACACTCGTCCGTGCTCTGCACTGCAGTCGAGCTCTGGCAACGTCGTGCTCTATTCATTGGCTGACTGTGCTTTGTGATGTCAGATGCGCAGAACGAGCCTAAACTCGTCCGCCGTCGTAAATGATGCGCGCTATAGTCTCTCATCACACAGGGTAGGGCTGATCAGACCTACAGCTGCAGTGAGAAAAGTACAGTGAGGAGCTCTACAACGATGTTATGGAGGCTTCAGCACCGTATCTGCAGTCGTCGTAACAATATAAATGGGCGAAAATGAACACACTTCGTACGCTGAGATCGTACTGTAGACACTTTTATTGTTCTAAGATGGCCGGTTTCAACAGTCTTACGTTCGCATCGTCTCATGTTATGAAACTTGTTATAAAATTTCCATGTTACATTAAATAAAGTCAAAGCGTAAAAGGCACACCTCATGAATACATGTCTTAGTAAAAATTCACAAGATAAAATGCACACAATTAATAAAGTAACAAGTTCCATAATATCAGATGATGTAAGTGTAAGACTGTTGAAACTGGTCATCTTGGAACAAGAAAAGGTTCTACATTGGAATCACACGGTGTACAAAATGTCTTCATTTTCACCATACCGATCGCACCATGGAACGGCATGTGTATTTTGAAATATAAATGGGCGTATGTCTCCTGGGCCTACAAATAACAGAAGGGGCTGCCATCCATTACCTAAATAAAACGCAGTACGAAACTAGCAATAAACCCGTTAGTCACAAACAACTTAATATTGACACAATGACAGCAGAAATGAAATTTCTCTGGCTCAAGGGAAAAATTTAAATTTCTTTTCCGCGTGAACGCAACGCTTCAGATAATACATTTTGAGACAAGTTGTCGACTCGTCCACTACCTTTCGCACATGGGCCATATCCCAGATATACGAATAGAACTGGTAATGGGACAATAACTACCTATGACTGTGGTGAAATCGGATGACTAGATCATGTCTTATGGGAATATTGTCTAATTTAAGATGTAATGGGGACTGCCTTCCATGAATGATGGGCCTGACCGAGGCGCAGTGGCTTGTGTCTCTCAGTGATAAAGATAGCAGTATAATAGGTGCCAACTACAACGGAGGGATATCTGTGGAGAGATCATACAAATTCATGGTTTCTGCAGAGAGTCAATGGCATTTTCAGACGGGTGCTGATAACCTCGCTGATGTGCGTCCTAAAACACTATTAATCATCATCATTAAGCATTTTCAGTAGTTACAGGTGCAACAGCCTGCATGATTGAGAGACCTCGCCCTCTAATACTAGCCGACGTGGCCTTGCTTGTACTGGTACTGCGAACTGCTGAAAGCCAGAGAAACTCCAGGCTTGTTACTTTCTGGCCCTGAGGATTGGCAGGTTTATTTTATGGCTTAACATGATGCTGTCATCACGGGTAAGATATTCCAATGGTAAGAAAGTCTCCATTTGGATCTCTGGGCGGGATTGCTTTTGAGGTTGTCGTCACTGGGAAAAATATGACTTTCATCTTCGAGTCTAATCGTGGAATGTTAGATCTGTTAATAGAATTGTTAGGTTAGATAATTTAAAATGGGAAATGGATAGGTTCATGTTAGATATAGTGGGAATAAGCGAAGTGCGGTGACAGGAAGAGAAAGACTTTTGCTCAGGTCACTAAAGCTTTATAAATACAAAATCTGTTAACAGGTAATGCAGAAAGGTCTAAAAATCAATGTACAATAGGAATGTGGGTAAGCTACTGGGAACAGTATAATGAACACGTTATGTCAACTCCGATAGACACGAAAACAGCAGCCACCTGTAGTAGTACAAGTTTATTTGCCAAGTACGTCCGTAGATGATGAAGAGGTCGATTGAGTTAATGATGAGATAAATGAAATTATTCAGATAATCAAATTAGATAAAAAGTTAATTGCGACGTGTGACAGGAATTCGGTAGTAGGAAAAGGAAGAGAAGATATTTTAATAGCAGACATGGACTGTGGCTGAGGAATGGCAAAGGAAGCCGACTGGTAGAGCTTTGCATAGGGCATAATTTAATCAACGCTATCACTTGATATAGGAATAAAATGAAATAAGATTTATATGGGTAAGAGCCTTGAGTCAGTGGAAGGCTACCCGTTGATTGTATAAGAGACGATGTTGCTGTTCGAATGCTGTACTCTTCAGAAACGGTATGACAATCAGGCCAAATCGCCCTTCCACACGGTGGAAGAGAGGTGCCGTAAACGTAGACGCCACACTGATTTACATACAAAAAAAAAATCAAGAAACTTACGCAATCTGGATATGTGTTGTTAAAACTGCCACTGAAACTAGCGTACATTAAGAAAGACAGCTGGCTACATCCATCAGACGGGGAACCCTGCGATGACTGGAGACAGTAGTTCGTAGACAGGCTTCATCACTCTTACACCGGCTTTCATCCACCACGGCAGCTGCGTGGATACCAACAAGAGCGGTGTGGTCGAGGGAGTAGCAGCCAACCTATACAGGAAGCCGATCTTAGCAGGGCAGCAGTCTTCAGAAAACACCTTAAGGTGGCAACGGGTCTTTTTGCTGGAATGTCGTGGAGAAATTACGACGGGTTTCGGATGTCACCCGCGGATTCAACAGGTTGAAAATACACTGGGAAAAACATCAGATGGAATATCACTTATACCTGTAATTAACATTCCACAGCCCACCATGTTGGTCTGCTATCGGGTACCACGCTTAGGTGATCTAATAACGACGCTGCAATAACCATTTATTCCCTTTTGTACCTTCTCTAATGGCTGAACTCCAGTGCGGGAGGGGGGACGCCACAACGATCATTCATGGTCCCTGTTGAGTGAACAGGAGTAAGGTGAGTCCGACGAGACACGCGAAAGATCTGGATCTGCTTCGGTATTTCATTCTACCTCCGTAACAGAGTTGTCAGCGAGGTCGGCTGCCAAGCCGGGCAACTCCCGTTATAGCCAAGGATTCTTCCTTGGTTGACGGGTGGGTACGATGTGTACTCGCACACGTGATGGCAGTTTAGGTGTTTCTTGAATGAGAAGTAGCACCTTCAGAATCTGGAAACAGTCGGGAGAGCGATTGCTGACCACATATCATTCTATACTGCATCTGCATGACGTAGAAATGCAGACACGTCCTTCAAGGATGACGAGCTCTTCATTCCGCATTTAAAGTTCACAAAAACAACCACTTAGGCACTCAGAGGTTACCTGAGAACAGTATGTGGCCTGGTACATTGCAAATACTCGTACATTTCTCCAGTCAACCATGGACAGCATCGGTGTCGTCAAAGGGACTGGTATATGAATGGAACTTCCTGTCAGTGTGGTGATAAGCGTGCGTCATCGATGCAGATAAGCGTACTATAGTTGTACCGAGAACGGAGGGATATTTGTTGAGAGGCTAGACTAACATGTGGTTCCTGAAGCGGGGCAGCAGTCTTTTCAGTAGTTGCAGGGGCAGCTGCGTGGGTGACTGACTGATCTTACCTTGTTCCATCGAGCAAAAAGTAGTAGTAGTAGTAGAGGGGTTTTGTGGGCGCACGACCATCGACCAAAAAGGCCACTATGTCCTGGCACAGCAAACGGCTGAAATCAAGGGGAAATTTTTCCCGACGGCATGCAGTTTTACTGTATGGTTAAATGACAGCGTCCCCTCGGTGAAACCTATTGACAGCTTAGCCAGGTGACCGAGAACACAGAGGCCTTCCGCAGAGCTTCTGATAGAGACGAAGAGGTACTTAAACAGTTTTTAATGTTGAAGAGTAACAAGCACACAATAATTTTAAACGAACATACCACCACTTGACTGTATTGTTGCTCATTTAATTACGACCCAGGTTTGCTTTTTATGCCATTTTCCAGTGATTGAATTTATGTCATTAATATATTTTTTGGCGAGCGAATATTTTTTTATGTACGGCCAGTTTTGAACTTGATATCCTGCTATATATGTTAATGACTTAAACTGTCACTTGAAAATGGCATAAAAGTCCGAAACCGGGGTCGAAATTAAATAAAGAACAATATAGTCAAATGCCGGTGTGCTCATTTCTTTTTTTAAAAAAAAGGTACTTATTGTAAGAGGAGCAGGAAACAGTCAGGTTAACAACTTACAATGTGCTGCTAAAAATGACCAGTACGAAATAGGAGCAACAACAGCACGCAGTCGTGTAGGGTTTGTCGAAGTTTAGCAGCGACATGATCACCCCTGGGTCAACAATGCTGTTAGTCATGTGAACAAAGTGTTGAGCGAGTTGCTTTCGACTGAATCAGAGTCTCATATCTTTGCCATGGCTTTTGCTGCGAATGGGAGAAATGTATACGCTAATCGTGGTCTCTCCGAAATCAAAGGGGGAAGGAAAGAGTGGTTAAGCACCTTGCAGACAGTATAAGGATGGCCACAAGCACACACGATAAAATTCCTGTGATTACTGGACTCCAAGGGGCTCATTAGGGTCAGGTTACAGACATAGAGTACTGAAAGAAATTAGAGGAGTTCATGACCATAATACATGTAACATTTTCCAGAAACATGAAATTAATTTCTTTCTTCAGAACATTATAGGGGTGGAAAAACAGTATGGGTAAGGTTACTGTACGCACAGATGCGGAGAACTCTGAAGGAATAGATGTTCTGTATCTGTGCCTGTGCCTGTGCCTCTCTGAAAACCATGTAACGACAGGGAAGGAGAATTTAAATATCAGGAAGTGTAAACTCGTACCATTTTCGTATAGAGTTGACATGGAAGAACGTGGAATTGTCATATATAGAAAAGTCGGACAAAAGTAAAAAATATTGAAGGAAATAGTTTTTTTGTTGATCAGAACCTACAGACAGGTGCTAGTGAGTCTTTACAGCACAGAAGCCTACAGAGGCTTCTACGAAATTTTCAGCTATTTATAAGAAGTCTACATGTATTACTGTGCTACCTGTCAGATATTAAGAAACAGTCAATAATTTGTGGAGACTTCACTGCAGATCTCATAAAAGATACATACATGAAAAAGTAACTGGAACTATTATAAGGGTGTTTCAACCTAATTTCAGTATTCAATGTTCCAATTCATTTGCAGCACAATACTAACGTACTGATAAAGAACATTTTTGTAGACAGTGCTCAGACTGAAACAATTAGCGTGTAGTCGGTTGCTAATGGACTATCTATTGCAGACTTCATGAAAATAACCAGTATTGGACATTAAAATCCGGAAGCAGATTCACACAAAGCACTGAAGCGTGTTATTAAGAACAGGATACGCCCGCCCCCGGTAACTGAGGGGTCAGCGCGACAAAATGTCAATCCTAAGGGCCTGGTTTCCATTCCCGGCTGGGTCGCTGATTTCCTCCGTTCAGGGACTGAGTGTTGTGTCGTCCTATCATCATCATTTCATGCCCATCGAGGCGCAAGTCATCGCAGTGACATCAAAACGAAAGACATGCACACGGCGAACGGTCTTCCTGACGGGAGGTCCTAGTCACACGACATTTATTATTTAGGACAGGATACGATATTTTTAAGAGTAAGCAAAAACGGG
Organism: Schistocerca piceifrons; assembly: GCF_021461385.2. NCBI lineage: Eukaryota > Metazoa > Arthropoda > Insecta > Orthoptera > Acrididae > Schistocerca > Schistocerca piceifrons. Next base: position 361,049,734 of record NC_060144.1, on the reverse strand, counting down.
TGGTATGGGATGAAGTATATGTAGAAAGAGATGCTATTGTAAAGATAAGTTTATTCCATAGTAAATCTGCGTGAATATTTGAAAGTTGCTTTCCTAAAAATTTCACAGGAGATCCAATAAAGAACAGTAAGCTCTGGATAACTAATGGAGTTAAAATCTCTACTATGAGGAAAAGGAAAAGACCAAAGAGAGTCAAGATTTGACATTACTTACACACTAAAAAATACTGTAGTATTTTAAGTAAAGTCATTAAAATGTCCACAAGTATGCATATCCTGAAAGAAATAAATAATGCACATAATAAGATTAAAACTATATGGGAGATTGTCAAATGGGAGACAAGACAGGCAGTCAGTGTACAAGATTATATAACAATTAAAGAAATTGAGAGTGTTGTAACTCATTATTCACAACTGGCCAATACTTTTAACCACCAATTTCTAAACATAGCAGAAATTTAAGGGTTAAATGGTTCAACTGAAGAAGCGAGAAAATATATTAAAAGTGTCTTTCCACAAAACATTAAGTACACTGTTATAAAAATTCTAAAAGCCATTGGTTCTTATGGTTTTCATGGAAATTCAAACAGTATTTTGAAAATTTGTTTCCGCATAATAAGAAATGTTCTCAGTGATAAATGCAGTGCATTACTGGCTAAGGAATTTTTTGAGACAGTTTAAAATGCAGTTATTCAACCATTTCATGCAAAAGATTACAAGACACACATAAACAACTATTGTCCGGTTTCCATACTACTACCTTTTTCCAAGGTATTCGAAAAAGTTATAAACTCAAGAGCAGTTACACATTTAAGTAGAAACAATTTACTTACTATATCACAGTTTGGATTCCATAAAGTTTGTTCAACTGAGAATGCAATTTATACACTCACTCATCAAATAGTACAACCTTTAAATAATAATATATCGTCAGTGATATTTTTTGTGATCTCTTCAACGTCTTCGATGATGTAGATCACAACACTCTCTCAGAAGAACTAAGATTTCATGGAACTGATGTCTTTTCACGCAGCTGGTTTGAATCATGGTTGACAAACATAATGCAGAAGGTTGTACTGAATAATTCAGACAGTGCAGGAAAGGTAGAAAATTTTTTGTGACTTGGGTAAAAATCACAAAGGGAGTGCCACAGGTCTCACTTTTAGACCCACTACAGTTCATTACGTATGTGAATGACCTTCCACTTTACATTCAACAAGCAAAATTAGTACGTTGCATAAAGTACTAGCTTTATAATAAATCTTGTTAGAGAGAATGCAACAGAAGAGTTAGTAAAAGAGATTTCCCAAAGAATTATTAAGTGTTTCTCTGAAAATTGACTCTCACAAAAAAGTTTGAGGAAATACAAGTTCTCTTAAACACCAATTGAAGTTGCACATCAGAAGAAGTCAATAAGTAGGGTAACAAGTCCCAAATTTTTGGATGTAAGTACTGATGTAAATTTCAACTAGAAGAGCCATATTATTGAGCGTGTCAAACAACTGAGTTCAACTACTTTTGCTCTTTGTATAATCGTTAATCTTGGAAACAAACGTAACAACCTCCTACCATATTTTGCATATTTCCACTCAATGTCATACAGAATAATTTTGTGGGATAGCTCATCACTTAGAAAGAATTTATTGATTGTACAAAAGCGAGCAATAAGAATAATGTGAGGTGTTCACCCACAGACATCGTGTAGGTACCTCTTCAAGGGACTAGGTATCTTAAATGCGCTGTCAGAGCACATAGTTTTGCTAATGAAAGTTATCATAAATATCTCATCACAAATTGAGAACAGTGATGTATGTATCTATAACACTAGAAGAGATAAATGACCTTTATTACCCATTGTTAAAGCTGTCAGTGGCTGAGAGAGGAGTTCAATATGCAGCAATAATAATTTTTTATCATTTACTCAATAACAAAAAATGACTGAAAAGTAGCGAAGCAGGTTTAATAAGTAATTTAAAATCATGTCTTCTGGACAACTTTCTATTCTATTGATTAATTTCCACTAATAACTGGCAGCCAGTGAAAAAACCTAGTTTTAAGTCCAAGTTGCAAGAGTGCAAGAAAAACGATAATGTGCTCATTACTGTTAACACTAATCATGTAAACATATACTTCAAACTGACTTGTTCCATATAATTTCGATAAACTAATTGTTCAAATGATCTGTGGCACATGTAACTAACTAACTAATTAATCTGTGAATCTTACAGGTTTGCTGTGCTGTAACAATTATGTGTGTCTTTGATGTCAGCTGTGTATTTATGTTGCGGCTAATTGTGCTACTGTTCTTATTCTGTAAGTACTGCCTGTGGCAGTCTGTCTCAATATGTTTACTTTATGTGTGTATAATCTTTGTCAACTGTAATTCTCTTTAGTCTGTCTAGGAGGTATCAGTATTCATTTGTGAGTGAGCCCATGGGGCATTCTTCTTATCTGATGTAGACTCCACCTTTCAACTTGAATAGTTTTGCTGTGTGATTACATTCACAGTGGATGAGACACACCTTATGTCTGCGTTTCTTGTATAATGCTTTTATGTTTCATAGTCATTCAGGTATATTGATTGTCTCTGAAGCTGGTACACACATGTGTACCGATGTAATATCAAATAAGAGTAGTGTACATGTGTCAGGTACATTCATAGCTTAGTTTTATTAATTAGGTCTCTGGTGTTTTCTAAGCTTCCGTTGTTCATAGATGTATGGTATTTTTTTAAAAAGTGTGCGTGTATCTGGCTAAATGATATGTTGGTGCACATCTGAAATTAGTCTCAGATCTGCTTAGCGCAAATGCATACCAGATCAAGCTTATGCATTTGTGATAAGCTACTGGGCGTGGATTCATTGGGTTTTTCTATGTTGCTTTCTTCATCTTGATTTCTGCGCAGGTCGATACAATGTTTGTTAAAGTTTTTGTATATCAATTTGGATGTTTGGTAGTGACACTTTTTAGCCTTGTTGTTTGATTTTCTGTTACGAAATTTAGTATTCTCCTGGAATAGTCCCCTCCGTACATGATGACTAACGTTCTCTCCTCATCTTCTTCTGTGACCATTGCACTGTGTGTCTTCAGTTTCTTGTCCATGTCTTTGGCTGTTTTCACTTGTCTGGTTGTTGCTATCGATGGGTTTTATGTTCTGTTTACTATTCTATCTGATTTATTATGCTGTCATTTCTCTGGTTAGATCTACATTAAAATTGCCTGTTCCTTCTTTTACTTCAGATTTTATTAAACATTCACTTTCTATAATGATTCTCTCTATTGTTCTGTGATTGAAATGTGTGATTAGACTATGTCTGTGACACTTTCAAAACAAGGCGTGTCTCATCTACTCTGAATGTAATCACACAGCAAAATTATTCGAGTTTAAAGGTGGAGTCTCCATCAGATAAGGATTCCATGGGATCACCCACAAGTGACTTACTGACACCTCCTATAGGCTATGTTTGTGTTCATTCCGCTGTATTTCTTCCTGTGTCGGGAGCTTAATTTCTATTATTAGCAATTCATTTATAAAATATGTGGATCTTTTCTCTTTTTTCTGGAATGTGTTGGTCCTGTTGTGTTACATTTTATTCAACCGGTTTTTCAGTTCTGCTTATGTTTCTCCAATTTCTGTTCTGTTACTCTCTCTACATGGAATTCTACCAGATCAGTAATGTCAGAGACGAGGACAGGCAATCGCTGTCGCCAACGATCAGTGCAACCTAGGTGGACCACAGAACATTTGAATCGGCCAAAGTAAGTTGAAACAGAAGTCGAGACGGAGTTCTATACCGGCCGCCTGAATATGGAGCTGAGTGTGACTTGTTGTCAACAAGAACCATTATTCCGGCCGGAGCAGCGAACAGTTTTTACCTTTGGTCTACCAGATGACATATTGCAACTGGGAGAGAGAAAGTACTAGCCCAAGTCTGGTTTCCGCTACGGCACGTCGAATGCAGTATGTAATGGTGACTTGTGCTATCTTGTGCAAACCGTTGTGTCTGTGTTGGTATACTGAGACTACTAGACATTTACGTTGGAACAAAACGAAGAGGCCGCTGTTGGGCCTGGAGTTTATTCGGCAGTGCATTATCTCATTTAATTGTATTTCGAGTTATTCGGCAGTGCATTAACTCATTTAACTGTATTTCGGGTGAAAGGCTAGGTTTGGGTATTGTAGAGCAGTGTTTCATCTAATTTAATGGTATTTTAGGGATATATTTGCCTGTTGTTTTTCCGTGTGTCCTTGCTACGTAACGTACATTTCGTTAGTGTGTTCCAGTAGATTGATTGCCTGTTTGTGTTGTCTGTTAGGTGTATGCTTAAAGTGTAGGCCTTGCTCGGTGCACTTGTGTTGTCCTTTTGTTACATGACTTGTTATTTATTGTTTCAACTGGTGTCCCGTTTATTGCAAACAAATATAAATATCTGATGGAGCACATAGACGTAAGTTACACAACCAAAATAAGTCAACTATTTGTGAAGATTTCGGCGACATTCCACTTAAAAGTCAAAGGGTTCCTCCTTTGAAACTGGCTGTAGTTTCTTTCAGGACTGAAAATAAAACAGTGCACGACGGCAGACATAACTGCGGATGCTCAGGTTTTTCCGGATGTTGATTGCTGGCGGTTGACTGTGAAGTTAGCAGAACTTCCTTGTGTAAAGTACCGGGAGGACAAGAATACCGTGTTCTCTATACAACAAATACAGCTAGAGACGCTACAGAGTAATGTGTAGCACTGATGTAACATGAAATCTGAAGAAACATTGAACAGTTCTTCTTAACAACACAGGCAGTACAATATCGTATTTATTCGCCAATACCAGACCCATTTTCAATTAAATGTCTTATTTAGTAAACACAATCGTGATGGCACGTAAGTTGTTAATTATTACGAGTTTTACACTACTGGCCATTAAAATTGCTACACCACGAAGATGACGTGCTACAGACGTGAAATTTAACCGACAGGAAGACGATGCTGTGGTATGCAAATAATTAGCTTTCCAGAGCATTCACACAAGGTTGGCGCCGGTGGCGACATCGACAACGTGCTGACATGAGGAAAGTTTCCCACCGATTTCTCATACACAAACAGCAGCTGACCGGCGTTGCCTGGTGAAACGTTGTTGTGATGCCTCGTGTAAGGAGGAGAAATGCGTACCATCACGTTTCCGACTATGTAAAGGTCGGATTGTAGCTTGTCGCGATTGCGGTTTATTGTATCGCGACATTGCTGCTCGCGTTGGTCGAGATGCAATGACTGTTAGCAGAATATGGAATGGGTGGGTTCAGGAGGGTAATAGAGAACGTCATGCTGGATCTCAACGGCCTCGTATCACTAGCAGTCGATATGACAGGCATCTTATCCGCATGGCTGTAACGTATCGTGCAGCCACGTCTCGATCCCTGAGTAAACAGATGGGGACGTTTGCAAGACAACAACCATCTGCACAAACAGTTAGATGACGTTTGCAGCATCATGGACTATCAGCTAGGAGATCATGGCTGCGGTTGCCCTTGACGCTGCATCACCTGTGATGGTGTACTAAACGACGAACCTGGGTGCACGAATGGCAAAACGTCATTTTTTCGGATGAATCCAGGTTCTGTTTACAGCATCATGATGGTCGTATCCGTGATTGGTGACATCACGGTGAACGCATATTGGAAGCGTGATGGTATGGAGTGCCATTGGTTACACGTCTCGGTCACCTCTTGTTCGCACTGACGGCACTTTGAACAGTGGACGTTACATTTCAGATGTGTTACGACCCGTGGCTCTACCATTCATTCGATCCCTGTGAAACCCTACATTTCAGTAGGATAATGCTCGAGCGCATGTTGCGGATCCTGTACGGGCCTTTCTGGATACAGAAAATGTTCGACTGCTGCCCTGGCCAGCACATTCTCCAGATCTCTCACCAACTGAAAACGTCTGGTCACTGGTGGCCGAGTAACTGGCTCTTCACAATACGCCAGTCACTACCCTTGATGAACTGTGGTATCGTGTTGAAGTTGCATGGGCAGCTGTACCTGTACACGCCATCCTAGCTCTGTTTGACTCAATGCCCAGGAGTATCAAGGCCGTTATTACGGCCAGAGGTGGTTTTTCTGGGTACTGTTTTCTCAGGATCTATGCATACAAATTGCATGAAAATGTAATCACATGTCAGTTCTAGAATAATATATTTGTCCAATGAATACCGGTTTATCATCTGCATTTCTTCTTGGTGTAGCAATTTAAATGGCCAGTAGTGTAGTTGACCGGTTTCGATCATCTAAAGAGATCATCATGAGACGTACATTCCTTGATGACAGTAGAAATCCTTAAATCGCTGACGTAAAACAGGCCAGTGATTGCTGGATTGGCGAGGAATGTTTTCCACGCCTGCACGGACGGACGTGATCCACGCTAGCGATTCCAACAGTCCTTAAGGAATGTAGATCTGATGGTGATCTCCTTATGAGATCGAAACTGGCCATCTAAAAATAAGAATTAACAACTTATATGCAACCACGAAGGTGTGTTCTAAATAAATTATAATATTAACAAATCACTATTTTTCTGGGATAGTATTCCAAAAAAAAGTTAAATTTATTTTCGCCTTTACGGAAATTATATGTATGTACGTGTTCGATTTCTGGCACAAATTTCCATTCTCGTCATTCTCTTACACTCGTGATGGTTGTTCCTACTCGTAATTGCTAATAAATATCTTGTATTTATAATTGCTCTAGCCGCCACATAGCATGTTAATTCAGACATCTAAGCCACATCCGAAGCAACAATACGTGTGTGTGTGTGTGTGTGTGTGTGTGTGTGTGTGTGTGTGTGTGTGTGTGCGCGTATTTTGTGCTTAGGAGCGCTAAACAGCGTGGAACGAATGTTGAAGAAAATTATGAAAATTGGATCATACACTCTAAGACAAAGGGAAAGAATAAAAAAGACTTAATCACAAGTAAAACGACGAAGGAGCTAAAAGGAAGGCACAGAGAAACGACACTGGCTGCCCATTTACGTAAAATATAGGCTAGCCAGTCACCCTGTGAACATATTAAAACGATCACACTAAAATCTCGATAAATACGTTGGACACTTCACAAAACTTTCAACTCTTACCACATTTGTTTTATCTTTGCCTAAGAGAGATTGAAGGTTCATCGGAAAATCAACCGCTGCCTGCTGGTCGGAAAATAAAACGCAGTTCAGTAAAATGTCGCGCACGGTGTTCTGTACGCCACAAGCGCCACACACTGGACGGTCCTCTAGCCAGAGAAAGAAACCACGCCTCATAGTGGTGTGGCCTATGCAAAAACGAATGAGTAGGACCTCATCCCGTCAACGCTTCTGGAAGGAGGTACGCCATGGCCGAGTTATGTGCTTTACTTTAAGGAGCCTATTTCGGTCACTTCGAGCCTCCCACCGACGCAAGACTCTGGAGCTCAACAACGAAGTAATACCATGCAAGGGGATGGCACACTGAAATGGCTCAGGATTAAGAAACGCCTCCTTGGCTGCTAGATCCGTCCTTTCGTTCCCTGCAGTTCCCGTGTGCCTTGGTATCAACCCGAAAGACATCCCCAGTCGTCGTAGTTGGAGGACGGTTTCCGGGATAGTCTGGACTACTTTATCTACCGGGTACAAAAATTGCAGCGATTGAAGGACACACAAAGAAATGGAACAGACAAGAAATTTATCACTGGAAGAAAGTTTCATCTGCTCGAGTGCCCGCAAGATCGCACATAATTCTGCATGAAAGATAGTAAAGGCTTGAGGCTGTCGGACCTTGAAGACACTGTCCGGGAAACAATAAAGCAACCAGCACAATACCCCTGTTCCTACCCATCTGTTAAAACAACTACATAGTTATGGTGCTCAGATGAAATACTAGAAAATATCGCATTAAATCGGAAGTGGAGTGCAATCTCTCCTGTACCGCACCAGATCTAAAACCATTTTTGGCCTATCCAGTAACCAGGGCGGCAACAGTTAAAAACCTGGATTTGGGGTCGTACTTGCTCCACACTGTATGACTCCAGCACACTCTGCACCCGGATCCCAAATGGTCTTCTGGCTTGAGGACGGTTGGAGAAAAGGCGTTCCAAAGGCGGACGAGCAACACTGTGGTGTGCGGGTGAACTCAGAGCAGCGAGGAATTTATATTCCTGAAGAACCATCAGGAGCTGCTGCCGGATGGCAAGTGGCAGTTCCCCAACCTCAGTACAGATGCTGGGGATGGGACTGGTCCTATATGCACCGGTGGCCAGACGAATCCCCTCATGGTGGATGGTGTCAACGATATTCAAATAAGAAGGCCTCACTGATCCACACATCGTGCACCCGTAGCCAAGCTGCGATTGCACGAAAACCCTATAAAACTGGAGGAGAGGTGCCCTGTTCACCCCCTTAAACCTGTGGCTAAGGCACTTGATGATGTACAGTGTCTTAAGGCTTCTGGCTTTCAGGCCTCTCAGGTGTGCAACCAAGACAATTTCGGGTCGAAAATGAGGCTCATAAACCTCACCGAGTCTCTGAAATGTAGGATGGTGCCCATCATATGCAAGTCAGGTAAATTGTAAGTTTCAACTGACAGCTCGCTGTTTCAACACTGGAGGAGGAACATTGTGGCAGCACCTGGAATAAGACCACCCGGCGGCCAAACTACCCTAGACGCGGCCTCTTGGCCAACAGTTCGAAACGTTCGTTTCATTTAATTTTACTGGGAGATGTGTGGTCCTTTCCTGGTTTGAGGAGAGGTATCAGAGCTGCCTCCCTCCATAAACTTTGGCAGTTGTCGGTTTGCCGTATAAGATTAAAATATGTGAGAAGTATTTCCTTTAATGCCGCTGGCAAATGTTGGAGCATACAGTACCGGATTTGGTCGTGTCCAGGTGCAGTATCACGAGCCTCAGACATCGGCGATTCCATCCCCTACATGGAGAAAGGGTGGTTGTAAACCTCTAAATTTTTTTTTATCTGAAGTCCAATTTTCCTCTCTACAGTCGCACAGTAGCGACGAAACTCCGAATTCTGGTTGGTATTGGCAGTAGTTTTTGCAAAATGCTTTGCCAGTGCCTGAGCAATGTTTCTGCGTGTTGTTTGGAGACACCCCTGTTTCAGTAAACGACTGTATTTACCGTAAATCCTCCAGATGGACTCCCATTTCCTTGTAGAACAAGTGGAACGGTTGATGCAGCCCAGGAATGCTTGCCTAGACCTTTTATTATTCTCACTAATAAAGCATAGATCCCTGGCCCTCGCTACTCGAAAGACCTTGAGGTGTCTGCTGTCATGTGGCACTTAGAATGTCGAGGAAATTCACGCCTTTCCCAGATTGGAACAGCACTCACCTGTACACCAAGGTAAAGATCGCATCCTAAGATGACCTGAGGATTTTGGGATGGATAGGGCAGTGGCATTATGAATCACTCATATAATGTGGTCCGTCCATACTTGTTCGCTGTCATGGTGTTCGAGTGCAGCCATCTGGCAGGACAGTGTCCAGTTACCCCGGATAGCTACCCATTTGGGTGGCTTCTCTTCAGGTAGGGCTCCAACCAACAGGTGAAAGCGAAGTGGAAAGTGGTCACTGGAATGAAGGTCGCCTATGACCTCCCACTAAACAGTCTGTGAGGGCAGGAGAGCAAAAAGAGAGGTCGATGGCTCATAGTGACTCAGTAGCAGTAGAGAAATGAGTGGGATTACCTGTATTGGATGCACAGATCGTGAGACGTCATGAGGCTCTCCAAAACAGGACTGTGAGGGCAATTAGAGATCGAGGCATTGAAGTCTCCCAGAAGGATATGGGCGGGGGAGTTGTTCCAAAATATATGTGAAAGCTTCGGAGTCTACTCTACCTAGCAGAGGTAAATACAGCGAGGAAACTAATCCTCTGGCCAACATGAATTTCAACACTTCTGCTTGCAAGTCAGTAACATGGGGACGAGCAGAGAGGTGGTGAGCATTCTTTCACCAGAGAGGTCATCCTTGCCGTATAGCGTATAGCCCTGTAGCACAGGGACGTCTGTATCTTTAAAATGTGTTTCTTGCAAGCTCCAGCACAATTGGCATGCCTGTGCCAGGCGTTTCAATTCCTCCACATGAGTCATGAATACATACAAGTGCCTCTGTAATAGGGAGTTGTGTCATTGATGTGGTCTTAACTTACCCCCTTTGCACCGGAGATGTGAAGCACTTACAGAGGGATAGGCAGCGGAGTGGCTGTCTGGGTCCGAGGCATATAACTCCAAGATGTCCTCCTCATCAGTCAGACGCATCAGAATGACGTCTGGCGGCGCCCGGGACAGCTTTTGACCCAAAGATCGGGATCCCTGCCCTACACATTGTCTCTTTGAGGATGAAGGGGAAAAGGGGGGGGGTTCAGAGGCACTCTGCTTTTCATATGCCTTGTGGATGTTCACCGCTAACCTTTTGTTGGTCTTTCCGTAGCAACTGCCGGGATGGCGTTGTCCATACTTTTTTTTTTCCTTGGCGTGTACACTTGCAAGAACATGCTATTGGTGGATACAGGCATGCTGGACGTCGTCCGTGTCGAAGTGTCTTCTTTGGAAACAGGTTTCCGCACCAAGGAAGAATATTAAGTGGCAAAGGCAGGAGGTTTAGTCGCCCTACATTCTTTTTTGCCTTCAGAATAGGGGATCCGTTTGGTCACCGTTATTTCTTGTATGTTGCATTCCTCAGCAAAAGCAGGGCAGTCTCGGCTCCAGACGTGATGGCTCCCAGAGTAGTTGATGTAGATCGCTGGAGACGGGCATGGAGTCCCAGCATTATGGGCTGCTTTCCTGCACTTCCCACAGGTCACGTCACACGCACAGCTCATGATTGTATGGCCAAAACGCTGGCATTTATATCATCACACAGGATTCAGTATGTAGTGTTTAACTTAAAGTCGAAGGAACCCTACCATAACACGTTCAGGCAGCGTCGGGGAATTGAATTTGACAAAGAAAGTGGCAACCTTTTTGCTTTCTCCATTATTCCTTCGTGTTCGTTGCTCTACATCGACTATCCCCTGGGACACCCATTCTTGTTTTAACTCGGCTACGTCCATATCCACGATATCACGACAGGTTACATACCCTTGCTTGACTTGAGAGAGTTGTGCGTTTCAACTACAATGTCATATTCACAGAGTTTGTGTGAGGTCTTTCGGAGTTCCACCTGCTTTGATCTGTTGGTTTCGACCAACAGGGACCCATTAGGCCACTAAGTCCTTCCAATCCCTTATGGATATAGAATTCACCCGTTCTTCCTCTTTATCACCAGAAATACATTATTATTGATGACTCCATGACCCCTGTTACTTATGTCCAAGTTATTGTTACTATCAGGAGGAGTAGCCTCATTCTCTTCGAGGAATAGGTGTGATTACGCCCTGGCGGTACGCCCTTCCCAATGGGAGCAAAAGGAGACGATTTCGAGGGTTCCATCTCGGTCCCACGAGCATGTCCCACGAGCATCTAAGGAAATAAGACCCCACTCAGAGCCCCGCGTGCCTGAGTAAGCCTTATAGAATTGAGGTGCTGCAGGTTCCTCGGAGGTTGCCCACTAACGACTGTTGCGCCTCAATAGCTACGCGTCCCATTAGCGCGCAGCATACCTTGAGATTGAGGTTTTTTAATGGAGATTTGTTCCGTCCTCGCAATCCGGGCAGTCAAGCCAAGAACTCCGTTCCCTGAGACACACAACGTTCCACCGCCGCGCCACTCGGTGGTCGCTGAAGCATATCCAGAGCTTAACAGTGACAGGGGACTGACAGCGCTTACCGGTCAACAGCTCAGGAACTCCAGGGTCGCGAAGCCCGAACCCAGGAAATGAATGCTGAACCCCTGAGGGTATTGATTGTACTTAACAACACAGGAATTGTAATGTCATACTGATTTCTCATTGTTGACCTTTTGTCTCGGCCTTGCGACGTCTCTTATTTCTGAGGGCTTGTGCTTGGTTACAGTGATAGGAACTCTGCCTCCTTGTACATTTTGCCTCCATTCCGTCCCATATTTTTCCACTATGTCGTGTAAGTTAAATATTCCCAAACGATCTCGTATATTCTCATTTCTTAATAGATTCCTCCTGGAGCAGCTTCTGATAGATCTTAAAAGTCTCATTTCAGATGGCTGTATGGTGTTTCAAGCTTTCTATTTCTCAATCTTAGATTCACTGCTATAGAGCAAGGCACGGACAGCAATTATTTTGTCAAACTTAAAGCTGCGTGTTCCTTCGTCTATTTATTGTTATTTCTACATAAAATTTACAGATATTATTCTGAACATCATTATCGTTATTTAAAATGATATCGCACCTTAAATATCTAATACTCGACAGTTGTCACCATGCCGTGCCTTCAATTACACTTTTTGATCTGACAGGCTGCTTTGCTAAGTCACAACTTTAGTGGTGGATGTTTCTAGATTGTGAGATGTGTCCCTAGTTCATAAAACCGAATATTATAGTTTTCTTTGTTGTTCTGTGAACTGCCAACTCTTAGTGTCAAGCAAAGATAGATTACCGTCAGTGCATCCGCTCTGATCGATTGTTATCGACTGAAAACTGCGTTTTCTTAATAAGTTGCATTTTCACGCATTGAAAGTTGGTTCTGACGTTACGGAGCCCAATCTTTGAAATGTAACGAAAAATTACATGAAATTACCCCTATCTTATCATGACAATCATTTTACTTATGTATAATACATATCTATTGTTTAAAATTTTGTGCATCGCTGGAAAAGCAACCGTTGGATGAAATATTCTTGTAGAAATAACAAACAGGCAATCAGCTGTGATGTGGAAGGTTTATTTAAACCCTTTTCTCAAGATTTCAACGTTTAGAAAAACATCTTCTTCAAAAGCAAATACTGACACTCTATATATATGAAGACAGTAACTGTTCTCGAAAGAACACAATACTGTTGATGAGCGTGCAGCTTTTCCCTGGAATAAATGATGATCAACTGAAACCCTCAGCTGCCGACAAGTGTTGTTGATATACCTCGATGTGGACAGCTGAAAATGTGTTCCCCGACCGGGACTCGAACCCGGGATGTCCTGCTTGCATGGCAGACGCTCTATCCATCTGAACACCGAAGACACAGATGAATAGCGTAGAATTGTGGACAGTTGGGAATGTGAGTCTTACGGGAAGCGTGCAAGGGATAAGTCCCTGCAGTCGCGCTATTCGTCTGTGTCCTCGGTGGCTCAGATGGACAGAGCGTCTGCCATGTAAGCAGGAGATCCCGGGTTCGAGTCCCGGTCGGGGCACACATTTTCAGCTGTCCACATCGAGGTATATCAACAACACCTGTCGGCAGCTGAGGGTTTCAGTTAGTCATCATTTACTGAAAACCTAAACAAGCAGACTGGGAAAAACATATTAGGGTATACATTCATGGAAAAAATTAGCAACAACAAAAAATAATTAATGTAGAGTAATGAAATTTCGGGCATACACTCGTCTAAGGCAACTAATTAGCATTGCAAGATAACAGGTTAATGTAAACGCGAGATAAGCCATTGTAAATGCGAAATGCTGGTACCCTATAACCGGTATAACCACTAGAATTTTAAATGCAAGCGTGCAAACGTGTATGAATTGTGTTGTACAAGTGATGGAGTTCCATGCCTGTTGCAGTTGGCCACTCACTACATGGACGGTTATTGATGGCTGTGGATGACGCTGGAGTTGTTGTCTGATGATGTCCCATGTGTGCCCGATTGGAAACAGATCAACAGGCAACATGCTGGCACTCTGTATAGCATGTTTGCGTACAACAGCGATGTGCGGGCGAGCGTTATCCCGTTGGAAAACACCCCCTGTGATTTTGTTCATGAGTGTAAGTAAAACAGGTTGAATCATCAGACAGATGTACAAGTTTAGACTCAGGATGCGCGCGATAACCACGAGAGTGCTCCTGCTATCATACGAAATCGCACTCCAGACGATTACTCCAGATGTAGGTCCTGCATGTCCAGTACGCAGATAGGCTGGTTGCAGGCCCTCAACTGGCCTCCTGTTAGACAATGTATGGCCGTCACTTGCACCGACACACGACAGACTGCCACCATGCCCTCCAATGAGCTCTCGCTTGACTCAGCTGAATTCGCAAATTTACCCGTCGAATGCACAGTGCAGGGCGTCTGTCTCGGAGCTGTACTTGAAGTAAGCGATTTGTAAGAGTTGAATGAGTCTCTGTGGTGCCGAATGCTGCTCAAATTGCTGCTGCAGATGCAACACGATGCACCAGAGCCACGCTCCGAATACGATGGTCTTCCCTCTCAGTAGTTTCACATAGCCGTCCGGAGCCCGGCCCTCTTCTGGCAGTACATTCCCGTGACCACCGCCGCCAGCAATCATGTACGTACAGTGGCTACATTCCTGCCAAGTCTTTGCGCAATTTCCCAGAAGGAACGTCAAGCTTATTGTTACACTACACGCGACGTCGTTCAAACTCAGGGAAGTGCTGATAACGGCGTCTTTGTCACCTCACATCATTCTTGGTTAACATCAACTCACGACGTTGAGTCTCAAAGGTAAATACCGAAGACGGCCACTACAGCGTATATTCAAAGCAAATCGGATTTACATTCTTCTGCAACTGGCCCGAAATTTGAATAGACTGTCGTTTACGTTGCATAACTCCTTTGTGTTGGCTTTTTTTTTTCAATGTGTATGTATGTATATAGAAGTACAATAATATCTCATTACGAATGTAAAAAAAAATTACAGACTCACTGGGTTACATGTCGGGCAGAGTATCTTTAAAGTATAGCCGAGTGACATCAGTGAAATACAAATTTCACCTTCAAAACAATTAAAACATGTACAACATGGTTGCTGTCATCTGCTATTACCTCACCATTGTACAGCTAGTACATCAGTACGCATCGATTGGGCTGAGAAAAGCTTTTGGCAAGAGAGGAGAATAGTAGCATGCGCAAGGAGGGTGCGCAAGATTCAATCAGTTTTATTATGCTAAGCTTGCTTAAAATTCGGACATTAAAGATCATGGCACTAGAAACCGGAACCAGTTTAGTTTTGTGCATATTTAAAATTAATAAAATGGCACCAAAATAATTTACCCTCTAAGAAAAGTCATTGTGGCCAACACAAATAATAAATTATATAAACTATGAGATAATAAAGAGAGAAACAGTAACAAAAAACCATTGCGGAGAGGGTAGAAAGAAGGGAAAAGGAGGGAGGAATGGGTCTAGAGACAGGAAGGAAAGGGGTGGTGGAGAAATATGGAGGTGGTGGGAGGGATGGGAGGAACATGGTAAAACGTGTTTAGCTCTCATGTATAACACCGGGAAAATTGTGAACGCTAGACCTCTAGAAAATTATTTACATCACAACAAAGAAGAAACACCAGTATCACTGGCATCTACGTATCCAATAGTCACACGAATGATTGAGACACTTCTGTGTATGGTAATGAAAGCAGGGGTCCGAAACTACTGTATCCAGAAAATTCCTATTTTTTAGTTGCACCTGTTCATTTAAAATTGGTCCATATTTGTGAGTGAAATGTTTGTAAATCTGTAACTCTTCTAGCCGATCAACTGTGACGTTTACTTTCTTTATGTTGAAGTTCTAAGTCTTCTAGTCTGCCTGGACTGTGTTAGAGAAGAAGCAATTGTTCAGCTAAAGTCGTATTGTACGCATTTCCCCCACCTTTAATTGACAGGTGCTCTTTATACCTCAGTTTAAAGGGTGTCCCTATCTATAATATGTGATGATTACGGCAGTCATTCCATGTAATTATGCAGATACCAGAATTCGTGAAACAATTTTCTTGTGATCTACTGGAATGGGTTAATTTTTGTTTTAGGTTCTTGTTTACAGAGAAAAACCCTTTGCAGCCATATTGCCTGTTTAACAGTTTACATATCCTGTGCAATACATTGTGCTAGAAATGGTACAGAAATAAACTTATTATTCTTACTTCCTTTCTTCAAGCGGCAGTTGCCCAAGGGTTGCATACGTGACGCTAGTGCACTAGCTTTACACTGACGAGAAACTACAAAATTACAACAACCGTGTTGTTAATGTTTTCATTATTATAGAGGTCAAATTTTGTATCTGTCAGACCGCTTTCGGCTATATTTTAACGTACTTCTGCACCATCACGTAATCAATTAAGTCTGAGTAATTTTTTGTATTCATCAAGAGATAGTATAGTACGATGAGCCAAAACATTATGACCACTTGCTTAGTAGCTTGTTTGTCCGTCTTTGGAACGAAATATATCACTGATTCTGCGTATCAGAGATCAGACAGTTTATTGGCACGTTTGTAGAGGTATGTGGTGAGACACCCAGCTTAACCCGAAGGACAGGACAGGTAGTTTAAATTGTGGAATTTTTTTTAAACACACGTCTTTAATCTTTGGGACTTAATTACCGGCTGAAAGCCACTTTAATTTAAGAACGGCTATGGGTCAACAACTTAAAACGCAAGCATAATCAGAAATTTAATAGGCAAATCTTATCTTACAACAGTTCTTTATTTAGGCTGAAGCCCTAATGAATCTTATATTTTCAGAGCAAACAATTTGAATTCAAAATCTGCTGAAAGCCCAACACTTCAAATTCAACACCATCAAAACCTTTAAAATGCCAGAGGTCTTACGTGAAATAGTTCTTTAAATTAGGTTGAAGGCCTAAAGAATCTTACGCCTTAAGGGCAAAACAACCTTAATTTTAAAGAAACATCAGCTATAAGCCATACAAGTACAAACAACAATAACAAAATAAAAAGAAGGCAGTACACCAAAGGGCGCACAGATGTTCGAGGATCAGCCTGGAATTCAAACCCTAACGCTCGCTTAGGCGAGACAGGTAGTCGCGCCAACCATTCACGATCCGACGACAACCCAAACGACCGACAGTCAACGGCCCCACCGACAAGATAACTTCCACTTCACCCGACCATGGCACAACATGGAGTTCAACGGAACAACGTAGAAGATATTGGCGGCCACAAGCAATCATACAGGGAGCTTTTAAACTACACACCGTGCTGGACAGCAGCAACACGAAGAGGAAACTACATTGCCTGAAATTTACGTCTACGGTCAGGGGAGGTAACCGGAACGTTAACGATCACAAGGCAGAACATTCCGCTGGTGCACTTCAATTCAAATAACCAAATACACTGGAACTTCGCCCCAGGGGGGCTAGAAATTTCCAATTCGAAACCACGTTGTTGCTCGCGGGAATATCCCAACAGCCGACAACGAACTCCAAACAACACAATGTTAACAGTTTTGACTTGCTTTTAGATTAAGCCAAAACTCAACTGTCGTGTCCAGGGTCTGTGAGCCACGGACCTCCTAGCAATGGGAACAGCGCCACACACTCCGACACCGCGTAGAGGCCGCTAGCAGCCCCGGCCAAACTACGTCCTGCGGAGAACTCCTCGCTGCTCCACGCCAACCTATCGACTGGTCGCACACCGCCCAGCCGGAACCTGTAAGCGCCTGGTCAAAGATAGTCCAAGGTGCAAATATCGATACACACCACTGCTGCCACCCGCGAAAGGAGAGGATAACAGCATAATCGCAATAACCGCGGGAGACTAAACACAGAATCGCAAAGAAGGTTTAATCCAGCACATAGCATAAGCCAGCTACGGCTCATGTGGCATTAGATGTGTACACACACGACATGCAATTTGCGTAAATAACGGACTACTGATTTGAATAGACGGTGATGACGCCCGATAGCGTTCCAGATGGCTTCCATAGAATTCGCATCAGACGCATCTGGTCGCAGAGACATCAACGTGACTTTACTATAATGCTCATCAAACCACTGCAGCACGGTTCCTGCTCTGAAACACAGACTACTATACTGCTGAAAGATGACACCCCCGTCGGTTAAGACACAAAACATGAAGTGATGCAAGTGGTTTACAGCTGTCAGTGCGTCTTCGAATACTACCTAACGCCCCATGAAAGCGCAGGAGAGTGTCTCCCACAGCATAAAATATAATCCGTGGCGCGCTGCACGTTTCAAGGCACCGTTCATCTAGATGACCACTTTTGTGGGGCCGACCATCGACCTAATGTAGCAAAAATGTGTTTCACCCGAAGAGTCGACACGTTTCCATTGATCGACGGTCGACTCCGGATGGTCCCATGGCTACTATAATGGATGGTCCCATGGCTACTATAATCGTAATGGACGATGTCCTTGGGTCAACAGGAGAACAAGTAAGGGTGCTCTGCTACGGAGCTCCATGTTCAACAATGTACGATGAACGGCGCACTCCGAAACTGTGGTGCATGCACCATCATTGTGCTGTTTCGGCACAGATGCTACAGTTCACCATCTGTCCTACTTTAACGAACAGACAAGCTTCCGAACCCTAAGATTTGTAAAAAGTCGTGGACGTCCAACCATTTAGTGCTAGTGGTAGTTTCACTGTCCTCTCAATAGATGTTCACGAAAGTAGCATGTGAACATTCGATCAACTTTACCATTGTCGAGATACTATTTCACAGATTCTGTGTAATAATAATTTTCCCTTCCTCAGAGTCGCTTATCGCAGTGGATATCCCCATTTGCATCCAGTATACAGTATTTCGTAACATGTTTCTTGCTGTTAACTTGGTTTCGCTGTCAATATTTTCTTCTCTCCTTATGGAGAAGGCTTTTTTGTAAATGGTGAAACCAAGGTAAAAGAGTTTAAATAAACTTTCAATTTAGGAACTGATTGTATTTTTATTATTTCTGCAAGAAGATATACATAGATTATCACGACCACATCTTTAATGTTCTACGGAAAGCAAACCAAAGAACGCGATAAATTGACAGAACTCTTTGAAAATGCAACAGATCTACTAAAGACACTGTTTACGGCACGCTTGTCCGCCCTCAACTGGAATACTGCTGTGCAGTGATGGATTCGCATCAGATGGAACTGATGGAGGACATCGAAAGAGCTCAAAGAAGAGCGCATCTAGACATGAGAGAGAGTGACACTCACATGATAAGTGAACTGGGGTGGCAGTCATTAAAACAAAGGTGTTCTTCATGGTGGCAGGATGTTATCGTGAAATATCAATCACCAACTTTCTCCTCTGATTGCGAAAATTTTCTGTTGGCACCACCCGCATAAGAACAAATGATCATCATGATAAAATAAGAGATATCAGAGCTCGCACGGAAAGATTTAAGTGCTCGTGTTTCCCGCGCGCCGTCCGAGAGTTGAACGGTAGAGAAATAGTTTGAAGGCGATTGAATGAACCTTCTGCCAGGTACTTAATGGTGATGTGCGGAGCAATCGCATAGATGTAGATTATCTATCACTTGTTATCGTGTCATTACAGTTTTCTGTTACTAACTTACATTGAAATGCAGACCAAATTTATTCTGCAATGAGATAATGGGTTCCATGGGTGATAGCTTTACTGAGTTAATCCCACTAAACCTGATGTGAAAGCATTGCTTCATTTGTTTTTAATGTGTTTTAAAGTCAACCTCTTGAAACAGTTGAACTACCTCAGGCGAAGTAGGTGGCCAGCACGCCTCTATCCGAGAATCTAGTTTCACATAAATGAAACCATTTTAATCAATGTTAATGGACGCATATGGTCTCGTAAACTGTCGTACGGCCGGGAGAGAGGTGTGCTGACCAAGTGACCCTCCATATTCTCATTCAGTGACTCTTGTTGGCTGAGGATGACACGTCGGCTGATCGCTACTGTTGGCCCTTCGTAGCTTGTTCGGGCGGAGTTTAGTTTTTTTAACTAACGCATATATCAGTAAAAACACATCGGTAACTTTCAACACATTTGTCTCAAAAAGTAATGTTAGAGTTACACTCCCAGTATCAAATACTACCGTTTAATAAACATAGTAACATTCTGTTCTGTCATACAATGCCGGCTTTAACAGTTCGGCGTTTGGACTAGTTTAAGTTTGTGCTGCTTTATAGACAATAGTGACACCTTTAGCACTGAAAGGTGAAACTTTATGCCTTGTACCACATCCTGACGCCCATAAAACCAAATTCTGTTCTATTTGTGTAGTAAGTGTGCTTTTTGTAAACTATTAACACTTCCAAACTCAAATTTAGACTACGTAAGTTGTTAGAGTGCGATCTGTATGCAGAGAGAGCCGGTGATCTATGGGAGACTATCATTTCAATCAAGATTATTTGAGCTATGTATAAAACTAGCATTCAGCTTAATTTCAAATAATACGAAATGACTTGAGAGTCGTGTCATCTTTGTGTTGTATGGCTCATCTGACGTTATGTCATAAACCACTACTAGAAAAGAAGCTGCCGAAGATGGAGATGGTCAGTATCCAGCTGAAAATGTCAAAAAGTACATGACGTACACAGTGCGGCTCTCGAGATGGAACAATATTATCGTCACAATTTTATGATGACTACATGTGTCATTCAGGTGTTCGAGCTACAAGTACAGGAAATATACAAACAAAGTTTTTTCGTGTATCCGATTTTAAAATGGCCATAGACATCAGGACAAGTCCTGGTCCTGCACCTCCGGACAAAAGACTTCCACGAAGGGAAACACTATGGCGTGCTAAATAGTAATGCCTCCGATTTTTTATGTGAAAACTCTTATAGCTTTTTATATAAAACAAACTCGGTGTACATTCTACATATTTATTCTTCTTCTAGATATTCGTTTCTCAAAAGGGTCACCCTGTCGACCAACACAGTTCTTCAGACGAGAGATCAATTTATTGATACCGTCAATGTAGAACGTTCGATTTGCTGTCGGAGCCAAATCTCACCTATGCTGGCACTGTCAAAGAGAAGTCCTTGAAAGTGTTCTTTAAGTTTTGGGAACAAATGAAATTGGGACAGTGCCAAAGTAGGACCGGATGTAGGATGATCGATTACAGTGAACACAAGGCATCGGATTATTGAAGATGTCGCACCGTTCGTGTGTGGTCCTTTATGTCTGGAGTTGTCATTCTGAAGGAGAGGGTGCTCGATATGTGGAAGAAAACTTCGAATTCGAAACTCGATTACAACACGCTGTTTCTCCAATGCCGACATAGTTATGTAACACAAGCGCCATGTACAGGCTATAGTTTGGCCATCTATTGGCAAAGGGCTGCAGATATCTATACATGAAGAATAAAGATACAAACAACGTTTGTTACAATTCAAAAGCCTTAAAAATTCGAGGGCATTATTTATCGTCACGCTTTCGTATAGCGACTGCACTTGCGGATTTTTTATCTGCAGATATACGTTATTGAAGACCATTTATCTGGCAAATGTAAACATTAAATTGATTTCAAATTTAGAATGCTTAGGGTTGACAAACATTATCTTCCCTTGTCAGCTGTCTGAACACCATTATATTATAGGGAATTTTAATTTCTTTATCTCGAAATATATGCTTGAGGTATGTTCCAGCCAACCCAGGTACAGCTCTAATATCTTTCACAGCTATTCGCTGTCAAGTGGTTCAATGGACGGTCAGACACCACCAACTCACCATAGCGTTAATCGTTTCATTATTGCCAGAGGTGAGTCAAAATGGTTTCAGAGAGAACTTTCTTATTACCTTCAGTTTTGTGAGTCGGTTTTACACATGTCTTCATTAGCTGCACAGTAAATAAAATCTCAGGAAGGTTTCCGAAGATTCTTGGGGGTTGATGCTCCGTCTGTTTCATATCTGTAGACACTATGTCTTGTGTGAAGTTATAACATTTCCACCGATAAACCTATATGAGGAAATTTATTCGTCGAATCAGATGAAAGGTACTTAATAGTACATCTGCAAAGTAGTCTCACAAATTAGCTTCTTAACTTTTGTTGAGGAGAGACAATGACATGCTGCGAAGTTGAGAGATTATTATGAGATATCTACTCAAAAGAATTGTAAACTTAATGGAAAAGAACTAACTTTATTACGCATTATTTATAAGCTGCCTTTATAGCTTAAATATAATATTTTACCATCAAAGGCACAGTGATCCACCAAACTTCAAGGCCCACGCAGTGTACAATTAAATTAATTGGCCATCATTTGCAAAAATAATTTATATTTTGAACAAAAAATGATCATGTTTGGTTGTGTAACGGATGTGTAACTGTCGACTGTCTTCAGTGTATGAAATTGAGGATGGATCAGTATATATAAATTAACAGATAGATGTTGAAAAACTGTTTCAAGAAAATCTGTCCGAACAACTCTTGACATGAACACATTGTTTCAGCGTACGTTACGAGGGAGGAAGATTCCTTAGGACTTTATTCAGAAATGCAGGATTAGTCTGCAGTCCTAGATGAAGTTTGCGTAAAAAATAAGAAGAAATACCTGTCAATGGAACATATCGCTACCACATTTCGTTTTTGGATGAACTTGCGCTGTTTGCACATAGCGCAGGTAAAGTAAAAATGGAACTTCATCTTCAATGAAAAACTTAACCGAGCAAGTCTGAAACAAGGCTTGAACGTGAAATACAGTAGGAAACAAAATTGCTCAACTGCAAGTTCTGGGTTCCGTACAAACTTAATTATATATGTATATAGTTCATTATACCCGGGAATCGAGCGTCTCGACGATTTTTGCCTGTTAACGATTTTAGATTTTACAGGGAGCGGGAGGTTATTTACAATTTGTTCTGAAAGAACATGGCAATTATAAGAGTCGAAGGGCATAAAAGGGAAGCATTGGTTGAGAAAGGGCAGGGTTGCAGCCTGTCCTCAATATTATTCAATTTATGTATTGAGCAAGCAGCAAAGGAAACAAAAGAAAATTTAGGAGTAGGAATTAAAGTCCGAGGAGAAGAAAGAAAGACTTTGAGGTTTTCCGACGACAGAGTAATTTTGTCAGAGACAGCAAATGACTTGGAAGAGCAGTTGAACGGTGTGGGCAGTGTCCCGAAGGGAGGATGTAAGATGAACATCAATAAAAGCAAATGAGGATAACGCGGTTTAGTCGAATTAAATCACTCGATCCCGAGTGAATTAGATTAGGAAGTGAGACACTTAAAGCAGTAGATACGTTTTGTTATTTGGGTAGAAAAATAACTGGTGATACCTGAAGTAGAGACGATATAAAATGTAGACTGGAAAGTCAAGAAAAGCGTTTCGGAGGAAGAGAAATTTGTTTACATCGAGCATAGATTTAAGTGTCAAGAAGTGTTTCTGAAAGTATTCGTATGGTGTGTAGCCACGCATGTAGTTGAAACATGGGCGATCAACGGTTTGGACAAGAAGAAAGAATAATGCTGAAAATTATGTTGTAAAATGGGCGTGGAGGGATAAAAATCGACGAGGGGGACCAAGATACAGTAAACAGAATCTCAGGAATGTAGATTGCAGTAGTTACTCGGAGATGAAGATGCTTGCACAGGATAGAGTAGCATGGAGAGCTGCGTCAAATCAGTCTTTGTAGTGGAGACCAACACCATAACAACAGATACAATCGATATCGGAATCGGTAACATATTGGTCCCGGGTGTTCCAACATTTTATCAAAATAACCTGCACGAATTCCAGAGACTAGCCCGGATGTACAAAAAGAAGCGAGCAGAAAACCTAAGTTCATAAAAATAGAGAGAGAAGGTTTAATAAATTATTGTTAATTCACTTACTAAAACGCGACTACAACTTTTATTTTATGATTGCATTACTAATACATTTCGATTGTGCTTCGGAAGCATGATGAATGAAACTAAGTTCTAAGCGCAACAATTTTTTTTAATGTGATATAATAACAATTTCACAACTTTAGAATTTTTTCTGTGTGTACTGTGGAGCCTTACCTCTTGCAATATTTCTTGATTTTATATTAACGGGAAGTACACTACAGTTATTGATAAGCGAGTTTGAGGGTATAAAAGTAAATGAGATAAATGCTCATACTTTTTAGCTAAATAGACTTAGAATCTTAAATCGTTTTCTGCGCCAAGGAATCATATACCTTAATATGTTACTAATTTTAATCCGATGCGTTCACTCATTCCTGATAAAAAGAGGTTCTAACAGACGTACAGACAGTAGGATAACAATTGACAAAAAACAATTTCTTACGATATAGTTACAAATCAAAAATTTTCGGATTTTTTCCTTTTCTGGTACAATTAAACCTGGCTTCTGTAAAAATTTCATGATTTTACCACAATGGGTATTATCCTACAGGTTTTCGTGACTGAATTTACGAATATCAAAATATGTGACGTAAATGGCCGTACGTTCCGACTGCTTTGATTAGAAGTGTAACAACTTTAACATTTTTACACCTCCAGAGGACTGGAGACCCCAGTATGTGACATAAATTTCAACTTGATACGCGTGTCCCTTCCTGAGGAAAAGGGTGCTTAAAAGTCGGGCTGACAGACATAAACAGAAGGACAACCTAGCGATCCTATAAGCATTCCGTTTTTATCAACTGCGTACGGAACCTAAATATTAATTAGTAAGTAACGTATAGAATAACTAAGCAAGTTAAAAATGGAGCCATGCAAACATTTCACCTGTTTTATTCAATACTGAATTAGAACTGTGCTGCATGACACACTGCAAAGCAAACTAACGGAAGAACAGTAGTGGCCTTTAGTGGTTTACATACATTAAAAAGTCCTTTAAAACCAAACTTCAAACATGTAAATTTTGATTTATGGTCCTGAGAACTGTATCTACATTTTAGTAACTGCGAATAGATTAGGGTGTGAAGGAGAGATGTAACTTGTCATTTATTAAGAGAGACAGGAGAACCAATTAATTAATGATAGGACATACTGAAGAGGAGAATGAAACTAGACCTAATGGAATATGGGTATTTGACTTTATATAGAACACGTAGGAGTAACCTGATGTGTATGAGTATATCTGAAGAATATATTGCATGACAAAATCTAGGCGTGAATGGAATCAAGCACTGGATGTGGAATGGCCGATGATGAAGTAAATGAGGAAGTATGTGCGCTTTCTGACGCAAGCTACGATGACACGGACGAAGGGGATGGTAATCGACGCTTTTTATCTCTGAAATTTGTTACTAATACGGACTCATTAGTATGATGAAGAGTGTTTCGCTCCAGACCACTTCTTGGCCATTAAAAACTGTGTCACTTCTTCTGTTGCCTTTTGTTCGTAAATTTTCGATTTATGATACTCTGTTTTGCTGGAATCCAGCGCTCACTCGTTTACGAGATTTGTTGACTATTATGTGATTCTATGCATCTGTTGGTGGTTATGAGACAATAGATGTTCTCTGAATAATGAATGTGACATGTTCTCAATTATACGTATGGAATTTTCAGCATGTTTTGTCGTTTTAAACACACTGACAGGACTTCCGTATCACTCATAATTCTTCATTTTCCTTGTGCCCTAGTCAGCACATTCTGTTTATAATATATGGTCTAATTCCTTGGTATACTGTTGTATCTAATTGTTTCTCCAGGTAATCAGCTTGTTATGTTAGTGGCTTCTGTTGATGCCTTTTACGTGTTTATAAATTAAATATTCTTCTTCTTCTTCCTCCTCAAACGTGTCCGCCAATGCAAGTCATAGACAGAGCCTGTTCCAAGCTTCTCGTTTCTTAAATAGTCTATCATTTAGCACCTCCTCCCACTACAGTCCTCTTTGGTTCACATCATGCTTTACCTCGTCTCCACAGCTTGTACGTGGTCTTAGACAAGATTCTATCAATTCCTGAGCTCTTTTTGGAAGTCTGGAAGTCTTTCTGGTCCCATTCTTTTATATTGTTAAAACAATAACTACCCTTATTGAGTTCCATAGTTTCTTTTATGGGCTTGGTCTCTTGTTTCTATTTCCTGTCTGACGGTGTTATTTCTTTCATCTCTCTCGATCTTAACACTCATGTCTGTTTCATCCAGACCCTCATATAGTTTCCCTTCAACAAGCGTTTTCCACCTTTATTAACGACCTTAGAAGTATTTTCTTTTTGCTTCCTTCTGTTACCTAACATCCGATATAATATCCTCCTGTCATCCTTAAGATTCTCTTCTGATTGTTTTGTGAATTTTCCAAACACAGCTTCTTAGCCAGTGATAAAATTTTCCACGCTTCTCTGCTTATTCGCTTGCATTTGTTTCTGACATGTAATGCTCTGTTTTTTTTTTTTTTTTTTTTTTTCCTTGAGCTGTTCTCTCCATGGTTTATTCTTCTGCTTAACTGCTTCTGCAGTTTTCTCATTCCAGCATGCAGTTGCTGTATGTCTGAATTTTGTTGACGTCCTTCCACACGTTCCTTCTGCCTGTTTGAACCTCCTCTGTTGTTACTCTGCATCCTTCCTCTCGCATTTAGGAACCTGTGTCTTTAACTTCTCCTTGTGTATCTCTTGAGTTTCTCTGGCTTTCAGTTTCCAGCAAGTGATTTCTGGTGATCTTCTTTTCCTCCATATTCACATTATCTGTATTTCCTGTCCCTAATAATAGTTTGTGGTCTCCGTCGAGATTAATGCTTGAAATCACTTTCTCCTCTGTCAGGCATCTTCTGATTTCTTCAGTTATTTTTAAATACTCTATCATGGATCTCTGTTCCATATTCCAACTTTATCGGCTAAACTTTTGATTATCTCTTTTCTTATACCATCATTACCAATTATCCATTAATTTCCCAGATATGTGTCCAGTAACACCTCGTCTTCCTCTTTTTCTGATCATCTCCGTGGCTTCTTGTGACTTTTTCATATCTTCTACTATCAGTCCCAGCTCTAGCATTAAAGTCATAAAGTAGTATTTGATTGATTTATTTACTTCTTGCTATCTCGCCCACTGCGTAACTCTCCACTATTCTCTGATAATTTTTGTAAATTACTAACCTGTTAAATATATTTCTAGGTTACATCTTAGACAATATGGCCGGAAAACACGGAAAGGCATAAAAAAAGCCGACCTGTACAAATGCACTTTCACAGCTGATATAGTTTCACGTGAGCAATAAAATAAATGTACGTGTTGCAATTTTTAGGACCAAAACAGAGAAATAAAATATATCAAGTTTATATGAGATTTATACTGAAATAAATCGAGGCCTACATAGACCCATAGAAATTTTCTCACATTTTAACGTGTTGTCTTGTAGCCCCAAGACATCTGCGATGTACTAGACAAGATGGGACAGCCATTACATTTGGATGATGCTGCATCGTATTAGATGTGGTCAGTCGGAATTTGAATGCTGCCCGTACAACAACTTAAAATTTACGAAATAACCACACGGATTTAAAGACGGAAGAACATTCGTGGGATGCTCTAGGACGAAGTAATTCGGCAAACTGCCATAACAGACGGCCTTAGCATTAATACTTACGTCTGATCTACAGAAATAGCTTTTAACACAACCAAACTTCTCGAAACCTCCCAGAGTGTGAATATAAAATAGGTAAGAGAAGTTTAGAACAATTCTCATTTAATCTTTGGTCTTCCTGGCTCTTATTTTTAAACTATGCATCATGTTTAGATCCCTCGCGATCATCTTCAGATCTGTGTAGCTGATTCCCCAAACCATCGTAATACACTTTGTTCTGAAGATCACTCAAAGAGATCGAAAGAAGTCATGTACATAAAAACTATGCACCTGAGACTGAAGAATAAATGATAATTGTTTTAAGTATCAATACAGTGGCTTTTGTCTCGCGACGAATATGTCGGTATAGAAAGTAAACAACAGCTGTAGTAGATACTCCTACCGATTTCTGAAGTGAAATACTGTATCTCCTGCGATGCAAATCCATGGCTATTTGACTTCATATTAACACATTGGAGGGAACAGGGATTTAGGTTTTCTTTTTAAATACCAACAGGTAACGCGTTGTTATTTTGACTTTTTTGTAGAGAGACTGGATAACACGTATGAATTTTACCAGGTCTAGCATACTATCATGTAGCATAACGTGCAGTCGCTTAATTGAAGCCAGTTGAATGACTTCCCCCACGCCGTGCGCCACTCGGCGTTTGTTATTGTTATTGTTATCATTGGCTGCACGCAATTAAAAGGCAATATTATACAACTTGTTCCTGCTGATAATTCAAACTGCGCATGGTGTGATGGATTTATTGTACTGCATTGTACTTGTCAGGTTTACATGTTTACGCATAATAATTTCAGTGAGTCAGAACACAATTTACGTATTGCTGGTATGTGTTTTATTAACCAAATTGAATAATTCCCTTTTGTACAATATTTAAATCGCGGTAATTCCAGTGTAATGCATTAGCCGATCCTTTCCTACGTTTCGTAATACGTCAATTTAACCTTTGTTCGTTCCCTTCAATCTAGATGAATGGAATCATTTAATGTGAATAACACACGGATCCTGAACATTCTGCATTTAATATTGCTCCTTTCGGCAAGATGTTTGATGAGCGTTTTATTTCAGTAGAATATCTGTCACACACAGTAATTTTCGTACAACGTCGTTCTGAAATCTTCGCAAAGCCGTGTCTTGTGGGCCTCAAAAGTTTTAATACATTGACGTGTAGCAAGGTCCGCATGAAATATACCTTTCAGCGACTAGATTGAATCTTCGTCAAGTACATAGGAAAAATGTAATATCTTCCTTATAATGTGCCTTACAGTAGGTCTACATCGGTGATGTCAACGCACTTCAGTATAGCAGAGCACGTTTCCTGTTCCTACGGTCTGATATTCTTGAAGAGGGAAAAATGTTCTGTAATGTGGTCAATATCGATGCAAGAAGCTCCCACTTCTACTAAACCTCCAGAGTTGTCTCAGTTTAGCCGGTGAGTCCTTAGAGGATGGAGTACAGTTTAACTGACGGTGCATTTTCATCGAAGTTTTGCGTATGCGAAGACAATCCGTCCTTGGGATATCGAGTCGTCGTCTAGGATTCTTTATACGTGTTTGGCCGAGAAGCTCTCGGAGTTTATGCCACGCGCAGAATCAGCACGAGCGCCATCGGTTTCCGTATGAAGTGCAACTCTACTTCCTGCGATTCAAAATCATGAAGCGAGAAGCTATGTGATTCGGAATATTGTTGAAAACGGGTGCCATGTGATGTATTCATTTAGTAAACACCATAAAGTGATAATATAGACACAATAAATAATGATTAACCAAAAGCAAACACTTCCTGAAATCGTGATCTTAGAACTAGATCGAGAGGCATCCTATCGGTGACTGACTGCCATGGCCCTCAGCCTGTACCTCTTACTTACACTCGTATTTCGTTGCTTAAACATTATTTTTTTATTTATTAAGATAATCGATTTCTGGCGTTCTTATATTGATGCAGGACAATACGTATGACCTGTAGGATTCTCCTAAAACCTGCATCGGAAAACGCGACTTTTATTGGCAGATATTTACTCAGCAAGATAACTTTCTTCGCGCGAGTGCCAACTGTGCTTTGCGTACGTACCTCGCTGTCAGCTAACGGGCGTCCTCATGCCACAGCGACTCACACCACTGTCCACGAGCAACGCAGTGTGGTCCACCGGCTCCTCCATCCAGCCTAGGAACGGAAATCGCACTCCTGACACTGTGCGGTCTGTATTACCTCCATGTTAGAACCACTCTATTTTATGTCATAATCATCACGTTCCTGATACATTGCAGTACAGGTTCACAATGTCATTAAGCAATATAATACGATCTTACCGAGTATCAGACCAGATATTTTACTGGATTCACTGAGGATACTGTTATCTATAGGAACTTTGCAACGCCTGAAGTAAGTAGCGATTTGGAGGACAACTGCCAGAAGATCGTGACTACTTCACATTCTGGCTGCTGATTCTGAACATTAAGAATGTGACATACCACGCACAATTAGGCGAAGAGATCCATTAATGCTAGTAAGGTGGATCGCCGACCGCCAGTCGCTACAGCCATGATTTATGCTTTTAATATTTTGTGTGCGCCAAGTAGTTTCCTGGTTCTTTTTATAACAGGACTGTTAAGAGGCTGACGAACTATCAGATTGGGGCATTATCTGGGTGTTTACCTGATCGAAAGTATTTCCTCAACGCCGCACATAAAAATCTGGATCTTCCGGTGCTCACACCTCGGGTTATATTGGTGACTGAAAGGTAGAGTGAAGTGTTACAGAGAGCCCTTTGGCTAGGGACAATTTTTATACCGAACAGAATAGTCATCTTAGTGTCACTATGCTACAGTACCCGGGTCACAGTATGAATCTGGCAAATTTTCAATGTGGCAAATAGGTTAGTTCTTTTTGCATTTGATTTACTACATCTTGGGCTTGATGGGAGTTATGTAGGCACCATTAGTTTACGCGGATTCCTCGGAAAACCACAAAAAAATTATCATATGTTCGCCGTTACCAGCGGACAAAAATCCATCCGAGGATTCCAAGATGGCTAGGCGCAGCAAATGCGTGTAACGTTTGCGATATATATCTGAGATCCCAATCTCGAATAACCTCGAAAATTTTCTTGATATCTTTAACCGTTTCCGAGATTAGGAGTTTCAAAGTTACCCCGCTTGCACATGTTACCCCGCTTGTACGTACGTAAAATCCAGTCGAACGCGTAATTTAAAAAGTAATGTTTCACGAAGAAATATTATGTAAAGTGTCTCTGTTATCATCTGGGAACGCCATGTTGTAGTACAGAAACACATACAAAGAACATTTTTTAACCTAAAATGCAGTATGAAGTGTTATATTATTTTGCGCTATTCTAGTTTACATAAGTGTACTATCTAAATTTTACTGGCAAATACATTTCGTTCCGTATTATTAACATACGTTGCTACAGCAGGGAAAAGAAGGGAACCAACGAGAAAATTCTCCAGTTGTAGCACAAAAAATTTGAATATTTTCCTGTTTATTTAAGAGGCTCTGAATGGAGAGTGAGGTATCAGCTGCCGCATTCTTCCTTCCTCAGCACTATTAAAAATGTTCCCAACAATTTGGCATGCGAATATATTCGCTGTTTTTTATTCTAAGAAGGAAGACAGTGGCCCTAGGAAAGAGAGGGTAAACTAATAAATACTGGAAGACAGTTGACAGTGTTTGCGTTACAGAAAGTGCGAAGGAGACAATGACAGTGTGAGAGGAAGAGAGTGACATTGTTGACTGTGACAGAACAGTGCTAGGTAATGAGTGATGGAAACATTACCAGAGAGAGGGTGGGAGGAATAAAGAGAGAGAAAAGTTGGCAGTGGGTGAGCGAGAGACAGAGTATATGACGATGAACTAGGAAGAGAGAGATAGTGACAGTAACAAAATACAGCAGCAGTAGGAGGGCAGAAATGAGATATTTACAGTGAGAAGCGGAGCAAACTTTCCAAGATCGAATTCTTTGGTCAGATGAAGCGACGTTTAAACGTGATGGAACAATTAACCGCCATAATTGCGTGTACTGGGCCAGGGAGAATCCATACGTAACCGAGCAAATGCATGTTAAAATACCAGCAGTAACAATCTGGTGTGGTCTGCCCTGCAGAGGGTTAATCGAGCCGTACTTCTCTGATAACACTGACACGGGCGACTCGTATTGGAAACGTTGGAAATTATAACTCATAGTCTTAGCGTTGTGTTTGGAAATGAAAATTATTACTTTCAATTGTTGGTTGGTTGGTTGGGGAAGGAGACCAGACAGCGTGGTCATCGGTCTCATCGGATTATGGAAGGAAGTCGGCCGTTCCCTTTCAGAGGAACCATCCCGGCATTTGCCTGGAATGATTTAGGGAAATCACGGAAAACCTAAATCAGGATGGCCGGACGCGGGATTGAACCGTCGTCCTCCCGTATTACTTTCAACAGGATAGGGTGCCACCTCACTTTCACCTGGATATGAGGGCATTTCTCAATCGTACATTTCCTGCCAGATGGATAGGATGAAGAGGGAGTGAGGAGTATCTCGCTCGATCTCCAGATTTAACTCCTCTGGGTTTCTGTCGTGGGGTACTCTCAAGAACCCAGTTTACGCTACGAGACCACATACACTGGATGATCTTAAGAGAGCAAATTAAGCAAGCCTGTGATGTTATTCCGTCGGAAATAATAAAGTTGGCATGTTGCTCAGTCGTAAACCGTTGTCGACGGCGTATTGCAATGGACGGACACCAGTTGAACATTTACCAGCTTAAGTTGGACCATAAGGCACCTAAAACCACTAAAATTGAAACTTCCTGGCAGATTAAAAACTGTGTGACGGACCGAGACTCGAACTCGGGACCTTTGTCTTTCGCGGGCACGTGCTAACCATATGAGCTACCCAGGCACGACTCACGCCCTGTCCTCACAGTATTACTTCTCCAGTACCTCGTCTCCTACTCGAGGTACTGGCGAAGAACAGCTGTGAGTACGGGGCGTGAGTTGTGGTTGGGTAGCTCAGATGATACAGCACGTGCCCGCGAAAGGCAAAGGTTCCGAGTTCGAGTCTCGGTCCGGCACACAGTTTACATCTGCCAGGAAGTTTCATATCGGCGCACACTCCGCTGCAGAGTGAAAATCTCGTTCTGGAACCACTAAAATTGTATTTCTAACCCATTTCATTAAAGACATGTTCAGTTTCAAAGATGGTATACTTTATTTTGGGACATCCATTAGTTGTACCTAGCGTAATGACGGACAACAATAGAATGAGATCGTAACTAATAAAACTTTTAATTACCTGCAGGGAAGAAAACAATTCTTCTGTAAATAAAAGATGATGTCAATAGAAACAAATAGTACATTGTATTCTGAAAACGATTTAGATATATGAACTATTATTATACTTATCACAGACCTCTTACTATGGAAGGTAGGAAGAGCGCGTTTTGCTAGTTCAGCAGTACTACTCGAAAAAGTGGAAATGTCCTCTCTTTTATCAGACAATTGAAAATTAGCAGTGTATGCATTGTCTTCTTTAATCATCGTCAATACAGATAATAAATCGTGCTTATAATCTTTGTTCTTTCCACTCAACGCAATTTACATGAAAAAATGTTAATGTTTTTCACATATTGTAGATAAATACTAAGTCCTTTTTTCAAATATACTTATAGAAAATACTTTAGGAGACGGCGCAATACGTGTTATCAAAAGAAAAAATTTCCTTGTGTACTGTGTGCAAGCCATACGCTAAATAAATAAATTCAATTTTCTGTAGGCATACGGTTTTTAGCAGAGGAGGGTTCCTCAGCTGTCCCAGGCGTTCGGTGTCGGCGCCGGAACAGGGTCAGCGGTGGGTGCTGCAAGCGCTAGGAAAGGCCACAGCGTCACAGTAGGGCGCTGCGTGACTGCAGTAACGGCTGCACGCGTAGCCGTAAAGTCCGCCCTCAAAGCTGGAATGCGCCTTTGGCTGCTGGCCACACGAGCCGGCCTGCGCGGCGCCGCCGCAGTCGTATGGGACGCGCGAGGAATGCAGCCGCCATCACAGGCCGGGCGGGCGCAGTCTTAACTGGCGGCAACAATGCCACCGGCGAGACAACTGCGAGTCTCGCCGCACGCCTCACGCCAAGGCGTGGGTACTGCAGTGGAACAATTTGCTGACGTCGGCTCGGTGTTGCCCTTTATATACCTTTAACCGCTGCCCTTCAAGTGGATTACTGTTGTTGCGATTCTGTGTCGATGTAATAGCGTGTCGCCTACATGTTGGTCATATGGTGGATACCGTTGACGGAGACGAAGAATCCTTTGTTCTACTACTGCGTCCCGGCACATTGACAACTATATCAGCTGATACTTAAGTGTTAACAGTGCAAGATCACAGGTTAATTAAACGCGAAATAAGCCTCTGCAAACGTGAAGTTCCAGTACCTTAATAACCGATGTAACCTCCAGAAAGTTGGATACAAAGATAAAAACGTGCATTGATTGTGTTGTACAAGAGCCAAATTTCAGTTTGTGGAATGGAGTTCCATGCCTGTTGTACACAGTCTGTCAATGCAGTCAGTTCGATAGTGTCTCGTAAGCGATAGACTTGAGACAGATCTGATGATCGAAGAGGCCTATACAACATGTCGACAGTCTGTTGAGCATGTTGCGTTACAACAACGTTATGTAGGCGAGCGTTATCCTGTTTGAAACACTCCCCCCCCCCCCCCTCCCAGTCCAAATGTTGTTGGTACAGGATGACAATTATTGAACTATATGAAGAAAACGTAAATTGATTACAAACTACGGGTGCACACACTGTATTCAACATGTAAACGTCACTACAGATATTCGAGTTTGGCCGGCCGGAGTGGCCGTGCGGTTCTGGGCGCAACAGTCTGGAGCCTAGCGACCGCTACGGTCGCAGGTTCGAATCCTGCCTCGGGCATGGATGTGTGTGATGTCCTTAGGTTAGTTAGGTTTAATTAGTTCTAAGTTCTAGGCGACTGATGACCTCTGCAGTTGAGTCGCATAGCGCTGAGAGCCATTTGAACCATATTTAGATATTCGTGTTTATTTATTTATTTATTGTTTATTTATTGATTTATTTAACCTGGCAAGATTAGGGCCATCAGGCCCTCTCTTACATCTAACCAGGCATTCTACTTATTTTACATTCATACGTTTTAGTAGGCATGTTGGACTACATCTAGTACAAAAAGTGAAATAAACAATTAGAAAGGTACACCTGGAAAAATACATACATATAGAGTTTATATTCGTAGATCATAAGTACTGTTATAATTAGACATTATTGAAGAGACAAATTTTAGATAGGAGTGCTGGCAGCAGGGAGTATGAGGGAGACTCATGGTGAAGGGAGAAGAAGAATAGAGAGACATGATGAAACATAATTAAGGAAATATAAAGGAAAAGAAGATTGCGTGGCTAATAGAGATATATGAAGGGGAAGGCATCTCAGGAGCAAAATAGGAGACGCTAGCTTTGCTATTGTTTAGGTTAAGACATATTCGATATGCTTGCCATCATAGGCGATGATGTAGTGCAGACTAATAGCGAAACTCTGCATGACCCGCCAAAGTGTGGGAACATCGGTCCTATGGACGACCTCCTGAATTGCTGCTTCCAGCTCAGCAATGCTTTTGGGGCTATTGCCACACATCTTATCTTTAATATAGCCCCACAAAAAGGTGGCCATACAAGGCCCATTCCAGTGACCTCCGGGTACCAAAGAGTCAGAATGCGGTCCCCAAAGCGCTCCTCCAGGACAATAAACACTCTCCTGCTTTGATGGGGTCGAGTTATGTCTTGAATGAACCACATCTTGTCGAAATCGGGGTCATTTTTGATAACGAGGATCAAATAGTCTTCTTTGACGTACCGTTCGGTAGTCACTATGCCATCAAGGAATACATCAGTGATTATTCTGTGACTAGACATTGCGCCAACACACAGTCACCTGTCGAGCGGAAAGAGACTTCTGATCGCGAAATGCGGATTCTCACCCGCCCAAATACGTCAATTTTGCTTACTGACGAACCTATCCAAATGAAATTGGGCTTCTTCACTAAATCAAATCATACTAATTCTCATCGTGCACTGCCTCCATACCGTGCAGTGTTAACGTCCTAACCGAACTGTTCAGAAGTTGTGACGATTCAATTTCACATGGTTCAATAATTCTCATCATTTTAATTGCAGCATGACGGGTCGAATCATCAGACTGACGCACAATTTGACAGTCAGGGTGCGTGTAGGTCCATTGTATCTAGCACGCAGACAGTCCTCGACAGGCATACTTCCAACCAACACGCAGCCAGAAGTAACTCCATCAGAGACCACAACTGACCTACACCGTGGCCTAAAATGAGCTCTCGCTTGACGAGTTCTGTCTGCGAGAATGCAAGTAATAGTGTCGGTCGAGAGCTTGGAGACTGAAGACGTGTCACGCTGCCCTCACGTCGGTTATGGCAGATCTTACCACAGTCAAGGCCTGATTCCATTTATATGGCCACGAGGGATTTAGGTGGCTTAACTACGCTTCAAGATGGAATTCATGGTAAAACTTGCAAGCATAGCGCAAAATCAATTGCAGGGTTAGGCTTGTGAATGTTAGTCCGAGTTTGCAATAATCCCATGTTTCGATTGTCAGTTCAAGAAGCCTCCTTATCCTCCAAATACAAATAATTATTCTCCACATCTAAATAATATGTTGTGGTTATTAAAAGTTAATGTAACTTTGAAATTGAAATAACTTGTTAATCTGGCATTGTGATTGTCATTGTCTATTATGGGTTATGATGATTCCAAAGATCTTTAAATACTCTTAATACATGAAATCCCTTCTCACAAGTAATTTGGTAGTTAACAGGACCCAAGCAAAATCCTTTTTATTAAATTCATAATAATAAGCTTTAGGCGCTGCTGCTGCATGCTGCTGCAAATTGCTGTAAACCACATGGAAAAAGGCAGTCTCCCAAAGAGTTGAGTGAAAAACTTAGGGCCAAAACAGAGACACTGACACACCAGAACATGTTGCACAACCTAGATTCTGTCACACTTGTAAATTCTTGTTCAAAACGCAATCACATTTCGGTCGCACATACGATACACCAATATCAAAGGTATTGAACGCTCACGACTGTTGCAGCGTGTGTTTAACCAAACTTGATTTTCATCCTCTTAGTGGCGTTACTAGCGCCATCTTAAGCGACTGGCACGAAATTTGAAGAGACAGCATCTGTCAAATGTAGGATAACGACTACCAATTTCCGTTTATGTCGCACGACTTCTGCTTGGTGTCGTGAATTTCATTCTGAAATAATAAATAAATAAAGGTTGCAAATCTGTTAAATGCCGGTAACACAGGGTATTGCAACGGGTTTACAACACGAAGTACGATTTTCGAATCCATGTAGCGTAGAAACTCGTTATGAGGAGTACTTTAATGGCAATAGAAAGTAAGAAATAGTGTTGTGGGCTCTCTATTCTGTACCACAGATCTTCTAAAGAAAGCATGATCAACCTTTCGAGACCTGCGCGCCATGTACTTGACCTTTGAATATCAGTGGCTTTTGCCTGAAACCACCAGTTTATTGATTTTGTTTTGAAGTACCAGTGTGCCTTTTACATGGAAACATTGATGCTGTGACAAGGCAGACATGTAGTGGAGTGGTTCACTGACGTAGTTCTATGAATGAAGTGCATTGTAGCAGCCAATTATAGCGTTCAAAGCAACAGTTGGTCTGGATTTTTATTATTATTATTTTTTTTTTTAAAGTAATCCCACCGACCTACTGAGGATATGGTTGACAGTGAAAGTAAGTATATCTAAAGTTACTGTAAAGAAAATGTGAATATAGAAAGTTTGCCGAAAAAAAATTTTTTCATTTTATTCCAGATTACTTATTAGCTTGGTTGGTCGTTCTTTATCTTTGGATGACTTTGTTCATTTCCTCAACTGCGAGAGAAAACAAATATAACTGCCTGTGTGAATACAACATGAATCTCTCCCTGTTTTATAATCTTTCTAAAAACGTAGAAACTGATTAAATCCAGATCTTTAGTATTAATGTCTAATTAAACATAGTAGTTCTTGCGCTTAATGATCTGCCTATTAATGCCGTTCATGAAATGGTTCCTGTGGGCTGATAATTTTCGTAGCAAACTGATCCTGAAAAGAACATATCTCACATCGTAATGTAACTGCTTGGAAATGCGGTGCTTGCTGCTCTCTGTGCGCCACCTGCAAATTTCTAACTACTGTTGCTGGGAGCTTAGTGCAATGGTACAGACAACAAGTAAACTATTTTATACAAATCACTGATTGGGAAATTCTTTACATAAAAATGACTTGGATCGAGGGTGTGGACAATGTCCTTAGGTGAAATATTCCTTTAACAACCTGTATATTCAGCTGCTGAGAATTCTACCGGCCTGTATGGCCGTGGTCCATGGAACTCTTCAATCCCTGACGTTTCGACCAAAGCTACGTTTGACATCTTCGGAGGTGCTTCTGGTTGTGCTGAGTATTGCCGTCTTGAAAGACGGCAAGACTCGGCACAACCAGGAGTCTTGCAAGACGGCAAGATTCATCACAACCAGGAGCCCCTCCGAAGATGTCCAAAGTGGCTTTGTACGAAACGTCAAGGATAGAAGAGTTCCATGGACTACGACCATAGAGCGGTTCTAGGCGCTACAGTCTGGAACCGCGCGACTGCTACGGTCGCGGGTTCGAATCCTGCTTCGGGCATGGATGTGTGTGATGTTCTTAGGTTAGTTAGGTTTAAGTAGTTCTAAGTTCTAGGGGACTGATGACCACAGCAGTTAAGTCCCATAGTGCTCAGAACAATTTTTGATCCACGGCCATGCAACCCAGAAGAATTCTCGGGAGCTGAAACGTACGGTCGTGAAAGCCTTCATTGTATGATTAACTTATACATTATTAACTGTATGAGATTTATGCCAGAACACTCATTAAGATTGACAAAGGGCAATATTGAAATCAAACTCTTACCCTCACAGGTCACACAAATTATTGATAAACGTAATAAATACCTTATAGTAAAAATTACTTATTCTTTAATGGAAAATCACAATTTCTCTGATATGAATGATTCACTCAACAATGATTCTAACAACTCAAGACTGCAGCGCCAATAAATAAGAACATTACTTTCATTCCTCTTCATACTTTTTCATCCCAAATCACTAACCAAATCCTTCTCGTCTGTTTCACAATACTGAAATGCAAATCATTTCACTTAAACACAAATGCACATTACTTTACGCCTACATTGCCACGAGTCCTTCGCTCGGAGTCTGTCTCACCAGTACTCTAACGCTATAACTGCCGCGCTCCTAGTTGCCAAGAAGAGATATCAAATCAAACAAAAAAATGGCTCTGAGCACTATGGGACTCAACTGGTGAGGTCATTAGTCCCCTAGAACTTAGAACTAGTTAAACCTAACTAACCTAAGGACATCACACACATCCATGCCCGAGGCAGGATTCGAACCTGCGACCGTAGCGGTCTCGCGGTTCCAGGCTACAGCGCCAGAACCGCGCGGCCACTTCGGCCGGCTCAAATCAAACATTTCTTCCAGCTACACAGCTACTCTGACCAAAGACTGCGCGCGAATAACAAGCGATTCAATACAGTCGCTTAGCGTTTGAGACATCCAAAGTACGTAAAAATTCCAGAAAAGCAAATAACAAACTCACAATAGAGTCGTTTCAGTATATATTAATGCTCTTATGAGTGGTTTCCAAATGAAACCACTGGGGCTTTATGTAATTTTGATACAATATTTACTAAATTGTCCGCCCGTTTTTGCTTGTTCTTCAGCACTATACTCTCTTTTAGGTGTTAGAAGTTCTCAGAAGCTTACAGGTGTGTGTAGGAAAAATGCGACTTTACTTGCAGATATATCACGTGAAATACTGGGTGCTTGTATGTCCCACTGTCCCAAACTGAAACCACCTCCTTAAAATTACTACTTGTTGCCAATTTAATATTGTTTTCATAGCGTACTATAATAATAAAGCTTTATTTTGTGAAAAATTTTGAAATTATATTTTTGTATTGTCCTTGGAACTCAGAAACTTAATGTCACGAGCTGTCGCGTCACGTGACACGGCTGCAGGGCTCACAATGCATTAAGTCAAACCTATAGCGTTCATGACGTCAAAGGTTTATGGGGTAAAATACGGATACGAATGGCACTACGTTCGGCACACGCCTAATCTCCAAATGATTACATTCATATACGCGTCGTGAACATTGTTTACTTACGATGTGTTAAGAACCTTCGTTACAAGGAATTATATTTCCGAGACACAAATAAATGTAAACATCTGAACGGGAAAAGCAGGCTGTTTTAAATGTCGTCACACAAGAATAAGCAAGGCAACTGGTTGCTGCCAACTCATTATAAATCACGTATAATTACAGTAGCTGTAATATGTCCACTGTGGGGCGGCGGGTTTGAATTATGTTTAAGTTATTGGTTGGTATTAGTTGATTATATTTTGTACTACGCAGTTTTTCTCGCGCGAGCGTGGCAACTAATTTGTGGTCAGCCAGAAAGCGAAGCGAAATATACTGACCTTAGTCTCCAGTCTGCACGGCCACATTCCGGTCCAGCCCAGTGAAAGAAAGGTTTGTATTCTCCTTCTACACTACAGGAATATGATTTTAAATGAAAGTACAAAGTTCTATTTAAAACTTACATTGAGTAGTGTTTCTCACCAACAACACTTGGAAATTCACAATGTTCAATCGAAAGTAAATCTTTCTATTCTAACAGCACAACTAGCAGTTAAGAGGCGACCTCCACGGTACGGTCCCACCAGATTGTCTTGTGCCCTGACTAGAAGTACTCAACTGAATGTTCAAAATAAATGTTCCAAATTAATGCTCGCCACAAAAAAGGATTCAAATGGCTCTGAGTACTATGGGACTTAGCTTCTGAGGTCATCAGTCCCCTAGAACTTAGAACTACTTAAACCTAACTAACCTAAGAACATCACACACATCCATGCCTGAGGCAGGATTCGAACCTGCGTCCGTAGCGGTCGCGCGGTTCCAGACTGTAGCCACTCCGGCCGGCAATCGCCACATGCCACGCGGATTTGTAATTCTCACGGACGGCACATTAACAGTTACTTTAGCGAATTCTAGGCGATTCAGGACGGTGTATATGGCTCTGAGCACTATGGGACATAGGGACATAGAGAGGTGAGTTCGCTATCCGTTTTTACCTCAAATATGCGATCCGTCACAGTCCGGTTCTGACGTCATTCGAAGTAGAGCACGATCCGACGTTTCACAGATGTGGATCTTAGAGTGGCTGAGTGCGAAGTGAACCTGCCTCTCTGGCTGTATTTACATAGGTGCCGGAGCGGACGTCCGAAGGAACATCTTTTGTCTACGGCTTTCTGCATACTGCAGCAGCCTCCGAACGACCGCTTTCTTCGATAGATAGTCATTAATATCAAAACTATGTATTGATTCGGAAACTTCTTCATTTTTACATGTATTCAGAATAGTTATTTTAAAGCACAGAAAACTTTTCAGCTCGCTTGAATGAAAACTTTGCCTTCTAGAATTTTTATACAGAACTAACGGTAGATCGTTACCGCTGAACCATACCTTTCCTAGAATTTGTATTGGCTGTTGTTAATACCGTGATTATCAAATTTGGTACACCTCTATTATTTGCTGGTTTTATCATCAGTGTTAACCAAAATTTTGAACTCTTAAAATTACAGGTACTTAATCTACTACATATAGGTATATTTTAGTTACAAAATTGGTTTTTACTTAATTACTCAAAAACTATATGAGGTAGCTTAACGTGGTCTCTCGGTTATATGATTTTTAGAGTGAACTGAAGCATAAAACAAAGTCCATTATTTAGCTTTCTTATTTTTTCCTAAAAACGTGGATTCCGGTCGTAATTATTGCTTTTTGGTTTTGAAACTTGCCCCACGTTCTTATGAGTTCTAAAGGCACATTCTGACCCAATTTTGGCTTTCTCGCTGTATTATTTAGCGCCACTTCTTTTTTTTTTATTGAAACAACATATTTACGTAAACTGTTAAGTGTAGGTACATGAAGACTTGATACTTTTTAACATCATTATACTAAACGATATTTTAATAAAGTTTTAAAGGTAAATTTTGTTTTTTAATTTCATACTTAATTGTGACGCAATATTTGCGCGCTACGCGCAGACGAGTTAAGGTGACGTGGTGCTACTAATAGTGAACTGGGGTAAGTGCCGGCACCATCGCTCGGCTCTGTATCTCACACACGATACAGCGCTCGGCTTGCTTCTCCACGACGGACAAGAAATACTTGCTAATGTTAATTCGTAAAAGATTAGTAGAACAAAATACGACAATGAGATAGGAATACCCAATCCACACCAACTGGGAGAACTTTTGTGCTCTTAGCTCACGGACAGGTCGTTCAAGTATTTGAAACATTGACATAAAAATGTTCTGGGTGTGCTACCGCGTCATTTTGTATAAAACTACTGCTGGTGCAGAAAAACCAATGTTTCGGCCGTGGTTGCAGCGGCATTCTTCTGGGTCCAGAGCAGACCCAGAAGAAGGCCGCTGCAACCGTGGCCGAAACGTTGGTTTTTCTCCACCAGCAGTAGTTTGATACAGTATGACACGGTACCATACCCAGAAAACCTCTATGTCGACTAACTCTGGCCGCGACAGCTTACGCAATTATACTTGATATGTTGTGTGTTGATACCTACAAACACAGTTAACAAGCAAGGCGTAAGATCTTTTTGTTACATCAATTACATTAAGCTATAATTTCCTTGTTTATTTAATAAAGTTTGAAAGAACAAAGGACTTAAACATAGCATAATGTATATCGGCTGCATTACACAAAGTCATATGCGGCTAGCAACAGAACGGCGAACTGTCGGGCGGGTAATACGCGTCTCACACGTACAATACTTAATGTTACTACAGAAAATATTTGGTCGCCATCAGTACTATTCGTCAGTTTTTCTAGCATTGACAATGCGAAATTACTCGCCCTCAGATAATCATTATATTGACGTATTGACAATAACATTGGACGTATGAGGGCTTCTTAACTATCGTGTGGCTTTGGTACCGAACAGACACGAATCGTATGTTGTTAGCATTGTCTGACATGGCCGAAGCCACTCAAACTCATGACAGTAAAGCTCACTAAAAATTCTACAGACTGTACGGCCAATAAGAAAGCAGTACTGACGTAGAGATCCGAGCGCCAGTGACCGGTGTACGCACTAAGTAACGATTTTCTTGATTGAAATCAGGTTGGTTTTATTCAGTATTCCAATACACCGTATTATTCCCCACTTTTTTGGCTACAACACCCTATTTTTCAACATAATCTCCTTTCAATGCGACGGCCTTACGCCGCCTTATTTGGAGGGCCTGGATTCCTGCCTGGTACTAGTCTATGGTCGACGTCGGAGCCAACACCTTACTGCAACAATAACCTCCCCACCATCCACGTAATGCTTCTCGCAGAGAGCATTCTTCACTGGGCGAAACAGATGGAAGTCGGGAGGTGTGACATCCGGGCTGCAGTGTGATGAGGAAGAAAAGTGCAATGAATCTTTGTGAGCTGCTCTTGGTGCCACAAACTTGTGTGAGGCCGTGCTTTGTCTTGGAAAAGGAAGTTCGTATTTCTGTGACGACGAATACGATGAAGTCGTTTCTTGAAATTCTTTAGGGTAGCACAATACATTTCCGAGATGATGCTTGCATCACATGGAGGACTTGAAACAAAATTACTGCTTCAGAGTGCCAAAAGGCCGTCGCCATGACTTTACAGGTTGAGGGTACGTCCTAGGACCTTTTATTCGTAGGTGGAGGGGTGCCACTCACAAGGAGAGGCCACGACGTTAGGATCACGGATTTACTTCGATCTCTGTACACCTTTAGTAGGCCTTTAAAGCAGTGCTAGTAGTAAGCTGCACTGACAATTCTGAGAAAATGATAAAGAGGAGTTTTACGCGTCTGTTATATAACTGATGTGTTGGTGAGAAGGTACCTGCCGTGGGAAGTTATTACGATCAAGCGGTACCTGGCATGGTAGCTGCATTCTGTAATAAAAAACTGGGTGAATGGATAAATATGAACTTGAACGGATGGCATGGAACGTCATCCCCGAACGAATGAAACGAAAATAGTGAGTGGAAAAAGAAAGTGGCCAGCGTTCGCGCTGTGCAAGAGGGTCGTGGTGGAGGCGACGGTTCGAGAGCCCCAAACACATATTTCTTTTTTTCGCTGGTCACATTATTAAATTTACATGACATTTGTGAGGTAATATAATGAAAAAAACAACAACGTACATTTTCATGAAGTTGTAATGAATTTCATATGTTACTTGACTATTTACTACTTATAATAAAATTTTCAAGGATAAGGGATGGGCTTCTACAGCCCAATTCAAACATTCATAAATAATGACGAGTATGAAGTTACTCATAATCAGTAATATAGCAAGGCACAATCCGCCAGACCAGAAGAGTAATGAACAATTACCCGCCGGAT
Source organism: Schistocerca piceifrons (assembly GCF_021461385.2). Classification (NCBI taxonomy): domain Eukaryota; kingdom Metazoa; phylum Arthropoda; class Insecta; order Orthoptera; family Acrididae; genus Schistocerca; species Schistocerca piceifrons. The sequence goes on along the minus strand of NC_060144.1, from coordinate 361,005,843 downwards.
GTGCTGTCGACATCACACGACGGAGGATGGTACTTGTCATACTGACATGGAAAACATAAATTGAAACGGCATCTACTACATCGAATGAATAAAGTTTTCCCGCATTTACAGGGAATGTTCAGAGGTAGTAAGGCAAAACACAAATCGTCGAGATTTTGCAAGCTTTCCCTTTGTTCCGACTGTTTGGATGCAAACCATGCGTAACGCTACATTTTGGCAGATGTAGTAGTATGGTATTCTGCCTTACAGCAGGTCTTGTCTTGGGTTAAGCCTCTTCCACTTTTGTCTGTCCGTAGCCAATCTTTTCATTTTTGAGTATTTGTCCAGCACTTGGTATCTTCTTTTTCCTGTTCCCCTTTTTTCCTCCACCATTCCTTCTATTCTTTCCTTTAATAAATAGTCCCTCCTCAAACAATGTTCAATCCGGTTCCGTTTTATCTCTCTGATGACTTTCAGCATTTTTCTTTCTTCTCCAACTCTTCTTAATACTTCTTCATTCCTTGCTCGGTCTTCTCATTTCACTTTTTCCATTCTTCTCCATATACACATGTCTAGTGCCTCCAATCTTGGGAAATGTTGGTGCTGATATTTGGTGATGTCGGATGGAATGGATTTTAATAACATCTTCACGAGAAGCAATTTTTCGGTCATTGTCAATGAGAAATGAACTGTTCTGAAGGTACTTGACTAAGATTTTTACTTGCCGATAGAAACAAACGTCGGATAGTTGGCAGATCAGAGCACATTTAGCGGATTTGACTTTAACTGTGCAAACTGTAAAACATACGACAAACAACATTAAATTCACCAAACCTTCATGCAAATACACGTGTTTTGTTGAAATATATTACCTCTCAAATGTTATATAAATTAACTAATATGACCATTGATGAAGAAAAGTAGACTGATAAATAAGTTTGAACAGGAGTCGAACCTACGCCCCTTTATACGTTCGTCTTAGAAAACTCGCACTCTACATTTGACCACAAAAACTTCCCATGGGTGGCACCTTCGCAGGGGTACATCCGTTACATAATAGACGTGTAAAACGTCTCCTGCGATTTTCTGGGAACTGCCAGAGTTAATGCACAATACTTCTTGCACATTACGATGTTTTTGTGACCTACTATAGCTGTACGAAGTTTGAAGTAAATCTGTCATCCCAACGTGGTAGCCTCCCTTGTCAGTGGATTGCCGTTTCCCTTCCGTTTACAAGTGATGACCCAACATGTTATCGCCTGTGACAATGTTCGACAAAAAATCGACACTATCCGCCTCGTAACGTACAAGCAACTTCAATCACATGGTCCCTAGTTGCTCTTTACGGTCTGCTAGACGACGAGGATTCCACCGAGCACACGCCCTTGAGCACCCCAACCGTTGGACGAGAGCAGATGTGGTCGTTATTCATCGCTCACTTAGAATGAGAGTGTCCGCACGTTCCACCATTGCAGGAGTGGCAGCTGTGTGCGCCCGGGCAGAACGAGGGTGATCTGACAGCTCTGCACGACCTTCTTGAGATGATTACAGATGCCTCGTCAACGACTCACCGTGGTTATGTTCACTGCCAGGTCCCCATAGGCGTTCAGCAAGCGCCCATGAATATCTGCGATGCTCTGGTTTTCCACCAAAAGTAACTCAGTGGCAGCTCTCTGCTTGGAACTCACCTACCTTACAGACGCCATCTTGAAGACTGCATATAACACAATTTCCGCACTTTCTGAATTGAAATTGGCTGAGAAAAAAATGTGTGATATCACTTACTGAACGCCTTTCGTACAATGCGAGCATCTCTCTCACTCTCTCCTAAGATTTTCTTCTCCGGGCCGGATTGAAACCAATCGCAGGAGGTGGTTGCTCACCCATGCTCATGTGCAACCTACTTGCAGGCCTCAATCACCCCAGCCATTTACTACGGATACGAAGTATTTCGCGTCGGTGTTTTTGGATAAAGAGTTCTGTCTTAATTTTCCACGTCAAACACAAAAAAGAAAAACAAACAAAGCACAAGCTTTCGAGGGCTGTGTGAGCTATGAAACAGTTTTCATTAGACTACGTGATGAAAATTTTAAGAGAAGTGTCGGCTATGTCCTTAAAACTGCATGGAGGCGAGCAGGTGATGAAGGAAGAGCACAGAAGACTTCTCATAGTTCACGGCCTGATGCACATGGCGGCGCTGCAAGCGACTATGGACGCCAGATATGATTTACGGACGCGGATGGCGCCATCTCAGCATGCACTTCCCTCGTGAAGTTAGTCCAGCGAATCAGATTCAGTTCTCTGGATATATTTGTGTACCACTCTTTTCACCGTAGATTTTCCTCTGACGACGATAGTAGAGACAGTCATTAAAAGCTTACGATTTTGTCCCCAAGTAAATCAAGAACTGTTTATCCTGACATTTGGTAAATTCAATTACTGTTGCAAGACAAAGCCATCTAGTGGCACAGTGAGGTACTTTACGATGTAGTACAATGCATGAGTCATTTATTGCGTTCATAGCATCAGTCGACGCGGAGATTGTGCTACGTGATTGCAGGAGATTGTGATTTCCTTTTCTTTTTATAGTGGCCATTTTGCGGAAATCACTCGCTATGAAAATAAGTATATGTAATGCTACTATAACGTATGTTTGAGTTTGTAGTACATCTGTTATGAATGCGTTCGAAACGAAAGCACTGCAATAATATGTATCTATGATACAAAATTTCTTAAATTTGAAATCCATTACTGTGCTACAACACCAAGAAGAATCGCTTCGCGGCTTTTGGCAAGATCAACGTGTAGACTTTCTTTTTTTAATCTCATGTGTGATAAGGAAAAAATAGGTACTTTATTTAAGTTTCTAGAATAAAATGTTAGATCACGAGTGACTTTAATATCTGAACACACTCCTTAGTCTTTAAACCATACAGCGACGGACTCACTCATTTACTTTACCGTGATTCTTGGTCCTCACTACAAATGGCATATTAGAGGTGGAATACGACCGACCCATGTCCCGGTTGTACACCTCGTTTCCTTGAAAGGTGCGATAGGCAATGATATTGCTTACAATGCATGATTCCCATGTATTGTAAATGTTATGAAGTTGGTCTTAAATTTTCAACTTTCTCATGCAATTTTCTGGTGCGTTGTTTAATCAGCTCGCCTATCACAACTACGTTTAGTTCGATGTGCAGGTCTTTGGTTCTAGTCCACCGAACTTCTCTTAAAATGGGTCTCAAGCACTTGCTTTGAATCGCTTCAAGAGTTTTAATAGCTGTCAGGTAATCTGTACCGCAGGAAGAAGTTCCTTAATTCATGGCTGGAATGACGAACGACTTATAAAGCATTACTTTTGTATTGACGTTGATGTTTTCGCTTGATAGTAAGGGAACAGGGAGCGAATTAGTCTCATCATCTTCTTTTTCTTTGCTTGTATGTGTGGTCTGAGTATAAGTTTGTGTTCTATAAGACACCTAAGCATCTGACCTGGTTTGTCCACTGGATTTCTGTGTTACTGATTCGCAGCCTGTCTCTCAGATCAGGTCTTTATCTGGAGAACAAAAAAAATGGTTCAAATGGCTCTGAGCACTATGGTCCTCAACATCTTAGGTCATAAGTCCCCTAGAACTTAGAACTACTTAAACCTAACTAACCTAAGGACATCACACACATCCATGCCCGAGGCAGGATTCGAACCTGCGACCGTAGCAGTCGCGCGGCTCCGGACTGCGCGCCTAGAACCGCGAGACCACCGCGGCCGGCCATCTGGAGAACATAACTGCAAGTGTTTCGTGGTGCCAAGTTACGCTTTGCCCTCTGCTCTTAACAGTTAGTTGCCTTTGAAGGTGTATTACCGCTGCGTTCAGTCGGCATCTGCTGGCGAGCAGCTTAGCGTGGTCCGTAAACTATGCGACTACTATTCGTGGGGGACTGGTAGGTCACTGAGGTTTAAAATGAACAGGGTGGGCGATAGTACTGAGGCTTGTAAAATTTCTTGATTTTGTACTTGATCTTAGCTATCGATCATTGCGGAAAATCTTCTAGCCGAAAGGAACTTGGGGCTAAATTTGTTCGCATGTTTATGATCAATTTTCGTACCTGTGATAACGTTTTGAATACAGGATTGCTATTTCTGGGAGTCCGTCCGAGGCTTTACTCCTCTTCGATTTCTGGTGGTCATGCGACTCTCGGCCACTGAAGTAGGTCATGACAGTGAAGTTTTGTGTGTATGAATGTCAGTTACTTGAAATCAACGAAGTAAGAGGAACCGGCATGGAAACGTAAATGGACAACAAAGTGTTGGGATATGCTCATGACTATACCGTAAGTGAAATTTCCCGACTTGGTGTGTCAGTGTCGATTCTAACGTCTCTACAAGGAAAGGTGTACTACTCGCTACCACGGAACACTTTATATTGTGAGTAAATGCATGTCTCAAACAGTTTCCGAACAAACACTGCGAAGTGAAATGGATGCAACGGATACTTGGAAGAAGGAATCTCGCAAAATGTACTTGCTCACAGAGCTACAAAGTACTGCAATTCTTCACTGGTCGAAATAATACAGAAACCAGGCGGTGGCTGATGGGTTGGATGTACTGTAACACGACGACTAGTGATTTATCTTCTTTTTAAGTGATTCAAGATGCCCAGGGCCTCGACGGCGCAGTGAGGCATTGGACCCTCTGTATGTAGATGATGTAATCCATGGTTAATATCGAAGTCAATCTAAATTTAAAATCAATTTAATCCCAACCTAAATAATTGCCTACATATTCGTTTATCTTACCTTAATGAGTGTGTTATCTTAAAAAGCCTATTATCATAAGAGACGTGTCAAATGTACACTGTCCAGTAAAATTAATGTCACTATCGCCAACGTTCGCCGTCATAATGAAATGATCGCTCACACGCGACAGGTGGTGGCAGTAAGTAGTGGACGGTATATAAAGCGCGTCGGGAGGCCGGGGGTGGGGCGGACGCGGAATACATTGAAATCATTAACCCAATGTATGCACAGTGCCATTTATGTGACGTCTGGCCAAGGGTTGAAGTACTTCCGAAACGGATAAGTTTGTAAACTTTTAGGCCGTGCGGTTCTAGGCGCTGCAGTCTGGAACCGAGCGACCGCTACGGTCGCAGGTTCGAATCCTGCCTCGGGCATGGATGTGTGTGATGTCCTTAGGTTAGTTAGGTTTAATTAGTTCTAAGTTCTAGGCGACTGATGACCTCAGAAGTTAAGTCGCACAGTACTCAGAGCCATTTGAACCATTTTGTAAACTTTTCGCGCGTCGCTTGTTTAAAGTATACCGTGCATGGCAAAATGGCGCTGCCCATAACTGGCGCCGGGGCAACTGTCACGCACCACGAGCCATAGATGACAGCTGGGAAGGTGTGTAGGGGTCAACAAACGTGCAATTATTAAGCAACTGACCGCGCAGAAGAGCCAAAGGGCTACCAACGATGTGTTCTCAACGTCCATTAAGCGACCGTTGCTCCTTATGGGTCTCCGCAGATAAAACCTGGTTCGCGTACCCATCCTGACTGCTCTTCGTCGGCGAAGAAAGTGGGAATTTGCACGGCCGTACCACAACTGGACATCCACTGAATAGCTACATCTGCCATTTACAGATGAATCACAATTTATACTCCATCGGACAGATGTCCGTGGACGTGTACGGGGTGAAACGCCAGGAAGCAAACACTCTGCAACAATCGTCCGAAGGCTCCAGGCCAGAGAAAGGAGCGCTGGACAATGTTTTTGTGGAATACCGTGTGTGATATGCATCTGTCCGTAGGAACCATGTGCATCCCCATATGCAGATTGTTCTTCTTTCTCGGTACGATGATACCTGCCACCAGCACAACGCAACGTGTGACCCAGCTCGCAGTGCACGTGCATGGTTGGGGGAGCACCAGGACGAGTTTTCCGTGCTCCCCTGGCCACCTAGCTCTCCGAATTTAACCCCATCGAGAATCTTTGGGACCAACTCGATCGGGCTGATCGCACCATGGAACCTCAACCGAGCATCTGAAGGCAGCTTGCCACGACAGCACGTTCGGTATGGCTCCAGATCCTTGACAATAGCTTCCAGAATATCACTGACTCCCTTCCTACATGTCTTGCAGCGGTCTGCGCACCAGAAGACGGTTATTCCGGCTTGTGCCTGTTAGTTAGTTTCATATTACCGGACAAGCTATGACACAGTATCTTAGAAAATTAACAAGTCAGCTCTGAATTCCTGCAATGGCGTAATATTGTGCTAAATCAGTGCATTTTGTAGCGCTACCCAATGACAGAGCGAAACTATGGGTGTATTCTTCGTACCAGGCATAGGGCCCAGTTATTAAGGTCACCGTGAATATGACGCAGTGCGTTTATTTCAACATCACGATGAACAAATTTTGTCTTTTCTGTTACGTGGTAGTATGCTGTGGACAGTCTCGTCATTCATGATGGTAACAGCAATGTACACAGGACTGCAAGTCTTCATTCTTGATCAGAAGAACACTCAATCACGGCATCGCGCTCGCCTGGCGGGCTGTATCACCAAATGTTGATCGCAATGAAAATGTTTTGGATCTGATTTGAACAGCTTTTGAAACGTAGTAATTAGCATACTGCAAGTTGGTGGCGCTATGTGATCCAACCATCAATGATTGGCTTCAGCAGAATGTGACATACCTGAAGAAACAAGTGGACTCTCTCCTTCCTCAAATTTAGACCACTTATGAGGATAGAGGCTATGTTGAAATGTTAGTTAGTTTCTCTATTCCACAGCTCAAGTGCATAATATATCATAATGGTGCATAATACGGCATTTTACGTTGGCAGCGCAAATTAGTTTGTAAATATGGCTACGTGCAGAACATTTATAAGCCTTATAGTTTTTGTTTCTTTTATTGTATTATTTTCGTGGCGGTTCGTTTCCGTCACCAGTACCGCCGGATTTGAATTCCCACTCAGCAAGTGGAGCACGCACCGCACGCGCCTCTGGTGAAACTCACAAGGCTGCCGATGGGAGGGCGCTTGGCGGACTGGAGGAGCAGCACCACACTCAAAGCGGCCAGAAAATTTCTGTGCACCGATCAACGTGGGCAGATCGCTCGAACGAGGACGATGGTGGGGTTTTAACTGGTTGTGCGTCGTGTCGCGATAGCAATTAGGGACATCTACATCTATCTACATCCATACTCCGCAAGCCACCTGACGGTGTGTGGCGGAGGGTACCTTGAGTACCTCTATCGGTTCTCCCTTCTGTTCCAGTCTCGTATTGTTCGTGGAAAGAAGGATTGTCGGTATGCCTCTGTGTGGGCTCTAATCTCTCTGATTTTATCCTCATGGTCTCTTCGCGAGATATACGTAGGAGGGAGCAATATACTGCTTTACTCTTCGGTGAAGGTATGTTCTCGAAACTTTGACAAAAGCCCGTACCGAGCTACTGAGCGTCTCTCCTGCAGAGTCTTTCACTGGAGTTTATCTATCATCTCCGTAACGCTTTCGCGATTACTAAATGATCCTGTAGCGAAGCGCGCTGCTCTCCGTTGGATCTTCTCTATATCTTCTATCAACCCTATCTGGTACGGATCCCACACTGCTGAGCAGTATTCAAGCAGTGGGCGAACAAGCGAACTGTAACCTCTTCGTTTGTTTTCGGATTGCATTTCCTTAGGATTCTTCCAATGAATCTCAGTCTGGCATCTGCTTTACCGACGATCAACATTATATGATCTTTCCATTTTAAATCACTCCTAATGCGTACTCCCAGATAATTTATGGAATTAACTGCTTCCAGTTGCTGACCTGCTATTTTGTAGCTAAATGATAAAGTATCTATCTTCCTGTGTATTCGTAGCACATTACACTTGTCTACATTGAGATTCAATTGCCATTCCCTGCACCATGCGGCAATTCGCTGCAGATCCTCCTGCATTTCAGTTCAATTTTCCATTGTTACAACCTCTCGATACACCACAGCATCATCTGAAAACAGCCTCAGTGAACTTCCGATGTCATCCACAAGGTCATTTATGTATATTGTGAATAGCAACGGTCCTATGATACTCCCCTGCGGCACACCTGAAATCATTCTTACTACGGAAGACTTCTCTCCATTGAGAATGACATGCTGCGTCCTGTTATCTAGGAACTCCTCAGTCCAATCACACAATTGGTCTGATAGTCTATATGCTCTTACTTTGTTCATTAAACGACTGTGGGGAACTGTATCGAACGCCTTGCGGAAGTCAAGAAACACGGCATCTACCTGTGAACCCGTGTCTATGGCCCTCTGAGTCTCGTGGACGAATAGCGCGAGCTGGGTTTCACATGACCGTCTTTTTCGAAACCCATGCTGATTCCTACAGAGTAGATTTCTAGTCTCCAGAAAAGTCATTATACTCGAACACAATACGTGTTCCAAAATTCTACAACTGATCGACGTTAGAGATATAGGTCTATAGTTCTGCACATCTGCTCGACGTCCCTTCTTGCAAACGGGGATGACCTGTGCCCTGTTCCAATCCTTTGGAACGCTACGCTCTTCTAGAGACCTACGGTACACCGCTGCAAGAAGGGGGGGGCAAGTTCCTTCGCGTACTCTGTGTAAAACTGAACTGGTATCCCATCAGGTCCAGAGGCCTTTCCTCTTTTGAGCGATTTTGTTTCTCTATCCCTCTGTCGTCTATTTCGATATCTACCATTTTGTCATCTGTGCGACAATCTAGAGAAGGAACTACAGTGCAATCTTCCTCTGTGAAACAACTTTGGAAAAAGACATTTAGTATTTCGGCCTTTAGTCTGTCATTCTCTGTTTCAGTACCATTTTGGTCACAGAGTGTCTGGACATTTTGTTTTGATCCACCTACCTCTTTGACATAAGACCAAAATTTCTTAGGATTTTCTGCCAAGTCAGTACATAGAACTTTACTTTCGAATTCATTGAACGCCTCTCGCATAGCCCTCCTTACACTACATTTCGCTTCGCGTAATTTTTGTTTGTCTGCAAGGCTTTGGCTATGTTTATGTTTGCTGTGAAGTTCCCTTTGCTTCCGCAGCAGTTTTCTAACTCGGTTGTTGTACCACGGTGGCTCTTTTCCATCTCTTACGATCTCGCTTGGCACATACTCATCTAACGCATTATGTACGACGGTTTTGAACTTCGTCCACTGATCCTCAACACTATCTGTACTTGAGACAAAACTTTTGTGTTGAGCCAACAGGTACTCTGAAATCAGCTTTTTGTCACTTTTTCTAAACAGAAAAATCTTCCTACCCTTTTTAATATTCCTATTTACGGCTGAAATCATCGATGCCGTAACCGCCTTATGATCGCTGATTCCCTGTTCTGCGTTACGTTTTTCAAATAGTTCGGGTCTGTTTGTCACCAGAAGGTCTAATATGTTATCGCCACGAGTCGGTTCTCTGTTTAACTGCTCAAGGTAGTTTTCAGATAAAGCACTTAAAAAAATTTCACTGGATTCTTTGTCCCTGCCACCCGTTATGAACGTCCGAGTTTCCCAGTCTATATCCGGCAAATTAAAATCTCCACCCAGAACTATAACATGGTGGGGAAATCTACTCGAAATATTTTCCAAATTATCCTTCAGGTGCTCAGCCACAATAGCTGCTGAGCCAGGGGGCCTATAGAGCCATCCAATTACCATGTCTGAGCCTGCTTTAACCGTGACCTTCACCCAAATCATTTCACATTTCGGATCTCCGTCATGTTATTGAGAAGCTACCGCTCTGTGAATCGAAAGAAAGTTTTTCTATGTGCCTTCACTAACATCCTAACATATCCATATTGTCTTGAATCAGAAGGTAGATGTACTATTTTCTACGTTTTGCGACTTATGAGCAAGTGATGTCAGAACATTTTGTAATCCAACAGACGATGCCGTTAGTAGTGGCCGATATCTAGTGCTTAGTTTAACAAAGTTTTATCTATGGTCCAAGAATTACTTGATGATTTGAAGTACATGTTCTCCCTGACTTTATCTCATGTTCAGCTGTGTTCAACCAATATTCCACAGCCGCATTTCGAGCTAAAGGTCTTAATTTTAAGAAGCTATTTATCGGTATAAAACGATTTTTTTTATTATTGGAAGTTCTTTATATTTCTATTTCATGAACGGCCAACTTTTAAGAGAGTCCCTTGATACTATTTCAGCGAACCTGGCTTGATGTTTTCTGAATTCGAAGGTTCAGACGAATATTAGCATTTCTTAAACTTTAGACTGTGACAAACCTTAACAAACTCAAACTTGCTGTATTTCTTAGAAATCAACCTGGAAACGAACACTTGCGAATGCTGCTTAGAATGTCCTGCTTCATTGCGATTAGGTACTTTATAGTAAACAACGTTCCAGGAGTTGTTTTAGAGGTGGGATAGTTGATAAAGATATTGATATATGTCATTAATGTCGGTTTCTATTAAATTTCACTGAAATTGTACTACATCAACAAGTGGCTACGAATGTGAATATATTAATTTCATAAATTTTCTTGGCAGTAGCTATGCCTCTGTTACATTTCTCATTTCCAAAGCTTTCTAGCACATGAATGTGATAATATTTAAACACATCACAGCATACAAAAATAGTTTCCAGGAAGAAAATAAAAACTGTATGTTAAAATTAATATTGAAATTTAAATAGTTTTAACTTTTCATTTGTTTTCCCATTATTAACTTCCTGATGTTTGTGATACAATTCATGGTAAACTGTTGAAATAATATCCTTCTAGCCAAGCAGCATCAGATCAGAAAACTTTTCCTCTGGAATTGACTGTGATGAGGATATGCTTGGTCTGTGACCTCAAGACTTGTCTATTAAATCAATCTGTTGTAGTCTGAGTCATACTCATATTTAAATTAAAACATCCATGAATCTTCCTTCGTCACCGTCATTTCTCAGATATTAGAGCATATTGCTCTTACTCCAGTTTCAGTTTTAGTCCATTTTAGGACCATCGATGAAGTCCCTTTGAAATCAAAGAAATTCCTCCGTGTAATCTCGTGTATATTACAACCTTCTCCGTTTTGCTTGGCTGTGGCTACTAGAGTGTACCACTGCTGCGGCAGATAAATGTTCATGCCTTTTTTGCCCTCTCAGTAACACTGTGCATACTGTCCCCATTGTTCTGGAAGTACCAATTCTCAAGAAACTTATAGATAAGTGAAACAATTCGTAGGGTACTCACATGTTATACATGAATATATTAATTTGTTTCGGTTCTGGCCTCTGCAATTGTCAGGAAAGGAAGAACCATTTTTGGAGCCATTTCCACTTTACTGTTTTAGGAATTTGTAGACTCAGGTCGCTATGTGTATGGCTCTTCTACGCCCATTTCCCTCGTGCCACATGAACCACATTCCTTTCCGTATTCCCATGATGTAGACAGTGAGGTTGAAGGTGCTCAGCTTTCTTTTGTATTAGAGCAAGGATACCTCACAATTTGGGTTGCTAAGTTCCTACAGTAAATCAGAACAGGCACACGGAAATGTACTCTTAGCTTGCGGATTAACCTCGTCATTATATTTTTCTGCTCAAATCATGTACTTGTTTCAGACGTTTTTGTATTTTTTTCCTCTAAGGGGACTTTTTTGTATTTTAGAATTCTTCTAGGCCTCACACTAATCACATGCGTTCTTTTTAGGTTCAAAAACCCAATATTGTGTTCTGTGTTGGAATCCTTTGCAAACATCCAAACTGATGCATGTTTCTTCTCCTCCTCTTGACGCTTCTGAATTTACATATCTTTCGAATGATGAGGGTGCTATATGGGTATTACCGTGAACTGTGCTTTCTAATGTAATATGGTTCTACTTTATCAAATCAATCTATACGATTTCTTGCATCACTCACTACACATCCTCAGCTTGTTATCCTTAAAATAATCGTAGTTTTTATTCACTGTTCGGTAACACCAAATGTATGCAAAACATAGTTTTCCATAGCTTTAGTATTTGACTTCCAAGAATAAATGTACACTGTAACGTGCAGGTACGCCTGGACATTGTACCATCTTCCAATCTCTCACAAATCCTTTTTCTTGGAATATTCGTGATCAGTTTGTTCAGATAATTACGTTTTCTGTCTGTACTTTCTAAACCATAAAATGTCTCACACAATTTCTGTCTTTGATGTAATTTATCTTTACACTTGCACCTTGCAGTTATTCCACTTCCATAACCCACCCACTTTTCTTGCACTTCTCTTGTGCTTGAATTAATGTATTCTTTTGCTTTCTGATAACATTCATTTCTAATGCTTGTCCTCGATTTCCAGTCCTCGCATTTGCGGTTGCGAGATTTTACCGGAAAAAATACCGTTCCAGCATATCTGTATAAAGAATCCAAAAGATTGGTTTGAATGCAGAAGGCTTATTATGGTTCTGTAACATCACTTGTATGTGTTTTTATTAACAGTTGTTTCGGCTGTTTCATCAGAGCTGTGTACTGACTGCTCATGAACACCATTATGTATCCAATCTGAATTGTCAGTTATGAGATCCTACACAGTGCGGCAAGCATGTTGAATTTCTGTAATAATAACAATGGTAATAATAATTATAATTTCTGAAGCTTTAATTTACTATTACATATTTTGCAATACTGCTGAAGTTATTAGGGTATCAATACAAAATAAGCTTTCCTGAAACTACTGCTTGACTTTCCTCTCAGAATGATGTGAAGGTTGATGTTTTGATGGAACATCAGATACTGGAATGTTCTCTATAGAAGAATCTTTACTGTTGACATCTTCAGTAACTAAACATTAATAATATTAGTAATAATAACAATAATAACATACCAATCTGTGCAATAATGCTGAGCCTTCAACCGTACTATCATCTCTGTGATTGTTGTTTGTTTGCTGCTTAGAAAACACGACTTTTCTGGTGAACAATCTGGCTGCAGAAAATCGTCCTAGCTGGCTTTCACTGAAGCCATTTGTAAAATTAATCTGGAACGGCTCATTTTATGCTTACAGTAGGAAGACAATATGTAAGCTTCGTTAGACTATATACAGCACGACATGTTGTACTGTAACCTGATTCGCTGATTGTTGCTACAGAACTTGATCATTCAGATACAGGAATTGTTCTTACGCCACTAATGACTGCGTGATATTAGGCAACAAACATAGCACAAAATAGATAAAACGCTTCGAACACGACCTGCTGCTCCAGTCATCAGAGTTTCCCTTACATTACAGTGACGAAAGAGTGTAGTGACACCAACGTATTGTGCTATGATATTTGAGTACAAACTCGGTTCTTTTGCTTGGTGAAACAAAATCGTAAAACCAGTCACGATAAAAGGCCACGCAAGTGGCCAAAGATATGAGTGCAAAAGGAACGTAATAGTTGTTACACTGACAATATACGGAGCCTGTATGTCCAGTGCTCGAACGTTGTCTTTGCATGACGAATCATTAAGCGGAGCGGTTAAGACTTTATTTCACAGACATAACAACAGCTGCGACAACACAGTGGGATAGTAACTTATAATTATTCTACTGGTGTGTAGATGCGACAGAACTACTCTGAACCGTCGAATTAATAACCTCTGATACAGAACTTTTGTTTAAGAAAGGAAATAGAGGAAATGTTGAATTATAACCAAAATGTTACGCACACCTCTCCTAAAATCGTTACTTTTTTTGTAGTACATAGACCTGAGTTAGTCATTGCTATCCACCACCTTCTTTACTCATTATGATAACAGAAATACTTCCATGGGATAGAAGCAATTTTCAGGGAGAAACTTTTCCAGTGACATTTCGAATTTCACGTTGCTGTCTCTCAGACACTTTATTCCAGTGCGTTATCGAAAAATTTTGTTCTGGCTTTGTGCCACTTTTGTGCTAAAGCCCATTTTAATTTGGAGTAAAGAATGTAATTTTTCCTTCTGTTATTGTAATTATGCACATCATGGTTCCTGGAATGGATTATTTAAAACAAACTTCATAATTCCTTCATACACTGGGAGGCGATATTCAGAACCCCACCCCCTTAAACAGATGTCTACTGATAATAATGAGTTAGCGCCACATATTATTCTTCCAGTACGTTTTCGAGCAATGAAAACATTCTTAAAGGGTTTCGTCAGAACATTATACCGTATGACATTAATGAATGAGAATATGTCAACTTCGTGATTTGTCACTCCCCAAGATTTACAATGATTCTAAGTGTAAATATGGCAGAACCAAGTTTGTTTGGGACATACAAAATGTGCATTTTCCAGTTTAAGTTCTCATCAACACGGATACCTAAGAATTAGGAAATATTAGCCGTGTTTATTATTTCCTCACAGTGTTAAGACTTCTCATTGGTGTAGTAGTACTAGATGCGGAGAACTGAATATATTGCGTCTTTTTAAGATTGAAGGTGGGACGGTTTGCATCAAACCTTTGAAAGACACTATTTATGAAAGACACTATTTATCATTTCTTCCGTGCTGGCGTGATGCCTCCTGGGGAAGTGTAATTTTTGCCGGGTGAGCTTGTCATATGAGGCTCTACGAAACTCAATTCTGTAGCACTTTCGGGTTCTTTACGTTCCTCGAACGGGTGCCCCAATGTATAACGTTCTCCAACCACAGAAACAATGTCTTGCACCGTTCCATAGTTGTTTTTCAATTGGGAGACCTTATCTATTTCTTCATCATTGCTTCAGCTAATACTATAATAAGTTGTCATATGTCTAAGTGAACACGATTAATATAAAATAAAAAGCGAGTTAGGCTAGAAAGAAATCTACGATCCATGCAAGAAAAGTCCCCATATTCCGAGTTAGCAGCACAATGCAGCAACGAGAAAGTTCTGTACCAGATGGTTAGTAATAGATCAAACGTTTGGGGACCTGATGCTACTGCGCTGTTTAATGCTCCAAGTGGGTCAGTACTGTGGACTAGGACTTTTACGCGGCAATAGAGATACAATAAAACGCTACTTTATTACTGTTTTATTAAGCAGTGGCTTAGCTCATATAATACAGATTATTTCAAAAGAGTAAACATATTTCAAACCTCCAAATTTATTTTTAGAAACACACTACAAACATTCGGTGAAATGCAAACAACTAACAAAATCTTAAAATTTTAGTGATGCTTTGACTAACGCTCTATGTGTCCAGCAGCAGCAGCACGAACAACATCTACAAGATAGATGAATTCTTCATGAATTCTACACAGTGTACCTGCTATTACCCTGTACGTCACTAGGTAAAGAAGAGATGAACACACTTTCCTTCAAATATCACCAAAAGAAAAAAATCGCATTGGCTCATGTTTGGCAAACTTGGTGGGCAAGAATGCAGGCCACCATCGCCAAGAGCTCACACTGACTGTAGTCTGTATCGTTTATGGACCAAAGGAAGCCTGAACACTCGCCAGACGGTCGTATGATGCATTGCCAGTTCCCTGTTTGCAAGGACTTTCTTGGATTCCACTCAAACTTTTGCCAAATTCCTTCCACCATATCAAAAATGCGAGGTCGATCTGGACTCCTGCATTTGCCCAAGTAACCAGTGGCGGCGTGAGGCGTCGACGATGTTGGCGACCGCTGATGGCCATGCGCCTGTGGGGGCATCGCTAGAAAGTAGTTGAAACAACTGAAATTTTAGCTACTTAGTTAACCGCGTAGTAGTTTTTATCTAGGGTTGTCTGGCAACATTACAACAGTTAAGCCCCATTTCAAGATGCATCTAAAGTATACACCCATGCGGTAGCGTGCCAGGCGTTCAAGTATGCGACTGCAGACTGATTTTGGAACGCCTGTTACGTTATACAATCCGCGCGGGATATACCTGTCGCGATTCAGTGCATCCGCACTAGACGGCAGTATCGCACGGAACTCGGTGGCCGTTTTGTTATAAAGCCGTTCATAAAGACTACAAAAAAGTTTTGTAAAATAAATTATGAAATTATATACTTAGAGAGGAAGCAGATCGCCATATTAAAGAAAGATGCATGTTAAACAAAAATACACTTATCTTTCCTTATACCATATTCACAGCCTGCTTGGTATGTATTGTTTTTCCGAAATGACGCTTTGATCCAACAAGGAGCAAATGCAACACTTCTCCGTGGAAGAGACAATACAGGCGGGAGCACTGTCTTGGCTGGCAATACCAGCTCTCTCAAACCAGTCCTACCAATTGAAACTTCGCTCTTTTTTCAAGTCATTCAAGTGGTACAAGTGAACAAGTCTTATCTTTGAAGGCGTGGTTGTACCAATTTCAGCCACATATACTAAAGGAACCCCATCCAATGGTAATTCAATATACAAATACATTTATTGGCGTACTTGTTTGGCTGCTACCATACATGACAGAATAAAAATGATATTCTGCCACGTATTATAATCGAACAGCCTATTCGCTCTATACTACGACATTGAGTAGTTTAAGTACCCTACTGCACTTATGAATGTACTTAGCACGAAATGTTTTACGGATCATCATGTCAGGAGGACCCTCAAGAGACAGAGACGTAGGGAGAAAATGGCAATCCGGTGCATCAAAAAGAAAAAGAAAGGCTGTGACTATTATATACAACCAAGCTATGAGTTCGAGTATGAAGAAATTTCTTAAGAAAACTTCGAAGTGTAACTGCTGCCGAGGCCTTCGATGAAGCTCTTATCCAAGTGTCTTTAGTTTCTGAAACAGAACCAGCTTCAGGGTCGAATGTATCAGTTATCCTTTATGATACCATCAGAGTTGGGTGAAACGGCAGTGATCCGAGATCATGAGCCGAATAAACACTTCAAACGTGATAATCAAGAGAAAACCGTTCATGTAAGAGAGTCATTTATAGAATTAGATCCGGGAAAGTGGATATTTCCAGTAACAGATTCGCTGCGTCATGATCTAATTCAATATGGTGCTCAACAAAACCTAGAAAAACCTGAGGAAAGTTACCCCAAAGATGAAATTAAAACACATTTTACTAAATTTTATTTTATTAAAAAATTGAGTAACGGCGAAAAGCAACATCGAAGATGTTTAGATTACTCCGTATCTCAAACCAAAGTTTATTGCTTTCCATGTCGACCTTTCTCACATTTGCAGACACGGATGGCAAAAGAAGGATATTGTGACTGGAAAGAGATGACTATGATATTGCAAAGGCATGAACAAAGTGAAGGATACATGGAGTGCATGATTAGATGGAAGGAATTCCGTAAAGGAATCAAACACGGAAAAACAATAGATAAGAAAAACGAGAGACTATTTAGAGAATCACAAGAAATTGGTATAACTTGTTTGAAAGACTGATCGATACTATGAAATACTTAGCTTCACACAATCTGGCGTTTAGAGGGCATCGAGAATCCATTAACCTGAACGACAGCGGAAACAGTGGAAATTTTATAGCCCTATTTAAATTTTTATCCACATGTGATCTAACACTAAAATATCACTTGCAAGGTATTAACGAAAAGCATTATCTAAGCAACGACACATAAAATGAATTAATTACAATAATGTCCGAACCTGTTATCAGGGAAATTATAAACGGAGTCAAACACGCAAAATATTAATCATGTTCGATTGTACCAGGGATTCGAGCCGGTGGAACAAATGGCAGTAATGTTAATATTTTGTAATGCCTCAACTGGGGAGATAGAGGAATATTTCGTTCGGTTTATTGCCGTCGCAGAAACAACGGGAGAGTATTTAACAACTCCCATTTTAAAGGAACTAGAAAGTAGTGGCCTAGACATCCACAGCAGTCAAAGACAGTGGTATGATAACGGTGCCAATATGATTGGCATTAATAAAGGTGTTAGCACACGAACACTCAATATTAATCTACTAGCTTTGTTCACGCCGTGCGGATGTCATTGTCTGAATTTATTTTTGCCAGATACCGCTAACACTTGTACAACAGGTAAAAGGTATTTCGATTTTGTCACTAAAGATTATGTACTTTTTACAGAATCAAATAAATTGAAATTGACATCGAAACCTCTGTATGAAATACGATGGGAAAGTAGAATCTGAGCTGCAAAAGCGATATTTTTGCAATTGGATAACGTCATCGAAACTGTGAGTGATCTGAAAAATAGAACTTTTGATTCCGAAACTCTTAGCGACTGTCTAGCATTCTTGAAATAAATGTTAACTTTTGAGTTTATTGTTGCAGTACACGTGCGGTATGAGATTTTACCACGTGTCAACAATATAAGTAAGCTACGAAAATCGGTTCAAGTGAACTTGAAAGTCGCTATTGATGCTTTACGTCCATTTCGTGTCTGGATCCAAAAATTTCGTACAACAGGATTTGAAGCAAGCGTTGCACAAGCTCTACTGTTTGTAGAAAAGAAGTAGCTACGAAATTGAGTCTCAGTTAAAAAAAAAATAGCACAGAAAAAACGAATGTTTGGTTATTAACAAATTGATGAACCTATACAAACTGTTGCAAGGAAGTACATAGTTAGCTTTATTAACGCAATGATGGACGCTATATCAGTCGACACAGAATGTTGATTAAAAGCGCTCAATGAGTATCTTGAACGATTTGGTTTTATTTACGATATGTGTTATTTGAAATCGTTATCCAAGGACGACCTTCGCAAACATTGTAATGATTTAGGTACAACACTTCGAGAAGGCGAAAACAGCGATATAAAGCGTTTCGAACTTAACGAGGAACTCCAACTTTTAAAATTCTAACTACAGGACTCAATAAAAGACGCAAAACAACTTATTCAGTACATATTAGAAAATAATTTGGAAGAAGTATATCAAAATCTTTACATAACAATCAGAATAATGCTCACAGTTCCGGTCAGAATAGCTTCTGCTGAGAGAAGTTTCCCAAAGTTAAAATTAAGACATACTTCAGAAGTGCGATGTGCCAAGAAAGGCTATCTGCGTTGTAAGTAGTATCAATTGCAGCTGAAATAGCGGCTGGTATTAACTACGATGTAATCTTAAAAAAATTCAGTGAGGTGAAAAGCCAGAAGTTTCGTTTATTTTAATGTGTGTTTCTTTAATGTAATTTTTGTCATTCTAATGATCCTCTGTATACAGACTGCTGCCCACAAAACGGCTCCTTTTGAGCAGACGCCATCTTACTTCAGACTGGCTGCAAACTGAGGAGACACACTGACTGACACCTATTGGCGATTTTCTGAAAATATAGGCCACACCCATTCAGTCAATACAGATTTGCTTGCCAGCACGTCCCATATTTCGGAATTATTACTGTCCAAAATCAAACACCCTGTATAAGTGCGTTTTCTCATTGTTTAACCGAACTAAGATTGAATTGTGATTTTATTCGTACGTGTTTATCTCGGTATTATAAACACAACTACTCTATGTATGTATAAAATAAGCCATGCGCCCGCTAGTGTTATGGAAGTCGGCATGTCCGCTCGAGGGTTGTGGACACATTGTTGTCATCCTTTGTTGTACTATAGGTAAGCAACACTGGAGATGTGCGCGGACGTGTGGGAGACGGCGGCCTGCCGCTCTACTCCAGCAAGTGGTCCAACAAGCACCAGCCGCTTCCTCCTCGCCCTCCGCCTCCGCGCACCTGGCTGTAGCGCGGCCCTTCCTCGGCTGCGCCTCTTGACTGGAGGGTCCTTGGCAGGCACGCCGTGCAGCACCTTCTGGAAACGAGCGTCCGCCGCCTCCGCCTTCGCCTCGCCCCCTCCTCGGCCACCCGCCCCCGCCTAGTGGAGGCAGCCATGCATTATTGCGCGCCGAGGCGCACCGGCCCACTCCTCCGTATGTGCAGCGTGTACCGGGACGGCGGGTCCGGGAGGAAAGAAAGGAACGGCAGCGACGGAATCTCGGCTGCAGTCGTGAATTCTGCCCACACGGCGCAATGGGACGACGGGCGCGAGCGATGAATTCTGATGACACGATGTCAGTGCTAAGGTGTGGCAACTCCAGCAGAAGTGTTCTCCCAGACACGTGACAGTACCTGTGTTTATTTTGGATCCCAATTCGACTGAGTTCCACTTCATAACTAACAAGATCAACACTTCTAATTTTCAGCATTCTTGAATTCGTATTGGAACATAACAAATTTCTTAGCAATACTTTTATTATTGTTGCCACTCTGCATTCTTACATCCCCACAACTACGGTTTTCATCTGTTACATTTCTACTCGAACGAACTCACCAGTTGCATTTAGTGTCCTGAAGTCTAGCCCAACTGCCTCAGTATCTCCTAATATAATTCAACTACGTTCCAGCCACGCGGGATTAGCCGAGCGGTGTATGGCGCTGCAGTCATGGATTGTGAGGCTGGTCCCGGTGGAGATTCGAGTCCTCCCTCGGGCGTGTGTGTGTTTGTTCTTAGGATAATTTAGGTTAAGTCGTGTGCAAGCTTAGTGACTGATGAACTTACCAGTTAAGTCTCATAAGATTTCACACACACTTGACTTTTTTTTTTTTTTTTTTTTTTTTTTTTTTTTTTTTTTTTATGGCGGCGCGTGGTTCTGCTCCTGGGTAGCCTGAATGTAGGAAGCTAGGAGAAGCAGGTGAAGGTGAAGTACTTCGGCACTGCATGTAAATTTAAATCACCTTTACTGTAGGAAGAATATGGATACATAACTTTGCTCTCACGAGCACGTATGTATCAAAGCTCACAAAAGCTACACCGGCAAAATCTGTACTAGCTCGCCCACTGTGAAATAGAAACAACGTTTCCTGGTCGTCGACTCGGAATCAACATAAGCGCCACTCGTAGAGCTGTGCACCGACGTCTAGGGGGCGCTGTCGTTGGTGTCGGTGTCGTAGTGCTAATCTAAGGACTTGTACCTACGCCGTGGCATCGTAGCTATTGATACCACAGTTTATATTCTCAAGTTAGGATCGTATTGTCGACAGCTCAGCAGTAACGCCGTTACGACCTGGAAAAGTACACTCAAGTCAAAAAACAGACACGTCGCGAGGGAATTATAAAAATTGGATGGAAATTGGTAGATGTGATGTAGACGAACAGACAAACTAATGATTCATATTTCTGAAAAATCGGATGATTTGGCCGGCCGGTGTGGCCGGGCGGTTCCAGGCGCTTCAGTCTGGAACCGCCCGACCGCTACGGTCGCAGGATCTAATCTAGCATCGGGCATGGATGTGTGTGATGTACTTAGGTTAGTTAGGTTTAAGTAGTTCTAAGTTCTAGCGGACTGATGACCTCAGATGTTAAGTCCCATAGTGCTCACGGCCATTCGAAACCATTTTTTTCGGATGATTTATTCAAGAGAAAGTGGTTTACAAAATGACCAAGACAATAACGCGCTTGTCAACCTCCGACCGTTATGAAAGCAACTGTTTGACCTGCTATCGATTTATAGCCTTGTTCGATGTTCCCCTGAGGGATATCGTGCCAAATTCCGACCAATTGGTGCATTAGATCGTCAAAATTCCGAGGTGGGTGTAGGGCCCTGCCCTTAATGCTCCAAACATTCTCCATTTGGAAGAGATCTATTGACACTGCTGGCCAAGACAGCGTTTGGCAAGCGCGGAGATAAACATTACAAACTCTAGCTAGGTGCTGGTGACCACTATCTTTCTGAAATGTAACCCCAGAACAGCGTACTGTGCTGGGCAATAAAATGGGCGTAGAATATAGTTGACGAGCAGCTGTGGTTTAAGAGCGTCAAGGATGAACACCTAAAGGGTGCTGCTATGAAGTGAGATGGGACCCTAGACAATCACTACTGGTTGTCGGGCATGCTGGGCGACAGTGAAGTTCGCATCCCACTATGTCTGGGTAGTCTTGAGACACTTCCTCTTTGGTCACTGGGGCTCAATTCGAAGCATACCTCATCAATGAAAATTCTAATCCGGTAGACGAGATTGCAGGATGAAGACCTGTCTGGAGGCGCCCCAGACAGTGGTGGGACGCCAAGCTCACTGTCACCCGTGATACATCCTGACAGCAAGGAGGAATGGCCTAGAGTGCCATTTCGTTTCGTGGTAGGAGCGCCTTGGTTGTAAATCCGCGGCACCATTACAGCATAGAGATATGTCGATGGTATTTCGCCCCGTTTTATTGTCCTTCATGGCAAGTCATCCTGGGCTTATCCGCCAGATCTCTCCTCAATTGAGCAAATTTGGAACAATATGGGCATCGCATCATATCCACCGATTTCCGTCCCGTTCGAATAATTCCTTCGTGGATCATTACTTTTTTTGTTTTATAGTGTATGTCGTATAGTGTCTAAGTTTCCACAACCTATTCTTGTAACCATACTTACCACAGATTATCCTTACTGCTGCTGTTGGTATCTTCAATATCTACATGAACATTAAGTTATGAGCTTCGTAAGCCCCCTTATGTTGTCTCGTTGAGTATAATTCTGCATCCAGTATCCTTTCTACCCTTTGCTATTCCATTTGCGAATGATGCGTGGAAGGAACGAATGTCGGTAATCACCCATATGAGTTCTGGCTTCTCAGGTTTCCACGTTATTGTTATTTGACTAGATGCTTGGAAGAGTATGGATTACGTTGTCCTATTCATCTTGAAATTGAAAATGTCGCTGCTTGATCCGAAGACTATACTTTCTTCCTTTTCTGATATTTGTTGATCATCTGAACGCCTCCGAGTTTCCCGAACAAACCGGTGACGAAACAAGCCCTTTTTTCTTAGTATCTTCATCTACCTGGTGACGATCAAAACTAGGGAAAGGTATTTATGAATCGATCACGCTAGAATTGATTATTTAATATTTTTTCTACCTTTTGCACGATAGACATTAAACGTTTTGGCAATATCTCTTCAGTCGAAAACATTTCGAGATTGGATGATTAAAAACAATAGAGAATTGATATGATGGTGATGTCAATACTCGTACTTCAGGCGTTCCACATACTCTCCCCCCTCCCACCCCTCTCCCCCAATACAGTGCAGCGGAGAGAAAATTCATAAACCACGTGTAACTGTTTGAAAAATCATTCTTTGGGATGTTTTCAAACGCTCACTTTCATCGGTCTTGACGAACTATCAGAGATCTGTTGAGTACTTGGTCGTTTTGTGTTATGTTCGTATCGATAACATCATGTCTCGTCAGCAGCAACCTTTTTTTTTTTTTTCGAATCAGAATTGTCCCATGTTTTCCATTTCAAATAAGTCGCGGCAGGGGCCCACATGTTGGTATTTCTGTTCGGGAGTCAAGATGTGCATAACTGATTTTGCGCACACATTTGTCTTCTTCAAAACATTTTCGAGAATGTCTTGACCACTCGATTTAAAGATGGCGAGTTCGTTGGTCCCTTGCGATTTGTAACGAGACAGCGTTGACACCCTACGGCCGCACACCCACTACTTAAAACTACCTGCTCACAACTGAAGTTTCTTATCGACATCTGTTGTCAGCTCAATCTGCCACAAACTTTCTGCGCTGACATTGCTGATAGTCCAGGCATAAAATCAGTCTCGGAAGGTTTTGGACGAGGAGTCAACCAGCTTTCATTATCTATATCTCATTTTGTTCAGTTGGCTTATATTCAATGATTCATAATCTGTAGTTGTAACTATATACCTATTTATAAAATTTTGTATTTTCTATGCCTTTATAATCTGCTGTTCTCGTCAGAAATCTCGTTTCTGCTGTATGGAATGCTATTTGTAACTCTTTCATTGGAACTCATCTCTCTTCGTATACAGTTTCATAAGGATGACCCAATGGTTTTGAAAAAGTTCATCATTGTCTCACTATTAACTTTTTTATTAGTTTCACCTACTAAAGACTACATGAAATAACCTATGTCTTCTTTCTTCTCTTCTTGCTTCTTTTCCTGCAGGTTTTCATTCGTTCTCTACGTTTCTCTCCTGATTCTTCTGTCCATATCGCAGCTTTCTTCTTTTTGTTTTTTCCTGAAAGCCCTTGACGCTTTTTACTTTTACTCTGAACATTTCTCTTTCTCATATTTCTTCCTCTATTATTCCCATTTGATTCATGTCCGGTTTATCGTATTTGATCCATGTCTTCGATGTTTTTCAGCTTCTGCCAAATGAGTAAAAAATTCATTTTATTAGCCTCTTTTCATACAGTTTTCTAAATTTGGCACAGGGAATATCTCTCCTCTTCCTCATTGTGTCTGATTCCTTATAAACTTCTTTTATTACTTCTAAATTTCCATTTCTCACTCTCACATATTGGTCCCAAAACATTCCTCATTATTTTTCTTTCCTTCTTTTCGATTTCACGTAATTGTTAAGCTGTATTCTGTTTTAATCTCAATTTTGTAGAGCTGGAGTTTTGCATTTACGGAAATGTGTCTCTTGTTGTGCAGCTTTTTTGTTAGCAACCTGCATTTCCTTGTACTTTCTAAGCTAGCTGCTTTGTCCGGAACATTTGGTTGTACTCTTTTCCTACATATTTAAATTTTGTAGTATTTTTATTCTCCGACAATCTGTTTCATTTATTGCTGTTTCTCGTTCGCATCTGTCATACATTCTGTTTTTTCAAAAGATAGACATAGTCCTGCCTTTGAAGCTATCTCTTGTAGGAGATTTACCTGCATTGTTGCACCTTCTATAAATTCAGGTAAGATGTCGAGATCGTCTGCAATAGTCAAACAATCGAAACTCCGAATATCCCCTTTTCTCCCACTCGCGATTTTTGAAATTCCTTTTTCTTCTGTTCTTTTGCTCCTTTCTAGGATTACTCCCTTAGTACGCAATCCTAAAGCAGTGGGCAAAACCTATCTTTTTGCCATATCCCAATTTTGATCTCAAAAACCATGGGGGTTTCAGTTAAAAGTGTAATTTCATATTTTGCATTTGTTGGTTCGTCTTTTGTGATTGCCACTGATTTGTTGTCAGCTACAAACCTTTGTGAGGTTTTCAATATTTCGCTGCTAATTCAGTCTTATTGTTTATTGCCTACAGATGCTACATCCGTATAAACGCTTTTGGATATCATATTTCTATACCTGATTATGCATGTCAGACCTAAAATTTGTTCCACAGAGATTCGTCCTTTTCTAAACGTTCCTTGATACTCTATTAGTTTCTTGTTCAGCTGAGTTTCCAGCCCGTTTTTATGCTTTTGATAAATTTTTGTACGTCAAGGAGGGAAATTCTTCTTTAGTTGTTGGCCTCAGTCTTATCTCCTCTTTAGTGTACTTGGTGAGTTAATGCCATTTTCCAGTCTTCTCATATTGCTTCTGTTTCCCAAACGATTTGATATATGCCATGTAGTTTCGTGAGTGTATTCATGCCTGGTCGTTCTGAACTGGTATTAGAGGCGTCCTGGATTTTGATCTAGAAATTTAGCTATTGGTTCCTCTGAAAATAGATTCTTGAAATAACCTGACAATATTTCAGTTTTCTGGCTTGTTTAGGACTAATTTTCCACCTTCTTTTTGAAGTACAAGTTAGGTGCTTGGTAGAATTGGAGACTTTGTTTCAAAGTTTTATAGAAGTCTCTGATGATGTTCTTTTGGAGGTCTTCCTCAATCAGTGATAGCAGGTTTATTTCAAACTCCTTTTTTATGGCCCTTTTCGTTTTTGATATTTGACACCGGTGTTGTTCATAGCTGAAAACCTTTCCTTCTTTTGGCGGAGTATCAAATCTGTCAGGCATGGTTTCTAAGCAGTAATGCTTTTAACACTCTTCACTCCACCATCTGTGCTTTTTGTGTTCTTGGTGGTGTTATTTGAAGGGCCGTTTCGACTAATTTTGTTTTTATCTCCTCCCATTCATCTGTGCCTGTATTTAGTCATGCCTTAAATTCTCGTCTTTCATTTTCAAAACTTTAGTATTAATTTTATGAATCCAATACCTTGTCTTGGAATCCTTGTTTGAGGAAAGAGCGTCACTTTTTACTGGGAAGTGAGAGTGACCTGTTTCTGCATTTGCACCCTTTCTAACTTTTACGTTCCTGAATTCTGTTTGACTGTTAAAATACGTAGCTACATGGCCGATCTGAATTTCTCCTACGTTTTTATTAGATGATTACCAAATTTTCTATTTCCTCGGCAGGTTCTTAAATTTTGTTGGCATTAATTTGGTCTTGAATCCTCTGCGTAGTTCTATTTGTCTTATTCCATATTTGTGTGTCCTTTTTGTGTTGGATACTCTTCAACAGTTATCCTGAACTTTTTTTTCCTTTCCAAACTGCGCACTGAAAACATGTGGTAAGATGTTACCATTCTTCAATGGAACAATGGATACTTCATGCTCCAGTGAATAGCACAAGCTTTCTATTTTTTCTGGATTCCTTTTGTTGTTCTCACTGATTGGAATATGAAATTTGATTAATGTGTAAATCACACTTGCACATCACAGAGAAAGATTTAAGGACCTTTCACATGGGAATAAAAATATACCACAGAGTTTACTATTGTTCTACTTACAATGAACCGTGTTCCTAGATGAGAATTGGTTTTTCGTTTCCAATTTTTTTTTTCCTTTTAGAAACCGGTTGTAAGGTGCCTCTTACGTGAGGAAGACATTTTTACCAATTTTAATAAATTATTGTCTCGTATTGATGTATTCACGATAGTTAGGACATGAGTTGGGAGCACTTCCCACGCTGGCTGGCTAGGTGACGAAGCGACCATATGTCGCGCTTAGTGGGGTGGGGCTCGGCCCTGGACCGTAGCAACAAGCGTCAGCCTGAGAAATATACATGACGTGAAGTACCGCAATCTTGGCGCCAAAGTCACTGATTTTATTCATTTATATTTAATAATTAAACTCATTTATGACAACATGAATACTAGCCTCTGGATGTTTAAAACTATTTATCATAATTTTGCCTCGTTAAAATTCACACCCGTTCATTAACAAATGCATATCTTAGTAAGTACGAACTTGATCGGAAATCCACGAATTGTGACGAAACTAGTAAGAGATATACGGACTGCGCGCCAAAGTTGGCAGTCGGCAGTCGGCGTTAAGAGCTCTTCCTGTCTTGTTCGATGGTAGCCATACTCTTGGTCACGAGTTGTTTGTGATATGTGATATGAGTGTTTCATTATTGATCTAATAGGAATAAAAGTGATATTACGGCATTCTGAATGTTAATTTTGAGTAAATAGATATCCCAAAGTTGACAGACAGCAATTTCAGATAATGAACTTCCAACGACAGAGACATCCAATGCGCCAATGAAGAATCTGCACGGGACGACATTTACGAGAGCTGCACCGCGCACAGGAAGGAGAAAATCCGACGACACGACCCACGAAGGCGGATCAAGGAAGGTCCGAATTACACTCGCAAATTCCGGGTGGAAACGCTGACCAGTTATATTGTACGTCACATATACCACCCTCTACGGACTCGCGGCTAAACTGAGTAATAACAGTATCAGTTGAGGAGTGAGGGGATCTTGCACGGTACCGTCTGATTCTACAGTTTGGTCACCGGTACATCTAGTTCCCCAAAAAGCCAACTGTTGTATTTGGTATTTGTCTAATACTTTAATTATTTCATTTAGTTTCCCTGTTTTCAAAAGTGATTTTATACCTATTCCACAGAAGAAGTATTTCTTTTTGTTCTTAATTTACGTGTAGGGCATCCAAAGCATTGCACGTCCTTCACTTTGCATGTTGATTTGGGTTCTGCAGAATCCGATGGCCCGTTTGCGCAGATTTCTGAGACGAAATATTTCCTTTTCGTGTTATCTTCTGCGGTGGTTCCAAGAAGAGAAATTTCCATGGTGCATTAGTTATTTTATATTCCTGTTGGGGAACTGGTGTACTCAAATTCACATTTAAAACTGAGACTGTTAAGTGCCACAGCATTATTTGAGCCACCTGTTACATGGAGAACAGATGCTGATCAAACACCATCCGATGCGTGAAAAGACACATTTGGATTTTTATCTGTAGCGTTTATATTGTCCCTAAAAGCAGGGTTACCTCTTCTGTCATTTCCACCGTACCGATGCTCCTCGTACCTGATACTGTGGTCTTCACTGTTACTGTGGTAATCGACCTTCACGAGGTACTATCAACCTGGCCAGATAAACCAAGATTTTGGAAAAGGCGTTACTCCTCTCCCTTCTACTTTCTGAGCTTGGCTTGGAATCAACAATAGAGAAGTTCTCTAATCTACTATCATAATTTTCTTTCAATGCCTGTAGAATTTACAAGACAATCTAAATTTACGATTAACGAATACTAAGTTACAACAAATATCTCCTATTGCTCTGATTGATGATGTGTGCCTGCAGCTGTTGTGTTAATGAGTCGTGCCTATAATGTCACACAGCCTTTGAAGTCTACACTAAATACCTTTAATGTAGTGATGGTTGTCCTAAACGCATACATTATTTTCTTTACTGGTACCATTGTGGGGTCATAGGGGGAAACACTGAAGTTCTGTATGTGTCGGTTGGGATATCCCTTTCACGTAACTGACTTGTCTTCCTTTTTGCTTAGAGTTATTCTTAGTTTCCTCATTATAATCTTTCTGTGCCAGCACATATGCAACACTACCAGCATTTGTTTCTCTGGTTTTTGCAAAGAATGTGGGTGTCTTCCATGTAGAAGTTTTCTGTATGTTCTCAGAAATATAAGAGTGTCAAGCCAGTGCTTGTTTAACAAAAGCTTACTTCTTTATTCTGCTAATGTTGAAATGTATTTTTAAAAATTGCTTTTTGGCTTTAAAATTATAGTATGCATTTCCAAGTTTTGATGTTAAGCCATATACTATGTCATGCTTAATTTCCTTGTAAGTAATCAACATACATAAAAACTTACATCCATTTCATAAGTAATAATCATATCAATGTATTACAACTACTACTTTGATCATCAGTGGAAAGCCATACATAAGCGACAACAAATCTTCAAATTCCAACCATAAAATAAGGTACTGTATATGTAGTGTCATGCGGTCGGCAGGAGAGAACTAACAGTCAGTTTCAACAGACTTTATTATAATTAAAGAAAAACACCTTCTTGACATACACTAAGTTTTTAATGCAAGAACAACAACAAAAACCTCTCAAGTCTTGTAGTAGCAAACCAGCAAGGAAACAAGACAATGGAAGAAAATACTGACCAAAATCTACTCTACAAAATACGAAGTGCTACTACAATGCTACGGCGAGTGCTTACAATGCTAGGGCTGGCGTAAGTACTGGCCAGAGCTGTTCCTAGCTGTTGGTAAACGTTCCCAGCTGTCTAGGCGTGGTTAAAAACCCAGGTCGTCGGAGTGCTACAGGAATCATACGAATTGGTGCAACCCTGTCACATGTTGTCTGGTGAAGTAGTTCCATGTTTATTTGGAAAGTCTGTTGTTGTTCCTGTCCGCTGGCGATGTTTCTCTCCGCGCTCCTGAAAGGGAGTCGACCACCCATCTTGCGTGTCGGTTGTGCGGGCCCTCTAACAATAAGGGGCCGCTACAACAGTATATATTAATGGTAATTTTATTTGTAACGTATAATCAGAAGTCAGTAGACTCTTTACTCCATTGAACAAGTGCTGCAGTTCTTCTTCACTTTCACTGGCGATAGCAATGCCATCAGTGAATGTCATCATCAGTAGCTTTTCACCCTGAATATTAATCCCACTCCTTGATCTTCATTCAGATTTTAGGAAGTGGCTGAGTCGAACCAAGGACACCGGGCGTTTTGGTTACTAGTCAGAGACGTTACACTTATACCATTGTTTTCTTAATCACTGTGTTCTTAAACATAGCACTGAATGGTTTTCTTACCAGTGGCATCAACCTCAACTTCAAAAGGACACAACATATTCAGTCAAGCGTGTGTTGAAGGACTACAGCAACATAAATGTAACACATAATACACAAATAAAGACTGTGATGGATATTTAAAAATTTTAGGTGCTTCTGATGACGAAAATTTAAATTATGAAAACCAAATTCTGGAACTTTTAAAACTAATCAGTTCAGTCACATTAGTACTTTGAGTCATTGCAGATCCTCACGAAAGCCAAATCATAATGTTAAGCTGTATGGAACACTGTCGTTGGATACTGTTGTCCGAATTCATGTTCTACGGTAATGTATCCTTAATACGGAAAGTTTTAGTTGCTCAGAAACGCATTGTATCAGTAGTTATTGTGCCCCCTATTGATATTCTAATAGAAATATTTTTACGGATTTACGCGTTTTGGCTACTGCTTCAGTCTATGTATTCCATTAAGAAGTTTGCTGTAAATAACCCGTTTGAGGAACCATGAAGTTCTAATTGCAACCCAAAAAAATTAAATTCATCATTACACATTTGGTCGTCTTTACCCATTATGTGGTGCACAGTGCTGCCACAAAATATTTTGATCACTTACTCGTTTGCGTAAAATGTCTGAGAGACGATAAAGTAAAATTTCAAAACAATTGGAAGGAGTTTTTCTATGAAACTATTCTTATTTCACTGAACAATTAATTTTTATGTCATATGTGAATCGTGGTGGGTGGATAATACTAATTTGCAACAAAACCTTCTTGATCGTTATTATTTAACCATATTAACGTACACTCTCTCTCTCGCTCCCTCCCTCTCTCTCTCTCTCTCTCTCTCTCTCTCTCTTGTGTTTCCTAGTTAATCTGCAGTAGCTGTTCACGTCAGTATTTCTGTAAGGAATTGGGGCACAGCACACGCTGTAAGAATTAGTTTTCTAACGCTGTTCGAGGGTACAAGAAACTGGAGAGCAGCAAAAGAGTATATGCGGGGTATCAGGCGTACAGTGAGGGCGTTATGTTTACAGTACGGTGACGTTGAAGTTTTAAATAGTATTCTGAAAGGGTCTGGTCCAGAGACGACAGTCATTCGAGGACTTACAAAGTGGCTACGTTATGACGAGGCCACCCTTTATGAGGATGAAAAGTGACTGGGATAGATGAATGAAAGGCGCCAAAGAAGAGTATGAAAGGTTACTGTAAGAACAATAAAATAACGTTCTGGAGTTTTAGATAGAGGGGCGCTGACGATTTTAAAGGAGACAGTCGAAGCATCCAGCCAAGGAACAGAAAGAATTCTGAATGACTAGACATGAGGTAGAAGGGCAAAGTTAAATAAGCAAAACCCGAAATGTGTAATAGAATAACTGCCTGTTCTATGGCTCCCGTCCTCTTAGTCAAATGAGGTGCCTGCTTGTCCTCTAATTACCACAGGGAGCTCATTACCATTGATTAGCTCAGAGTGGTACCACAAATATCAATTACCGTGTCATCTTCCCCCATGGAGGAGTCGGCAATTTCAGCGAGACCGCCTGGTAAACTTAGCTTATTAGGTGAATTTACAGTTATGATGCAGATTTAGAGGTTCATTTGGAAGTTTAAATTTAGGATAGTTCTTAACTTAGTTGTTTCTGTGATCCTTGGTATTAATTTATCCAACATATGGGTCGTATTCTTAAATGAAGGGAACGTCAATTTTCAATCTGTTTTCGTGCGACGTAAACATACAAACTTTCTGGGCATTGTGAATAAGACTCAGGTGCATGTTCATGGCGTAAAAGGCACAGATAAATAAGAGTTTGGTCATTTTAGTGTGAGGCTTTGAGCAGTTTTCACAGTTGTGCCAGTCATATCCGGATGTGTATTCTGGTGAATTTCGGGTTGCTGAATTTGGCGATTGCGAAGCGAACATATAAGTCTTGTGGGCATTTTGAAAGACGCATGTGCGTCAAACATACAGATAAACAAGATTATGGTCACTTTAGCGATCTAGTCTTGAAAAATTTGCACAGTTTCGCTTACGTGTCACTCATATCCGGATGTGTACTCCGTTGAATTTCGGGTGGTTAAATTTGGCGAGTGCAAAACTGAGCTCACTGTTAATGCCCGAGTCACATTATCCGCTTACCCATTCTTCACCCATATTTTTGGCTCTGAAAGGTGATGAGGGAATTCGACCTGTCGTAAATTGTTATGCATTCAACAAAAAGATAATTTTACAATTCGTTCAGTGCCTGATTAACATTCTTTCATCACTGCGTCCTGTAAGGCTGCTTCCTTCACTACTCTGGATATCAACCAGGATTATTGTCAAATGCCATTATCTGAAGATTGAATGCCAATTACCGCTTTCACTATCGGCTTGCATCGCTATAGCCGTTGCACGTTTGGGCTTTCAACCAAACCAGTAGTCTTGCTTTCCGTTATAGATCTTTATCGAAAAGGTCTCTGAATATTTTCGGAACGTGGAGAAGGTCTTGTGCTGGTTGAGGGATACGAGACTCACAGGTAAGCCCTCTAATGCCAAACTTACTCAGTCTCAGATGTCGATTTTGTGACATACAGTTTCTCCTCAGCGTGCACTGAAGTTATCTCCACCTGTCCTCCACCCAAGAATTCAAACGTCATGATAGCGGTGATTGTAACGACAATTTTTTCGGAAGTTCATATCTAACTTTGCATTTCAAGTTCATTGAAGAAATTTATAGAAAAAGACGGAAATTCGAAATGGGTCGCTCCCAGCATACTGTTTTTGAGAGTCGTATGACCACCTTGGAACATCGCTTGTGTTAGCGATTCCTGTTATGTCTAAGGAAGATCTCAAACTGATACATCTCAGTTTGATGTAGCAATAGTTCTTTTGGAGGCCCGATGGGGTATGCCTCTTTTGTCCTGTCAACGTTAGAAGCTAAATACTCAGTTTACGAACTGCAATCTTTGGCACAGCATTTTGTGCTTAAGAAGTTTCTCATATGTAGAAACATTGCCCATTTGCTCTTGAAAAGTATAACGAGATGTTCAGTCGGATTAGGAACGCCGATGGACGATCAGGACGTTACATACCATTGGCGGATCGTATTATTGTTGACAGTCTTAGCCGTATATTAGGAGAAGGTGAAACCTAAGAACCAAGTGGTTAAACATCTACGGCTAGTAGTCAACAGCAGTAGGAACACATGAGAGCATTACTCACCCACCTTTCTACGTTGTTTGAGGCCATGTCAAATTTTAAAAAAATGATAAAGTATCTAAAAACTAGGGATGCTATTACACTAATTTCTTTAAATGGAAGAATATGGCACTCAGAATTAGTATCCCCTACATGTATGAATGTTACCACGAGTCACCAAATGATGCTTATTTGGGGATATTTAACGTCCGGATGAAGATTGGGGAAAATTCTTTCTGGCGCTTGGTTGATAAGGAGATAAAAGAGTGGGTCCAATGTTGTCGGAGCCTGTATGAAAAGTTGAGCAACAACAGCACCCGTGGACGGTGTTGCCTTCAGAAATTGTGATGTGACCCATTGAAAGACTGTAGATAGACAAAGTAGATCTAATTCCCCCGGAGAAACGCTTATAATTGTCTGTGATGATGTCTTTATCCTCTTTTGTTGATTGTTTCCTACGTTTAATTTTATCATTACCATAGTAACCCATGGTCCAAGGCAGGGCCGCACAAACACGGAAAACCGCACGCGTGCAAAGCGAGGAGCAGCGAATGCCTGCACAGTGTATCGGTTCAACTCGACATACTTCGCCTCAACTCGGCTTGCTAGGTGAGGCCGACGCTGTGCGCTGCCGAATGCGCTGCCAGACGGCTTAGTCAACATACGTAGGAATACGTAAGCGCAAGACAATTACCGGAATGATGGAACCATCTGCTCCAAAAAAAGGGAAAATTGCCGAAAGTCATTTCAAACCGGAATGGTAACTCTCCTACTTTTTTGTGCGTTGTGACGATAAAGCCAAACGTCTAATCTGCGGTACACTAATTACGTGTGTCAGAATATCGTCTATTGATAGGCACTACAGCAAATTGCATTCAGAAAAGTATAGTGATATAACAGGGGATGCCAGAGAGGAAGAATTACGGAAGTTGCAAACTCTTGCAGAAAAGAATTCTGTATCTACAAACGAGGTTTGTTGCAAGTACTTCAGCATTTATATTTTTGTTAAAGATCATGCGAAACGAAATAACATTTGTTTGGATTCCTTAGTTTTCGTTTTCGTATAAATTATTGTTAACGTATCTTTTTTTTCTCTACTTTAGGGTGAAGAAGATGAGGGGTGTTGCGAAAGGACTCTCAGTGCTAGTTACAAAGTTGCTCTACGTTTAGCAAGAGCTGGGATGCCATTTACGGACGGGCCATTAATAAAAAACATTATGCTGGACGTAGTAGAGACAATGAATCCCACATTAGCTCCAGCGTACAGCAGAATACCACTTTCCAGAATTACAATACATCGGAGAATCAACGACATTGCTGAGAATTTGCATGAACAACTGGCAGCCAAAATTGAAACCTTCCTAGCGTACTCCATCGCACTTGACGAGTCCACGGATATTAACGACACGGCTCAGTTAGCAATATTTTTGCGTGGCGTAGACGACGACCTACATGTAACGAAAGAGCTCCTGGATATGATTTCGTTGAAGGGCACTGTTACAGGGGCGGATATTTTATCAGCTGTTGAAATGGCAGCTGAAGGAATAGGACTCCCTTGGGAAAAGCTGTTTTCCGTAACCACAGACGGGGCACCAGCAATGTGCGGTAAAGCAAAAGGGTTTATTGGCCTACTGCGGAAAAAACTTAACATGCCGAATTTACCTTCCGTTCATTGTTTTGCACACCAAGAGGCTCTTTGTGCGAACGTTATCGGTCTTCAAGGTATGATGAAGGTAGTGGTGCGTATCGTGAACTACAATTGTTCTCATGGACTCACTCATCGTCATTTCGAATAATTTTTGACTTCCTTTGAAGAGGAGTATCCAGATATTCCCTACCACGCTGAGGTGCGCTGGCTGAGCAAAGGGAAAGTGATTTCCTGAATTTTTCGATTACGCCACACTGCGGGTCAGTTTTTGGAGAGCGAAGTACGTCAGGAGCAACTTTTTCATGACCCTGAATGGGTAGCTTAGGATTTTTAGCAGACATTATCGCTCTCCTAAATGATTTAAGTCTGAGACTCCAAAAAGAAAACAATCTCATCAACGATATGATCAGCAAAATAAACGCTTTCCAGTATAAATTGAAGCTCCTCAAAAATAACCGTTCAGAGATAAATACGCAACACTTTCCCGAACTAGGTTCAAATGGTTCAAATAGCTCTGAGCACTATGCCACTCAACTGCTGAGGTCATCAGTCGCCTAGAACTTAGAACTAATTAAACCTAACTAACCTAAGGACATCACACACATCCATGCCCGAGGCAGGATTCGAACCTGCGACCGTAGCGGTCGCTCGGCTCCAGACTGTAGCGCCCAGAACCGCACGGCCACTCCGGCCGGCCCTGAACTGTTTTTGAGAGTCGTATGACCACCTTGGAACATCGCTTGTGTTAGCGATTCCTGTTATGTCTAAGGAAGATCTCAAACTGATACATCTCAGTTTGATGTAGCAATAGTTCTTTTGGAGGCCCGATGGGGTATGCCTCTTTTGTCCTGTCAACGTTAGTAGCCAAATACTCAGATTACGAACTGCAATCTTTGGCACTGCATTTTGTGCTTAAGAAGTTTCTCATATGTAGAAACATTGCCCATTTGCTCTTGAAAAGTATAACGAGATGTTCAGTCGGATTAGGAACGCCGATGGACGATCAGGACGTTACATACCATTGGCGGATCGTATTATTAGCGAGATATAAATTGTACCTTTATTAAAACAGCCCGACTTTTATAGCCGCTGTAATCAAAACGGTACTATGTTTTTGTTTGACAGCATCTGTGCAGGAAGGAATGCGTTTTGAAAAATACGTCGAGGTGCTACAATCCCTTGAAAATATGTTTAACGACCGATTCCAAGTAATGTGCCGGTATATGACATACAGCTAAATAAAGGAGATTGCGTTACATATGCAAGTGTAGCATTACATTAAAACCAATAGTACGCATTACATGTTTATTAAAATCTATCGCATTTTAGTACTTCGAAGCAACAGCTTACATTACATTCATTTATTAACATTGGCTTTGTTATTGTTTCAGGAAATTACATACCTGCAGCCGATTCTCGATGTTTTTGTGAAACTTTTTTCGATGGATATTGAAAGTGCGCCTTCAGATATACATTTCGAACTAATTGATTTGCAAAGCGATGTTCACCGAAAGGATGTGTTTTACAATGAAAAGGTTTGCTCCAATTCTACCAGAATTTGCCGAAGGAAGAAGCAGCGAAGATTATTTATATGTTTGGTTCCACTTGTGTACGTGAAAGGTTTTTTTCTGTTTTGTCTTGTACAAAAACTAGATTGCGTGAGAGTATTTCTAATTGTAATTTTAAAAATTCTCTCAGAATTGCTGTCAGCCAATCTCTTGTTCCAGATCTTAGTAACATAATTGCAAATAAAATAAAGAGCACATAGGAAGATACATTTGTGTTGAAACCAAATTTAAAATTGTTACCATTACATTTATTATATAAATCTCTTTTGTACCGGTACACCAAACTAACTACATTAGTATTTGGCAATGACGAAGACAACAGGGTAAAGGCTTTGAAACAGGTCGACACAGGCGGCGCGAGCGACACAAGCTAAGCAAGTGAGAGGCAGCGCTGTTGCGCAGAGCCGAGGGGTGGGGGGTCTGCAACGTCGTTAACATAGCGCAGCCGTCTTCTGCACTCTGCACTGTGCGATTCACCGGTGCATGCACCTTGTGCGGACGTGGTCTAAGGGTTCAGTCGGCATTCGGCCGTGGTCGCGTGCGGACCGGCTGCACGCGCCTGACAGGGCACCGCAGTTATTTACTTCCGCGTCGCGGTATTTCGTGTTATGTAGCTTCCATTACTACTGCACCTCATGGCGCACTTTTACCACTGAGCGACACTTACAGTATCATTCCAAGCCGAATATGCCCGACCACGCGCTTTTTAAATTGAACAACTCATTCGCGAAGTGCTACGCCTGAATCCCCAGGAAGTGACAGGCATTCACTTCTGTATCACTGGGAGTATCGTCTACATTAAAATGCGAAGGAGGAAGTATG
Source organism: Schistocerca piceifrons (assembly GCF_021461385.2). Classification (NCBI taxonomy): domain Eukaryota; kingdom Metazoa; phylum Arthropoda; class Insecta; order Orthoptera; family Acrididae; genus Schistocerca; species Schistocerca piceifrons. The sequence goes on along the minus strand of NC_060144.1, from coordinate 360,969,002 downwards.
TGCTGAGGTAGTTCGACAACACGCACACGGACTCAAGTTCAAGCATTCTGACGGGCAATTGGAGAGGTAACGGTAGATCCCGCTGGTGTAGGTCTTCGTACAATTTGGGTCTTTGAGCTCCCTTTCGAAGTGCCACAAGACATGGTCGTCGAAGCTTTCCGACCCTACGGCAATGTTGTGAAGGACATCGCGGAAAAATGGCAGACGTTCACGACACACCACGTGTTGAATGGTGTCCGCCAAATGAAAATCGAACCCTCCAAACATGTACCATCCTATCTGCTGATAGGTGGCGTGCGAGCGATCGTAATGTATGATAGCCAGCCACGGACATGTGCCGGTTGTGGACAAGATAGCCATGTTCGGTCAGACTGTCTCCGCCGCCGGTTGCTCCGGATTCCGACCAGTGACTCAGCTCCCGAAGCGACAGTCACTTATTTACCAGTCAGCTACGCCACAGCCGTATGCAGCCCCGGTGAGTCACTTCAGGAAGCGCCTGTTCTCTCCCCGGCACTTCCCACTGGAAATGGTGTTGCCACGGCCTCACCGGCACCATCTCCTCCGACGGCTACGAGACCACCACCTCTCTAGAGCTCGATGACCAGCCCGCCCGCTGCGAAGGACATATATGCGAGTGCGATGTGTACCTCTGCTTTTCTTCAGATGGGCGCGACCTCGGACATTGAACGTCTGCATTCTGATACAGAACAGCACCTCCGAAAGCAGCGGTCGAGCTGAAAATGGAAAAGAAGTCAGACGCCATCCGAGGACACACTTCTTCATGTGGCATCACAGGCAGTGGACCGGATACTAGACAGTGGTCTACCTTTGCGCACCCTGACGACAGGATTGGCCGCTCCTGATGTCCCATTTGAGAAACGATCCCACACGACAACGATGGATCCCATGGAGGGAGAGTCCCTGGACTCCGCTACAACATCGTCACCAGAACTCGTCCTCGTTGAGCGCGACAGTCACTTGCCACATGTTCGAGTCTCCTGGGCTGATGACGTCGACGATGGAGCAGATCGAGATGGTGGCCCTCCCGTCAGGCAGTGCCCCTTGGAGTTGCTTGACCCTCCTTCCACCCAGCGACTGCGATTACACTGACTGTGCCGGATGTTCCACGCCAGCCGGACATCTGGTGGGAGCACGCCCACAACACTACCGCATCGCGACGATGAATCTGGCCATCATTCGGGCTTCCCACAAACTGGGAATGTACTGAGAGACCTTTTATGCTGCTGATGTCGACATTGCCCTCCTCCAAGAAGTGACTGTCACTGATCTCTACTCCCCCACTGGCTACACGGCACACATCTCCCATGCTTCTGACAATGGTAGTGGAGTCGCCATCCTCCTCCATTCTAGACTCCCTGCTGAAGATGTAGTGTACCTTCCTAACGCTAGAGATATGGCTCTCACGCCGTTAGGCGTCCGGATCCTCAATGCATATGCACCGTCCGGCTCCAGTCGACGTCGTGACTGACACACTTCCTTTGCTGACGAGGTAACGCCTCTTTTTGAGAGTCCTTGGGATGAAATGGTCCTCGGCGGCGATTTCAACTCCACACAAAGGCCTGATGACCAACTTCCACGTCATTCCCCGTGTGTGGCCCACTCTGTAATCATCGATAGACTTCAGCTTGTTGACACATGGACAAAGGTTCATGGCACCTGTGCAGGTTTCTTATACTATACGGTGCATTCGTCCTGTCACCTCGACCATTTATACCAACAACACGTTCACTTGCTGCCGACACTCGACATGCCGAAGTATGCCTCTGGCTTTCTCTGACCACGACGCCTACATCTGCGATGTCGACCTCGCCCGTCAACAGGTCTGGCACAGCGGAGGCCTGTTTAAGTTAAACATTTCCCACCAGACTGTCCCCGATTGCCGACGGATCATTGAGGATGCGTGGGCCCTCTGTTCCCGGCGTGGCCCCCTTACCCTGTTGGCTATCCTGTGGAAAGCTAGCTTTCGCAGGGCCTTGATGGAATATGGCAAAGACTCCGAAGCTTGGCATGCAAGCACCATGGTCTTTTATTACGCAGTGCTTCCTCACGGCACTTCGATTGCAATCTCTTCTGTCCGTCAGAGGATAGTGCATCGTGCTAAAGCGCAGGTGACTTCACTCATGCGGCGACGCTGGGAAGGGGCCCTGCGCCCGTGACCATATGCCTCACGGAACGCCATCGATGTACCACCTCCTCACAGAACACCGAAGTCGTCGTCGAGCTCTCATCCACAACCTCACCTATGGGGAAGGACGACAATACACTACGCAATGCGCCATTGGTCACGCTTTCTATTCTCCTTTCCGCCGGCTGTACGCTGCCGTCCCACATCCCCCGACACTAATTGAGGAGGTAGCAGCACTGACTGTCAACACCATGCCAGAGGACGTGGCTCAAGAACTTCAGGAACAACTGACCTCCGATGAAGTCCTAGATGCTGTCAAGGTGGGAGCTACCAACAAGTCCCCTGGTCATGACGGCCTCCCCCTCGAATTCTACGAGCGTTTTAGCTATCTTTTAATACCTACTAGGACGTCCATCTGTCGCGAACTGATGTCACCCTCAACGACGATTCCAGCTACCTACCTTGATAGGGTCATCATCATGGTCCCTAAGCCACACGGGCGATCACCGATCTGTGAAAACTGGCCCAGAAATTTTTATCCCTGTTTTGGCCTCACTGCTCAATAATGCAGGCAAGATACGTCAGCTCCCTTGATCAGACTCCGCTGGTCGGTGACAACAACATCCTTACGGCCCTTTGCCGTTACAGGGACATGATCTCGCTCGCGAGCTCGCAATATTTACCTGGCGCGTTAGCATCGCTTGACTTCAGTCAGGCATTCAACGGTGTCGACAATACCTTTCGGAAGTTCTGTGTTTCCTGGCTCTTATAGTTACAGTGGTAATGCGGCTCTTGAGCGGCGCGTCTTCAAGAATATTTTGTAATGGCGGTCTCACCGCGCCTCTAGCAGTCGAGCGCTCTGTCCGACAGGGTTGCCCACTTTCCACAATACTGTATGCTTTGACAATAGAGCCCTTACTCCAGGGGCTTCGCCAACGCCTGGTGGGCTTGACATTGCCTGGCCACCGCTTCTGTTGTACAGAAAATGCTGACGATCTTGTCCTCTACCTCCGCAATGAAGACGATGTTGGCGCGGCTCTGACGTGGGTGGCGACATGTGGGGAGGCTTCAGGCAGTTCTCTCAACATTTCCAAATCGAAGGTTCTGCTCATTGGTGAGGGTCTACCTGAGAGATAGGTGGCTCCTCTAAGTGTGGCCAGCAACGTCCGCGCAGTTTGGCCATTGATTTTATGAATGACCATCGTGCTGTGGCAACCGGCAGTAGACATCTCCTCCAAACGATCAGGGCTGCCCTTGTGGACCACCGTCTTAGATCCGTCGATATTGTACAGCGAGAGCAATACTTGAAGGTTTACCACGCCTCCCGCATCCCCCATGTGGCACAAGTGTACCCGGTCCCGATTATCCTCGCATGTGATATGTTGATGGCGATGGGATCCTTTGTCTGTACCGGGATGTTATTTAAAGTTTAATACTCCTCTCTAGCCTTCCCGCGGAAGCGTGTAGATTGGGCTTATTACATGTGCCAGATAGAGTTATGACACTTTATGTTCGCTCCTATCTTAAAGTCTGGAGTCGCTGCCCGACTAGCCTGACCGGAATGCTTTTGCGTAAATAACCTCTAGTCACAAAATCAGCCCCAGTCATCAGACATTCCACCTCCATTTCATCACTTTCGGCACTTCTTTCTTGAATTAAGTTACATACTGCACTCGTTACCCCTTTTACGTTTGCTCCGGACGAAGAGTGTACACGACACACTACAAATGTGTCGAGACTCCAGCCCCATCAAACCCAAGTTTCCCCAGATCATATGGAGTCATGTTTGGAAGGCGGTGCACGCTGGTTATCTCGACAATAGCGTCCAGTCCACCTGGTGTGTCACCGTCAACGGCAAACAGGTCAACCATTTACGTTTGCACCGCATCTGCCACGCTGACACACCCCTCTGTGTTCACTGTGGTTTAGACGACACAGACGCTCATCGATTCTCATGCGGTCCGTCGTCTGAGGTCTGGAGGCTCGCGCAGTGTATCTTGGCTTTCTTTACGAGACAGACACCTCCTCAGATCACTTTCCTGACGCTTTTATTCCCGGAAGTGATCCATAACCCTGCAACAGAAATTAACGCTCTGAATTGGATTAGCGGTCATAAGGTCCGCTACCCTTTTGACCACGACAGGAAATCAGAACTATGTCATTGGACGTACCTTAATGATCGACACTGCACTTGTTCGCAACCCCAGATACAAGCAGTTATTTTCCAATTTTCTACGGAGCGCCTTCCACTTAGAACGTCCTAGCCATGAGATGCGATACTATTTTTGCCAACATAATGTTCTGAACGCACTACAAACGGAATCTCCATTAAATTTTCGAGAAGACACGTTTGGATGTTCCGCCAATCCGAAGGCGCAAGAGACTCCTGGAATTATAGTACATAGACTAATTCAATTTAAAAAATAAGAATTAAAAAAGTTAAAAAATTAAAAAGTAAATAAATAAACAAAAGAAAATAAAAATATACATACAAAAACGCAAAAAACAAGAAAAAAAATTCAATAAAATAAACTAAAGAAACCAAAGCCCATACATCGCTACTTCCATTTCATCGCTACTCTCTGTGTTTTTTCCCCCCGTACTTACATTGTTTCCTACACTGCTTTAGTTATAGGTTAGTTGTTTTGGGATAGGCCTAGATAGGCGTCAACGCCTGAAGATGTACATTTCATTTTTTTGTAAGGACACAAGTGGCAGTGGCAAGTAGATTTTTCTTGTAGTTTTCCCTTTCCTGTCACGGGGCGGAAAAAAGTGGTGGTGCAAAAAAAAAGTGCGACAACATATGCGTTAATTCAAATCTTCCCAGTATCATTTCTTTCTCGTTCGACTTTAAAAAGTTAATAAGGCGATCGCTCGCGATAACCGGGAAATTCGAGTCTTAGTCTCGACCTTGCACAGATTTTCATTGTTAAAAAAAAATAAAAAATAAAACAAAAAAAGTGTAGCGTCTTTGATTTATAATCAAAACGTCTTCGGCCCGTGTTCGTATTCCGCCGCTGCTTAAATTTTGATTAATGATCAGCACTGGCGGCCGAAGACTTCCGGCATAGGGAGTCACCGTCATTCTACCAACGGCATTGTCAAAGAGGGCGGAAGAGCGGACAGAGTTTCTTCATTGCTGTATTTTGATTATCTTGTATTTTGGGAACATTGTGAATAGACCAGTATGCCTATAACCTACTCCTTTATTGTTATAATGAATATGAATAATATACTCTCGTGTTATACATTCCTTCTACTGCAAACAGAACGTTAGTTACTTCATAAACATTATCAAGTTCGAAAAGGGGTGATTTCCAATATATACAAACTGCATTACTGACCACAATCGATTGCCAAACTATGTAGCAGTCATATGTATTGTTTAACCCTGTTGCCGATTGCTACATAGCAACTAGACGACAGCATGTAGTAAAATTTTTTTCGGTCCCCTGAAAGTTTGCTTTCTTGCACGTGACCCCTTTTCTAATGCACCGATTCACTTATATTCCTGTTTCTCGCTAATATCTGGTTCTTTCTTTCCGTACTTGGCAATATTTTTGATGATTGGGCTAGGCAGGAATCTAAGAGCATAATTTACATTTTTGTGTGCGAACAATTTGTCATTACAGTTATAATGTTCTATCTTACAATTATTTGGCTGTTTTTTGCGATGTTGATGGTTAGGCTGGGCAGGTACCGGTGCAGAGCTCAAATGGTTCCGAGTGAAACAAGTAGTAATCCAATTTATAATCTTGGTTGTTACAAGTACTTCGCTGATCATTTCAAATGTGATGTCACAGAGGCGCGTCGTGATTGAAAAGGGTTGTTTTTAGGGATCGTATTGTACTTACCAATTCCTCACTTTTGTGGTGGATGTTTGTGTTTGTGAAGTAGTTCGTGGTAATGGATCAGCTGAATGGGATCCAATCTTTGATAGTTATTGGTTGTATATTTGATTTAGTTTTTCAGCTGTAAGTTTTTGTTTACAGTTCGTGTGTGTATGTGTGCGTGCTGGTATGATTGTGTGTGTGTGTGTGTGTGTGTGTGTGTGTGTGTGTGTGTGTGTGTGTTGTGTGTGTAGGGTATGTTTTGTGGCCTGTCGTGAGATTAACTTGGAGTTGTCTGTCGTCCGTTACTACGATCTATGAGCTTTCTCATTAATTATGCGAGTGTACCTTGTTTACAGAATGGACATCTCTTTGAAATTAGGATTTTAAAATTTGTGTTTCGTTAGTTTCATTTGTTGGATTGAGATAGACGGTGGTGTCGATGTCCGCGTTTCAGCTGTATACGTGTAATTACAATTTTACGGTATTGATGATTATGGTTGTGCGTGACGTTTTTGGGTATGGCTGTCTTCGGTTGAACTGATTAGGTCAGGTGAAATATTTCTTTTCAACTTGGCGTCACTTGTACTTACTCATGAGGTTTATTCTGGAGGTATTCTTGTGCTTGATTTTTTGATTATTTGGTTGCTGTGAAATAGTTTTATTTCTCTTAGTTCTATTGTCATTTTTTATTTTGTGCCCGCCCAAAAATCCCAGATTACCGTGGTTGCCCCGTAGTTTCATTTCATTAGTTGACTGAAATACTTAGCGTGGTTTTTATTTTTGATTTTGTCCGTAGTAGTTTATCTGGTGGTCGCCATCTGGAAGAATGTAATCGGCCTCTGATCAACTGTTATCTGTGGTTGTCTTAGTAACTCGTGTAAACTATGCTGTTTACTCGAAATATGACCACATGGGTCAAAGCAGACGGATGGAAACAGACTCTGCTCTAATATAAAATTTTGGGATGTATTTGTTATCCTTGTTCAGAATCTCTTTCAAGTCCTTCATTCCTTCAATGCCTTACCAGCTGAACAATATCAGTGATAGCGCGCAAACCTTACTTACACTCACTGGCATCTTTACTCTTTATCTTCCACATCTACATTCTGAAGTTGTCTTTGCAAATGGTGTACATCGCTCTTTCATTTCTCAGTGTGCGTTATTCCCATGTGCCTCAGGATTGGAATGTGTCATTGCACATTACCTCCACGAAGTCTTTTCTAGATCAACAAATCGTAGGAAGGCATGTTCGTACACAATTCTTCTCAGATGTAAACACGTCATGCTGTAAAATGTACAAATACTTCGGCCAATACTGTATGTAACCTCTATCTGTTTCTATGTATTTTCAGAAGGTAACAGGGTTGTGAGGTTGTCAGTTGTTAGCTTTCTGATTACGTGTCATTTCCGCTGCATTTATACGAGGCCGTGCAGCAAAGCAATGTTTCCGAATTTTTTTATGTATCTATTGATCAACAAAGTCACATTTCCGACGGACACATTTCTCCGAACTGTAGAATATTTCACTTCTTTGACGGAGCCACAACCTCACCTCCGCTTGTGGCGCTTCATCGCCATCAAAGTGAAAACATCGAAGATATTAGTTAAGTTTTTGAAGCAGATGAAAATCGAATGGAGCCTAGTCGAACTGTAGAGAGGATGATCGATAACAGCGAACCGAAAGCGTCGAAATGTTGCAGCGCTTCTGTGTAGTTTTATTTCTCTTAGTTCTATTGTCTTTTTTTATTTTGTGCCCGCCCAAGAATCCCAGAAACTCATCGAATTCTAAACTCGATTACAGCACACTCTTTCTCAAGCACCGACGTAATTACGTTACACACCGCCATGTTACTCAAAATCGCGAGCCCTCTAGCGGCAGAAGGCTGCAAATACATTGACGTGAGAAATAAAAAATATAGATTGGCAATAACGTCTGTTTTAATTTAAAAGCTCTAAAAGTTTGCACCAAAAAAATAAGGTGACATTAAATTTCAGCATCCCCTCGTATGTTGTTTGGAAGTTTACAGTGGATTAGTTAACGTACCTGGTAACCTACACGGAAAGAAAGAAAATTCTTGCCTGGCGTTCAACCACAAATCTCGAGTAAAAATTGCTAAGTGCTCTTGTAATATGGTTTTAGGAAATATGAAAGTTTATATTCTCTATGTAACTGCAGGTGTTAATATGTTTTATTCTCAGTGTTTTATGTAGAATTTGTCTCTACTCGTCTTTACCTTGTTACATTCCATCAGATTTCCATCTGCATGGCATTATTCACCAAAGAAGGACTTCATGCCCACTTGATTCCACATGACAGACCGTATGTTCCATTTTAGAAATTCGAATGCCGTCAACATTCCGGTCCGTGAAGTGAAAACCCCAGCAGAAAGTCGGTCATGTAAATACCAGACGATGGAAATGGATTGCTGCTCTTTGCGCACGTCCCCTGAACTGCAACATCAGTCACGCCGTGTGACAGCTCACAGCGCTACCTCTTCCCTCCCGTCCCCCTCCGCCCACACAGGCCAACCCTCCCAGACAGACGGCGTCCTGCAGCGTGGGCATTGCTCCATTCCTCTTCCACTTCTCATAAATCCGTCAAGTCACTCTCGCTTTAGAAGAAATTTAATTTCACATGGCAGAATGCTACGTGTTTTGACTGACTTCTGAGACGAGCGAGCTGCCGAGAAATGTGATTCTGTACATCCGTAACCTCTTCTATTGTTTAATACTAGTATTATACTAGGCAAGCTTGCATAGGCTACATGCTAACAGGCAAGTTATGACATGTATGATTTTACATTTACATCTACATGTACAGGGTATCACAGGGATACATACCAAAGTTTGATAATTTGTATCTTGAAATGTACCCACATCAGTGTTTTAGTAGTGTTCTGTCTGCTCGTAACAGTCTTTACACTAAAACATCACATTATTTACAACCAGATGTTTTTCTTCGCGGTCGTAACTGCTCCAAGATGGGAACTACACCTGGCAGTATAGAGCAGGTCTACATTACCACACTTGAATACCTGACCAGCTACTCAGTGGGAAACAACCTTTAATGGCTTTCTTATGCTACTCGGCCTTGGAGGTACTAACCAAGCTAAAAACATACTACTTTTAATAGCTATAATTATCAGTCTGCAAATGAAGTACATACTGAAATAACGTAGTTCAGTACACTGTCCTCAGTCATCAGTAGAAATATCTGCACTTATGCCCTAACACTTCCCAAATCAGCATATAATATGTAGTGGAGGGTAACTCGCATGGGTGTTAGCGATGTTCTGTCCTGTTCCATTTGCGAAGTGAGCAAAGAAATGGAGCTATTTGCTCGAAAACTGACATTTTGAGCACGTGGCTGTGTACAGAATTTAGGTTGACTCTTACACAGAAGATTAAAGCACCAGCCACTTTTTACAATGTTGTTTATTTATTTAAACAGCGTCGTTACCACGTTGAACCTACAGGTTCGTCTTCAGATGGGTAGTTCACTTTTCTTTTTGTTTCCCCACCTGACAAAATTCCCTTGCTGTGGTCGTGCCCTATAACCAAAACAAGATGTCAGACACATCTTTTTAAACGAAACTGTGCCTCACTATGATTTTAAGTGATGTAAACAAATTGTTATTATTAAAGGGAAGATTTTTTGGTTACTTACGATGAAGTATCCGCACCGTTATCTTCAAGTGCATGTTGCTCATCACCTTGCAGCAGCGAAAACTCTATTATGCACTTTTTGTATATATCCACGTAATGTAAGGCACCTGACAAGATGATGAGCAAACTGCACTGGAACACAATGGCGCGGACTCTTCATAATAATAACAATTTGTTATGAGGCACAGTTATAGTTAAAAAGTCGTTGTCTCATATCTTGTTTTGGTTGTAGGGTGTCACCACCCCAAGAAAATTTCGTGAGGTGGGGAAACAAAAAAAAAGAAGTCTAATGGAAAACGTGAACTAGCCGTCTGAAGATGAACTTGTCGGTTCGAAACAAGAGTCAACCTATATATAAGAAAAAGAGAATGCTTATATGCTCCTGTACCAGTAATCTCACTTTACTCTCACTACGCTTACGCGAGATACACGTTGACGGCAGCAAAGCTGCTGTACTATTTCCTACGAATAGTAGTTCTGCTCATTTACCCAACTGCGCATTGCCTATCTTCCGAAGATGCACAATATTTCACTTCTACAAAGTTCCACACTTTTTCCGACTATGTGAGAGCGCTTCCGAATTGAGTTTCTGATCGCCTCTACGTGATAAGGAAGAGTATCACTTGATTAGTGCTCCAGAATTTTTCGTACCAATCTGTTGTATCAGATTTTCATTTAGATGCACTATACTTTTATTATGCCTCAATGCTAGTCGTCAGAGAAGTGGAGTCTAGGAATCCTCAGTGCTCCGTTTGCTAGACAAACAATTCAAACAAATCGTGTTAATAAGTTTTACTACAAAAAGTAAAGGACAATACTTAATTTTGAAGTACACAGATGTGTCGCAAGCAATCGGCGACATACAAAATAATGAATCTTTTTTATTATAAACAATTCCAAGCCTGAGCTACATAGAGTGTACAAGCGGAGAAACGAGCGTCGACGCCACTATTTAAGTGGCTTGTCTTGAAGCTACTATTCAACTGGGCCGTCACCTGTCGGGCGCAGTGCTTATGCCCGCTTCACATAGGGGCCGCTGCTGCAGCGTTGTCGTAATGGAGAGAGGTCAGGTCAGTGTGCAATTGGCTGACGTCATTTCACAGCAATTTCTACTCTAACGTTTCCGATGGGCGCGCCAGCACTTGACTTTACGCTGTAACAGCTTTCTCACACTCCTTACAACAAATCTGAGTCTTGCACACTCTCTCCCTGCAACAGATTCTACGTGTTCGTCTTACATCGTACGGATCGTATCGCTTTTTCGTATTACAACTTAATACGTACGCTGATGGTCACCACTTCACTTGTAACTGCGTAACATCAGGCTCTTTTTTACAGACTGTAACCTCCCCACAGAAAAATTAATGAATAAAGAATGTGATTCTAATTTAGTGTAACCACTCTACAGAAATTCATTCACATTTAACCTCCACACAATTTTTTTCCCATTTAATTTACCCACAAAATTCCTTTTTCATTTAATGTAAGCACGAAACAGAAAAATTCCTAAACCTCATAATAAAAAATAAATTCAGTAACCTGGTAAAATTTGGACGACAGCAGTGCTGCGTCATGGCCCTGTAAGATGATTCTGAATAAAAAGCAAAAATTCTCGCCTCGATAAAGTCGGCAACTATCTCCTCTTACAATAGCTCTTTTCCGGCACAGCTCTATGCAAGGAAGCAAGTAATTTTTCTTTTGCAACAATCGGAATGATCATGCATTGAAAAAAATATTAAATTCTTTAAATTGAAATGAATGCTTGTTATTATTAGGACATTTTTTTAAAAGATATACATGGTAGTTTACATAATATTACTAGATATGCCCGAGGCTGCTTGTTTTTACCTTATACAATAATACTCAGGCTCCGGCATCGCTGCACCGCGACCGCCCCAGCCAACATGATACACCAGACCAGACCAGAGCAGACACACACACTGGACTGGCGCAGACTAGCAACAACAACTTACAGCTACTGCTACACAGTTCGTACTCAGCCAACACTGCTCACTAGTCAGCGATTCTCTTATACCTTGCATATCGCAGGCAGCGCATACCTCTTACAAGGCATTATTTCGCATTTATCAACACTAAAGATTACCTACCCTGAACTACACTAAGTGGAAGACATGTTGAATTTTTTGCCCTTTTCCTACGCTCGTCAGAGATTCTCTCTCGGAGACAGCGTCATCACTAATGAACAGTATGATTACAACTGGTAAATCATTTCGTGTAATAGGAACACCAAAAGTTCTGCTACGCCTACGTGGCCACACCCTATGCCACATCAATTTATGTTCATCTTTTGTCGTCCCGGTATGGCATACTGGGTCCTATTAGTCAGAAACTAAGCGAGCTCACCGCACATCCGTGAAGACAGTACGATAGTACGTTCGTGTATGTGTTGTGCGATGTAGTGTCTAACTTCCTTCGGAAATGTAGGAAGACAGAATGCACCTGTTCGACTGCATCTACAATTTGCATGGTATCAAGTGTGCAGAAAGCAATTTGCCTTTTCTTGCAAGTAATTTTTGAATACATGTGTCAGTAAACATGTAATGAACAAGATGAAGTAGTGGCATCAGGTTGGAGTAGTATGCGGGAGAAAGAAGATTCGAATATACGGCTATCTACAGTTTCTTAGCTTTTTAGGAACATCTTTTGAAGCGAATTCTTTCTTACAATCCTCAGCGTAGCTATCGAATCGTATAACAACACACCGTCGTAATGGTAAAGTAACCAGCGCATATCTGAAATGCTGTCATAATTATAGTCATGTGCAGTAACTAAGAATGTAAGTTTCAAAGTGAAAACCTACTCTTCAGGTTTATGGCGTATTGTGAAATTTGTTGAGCCTAGTTCCGTGTTACATCTTTTCCATAAGAGAACGTAATAAAGTCAAAATGGCAGAAAACTTCGCAGTGTCTTAGAATCGCACATGTTATGCCACAATATAAATATGCAACTTGTATATCACATTACGTTGTCATTCTTTTGGGAATTATCAGTTTATTTTGTGCTTTCTTCGAGAATCGTACCAGGCAAACAGCGCTTGCAAGCGTTATGCCTATGATTTGAGCGACATAGAAAAAACCGACCGTTGGCACCATTGGCTGATGTTAACAGCGAGCCAGAACTGTTTCGAAGAATATAAGCGGTTGGAGCTACCGTCTATAAAAATAGACTGTTCTCTTTCGTTCAGTATGAAAGTAACAGATCTTGATAACAACTTGCCGGCTGTAACTTTTTTACGACGATCTTCACAAACTGTGTTGGAAACTAGGCGTGAAGTCGTCAATACTGTTGACAACTTTCTAGGCGAATGAAACGAAGCATAAATCCCTAGAAGTTTGCAGACACCTCCGTGCTTCTGCTTTTTCCCGAGGCAGGGCAGTTCGTTTTGTTTTCTCAGTGGTTCAACACTTAAGAAAGAAGGAAAGGTGTGTATGTTTAAAAGTGAGTAAAACACTATGGAGACTGGTTTTATTTGATTGAAATTGCACTGATAGTGTGATGTTCACGGCAAATAAATAGGTTAATGCAATTTTGTCAAATAATTACATATCGGAGACCGTGGGTGTTAAGAGATACAAATTATTGCTGGATTACGGCAGCAACGTGTGTCATTTTGTTTTCATGACATTATTGAAAATATACCGTTATCGGTTTCGAATTGATGCAGTTCATTACATGACTTGCAAGCATTCCAGACATTTTTTTGCTCTGCAGTATAGTATCTACTCTTCTACAACGTGTCTTTCACCTTTTATATTAAGATATTTTTTGTGAATTCATTCTGGGATTACTTATACTGTCGCACCATAAAAATATCTATTATAAGAGGTGAAACGCCTTTTGAAAGTGGATAAATATCGTACTGAAGCAAGATAAAAGCGTTTGAAGCTATGAAGCAATGATTTTTGTATCTGGTGTGTAAAAAAACACACAAAAACTCTACTTAGATCGTGCTTAGTTCACAATACTTTAAGAACAGTCTGCATGACATTTGAAATGGTCTTTTTACGTGTTATGCCTCACGGATACGTTTGTAACGTTCCAAGGCAATATTTGTTTGCCGTCTGCAACATTCACAGCTGTCCTTCAATCTATATTCTGCCTCCTTTCCATAGTCGGAAAGTATAAAAACAAGTTAATCAAATGTGGCAACATATGGTGAAAACCGAAAGAAACGAGAATTGGAGTAGATAGTAAACAAAGATGGTTTTGGTACAGAAAGTTAAATATCCTTACGTTATCGCTGGAACTGACATCAGTTTCCGCAGCAGCATCAAGTTGAAAGTGAATGATTGCAGATTCGATGAGTCCACTACTCAGAAACACACATCTTCAATACTTTACCAGCAAACATAAAAAATTTAGTTACAAATAAAGATCAGTTTAAAAGGAGACTGAAAGATTTACTAGTGGCCAACTCCTTCTACTCCACTGACGAATTTTTTAATAGAAACAAATGATGTATTGTATATACTCATACTATTAGTATTGTTGTTTCAGCTTAAAAAAAAGACATGTTCCACATCCACGAGGATCTTTTCTCAGCACGGACCTATTGAACGAAAAACTAATCTAATCTAATATAGCTTTGAAGTTACTGTCGCTCCCGTGGCATGCTGAAAACACCAAATATATTTTCAGTTGTTTTCCGTAATAAATCAGCAGAATAAATTTTAGATTATTATTTTCAGTTATGGGAGGGATCATCTGGTGTCTTTATAACTAATATTTTTCTTTAGATTCTAGAATAGATTCTTCCTTACCAGGCCAGTGAGATGAATTATTGTGAGAAATGAATTAACCCTCAGCAAGAAGTGTCCGTCATAACATGGGCAAATCATTCAGGCAAAATATATCTTACTAAAGGCATTCACAGAAAAACATTATTCCATCAACAGATTATTGATTAACCATAGCGTTTTTAGAGCATCATTTACGTAGAACATTCTGTAATTAATTAACTACCTGCCAAATTCTTCTTCTTCTTCTTCTTGTCTGCTCGATACAATGTCTGTTCAGGCTTGAGAGCATATATGTGGTCATCGTCTCCTCGGTCTTCCAGGTTGTCTTGTACTGTTAGGCATAGAGCAGGACAGTATTCTTGGGATCCTGTCCTTAGGCATTCTGTCAAAATGATTTCTCCAACCATTTCTTTATTCCTATTTTTTCTTCGGAAGAGTTTACTCCTATTTCTTCCTGTATTTCTTCATTAGAAATTTTATCTGGAAGGGTACATCCTTTTACGGTTCGAAAGAATCTGATTTCTGTTTCTATCAACTGTTGTCAACGTGCACGTTTCAGATCCGTATAGAATTTCATGGTTCATTCCTGTCTTTAGTTTTTTGTAAAATCATTTTCTTGCGTATAACTGGCATTTCTTCCTAAGTAATTAAAACCCGTAATCTGTTGTAATATGGTGTCACTGATTATAATTATGGTTCTAACAGTACATTTATCTATCAAGGTCACTGTTTTTGTCTTAGTTATGAAAATTTTAAAATTATAGTTCTCACATAACTTATGCAACATCTGTATTGTTCTTCACAGCTCGTCTTCAGATTTACCTATGATATCATGGTTATCAGCATGTAGGATCATCTTAAGAGTGAAAATTGGAGCTATACAAACGTCTCCGTTAATTTTATACACACATTCTGTAATCAGATCGCCTGCATAAAATGTAATCAAAATAAGAGACAAGTTACAGCCCTGCATTATAACTTGGTGTATATGTATCGTTTGACTAAACATTTCGTTTCTGATACGTATGCTGATTGGTGTGTCTCTCTACATACATTTTAATAATTTAATTAGGCGATTCGGATATCCTTTTTGAGTCATGATTTCCCCTAATTTTTCCCTACTTGGTCGAATGCTTTTTCATCATCAATAAAAACTACGTAAGTTTTGGGGTTATATATACTCATCTCGTTTTTACCATCTGCTTAACTGTCGAAGTGACATTCATGTAGAATCATCCCTATGTAAAACTATTTTGTTCTTCTAATAATACAAAACGTATGTGATGCCTTGTACTTTTCTAGTTAATTTTGCTGCATACATTTTACAACTTATACTCAAAATCATTGCTCCCCTATAGTTTTCACAGTCTATTCCTAGCATCTTTTCCAAATACGGTCATAATTTGGGCATACGACCATGATCTTGGAATATGACAGCCACTAATTAGATTCAAGAACGTCTGATTTAGTACAGGGCCCTCGTATCTCGACAATTCTGTATTTATCCCATATATTCCTATCTAAATTTCCATAAATAGTTTCATTCCTTTCTTTTTCTGAGGGAATTATTAGAACATAAATGCTCTTCATCGATTACATTTATATTTACTGACTTTCTTTCTTCACTGTCTATTTGCATAAGCACTTTGAAGCTCAACATTTGCTTCCCATGTATTTAATCTTCAACGATGATTGTAAATTTGTGCCAAGACACCATGTGAGCTTTCGGCAAAATATTTTTCGCTTCATTTCATTTTTCCGTACATATCTGTCTTTCTTCGTCCTTATGTCGTTGTAGCGCATGCAGATGACCTAATTTCTTGTCTCTTATTACGTTTGCAATTACTTCATTTTTACTCTTGTGGTGTATTCTTTTTCTCCTAAGACTACATTAGTTACAGTTCTTACAGCTTCCTTAATGATATACCATTCTTCATTAATATCTTAGCTAATTTCTTGTTCTTGTGGTATGCAGATAATCTTCTTGTGATAGGTATATTTTAAACACTTCTTCCTCCGCGCTCTCATTGTTTTTTTTTTCTTCCGCCTTTTCCAAGAAATGTATTTTTGATTTTAGAGAATAGTGGTCCTTTGATAGACACAACAAAAAAGTTTTGCATCACCTCGGTTCCGAGAGTTCTGGAACCTGTACAGCAAATTGGAATAGAGATCAACATAAACATCATTTCCGCCCTTTTTATTGCTCATGAAAACTACACATTGCATGTTGTACCATCACACAGTGAGACTTTCAGAGGTGGTGGTCCAGATTTCTGTAGACACCGGTACCTCTAATACCCAGTAGCACGTCCTCTTGCACTGATGCATGCCTGTATTCGCAGTGGCAAGGCACGGTTGGTCCAGATTGTCACACACCTCAACGGCGATTGGTAGGTCACGTCGTCCATAAACAGCCATTTCAATCTAACTCAGGCATGTTCGATAGGGTTCATGTCTGGAGAACACGCTGGCCACTCAAGTCGGTCGTTACCCTGAAATGCACGATGGGGGCGCGAATTGTCGTCCATGAAGACGAATGCGTCGCCAGTATGCTGCCGATATGGCTGCACTATCGGTCGAAGGATGGCATTCACGTATCGTACAGTCGTTACGGCGCCTTCCATGCCCCACATAATGCACCCCAAAACAGTAGGGAACCTCCACCTTGCTGCACTCCATGGACAGTGGTTGTCTGGTTGAAGGTATATGTGACACACATCGGTGAAGAGAACGTGAACCAGTCCTGAATGGTCCATTCAGCATGTTTGGACCCATCTTTACCGCGCTGCATGGTGTCGGGGTTGGAAAAATGGACCTCTCCAGGAATGTCAGGAGTGAAGTTGCGCTTCGTGATGAATAACGCGCACAGTTTGAGTCGTAACACGACATCCTGTGACTGCACGAAAAGCATTATTCAGCATGGTGGCGTAGCTGTCAGGGTACCTCCGAGCCATAATCCGTAGGTATCGGTCGTCCACTGCAGTAGTAGCCCTTGGGCGGCCTGAGCGAGGCATGTCATCGACAGTTCCTTTGTCTCTGTATTTCTTCATATCCGAGCAACATCGCTTTGCTTCACTCCGAGACGCCCTTCCTGGCACGAAGTAACAATGCTGACGCGATCGAACGGCGGTATTGACCGTCTAGGCATGGTTTAAATACAGACAACACAAGCCGCGTACCTCCGTGCTGGTGGAATGACTGGAACTGATCGGCTGTCCGACCCCCTCTGTGTAATAGGCGCTGCTCATACATGGTTGTTTACTTCTATGGGTCAGTTTAGTGACTTCTCTCAACAGTCAAAGAAACTGTGTCTGTGATACAATATCCACAGTCAACGTCTATCTTCAGGAGTTCTGGGAACTGGGGTGAATCAAAACATTTTTGATGTGTATAGATCACTTCTCTCATGAACTCTTATGCCTATTACTTGGGACGATAATTTATTATTCGTAATTACTTAGTTATTCAGCAACCTCTGTCCCCTTGCACACCAAGTAAACCTATGGATGTCAGTGTCTCTACATTATCTTTCAAAATATCTTCACGAAAAGCACCTGTAGCATTGCCAGTCTCTGTTATCCATCAGGCAGTCAGTCTCCTGGTATTATGCATATTTACTCGTTTATTTACTGAGTTCTTCTTAGAATGTTTCACTATCTTCTATTTTGCTTCCTCGGGGGCACATAGTCCAATTACCCCCTCTAGTAATCTCTAGGTATTTTAAATCTATCTAATGGTATTCTGTCCTGTACAAAAGTGTAAGATTCTATCTTACTAGTTCACTTCTTATAAATAATTATTGAAGCTCCAGTAGCTACTCTTTGCGGTTTAGTAACTCTACTATAAAGTAAGGCGTATTGTCCTATATGCTACGTTGCTTAGAGTTTTTTTTCGATTCTGTTAGAACCACTATTTCAGATTTTCCTTCCTCCACGTCTTTAGTAAGTTCTGTTTCCTTGTTAGTTAAAACAAGAACATTGCGTGTTTTACAGAGTAGATCGTCCCATATTTCAAAGCTTTTATCCTTTTTCTTGCCCAGTCGTCTTAGTCACTGTCGATCCAGCGGTTTCATTTGAAGCCTTTTAGTACAATAATCTTGTATGATAACAGTTACGTGTCCTATGGAAGCACAGTATGGTGGTGGTGGTGTTGCCACCTTGCTGCCTCCAGACTTAAGGAATTCTTAGCAGAGCTTTAAGGAAAAAAAGAAATACATTCTCGGTCCTCAAAATTTAACATATTTTGTGTCGGAAAACCAAGAGTTAGTCAAGTGAGTCTGATAAGAAAACATACAGCAGAAGCCTGACAGAAGTAGGTGGAAGTAATGTCAGACTCACATGAGAACCAATGTGGTTGCCACCCACGTCCACGTACTCCCAGGATGGGAGCCCTTGGGGGAAAGTTGTCGTCTCAAGATAGGGAAACACAGGATCGCATGGAGGAAAAGAGCGACGTGGTGAGAAACCCTTTGTATGGTTCCGCTGCAGCCGGTACAGTCCTCTTCTTCACTGAAACCCTCTTGCTCGACCTGCATTAAGGCCGTATTACCTAGTGAGATCTTCCTACACCTATTAGATGGATTTGGGACTATGGCTTCACAGATCTGAGCAATCATGGCTTCACAGATCTGAGCAATCATCTTACTATATCCAGACTCCCTACGTTTGAAATAAGCTGCAGTCCTCTGCGTCTAATACAGTAAACCTTTTACGAATTTGCTTGCGATCATACCATGTACACGTCGAAATTAAGAATACAATCGACGGATTTTACTGAGCTTCCTGTTGAAATCTCCACTGAAACGAAAGCTACCTCAAAGACTTCAGAACCTCGCTAGTCGAAGACAGGTATTTTCTTCTTTAACCACCTAATTGTTCAACAATGGCTCTGAGCACTATGGGACATAACTTCCTTGGTCATCAGTCCCATAGAACTAAAAACTACTTAAACGTAACTAACCTAAGGACATCACACACATCCATGCCTGAGGTACGATTCGAAACTGCGATAGCGGTCGCACGGTTTCAGAATGTAGCGCCTAGAACCACTCGGCCACCCTGTCCGCTACACCTAATTGTAATCTACCACAAATAACCCATCTCCGAGAAACTAGTCTTGAGCATCAACATGCTCTGTAATCCTTCAGTCACTGTAGACTGCTTGAGACTAAACTTTTCAGTATGAAATATATAGCTTCGACGGTACAAGATATTGTGTTTTCAGTAAACATGTAGCTACAAATTAATACATATTACACATGATTTTCATTTGACCTTTGGCATTCATTGTTCATGTTAACGTGGTCTTCAGAGACTGATTTGATGCAGCTCTCCATGCTACTCTATCCTGTGCAAGCTTCTTCATCTCCAGGTACCTCCTGCAACCTATGTTATAGATCTGGGTGGAGATTTTAATTTGCCGGATATAGAGTGGGAGACTTAGACGTTCATAACAGGTGGCAGGGACAAAGAATCCAGTGAAATTTTTTTAAGTGCTTTATCTTAAAACTACCATGAGCAGTTAAACAGAGAACCGACTTGTGGCGATAACATACACTCCTGGAAATGGAAAAAAGAACACATTGACACCGGTGTGTCAGACCCACCATACTTGCTCCGGACACTGCGAGAGGGCTGTACAAGCAATGATCACACGCAAGGCACAGCGGACACACCAGGAACCGCGGTGTTGGCCGTCGAATGGCGCTAGCTGCGCAGCATTTGTGCACCGCCGCCGTCAGTGTCAGCCAGTTTGCCGTGGCATACGGAGCTCCATCGCAGTCTTTAACACTGGTAGCATGCCGCGACAGCGTGGACGTGAACCGTATGTGCAGTTGACGGACTTTGAGCGAGGGCGTATAGTGGGCATGCGGGAGGCCGGGTGGACGTACCGCCGAATTGCTCAACACGTGGGGCGTGAGGTCTCCACAGTACATCGATGTTGTCGCCAGTGGTCGGCGGAAGGTGCACGTGCCCGTCGACCTGGGACCGGACCGCAGCGACGCACGGATGCACGCCAAGACCGTAGGATCCTACGCAGTGCCGTAGGGGACCGCACCGCCACTTCCCAGCAAATTAGGGACACCGTTGCTCCTGGGGTATCGGCGAGGACCATTCGCAACCGTCTCCATGAAGCTGGGCTACGGTCCCGCACACCGTTAGGCTGTCTTCCGCTCACGCCCCAACATCGTGCAGCCCGCCTCCAGTGGTGTCGCGACAGGCGTGAAGGGAGGGACGAATGGAGACGTGTCGTCTTCAGCGATGAGAGTCGCTTCTGCCTTGGTGCCAATGATGGTCGTATGCGTGTTTGGCCCCGTGCAGGTGAGCGCCACAATCAGGACTGCATACGACCGAGGCACACAGGGCCAACACCCGGCATCATGGTGTGGGGAGCGATCTCCTACACTGGCCGTACACCACTGGTGATCATCGAGGGGACACTGAATAGTGCACGGTACATCCAAACCGTCATCGAACCCATCGTTCTACCATTCCTAGACCGGCAAGGGAACTTGCTGTTCCAACAGGACAATGCACGTCCGCATGTATCCCGTGCCACCCAACGTGCTCTAGAAGGTGTAAGTCAACTACCCTGGCCAGCAAGATCTCCGGATCTGTCCCCCATTGAGCATGTTTGGGACTGGATGAAGCGTCGTCTCACGCGGTCTGCACGTCCAGCACGAACGCTGGTCCAACTGAGGCGCCAGGTGGAAATGGCATGGCAAGCCGTTCCACAGGACTACATCCAGCATCTCTACGATCGTCTCCATGGGAGAATAGCAGCTCGCATTGCTGCGAAAGGTGGATATACACTGTACTAGTGCCGACATTGTGCATGCTCTGTTGCCTGTGTCTGTGTGCCTGTGGTTCTGTCAGTGTGATCATGTGATGTATCTGACCCCAGGAATGTGTCAATAAAGTTTCCCCTTCCTGGGACAATGAATTCACGGTGTTCTTATTTCAGTTTCCAGGAGTGTATTAGACTTTCTGGTGACAAAGAGACCTGAACTATTTGAAACAACGCAGAACAGGGAATCAGCGATCATAAAGCGGTTACTGCATCGATGATATCAGCCGTAAATAGAAATATTAAGAAAGGTAGGAAGATTTTTCTGTTTAGCAAAAGTGACAAAAAGCAGATTACAGAGTACCTGACGGCTCAACACAAAAGTTTTGTCTCAAGTACAGATAGTGTTGAGGATCAGTGGACGAAGTTCAAAACCATCGTACAATATGTGTTAGATGAGTATGTGCCAAGCAGGATCGTAAGAGATGGAAAAGAGCCACCGTGGTACAACAACCGAGTTAGAAAACTGCTGCTGAAGCAAAGGGAACTTCACAGCAAACATAAACATAGCCAAAGCCTCGCAGACAAACAAAAATTACGTTAAGCGAAATGTAGTGTGAGGAGGGCTATGCGAGAGGCATTCAATGAATTCTAAAGTAAAGTTCTATGTACTGACTTGGCAGAAAATCCCAAGAAATTTTGGTCTTACGTCAAAGCGGTAGGTTGATCAAAACAAAACGTCCAGACACTGTGTGACCAAAATGGTACTGAAACAGAGGGTGACAGAATAAAGGCCGAAATACTAAATGTCTTTTTCCAAAGCTGTTTCACAGAAGAAGACTGCACTGTAGTTCCTTCTCTAGATTGTCGCACAGATGACAAAATGGTAGATATCGAAATAGACGACAGAGGGATAGAGAAACAATTAAAATCGCTCAAAAGAGGAAAGGCCGCTGCACCTGATGGGATACCAGTTCGATTTTACACAGAGTATGCGAAGGAACTTGCCCCCCTTCTTGTAGCGGTGTACCGTAGGTCTCTAGAAGAGTGTAGCGTTCCAAAGGATTGGAAAAGGGCACAGGTCATCCCCGTTTTCAAGAAGGGACGTCGAACAGATGTGCAGAACTATAGACCTGTATCTCTAACGTCTATCAGTTGTAGAATTTTGGAACACGTATTATGCTTGAGTATAATCAGCATGGGTTTCGTAAAAGACGGTCGTGTGAAACCCAGCTCACGCTATTCGTCCACGAGGCTCAGAGGGCCATAGACACGGGTTCACAGGTAGATGCTGTGTTTCTTGACTTCCGCAAGGCGTTCGATACAGTTCCCCACAGTCGTTTAATGAACAAAGTAAGAGCATATGGACTATCAGACCAATTGTGTGATTGGATTGAAGAGTTCCTAGATAACAGATCACAGCATGTCATTCTCAATGGAGAGAAGTCTTCCGAAGTAAGAGTGATTTCGAGTGTGCCGCAGAGGAGTGTCATAGGGCCGTTGCTATTCACAATATACATAAATGATCTTGTGGATGACATCGGAAGTTCACTGAGGCTTTTTGCAGATGATGCTGTGGTGTATCGAGAGGTTGTAACAATGGAAAATTGTACTGAAATGCAGGAGGATCTGCAGCGAATTGACGCATGGTGCAGGGAATGGCAATTGAATCTCAATGTAGACAAGTGTAATGTGCTGCGAATACATAGAAAGATAGATCCCTTATCATTTAGCTACTAAATAGAAGGCCATAAACTGGAAGCAGTTAATTCTATAAATTATCTAGGAGTACGCATTAGGAGTGGTTTAAAATGGAATGATCATATAAAGTTGATCGTCGGTAAAGCAGATGCCAGACTGAGATTCATTGAAAGAATTCTAAGGAAATGCAGTCCGAAAACAAAGGAAGTAGGTTACAGTACGCTCATTCGCCCATTGCTTGAATACTGCTCAGCAGTGTGGGATCCGTACCAGGTAGGGTTGATAGAAGAGATAGAGAAGATCCAACGGAGAGCAGCGCGTTTCGTTACAGGATCATTTAGTAATCGCGAAAGCGTTACGGAGATGATAGATCAACTCCAGTGGAAGACTCTGCAGTAGTGACGCTCAGTAGCTCGGTACGGGCTTTTGTTAAAGTTTCGAGAACATACCTTCACCGAAGAGTCAAACAGTATATTGCTCTCGCCTCCGTATATCTCGCAAAGAGACCATGAGCATAAAATCAGAGAGATTAGAGCCCACACAGAAACATACCGACAATCCTTCTTTCCACGAACAATACGGGACTGGAATAGAAGGGAGAACCGACAGAGATACTCAAGGTACCCTCCACCACGCACCGTCAGGTGGCTTGCGGAGTATGGCTGTATTTGTAGATGTAGATGTAGAACCTATATCCTGAATTTGCTTAGTGTATTAAACTCTTGGTCTCCCTCTACGACTTATACCCTCCACACTGCTCTCCAGTACTAAATTGGTGATCCCTTGATGCGTCAGAACATGTCCGACCCCTTCTTCTAGTCAAGTTGTATCACAAATTTCTCTTCTCCTCAGTTCTATTCAGTGCCTCTCATTAGTTAACTGATCTACCCATCTAATCTTCAGCATTCTTCTGTACCACATTTCGAAAGTGTCCGCCCCCGGTAGCTAAGTGGTCAGCGCACCAGTATGTCAATCCTCAGGCCCCGGGCTCGATTCCCAGCTGGGTCAGAGATTTTCTCCGCTCAGGGACTGAGTGTTGTGTAGTCCCAATCATCATCATTTCATCCACATCGACGCGTAAGTTGCGTCAAATCGAAAGACTTGCACCCGGCGAACGGCCTACCCGACGGGAGGCCCTGGTCTCACGACATACACATTTTTCGAAAGCTTCTATTCTCTTCATGTCTAAACTATTTATCGTCCATGTTTCACACTCCATACAAATACTTTCAGAAAGGTCTTCTGACACTTGAATCTATACTCGATGTTAAAAATTTCTCTTCTTCACAAACACTTTCCTTGCCATTGCCAGTCCGCATATTATATCCTCTCTACTTCGACCATCATGTTATTTTGCTCTACAAATAGCAAAACTCATCTACTACTTTAAGTGTCTCATTTCCTAAACTAATTCCCACAGCATCACCTGATTTAATTCGACTACATTCCATTATCCACGTTTTGCTTTTGTTGATGTTCATCTTATATCCTCCTTTCAAGACACTGTCCATTCCGTTTAACTGCTCTTCCAGGTCCTCTGCTGTCTCTGACAGAATCACGATGTCATCGGCGAACCTCAAAGCTTTTATTTCTTCTCCATGGATTTTAATTCCTACATTAATTTTTTCTTTTATTTCCTTTACTGCTTGTTCGACATTCATTAACATTTGTAATTTTATGGGCAAATGTTATTTTTATACGGTTCTATAGGTATCGTTGGTCCGTCACTACTTCATCCATTAACAGATACCTCTGTATCCTCAACGTAGTAAAATCTTCTACACTCCTGTTTGAATAGTCTTACCTTTTTAGACCGGTTGTATGTTGTCGTCAGTTTCTATTTGTTCACTTGCAAAAGCGATAAAATTCTGTTACCGGGACTGTCTTATAAAACAAGTTATGCGTGTGCACTTGCAAGTGGTGGCAATTATATCGCAAAAATTTTCAAGAGTTCTTATAACCGACGATTTGCGGGTCATCTCTACCTATTATTAGAAACTCATCATTTATGAAGAGCAAATGTGACTGAGATCTATTCCCATACAAATTTTTGTTGAATTATTAAGCATAGGGCCTGCCTTTCTGCAGTAGTTGCAGTCATGTTATTTCTCGACACAGAGCAGGTGAAACACCTCTTGTTTTCAGTCTGTATTTTCCTTACATTACACATTATTTACCCAATGTAATAGTAGCCATACTCGCAAATATATTTTGTATGCCGCAAGCTCTTATACATTCATTGTCCTTCACAGGCCTTAGAGTTCACGACTACGCAGTGCCGACAGTGATAAAGACTGTTTCAGAAAGGCGATTCTAAACCGCATTCGAAAACGCCTCTAGTATAACTAAGAAGAAGGTAGTAATAAAACAAAGATTGAAACCGAAACCTACGACGACGGCCTGCAATTCAGGGCAGAGTTATATGTGACTGGAGGCTTTCTCGGAGTATTTCAATGACGATATTTTCCCGCCTTATCAGCCGAGAGATGGCGTCATCTTGCCCCAAGGTTTCGATGAGTTTCGTACGCATCATCTTCCATTGAACACAATGAGCACGAAACTCATCGATACTTTGTGACAAGATGACGCCACCACTCGGTTGATAACACGAAAATATTTCATCATCAGTACAGAGTTGTCCCGTCACTGGAGAGGCCGCGGAAAACGAGGGACGTAAACAGTTGATTATTTGGCAGTAGACCGAACTCCTGAGACTCGCAAATCGCAGCAGGGCTTTAGACAGGACCGAAACTACTGATTAAGATGGCCGAAGGGTATTTGACCGCAGTCTCTTGGGAACACTACTATTTACTATAACTTATCGCTGCGCGATAATGCACTCCGATTTTACGGAACCACGAACTCTGTCCGTTCTCTAGTCACCAATTTACAGCTGTCACTTCGAAACAATATAGATACTCCTTTCTTTGGTGCGTGTGTGCTGTAGCAGAACGCATTGAAATCCCCATGCCAAAGTCGGAAAAGACAAACTGAAACTGTGTCAGGACGGTACAGATTCCTTCAAACGGCTGATCATCATAGACGAGAGCCTGATGTATCGATACGTGCAAGAGGAAATAAAGCAAAGCAGTCAGTGAGAACAAGTGGAGTTACCAGTGCTTAAAAAGGCGTAGAGTATTTCATTAACCGGTAAGGTGATGCTGAGAACTATGGTACAAGTGGAATGTGGTACTAACAGATCATGTTCGTAAGGCGGAAATCGTACATAATGATACTGCCGAAATCTGAATAGGTTGCCCATTCTGCATAGGATACAGTCATACAGCTTCTCTTGGTATCAAGCTATTTTCTAATTCACCAATGTTCTCGAAAGATGGCACACTGTACCTTTTTTTTCTCTCTCCTTGCGTGGAGAACCCACCACGTGGCAAACGTTTCGATGTGGTACGTTTTATGAACTGCCGAAATGCAGCCATGTAAGGAGGGATATCACCGTCTCAGATTTTCGTGATCGCAGCTTAATTTACTCGTGGTGGTAATTAGAACTGTATAGATACCGTTCGTAATTCATGTTGCTCAAATGGGTCTGAGCACTATGGGACTAAATATTTGAGGTCATCAGTCCCAAAGAACTTAGAGCTACATAAATATAACTAACCTAAGGACATCACACACATCCATGCTCTAGGCAGGATTCGAACCTCCGACCGTAGCGGTCGCGCGGTTCCAGACTGAAGCGCCTAGAACCACTCGGCCACATGGGCCGGCCGTAATCCATGTGTATGGTGCACAAATACAGCAATAAGCCTATTACAACACAGAGAAAGATGGAAAAGTAAGTTATATGTTACTGCAAATCTATAAAGAAGTGTAGTATTAATGGTGATAAGCTATGTCTGCTCTAACTCAGGGCACTATTTTTGTAATACATTTTGGACGCCCCATCAGCAGAAGTGTAGATAACGCACGCTTTAATGTTTAATGTAGCCAGTTGCAATTCTAGTAGTAGAAGAGCTGCTGAACAAATTCTTTTAAGCGATCCTAATGTTTGACTAGTGTCTCAAGGAGACAGGCCGTATAACTGTGTCGGTGGTAACCCTCCGCAGATCGGTAGTTCTCTGGATTCCATGCAGAAGAGTAGGACAACTGCCTCGGTCAGGCAATATCCTCCTTTTCAGTTTATATATTTAGCTCTTGTGCCCAACGTCTTCATTTTAGACTAGCACTTGTTACTTAAATCCTCAACCCTTTCCTCTTGTTGGTTTCTTCCATATGTTCCTTTATTCACTGATTCTGAGGATAACTTCCTGACTCCATATTTTATCAGCTCACCTAATTTCTAACATCATTCTACCAGTTCTCTTCTTTTCCTGTTTACCCACAGAGTTTCACTTCCATACGATGCTGTGAACGTAAATTCACAGAAATTTCTTCACGGAGTTGAGGCGTATGTTTGAAGCGTCAGATCCGGCACGAGTGCCCATATTGTTGGGCAGGTAGACTAGTGTGGCGTTAGGCCCGCTTGATTCAGGACGCTATTAAAATCGCCGGCACCTCTGAAGTATGTTCTGTATTCCCATTCAGGAGTGGAGCAATTTCGTCGGTATAAAAAGTGATCCCTCCATCACGGCGAGATGTTCCAGGGGGCACGTAAACATTGACAATACGGACTGCTCCCACAGTAATGGCAAGGCCTTGTGCAGATGGCAGATACGTCGTATCTGCTGCCTCGATGCCATCGCGTAAGAGGATGGCGGTTCATGCGTCACCGCAGCTAAATGGGATGCTGCAGTCTGTGTACCAATAAATGTTCAATTCTAGCTCCGGGTGGACTTCTTGAAGGAGGGTCATGTTCAGGTCCGCTGCCCGGAGCATGTCTTGGAAATTACATGGTTTGATGACAGAGTAAATGACCTAGACGATGTAGATGCAAATGGTGACCCCTCAGTTGGACCGCTTATCTACCCATCCTCGTAGCAGGAATATGTAACGCGGCCCTTCTGTGGCTGTTAGGCGTTCCCCAAGTGGAGCGCCAGTCCCCTGTGGCGGAGGAGTGTCAAGGGAGTCTTCTGCCTCCATTACAGCAGCCCTGTTACCGAGCGGGGAAGGTGTCGGTGACGGCATGTTGTCACGGGCAATGGGCTCCATTCGGTGGTCTTCGTCCTGGGGGACGTCGGGCTTGTGGAAACAGGGGTGGGCGAGGCTGCCGTCCTGTCCGTGGTGTCGGATGTCTGCCTTGGGGCAGTACTCGTAGAATCTGTTGGTAACGATGAGTCGGCGTAAGCAGCTTGCTCCCAGTCTCCGCCGCATTGGTCGTCTTCTGTCGAGAACTGGCGTTTCTTAAGCTCTTCGGTGACTGTTGATTCCGGGACCGCGAGTCCATCCCGTCGAAGGGTTCGAGTCAGCGCCTACGGCCATGGGGCCGGCATCCACAACCGGCGCTCCCGGAATGACAATGGTGGTGGTGGTGGCAGGCGTTCCGTCCTGCAATAGTGTCCCGTCGTGCGGCGCCGCAGTCACGGCGTCGTCGTCGACTGACCTCGCGGTCACGTGAGGCTACGCCATGGGTGCGGCGTTTGTGCACACCCACCGCACCGCTACGTAAGCGGTAACGCGGTTGGCACCACTGTCTGTTCTGAGTACGCAAGGAACACCTGGCACCTGGACAAGGCGACGCTAGAGGCAGTTCGCTCTGACGTGGCCTTTCTGTCCAGAGATTGCACACGTCCGCGGTTGTCCCTCGTAACTCGGCAACCGCCGATAAACACGTACAACGGCACGTGTTTGTGTAGTTCAATGCGTACCTGTCGGTCACCATTGAGATTTTGACAGATTTCAGATGTGTTCCACTTTTCTTCCATTTAGCTCAGGATCTTGCAATACGGTCGTAATGCGTCAGTGGCGATTGCGACCGGGACTTCCAACGGCAGTCGAATATACGCACACTACGCACTTCCATACCCGCGTGGTGAACGCTTACCGTCAGCATAGCGAAATCGGTAGCCGTTGGTTGAAACTCCGATTAGGTAGTCACATGCCTCTTCGTTCTTCATCTTTATCTCAAAGGGCAGATGGATGCCTATCAGTTTGTGGGGATCGACATGCATGTCGTCTCTCAAAATCCGTTCGATTTCGTAAGTCTTTGGGCTCCCATAGGAATCGTCGAAGGTTAATTTCACCGTCGCCTGGAGGTGAGAAAACGCCGCGTCCAGTGAAGGCTCTAAATCACAACAACGAACGCAGTACCTCGCGCAGCGAGTAAACAAACACACGAGCGTGGCGCTGCTCAGTGCTGCGCGCATCCGAGCCGTGTCGCGGCTGCGCCTGCGACGGAATGAGCTACTCAAGCACGACACAAGACCCGTTCTCACAGCTTTACTTCCACCGATACCTCGTCTCTCACATTCCAGACTTCACACGAGCTCCTCCTTAACTCGGTCACTTCGTGGTCAGCAACTTTGATGTTAACAACTAAGCTCTTTTCTTGTACTGGTCCTGTTCATTAGACGATTAATTCGATTTAATAGGTCCTGCATATTTTTCCTTTATTGAATTTTGTCTATCACCAAGCAGACATCTATTGATCCTGTGAATTTATACAATTTCACGATAAAACAGACGCAGCACTATACCTCGGCCAAGACTGTTGAAGTAACACAGAAGTCATTTGGAGACACCCGGAGCTCTAAGACATCCTGTTTGTATTTCTGCTTCACAATCTTAACAGTACACCTGTCCCTAAGATACATCGCCTCCGAAGTAACGGCTGCTACCGTGCTACCGCAGTCGAATCAGAACTATGGTAAGCTCACTCGTGGTTATCTACCTAAGCTGTTACGAAACGAGACGGTCTTCGTTAGATAGATTTCCTCTCTGTCTCTCTGTCCCTCTCTGTCTCTGTCTCTCTCTGTCTCTGTCTCTCTCCCTCTTTCTCTCTTCTGTTAATCTATACTGTTAAGGGTTCATAAGCGTTGAGTAGTACTCAAGAATAAGTTAAACGATTGCATCGTAAGTCGCTTCTGTCGTGTCTGAGCTGAACTTTCTGGCATTCTTTTAATGGATCTCAGCCTGGCATCGTAAGTCGCTTCTGTCGTGTCTGAGCTGAACTTTCTGGCATTCTTTTAATGGATCTCAGCCTGGCATCCTCTTTCCCTACAAATATTTTTATATGGTACTTCTACTTTCAATCGCTCCGCACGGTTGTTCATAGATATTTAACAATTCGTAGATATTTAGCGATTGTCAACTACTTACGACGTTTCTCACCAACAGTTTAAACAAACGGTAACGGTGCTTTTCGGATAATTTTGGACAGCAGTTATTAATACTAATGGTCAAATCCCAGTCTCTGAACCGCTCATCGATCTCTGCATGTTTTATTACTTTTTCGCTGCAGTTTTTTACTGTGGTTTTCTACTTCTCTTACATACCACAACATCGTTCTTGAAGTGCAACATTATCTTCGGATAGCTTAATGGAGCATCTGCCATTACATGCTAGGCAATTTGTAAATACTACTATTTATAAGAAGTACTAAATTATACTGTAAAACTTAATTACACGATAAATCACACCACAAAAAAGTTTATCCATTCAGCTAAATACCTAGGGATTACAGTCACGAATAAATTAAACTGGAATATGATACGCGATTTGGAGGTGGAAATCATTGAAATAAAGGAGTTTTTCGTTGCGACACTGTCGTTTCACGAAATTTCAATCCGAATGCGATAATATTTTTTTGGAGGCCACCTACGTAGGGAAAAATGTTAATCGTAATAAAACAAGAGACATCAAAGCTCGCACCGAAAGATTTACGTATTCATTTTTCTCTCGCGCAGTTTGAGTGTTGAACGGTAGAGAAAAATCTTGATGGTTCGGTGAACCCCCTGCCACCCACTTAACTCTCACTTGCAGCGTAGTCACGTAGGAGAGGAAACTCGCGTAGAAAATTTCGTATGACATAAGCGAACCAAAGATTGCGTTCTTCATTGCCAGAACACCTAAAAGATGGAGCAAGTCTGTTAAAGAGACGGCCTACACTACACATGTCCGTCTTTGGAGCTCTCACCAGATACGAGCGGAGGACGACCCCGAAGCAGTTTAAAAGAATGGCAGCGTGTTTCGTATTATCATGAAACAGTGAAGAGGATGTAATGGCTATGATACGCGAGTTGATGTTGCAATCATTAAAACAAAGATATTTTTCCTTGCGGCGAGATATTCTCTAGAAATTTCATTTACAGGATTCCTTCTCCGAATGCGAAAATATTTTGTTGACCCCCATCTACATATGGAGAAATAATCATAGCAATGAAATAAGAGAAATCAGATCTGGTAGAGGAAAAAAGTAGGTGTGTGTTTTTACACGTGCCATCCGAAATCTGGACGGTCAAGAAGTAGGATTTAAGTGGTTCTATCTACTCTCTGCCAAACACTCAAGTATGAATTGCAGAGCAGTAACTTATATGTAGATATATATCGTGAATAGTGAGAACTCTGTAACTTGCTTTGCATTTGACGACTTCGTTCCGTTGAAGTAATAAATCTCTCCAGACAAACTGCTTAGAATGTCTTTCAAAGGGGTGTTATACAAGAGGTATGAATGCGTTAAGTGTGAGTTTAGCACATAATGCGTAAACAAAACGGAATATAGAAGTTCCCTACAGCATCAAACTGCTTGTCACATCCGGCCACGAGCACGAATAGAGTACGAATTTGCGTGACTCATGGAGTTTCACAAGGGCGTACTCTTCGGTTCAGAGTACAAGTTTTACTCAGATCAAAGAACATAATATGGATGCAATGGAGAGGACAGTATAAAGTTTACTATAAGCATAAGAACAGGTTAGATATTGACAGGAAGATCATATTTGTAAACTTGAACGATGTGTCAGCCTCTAATACTTCTGGATGAAGTGTGTTAAGTAGACTAGTACACTGGCGTAATGAAATCGGCTTTTGATTCGTGTACCTTAGATGATACAAAGATCCTGAAGTTATTCTACCCGTTCGCCACCCACGAGAATAATGGAAGTAGGTAATATCAGTGAAGTGGTTAACAGTCCACTACTTCAGTTCATGGTTGCGAAACTGGGCTTCGCCGCTTACAGTAACTTCGGTTAGCTTACAAAACGTCTTCCACTAGGGGATTTTCCCGGAAAATGTTTACGATCCGCCTACTGCTCCACGGGGACACCTACAAAAGAGGACAGAACAAGCCGATCGCAGGCTACAAGAAACAGAAATCCTCCGGAATAGATTGGAATTCCCCCCCCCCCCCCTCCTCCTACTCCCCCCCGCCTACCCATTCCTCAATCGGCGCCGTGGGTTCACGCCTTCCCTTTCTGAGGACCACCCACACACTCGGGAAGCATCGATTATCAATTAGGTGCGACTGTGGAAACCGCTGAGTCGCGCCCATCTGGCTATCGATTCCTGATATAAATGTGCCCACTCCAGCCCGCACGCCCCATCCCCCGCCCCCTACCACCCCCATCGCCGCGCTGGCCAGCTTCCACAGAACAGAACAGTAGCTACACTGATGCGGGGGAGCCTCTACTGCAGTTGTGGACACAGCTGGCCCATTCAGATCGGGCTTCAGTGTTCTCCGTAACTGCATCTCAACAGTATTCCGTTGGACTCGTTAGAACTGACATACAATTGTCGAACAAGATTCGCGTGCAATACGCATTACTTCGCCAATATTCTACCAAATTATCGGTCATTACCGTAACTTAGTTTCTTTATCGACTACATTAAGAATGTAACATTTTCTCAACAACAGTGATTACATAATATTTGTTCCAATTGCACAACGACCAAACAAGTTCTTGCCAGCTTAGTTTCAGAATACGATAAAATTAGGCTTCACGTTGCTCACCTTTAACGACAGTAATAGACGACGCCAGTTATTCGTATAAAGCCTGAAGGATTTGTGAACATGGATTCCACGAATTTGATATGATTATATTACACTACTTATTTTTAGAGCGGCCTAATAGATTAATTTAACTTATTTTGGCAGATGGAACCATAGTTTAATCGAGACCAATTAAATAATCACCAATACGAAAACAACCACACACATTTTTAAGGCAACATTCGACTTCAGATTCATATATCCTACATGAAACACTACCTTCACTTTAATTAAAGCGTCTTTTTCATACATTATTTTTATGACGTCTCAATAAACCACATAGTAATGTTTTTCAGCCTTAATTAATAACATATTAACTAAAACTAGAGTTACCGGTCTCACAGTCGTTTTAACACACGAACAATGGGGTCACAAAAGTTGGGGTGTGCAACGAAATGTTTAACTGTTATTGTGGGTATATTTTTTATACTGATTATATTCAGCTTTCATGTGTTTCAATTATGTGTGACAGGGAGACAAAGCTGTTATTTTACTGTATGCCCACAGTGTCGAAAACTGTAGTAACATCAATATTGCACCTAGGTACGACTCTTGACGCAACGTTACAGGGTCTACCAGAAGGCACCTGCCCTATGACGGTACAGTCCGGAAATGGAACACCTTCTGCCAGCTACCGCATTGAAAGCTGAAGCAACAACCGTGTGCACCATATTCGCTTGGTATTCTCTTCCGAGATCTGCCTTGGTGCCCAGCAAAAATTATTCTTATCGTTGTCCTAAATCGAGGTGAATCCAGGGGGTTCTGGATTTTTCTACTACGTATTTAAATGGATGGGAGCACGAAAAATCGGCTAATACACTATATACGTTGGGCAAATCACAATCACGAAGGAATTTTTTGCACGTAGAGTAAAGGGCGGATAGATGGCCACGGTCTTTTTCACATGCTAATATCAAACCCTAATACTCAAAAAACACAGGGAAATTTACATATATTCCTTGTTGTATTCACAAAAATAAAATAAGACTTCGTTCAAGAAGTTAGACCAAATTTGAAACTAACTACGAATCTCTTTTGAATTATGTAGCACTTGATCATCTCACCTAAGTAGCAGGCTAGATGGCCAGACACGCAAGGGATAGACATTCAGCTGGTAAAACGCTTTAAAAACAAAGAGGAAATCGTCTTGAAAGAGTATCTGCTACTCGCGTTTCATTGAACTACTTCTTACGTGAAGGTTTTTTAGAGAAAATTATAAGAAATCACACAAGCTGTATCTCATTTGCTAAACCCTAACAGGAATCTAAACCCACTGCAGTTTTTGAATCACAACCAGTTTTTATATTTCTCTCGCTGGTTTCTCTTGGAACATTGAACACTATAGAACCTTTTCTAACTGAGTATCATTTTTACTTTATTAATAGCAATTTGAAGTATGCTTTACTCCAAATCCTCCTTTAGTAGAAACAATTTTGGAAACGTACTTAGTCAGCACCTGTAAAAAAAAGGAAATGAGAATTCCTTTGCAAATAAAAAAATATAAACAAAGGTTTGTGATGAGGCTAACTACCTCAAAGATGGCGCGGCCATCTCTCCCATTCAGCAGGGTGAGATGACATAGCGTGTCACCAAACACAGTGTATGAGGACGCAAAGAGAAACAACGTGACGGATTGCTGTTTGACCTATATACAACCCTGAAATGGAAATTTCCTTAAATACTAACTTGTAGAAAAATGGAAAAGTATTGACATGTTATGTAAAATTAACTTGTATTAATAACTAAAATCATGAAAAACACTAATATTTTGTAGAAGTAAAGAGTCAAGGGAAACTTCAATGTGTCACTCGCGACGAACATTCATTATCAACGAACCGTAGCGCCTTGAAGCGGGTAGTTGGAGAATAACAGCCGTTGGCTGTCTACCCAGTATCATTTTACCCTAGACCATCTACTGGGTGTTTAACAATTCATGTTAGACACTTGTAAAGTTTTTTGAGGAGGCTTAGTAGATCAAGTAGCGTCGTTGGATGACGTTTCTGGACCTTGGTTCCTAAGTTTTACATAGGAACCATGTCAGCTCAGAGCTAAGTTTTACACAATAACCAATGTCCGTAAACGCCATTCAGTGATGCTCCTGAGTGTCAACGTTATAGGTCCCGGCTCCTATAAATGTATGCACGGTGTTTCGGTAAGTGCGTGCAAAAATATAGCAAGATATAGAGAATGCCTCTCTGAACAATTTGAGGTGGGGAAACTAAGGTCAGAGAAGCCAGCTTAAGGAGACATGGAAATAAACTTGTCTATTGCTTTGTCTGGCATTGTTTTCCAGCTTATTTCCGACTAACATGCGTACAAGTTTTCACGTACTATGCTCTTTACTTAGATGTTCATTCTTTATATCCTGCAAGGAAACAAGGAGGACGAGCCTGGTTATCAGGAAGTCATACAGCCGGTTTTGTTAACTTTACTTGTCCATAACAGGGCTCTGGTGGTATTTACATTGACCTGTGACACAATGAGATATGAATCAACGACGGACCCATTAATTACTCAGAGCTATTCAGAGACGTACAGTACAATATGAGAGAACGGTACTGGTGCAGTATTTCGTGGTCACTGGATTAGATGGGGAGATACTACTCCATGGCCTGCAAAGTCACCTTGCCTTAACTCCCTTGGTAATTTAATATGGATATTTCGAACGTCACGTGTGAATGAGACCCAGTGGACACAGAGATTGAATTAGTTTCCAGAAGTGTAGCTGCCTGTGATGTGATTCGGAACACAACAGGGATATTTGTCAGGGTGCATTAGAACCTGTTCGCTGATGTCATGCTTACACTGAGGTTGATGACCGTCAGTTTCATCAGATTTTATAAGATACAGTACAGCTGGTATGTTCATTGTGTCAATGATGGTATTTGCAGTTAACTAATGTAAATAAAAGAGTACCCAGTATTATGATGTGCGACCGTGCGGTTCTAGGCACTGCAGTCTGGAAACGCGTGACCGCTACGGTCGTAGGTTCGAATCCTTCCTCGGGAATTGATGTGTGTGAGATGTCCTTAGGTTAGTTAGGTTTAAGTAGTTCTGTTCTAGGGGACTGATGACCACAGATGTTAAGTCCCATAGTGCTCACAGCCATTTGAATTTTAATATGACTTTATTCGTATTATCTCCTTAATCTGGCTTCCCTGACCCCAGGTTCCCTGCTTCAAAGTGTTCAGTGGAGCTTCTTCTATGTCCTATTAAATTTTTACACGCTTTTACGTAAGCACCCTGTATGTCTACAGGGTGATTACGTGATGATGTTACTGATTTTCAAGGATGATGGTGAAACATCCCCTTTTGAACAATTATACATGACTGTACTTAAACTGACACACAATATTTTTAGTGCAACGCTATCTGACTTTCAATAATCCCTACCAAAGAATGGCCCTGACTAACATTAACCTATACCTTTCACAAATCACTTACCTTACAAAAATCTTCGTTACTCGAACTACTGCAATACATCGAGCGCCACTACTGCCAGCTAAATAAAAGATTCAAACTACTG
Organism: Schistocerca piceifrons; assembly: GCF_021461385.2. Taxonomy (NCBI): domain Eukaryota; kingdom Metazoa; phylum Arthropoda; class Insecta; order Orthoptera; family Acrididae; genus Schistocerca; species Schistocerca piceifrons. Next base: position 360,932,701 of record NC_060144.1, on the reverse strand, counting down.
AAGGCACTAACTACTGATAAGCATAGATTTTGATAGAGAACAGACAATGTATTTACCTTAATAGTGTTCAAAAGTCATAATATATATAGCAGTTCATGACATCCAGTCTTACAAATGTACTGTCTCCGATGGACACACGTCCAGATCATCCGCTCTCAAAATTCCGCCATCTCTCTCCCCCACATCCACCACTGCTGGCGGCTCACCTCCCACTGCGCAACGCTATGCGCTGTTAACTGCCAACAGCCCATCACTACAATAGCGAATTCCAACAATGCCACCCAGCCACAGACTGCACAGAGCACAGCCAGTGATTTTCGTACAGAGCGCTACGTGGCGTTACCAATACAGAAAACCTAAACAGCCTACTTACATAGCCCCCATGCTCCCCTCGAAAAACTTTACAATTTGCTTTGGGCAGTGGCCAATGCAGATTTGAAAAATTTTTCATAAACATAATTACAATAACAAAGAAATCAAATTCACACTCTTATTGATACAATGTTGGTCAAAAGCTAAAATTTTCTCACAGTCCATAAAGACAGTCCTGATTATTCATCACAGTAAAACTGCAGTGTTTTTTTCCCAAAGTCTGAGCAGTAAAAGAAAATGCATACAGAAGTAGTGGATTTCCATGCAGTCTTGAAGAAGTAGTGTTGTTCTTCCAACGGAAAGACAATGCTAACTCTTGACATGCAGACAGGTAATAAGCCACAACAGAGCAAACCCACAGCTGAGTCAGTCGAAGTTTTGAAGAATATTGGTAGGTAGGTCATCACAGAGCAGACCCACTGTAGTCCTGGTAGAGAGTATGGTATTGGTGGGCCACCAGAGGTGCAGACCCAGTGCAGTCCTTGTAGAAATAATGGTTTTGGTGGGCCATCAAAGATGCAGACCCACTGTAGTCCTTGTAGAGATAATGGTATTGGTGGGCCATCAAAGATGCAGACCCACTATAGTCCTTGTAGAGATGGCTAACAGCCATCCGTTGCGACTGTACAGGTGCACAATCACCCACGAAGAGTCTTGTACTGTATAGCAAGTCCATAAACCAACACTTGTGCACCCACAAAGTTTTTGGAATTGTCCTTAGAACCAGCAATGCTGTTAATCAGTCCCTTGCTGCATTATTAACACACGTCCAAACACTAATAGTCCTTTTTTTTCACATATTGTGCATATACTATGACCAACAGAAATGTGTGCAGTGAAATGTAACTTAATTTGAAGAACTGATGTCTATACAATTATAAATTTACAACATAAGAATGCAATTGCAAAGGTACAATATACATCATTAAAGAACATAATAGTACAGATAACATTTGTAGTGATACAGGCTTTACAAAAGAACAGAAACAGACATATACATCAGTGTTACAGGAATTATGACATAAATAAATATATAAAATAATGAGAATAGTTTTCGAAACATTAATTTCACCCATGAGCATTGAAAAAGAACAGAGTTAATAATGTTTAAACATCTTTACAAAGTAAATAACATATTATCAGAAAAATCTACAACTTAAATCTTATTAGCTGAACATGTAAAGACAGGAAAAACACAAATTCACATAGCGTAACAACACAAAAGTACAGGACAGGGTTTGTTTTCAGTGTGACATTTGGTACTGCAGTCCAACCCAAAACTTCATTCTGTAGATCTTTCCTCTTATTTCAACATTTGTTTCCACCAAAAAAAATCCTATCCAAGCATGCTTTCTGTGTTTATATGTTCACATATTTCTTACCTCATTATTTATTTTCCATTATCTTACCTTACCTTAATAGTGTTCAAGAGTCATAATATATATAGCAGTTCATGACATCCAGTCTTACAAATGTACTGTCTCTGATGGACACACGTCCAGATCATCCGCTCTCTAAATTCCGCCATCTCTCTCCCCCACATCCACCACTGCTGGTGGCTCACCTCCCACTGCGCAATGCTACGCGCTGTTAACAGCCAACAGCCCAACACTACAATAGCGAATTCCAACAATGCCACCCAGCCACAGACTGCACACAGAGCAGCCAGTGATTTTCATACAGAGCGCTACGTGGCGTTACCAATATAAAAAGCTAAACAGCCTACTTACCATGGAGACGGATAAATGTATCAATTTGTGATAAGCGCCCGTGGTTCGGAAACGAAAGAGTCGATGGTTACAAGCGAAAATCATTGTGATACCTCTGACAGTGGGACACACGTACTATTACTGTTGTTGCTAAGAGGTAGTAGTATGGACCAAGCCGAGCAAAAAGTCCACTAAACATGGGATCTAAAATGCTTACCTGAGGAGCTATGAGAAGTTGGTCATCTTCACTTGCATGGAACATATCTCCTCTATTGAACAACTGATCATAGCTCTTAAGGTATGCGTTTTAGACCCCATGTTTACCAGACAATTATTCTTGTTTAGTTCGATGCTACCACATCTGGAAGTGGCGTAGCCAGCCGGTGTGGCCGAGCGGTTCTAGGCGCTTCAGTCTGGAACCGCGCGACCGCTAAGGTCGCAGGTTCGAATCCTGCCTCGGGCATGGATGTGCGTGATGTCCTTAGGTTAGTTAGTTTAAGTAGTTCTAAGTTCTAGGGGACTGATGACCTCAGATGTTAAGTCCCATTGTGCTCAGAGCCATTTGAACCATTTTTTGGAAGTGTCGTACCCTACAATCTTAGCAGCAACACTACCGATGCGTGTATTTCACTTCAGAGATGTCAGAAAAGTTATCGATTATAACTTTGGACTTGTTCGTTTCTGGTACAGGAAATGGATACATTCACCTTTCTCCATTATTCTTGAATGTTTGTTATATCATTACGGAATCTCCCTGTAGACAAATACACAACTGGCCATTGAAATTGCTACACCAAGAAGAAATGCAGATGATAAACGGGTATCCATTGGACAAATATATTATACTAGAACTGACGTGATTATATTTACACGCAATTTGGGATCATAAATCTTGAGAAGTTAGTACACAGAACAACCACCTCTGGCCGTAATAACGGCCTTGATACGCCTGGGCATTGAGTCAAACAGAGCTTGGATGGCGTGTACAGGTACAGCTGCCGATGCAGCTTCAACACGATACCACAGTTCATCAAGAGTAGTGACTGACGTATTGTGATAACCCAGTTGCTCGGCCACCATTGACCAGACGTTTTCAGTTGGTGAGAGATCTGGAGAACGTGCTGGCCAGGGCAGCAGTCGACCATTTTCTGTATTTAGCAAGACGGGTACAGGACCTGCCACATGCTGTCATGCATTATCCTGATGAAATGTAATGTTTCGCAGGGATCGAATGAAGGGTAGACCCACGGGTTGTAACACATCTGAAATGTAACGCCCACTGTTCAAAGTGCCGTCAATGTGAACAAGAGGTGACCGAGACGTGTAACCAATGGCACCCCATACCATCACGCCGGGTGATACGCCAGTATAGCGATGACGAATACACGCTTCCAATGCGCGTTCACCGCAGTGTTAAGGGTAACCGCAGCCATGGTCTCCGAGCTGATAGTCCATGCGGCTGCAAACGTCGTCGAACTGTTCGTGCAGATGGTTGTCGTCTTGCAAACGTCCCGCTGGACTCAGGGATCGACACGTGGCTGCACGATCCGTTACACCCATGCGGATAAGATGCTTGTCATGTCGACTGCTAGTGATACAAGGCCGTTGGCATCCAGCACGGCGTTCCGTATTACCCTCCTGAACCCACCGATTCCATATTCTGCTAACAGTCATTGGATCTCCACCAACGCGAGCAGCAATGTCGCGATACGATAAACCGCAATCGCTATAGGCTACAATCCGACCTTACGCTGCGTGGTAACACATCTAGTCGTTTCCTTTTCTTTTCCACTAGCAGGTAGATTGAGAGAAAAACGACTTCCTATATGCCTCCATATGAACCCTAATTTTCTAGGGTATTCACTTCGTGGTCCATACGCGAAGCGTATGTTGACGACAGTACAACCGTTCTGGAGTCAGCCTCAGATGCTGGTTCTCTACACTTTCTGAGTAGTATTCTCCGAAATGAATGTATTCTTCCCTCACGGGATTTTCACTTGAGCTACCGAAGCATACCCGTAACACTTGCACGCTTATCGAACCTACTGATAACAAATCTAGGAGCTTGCCTCACAACTGCTTCGATTTCGTTGTAGATCATTAAACAAACACTCGAGCATTACTCAAAAACAGGTCGCACTAACGTCCTATACGCAGTCCCTTTTGCAGATGAACACTTTTCCTAAAATTCTCCCAATAAACCGAAGTCGACCGTTCACTTTCCCTATCACAGTTCTGTGCTCGTTCTATTTCATATCGCTTTGAAACGCTACACCCATAGATTTAAACGACTTCACTCTGTTAACCAGCACACTGCTAATATTGTAGCCAAACATTACCGGTTTGTTATTCCTGCCCATCCGAATTAACGTACATTTTTTTCACATTTAGAGCTAGCTGCCTTTCATCACACCAATTAGAAATTTTGTCTGTAATCTTGCACCTTACTATAGTCACTCAACCGCGACACCTTACTGTACACCACAGCATCATCAGCAAACAATTGCAGATTGCTGCTCAGCCTGTCTACCAAATCATTTATGTATACAGAGAGCAACAGCGGTCCTATCACAGCTCCATCGGGAACTCGTGACGATACCCTTGTATCCGATGTACACTTGCCGTTGAGGACAACATACTGGGTTGTATTACTTAAGAAGTCTTCGAGCCACTTACATATCTATGAACTTACTCCATGTGCTCGTACCTTCATTAATAGCCTATCATGAGGCACTATGTCAAATGTTTTCCGGCCTGTTGCCCTTCAACCACAGTTCACAGTGTATCATATGAGAAAAGAGCAAGCTGGTTTCCGCATGGGCTATGATTTCTAAAGCCGTGCTGAAACGTGGACATGAGCTTTTTGGTCATCCGTAATTCATTATATTCGAATATACTCTAGAATTCTGCAGCTAACCGATGGTAAGGATATTGGTCTGTAAATTTGCGGGTCCGTGCTTTCACCTTTCGTTTGTACAGGAGGCATCTGTGCATTTTTCCAGTCGCTACGTAATAACAAAGAATGGGGCCAGTGAAGTAGAGTAGTCTTTGTAAAATCGAATTGGAACTCCACCTGGAACTGGCGACTTATTTGTTTTCAACTCTTTCAGTTGTTTCTCAACGCCAGGGATGCTTATTTCTATGTCACCCATACGGGATTCTGCTCGATGGTCGAATGACGGTATGATTGTACGATTCTCCTAAGTGAACGGTTTCTTAAACGTGGAATCTAAAACTTCCTTTTGCTATGTTTTGCTGCCAAACCAGACAGGCCAACGAGTGACTGGATGGAAGCCTTAGATCCGCTCAGAGAGTTTACGTAGAACAGATGTTCATCTCTTTAACTACGAGAAGGAGTGTACATTAAAAAACAGCGAGATAAAATGGCTTAAGCTATGCATTACAGTTGGTATATTCTTTTGTTCAAACCACATCAAACCACTACTCCTTGGCACTCTTTCAAATGAGGCTGTTTGCTATTTTCTGTTGGCTGTTGGCGGGAAGAAGCAAGTCGAATCTTTTGTGTTCCAATGTCAGAGACCATACGCTATAAAAACTAATTACTGATCAGCATGGGGGAATCTGCACAAAAAATATTGAAGTTAAAATAAAATGACTCATTACGCATAATTATGATTTATAGTGCAAATGATACATGGAACATGAAATTAACTATTGATATATCACACAGCATGATTTAAGTTCATGTACTTTAAAAACCCCACAATAAACTACAGAAGTTAAATCAAGCAGATGATCACAGTATACGTACATTCCAATTGTGAAGTGTTTGGTGATTCCTGAAAATCAGAGATATAGTTGATAAATAATCCACGAGAAGAAGCTAATGTTCAAAAGGTACGCCTCAACTTTACACAGATTAGGCCATCATTAATAAGAAAATGACTTACATAAATGATAAAGCAAGATATCCCTTTTACAGGGTCTTAAGCGTTTGAGACCGTTCCCTTAATCACATTTACAGCATTGCACGCCACTGGAACATGATTAAAAATTATATCGTTTTTTTACCCTGTAAACTGCTATTATTGGTCACATACTAAAGACGCATCATGAGCAAGATTTCAAAGTGAAAAGATGTGTAAAGTACAGTGGGATTAATGCACCGGCAGTGTAAGAAAAGAAGAACTCTATTCTGCTTGGAGGTGTACTTCTACGCTCTTTTAACTGGACTAACAAAAAGCATGTAAGCAAGTTTTTAGCAAACCTGAACATTAGAAATGTTTTACATACGAGTGGAAACCTGAAAACGTTACGAACAAGAAGCAGTACCAGTCAGCAAACAAACACTGCCTTCGGAGTTCTACCTTCATTTGTTATCGATAAAATTATAGCAAATGTGGAAAAAAATGCACTACGAAAGCATTATTTTCACACTGTCTTCTTATCTTCTTCGTTATTCGAATATATCAACAAAAAGCAGGTTCCGTTTACGAGGCCAAATGTGTAGATTTACAAGAGTAAATATTAGAAATTGCCTTCCTTATAGTATGTTATTCACCTGTGCACAGTAATTTTTAATATTTAAAACAGCTGCAGCCTGAACAGGACGGAAATAATGAAAAAGATTCCATCGTAAACAGCAATCTGCTAACGTTTTCGGCTATTTAAGACGGTGGCAGGCCCTACCTACTGTGGCTTGATAAAAACGCCAAGCGCAAGTCTTTAGTACCATTATCCTTTCTTTTTTACCTCCCTGAAACATTTGCTATTAAAATTTCCCGTCGGAGAACCTTAACAACAACACTAAGTTAGCTGACAAAAATCCTGTGTTACATAGTACTGGGCAATAGTATGATTGAAGGGAGGACATAGGGCTTTTATTTATCAAGGCGTGTCGTTATATAACGTAACTCATCAGATATGGAAGAGATTAGAGTACTAGCATGCTCAAGAGTTCTAGCAAACGTAACAGTAGTAATAATGCGTCCAGCGCTGTTGATGCATACTTTGTAACAGAACCGTCGCATCTACATAAACCAAATTTTGCAACTTTGCTCAAACATAGGCGGAATTAATAAATGAATTAAAATGTAGATTAAATCATTATTTGTTCAGCAAATGTAACATCGTAAACAACATTAGAAAATGGTATGACACGTTTGTGAATTCAGGTAACCCCACGCTTCTCGAGAAGTTAAACCGTTCATAAAAGTTATATAAGCGTGATCTAGAGTGTTCGAAAAATATATTAATGAAGCTGCACACTAAATTTCAGGTGGTGGTAATGTTTTTAAAATAATTTAGGTACTGACCCACATTTCATTATACATGTTTCGAAAGATAAAGTGTCTCCAGAACCGGCACACAAGTCCTCTTCTTACATTACTGGCTCCTTTTTCTTCATCCAGTTATTTTCTTCTGCTCGAAAGGACCCTGTGACGTGTTTCGTTGCGCCACAGCCGTAGTCACCGACATTCACACAGAGCTGACTTAGATCGTTACTTGGAAGCAAACATTCCGCAAGCATAGGGAACTGACCTACGAGGATAATTTAATTATTTTCATTTACAAAAATAAGCAGTACGTTGCATCCAATTCTGTAAACAGACGTTATTGAAATTTTTTCATATAGCTTTATGAGACTTTTGAACAGGAGGCTTGACTCACTCGTAACCTCTCGATTAACAAATTCCAGCACTTTTTAGCGTGAATGGGATTTATAATTCCTCGCGGAAGATCCATTCTTTTCTTTTATGTAGTGTGTGCAACACCCCGGAATCTTCTTAAATTCGGTCAATATATATCCTATATCGCAAATGTAGCTGTCTATTGTTAATCTGTCACTACGATTAAATCTAAATATAGCTCTGTATATGTCTATGTTATTTTAAAAGGGATTCTCCTTAGTTTGTAAATACTCCTTCTCAACTGAAGACCACCATAAATTAAATGAGCCAGATTTACGATACTAATTGAAACAGCTCTTTGAATCATGATTAAATCTAACTTCTTGTAAGATCGCTGCAATCAAAGTAAATTTAAACCCACAAGCATTAAGAATGATCTACCCGTTGCAAAGCAGTGCCCCAGGATGCTATCACAACTGTATTGACGTCTTTGTATTTTTTTTGTTTTCGGCTTCTTCTTACATTTCTGATTCAGAAAATCTGTCAGATTTTCTCATACATTGTTTGCTCTGCATGCTGTCATTTTTATGTTAAATACTCCCCAACAGTCTACATCACTTGTCGAAAATGTAAGTCTTTTGTCCGACAAACACCTAATTACTGTTTCTGTGAGCACATTTTGGTGACAAGATTCACTGTACGTGAAAATCAGGTTAAGATGTTTACTGTAAATAATATCCGAAGTTTCCTAAAAGAAATCATAGTCGCCGTTGACTGTATAAAATTTTTATTGTTACTATTGCAATTTCGGCCTTATGACCATTTTCAAGTAACACTGCAAAAGTTACATTCTGTCATAATATAAAACTATCTGACATGAAAACATGTTGTCATCAAAATACAGCCTTCTGACATGTACTCATGTCAGATAGTTTTATCTTCTGACAGAATGTAGCTTTTGCAGTGTTACTTGAAAATGGCCATAAGGCCGAAATTGCAGTAGTAACAATAAATATTTTATACAGTCAATGGCGACTACGATGTTTTTTAAGATATATTATATGACTGTGAATCCCAACCATGAGAAGTTAATCAAATTTCTGAAGTTTTCAATGTACGTAATTTACTTTTCTCCAAAATTAATAACAACAACAGCCTCACTAAATGAAGTATAGCATATTTTCCTCCAGGTCATGAAGCGCTATAGTTAGGGAAGCCCCGCAAATACGGAAGTAGCCTGGCGCAGTGGAACAGGTGTGGTTGGAGCGCAGATGGTAACCCGTCCTTCGTGACGGTAATGAGTCTGGGCTGAGCAGTGTTGTGGTTAACATCTCGCTAGCAATAGCGGATCATTTGGCTCATATTCTTGGAGGTTTGAGGACAGAAGAGCTTAAGTGCAGTATTTATGGGCCCCGGATGCTGCATTTGGTGATACCATTATGATGGCATGGTTTTGGCCCTATGACAATATCATTTCGACGCCAAGAAGATCTGTAACAGGGCGTTTTACACTGCGAAGTTCGATTAGCAGTTTCGGTCAAATTATCTGTTTTGCACGTGAAACTAACTGCCACCTTACGCTCCCTAAAGAAGTAGCATATCTAGTCTATCTTGGTTTGTAAATGACACGATTTTTTGTCAGACATCACTCGACACCTGCGAATAACACAACAGAATGAAAGTTACTATTCCTGTGTGTGCCCCTTCTATACCGGTATTGCAGAGGTACAGCATTCTGTTACCTCCATATATGACGCGACATAGTGTTTCATTTGAGCATGAAATCAAGAAATTCCTCATAAGACAGCAATCTGTTTCATGATTTGATCAGATAAATCTTACATATCGTACTCCGAAACTAGTGATCGTAAATTTATGAGTAAAATGTCGTCGTGTTTGTCTCATCTAGAACTACGATATCAGCAGAATAAAATACTGTAGTTCAACTGGAAAAAGAGAAACTAATATTGATATCTGTTCAATTAATGTACAGGGGTTGGACACAAAAATGGAATCACCGCCAGAAATACATGGTGGAACATAAATACAGCCTGTAAGTTTCGGTTCTGTATTTGACCATGAATAACACCTGTGCAGGACCCTCAATACGATGCAAATGTCAGCGGTGGACAGAACCGTTCTTTATGTAGTTGTGAGTGTACTTTGTCGGAGTTATTTGAAGTGGAACGTGGTAAAATGTTGATGATAATATGCTGGGTGCTTCTGTAACTAAGACAGCCGAAGTATTTGGTGTTTAAGTGGCACCGTATCGAAGATTTGTATCCCACACATGAAAAGCGGAAAAATATCATCCACTAAACCACAACGAGGACGCAAGTGTGTGCTGGAAGTGTGTGCGTGGAAAAGATTGCATAATATTGGCTTCGTCACCGTCCACATCCCAGCCAACGCAGCTATCTCATTCAAACCTAAATGGAAGCTGTCAAGAGGTTATTAAAACTCCAGACGGAAATTCGCGCGAGGCGAAAAAATGTTCACTTCCACTTTTCGCAGACTGAATTTATTGCAGAAAACGGACACGAAAATATCTTTCGACACTATTCACAACAGTTTATCATTACAATAACATTCGTCAGTGTGAGAACCTAAGGTCGAGCAGCGTTGCGTGTTTGCTTAGCCTTCGGCAAAAACACGAAACATATTCAAAGTGCTTCAGCATAATAGTAAGCGAAAGTCCTGCAATCGCTAACTAACGATATGCATTGTTGCAGATCACCAACAAATTTTACTGCAGATCAGTTCATAGTTGTTTAGAGAATGTAGCTTGATCCAATATTATTCAGAGTTCAAACGCTGAACAATGTTTCAAATTCCTCAACCAAGAAACAATTCCCGTGACATGAATTTCTGTCATGTACGAACAAGCTAAAATTATTTCAGAGTTCCTCATCATCGTCACAGACTAAACTTTTACAAGTCCCGGCCGAACACGAAGAAAATATTTCGGTTACCCGCTCGAGGCAATTTCCAGTGTACCTACGACATGTGTGTTCGCGAGCGCTGTTCCAACTGAGCGTCGAGATCTCGCTCTGTCGTGCGAGACTTGTCATCGATACTTTCAGGCACTGAATATGAGCCATACTCAAGTATTTCGACTTGCGCAATTATATATAAGCCATAAATTCAGTTTTCTGTAACATATTACATATGAAATTAGTCGTATATTTCGAAATCTTTTCAATGGTGTTCTTAGTTTATGCAGAGCTTTACTTGTTTTCACAAAAAAGTGTGCAGTGCAGGGTAGCCGCGTGGTCTACCGCGCCTTGTCATGGTTCGCGGAGTTCCCCTCGTCGGAGGTTCGAGTGCTCCCTCAGGCATGGACGTGTGTGATAACTGAAAAACAGTCTTGATCGCCAATTTCTTTTAATCTGAGTGACCGGTTTCAATCCTTAAGGATCATCTTCAGACTCCCTTTCTCTTTACAAACTGTTTTTTCACCAACAGTCTTTGTTTAACGGATTTTGTATCCTTTAATGTTGTATGGATTATTCCCGCATCACCATTACTTTGCAGAATATTATCTATTATATGAATTTATGATGATTTCGTGTCTAAGACGAGATGTAATGAAGCTCTGTATAACTAAAACCCTTGTGCTGCCCTTTGTGTCTATGTTTCCTTCCTACATAACAGGTAAGATCGCTTGTTAACTAACGCCCCATGTTTCGCTATTCTGCCATTCATATCATTATGAGTCTCTAACGACTATTATATTCACTACTATATGCTGTCGTTACAGCACTCTGTGGCAGCCTTTCAGAATGTCGCATCGATATTGGACGCCGTTTCTATGACAGCCCTCAGCGTCCATGTAGATTATCTTTGGAAGGAAAATCAGCATTAGCCGTATTTTGTTAGTTTACTGACAGCAAAATCGATTTTCAGTCACTAAGTGACCATTCTCAGTGCTGTAATATACAATTAAAATCGGTAGGCACAGGTATCAAGCTATTACCACAAGCTTAGAGCGATCACATAAACTCAGGGCAGTTTATGTGATCGCTCTACGCTTGTGGTAATAGCTTGATACCTGTGCCTACCGATTTTAATTGTATATTACAGCACTGAGGATGGTCACTTAGTGACTGAAAATCGATTTTGCTGACAATAAAACAACAAAATACGGCCAATGCTGATTTTCCTTCCAATTCTATCCACTATTTGGTCGTGGTGCACATAACACACCATGGAGTCACCAATCAATAGATTGTCTTTGATAGTAGTTTCTCCCTATCGCTATAGCAACCTTTGACAGCTATTCTACATATCTTTGTCAACAGCACGTATGTTACGGAGCAGATACCAGAGGGCAGCCTAGACTACTTTATTTTAAGCTAATTATTTACTACAGCTTATATTTTTTGACAAAAAATAGCATAGCAATTTTACGATGTATTTTACCTATAACTCATCTTCAAATCTTAGTAATGTAGACTATTGTAATACATTTTGTACTAATAGTACACACTGTACTTCTGACTGTTTAACACTGATGTCGTACACAGGACTATGTGTGGGGCTAGTGCTATTTACGACCTTCCCTGCCTATCCAGTTAGCAGTCAGTTCAGTGTCGAGGATCGGTGCAGCCTGCTCCATGGATGTCCACCTACCTTTCTTGGTATATGTAGTTTGTAATCTATTTCAGTGAATATACATTACTGTAAGGGTCCCTCAATCTGTAAATGTGTTATTTCAGAGTCTGAAGATGATCCTTAAGGATTGAAACCGGTCACTGCGATTAAAAGAAATTTGCGATCAAGACTGTTTTTTAATTATCATATTAATTTAAGATAGCTGATAATGTTTTTAAAAAATTTATGTGTGTATGTGTTGTCCTTAGCGTAAGCTGGTTTAAGTTAGATTAAGTAGTGTGTAAACTTAGGGACCGATGACCTCAGCAGTTTGGTCACATAGGATCTCACCACAAATTAAAAATAACGTGTTTTTCTCGTATGGGCGATATCTCGCGTCGTTATATCACTAATAAATATTTAACAACTCAGATAACTACGGTCATTCATCCCTAATTACCTCTATTAGTGAGTTATTAATTTTTAAAGATCGTTGTTATATCCGAAATATTTAACATTTAATATGTTTTAAACCAAATCTGGTAGTGAGGGCACGTCATCACTCCCACACTCGTCTAATTTATTTTCAAAACCATGTGACCGGTTTCTCTGAAATGATTTGGTTCAGTTTTTACTATTTCATATTTTCTTTATTCAGTTAATTCGGCTGCCTTCTGCCGTTCGTTCAAACGGTCGGGATTTTATTTATAATTTTCTAAAGATTTGACTGAATGGAAACAAAGTTACGATATCTTACACGGTTCCGGGAAAATTTAGTATGAATGGCTTAGCTGAATCGTCTTATATATCATCGCATCAGTTGTTAGAAATTTCCCACACAGATTGAGAAAAGAATGAGTACGGTGTTACATTTCATCGACCAGAAGGCTGCTGAAGGAGGACCACAAACTCGCGTTTGGGAAAGATCGGAACCATTTAACCGAAGTCCTTAACCTTAAGCCAGTTAGGAAACATACGGTAAATCATGATGTGTAGACATTAATCTGAACCAGCAATGTGACGAATGAAAAATAAATTCTTTTGATACTTTCCTTCCTCTCATTTGCGTTTATTGTTTTAATTTGATTTCGAAGCGAGTACGGCTCCATTGCCAAACTTGTTTGAGCTTTGGTCGATGGGGCTCCATTGTTCACAACAAACTATTTCACAGCCAACGTCACCAGCACCAGTGCTGTGTAGGCAACACGAACATAGATATTATTACATTAAGTAAAACGTAAGTCTTCTTAAATATTACTTAAGTTGTTTATTACAGCAGCTTGGTGACCTCGTCTCGTTTGTATTTGAGGATTTTATCTGTCGAGAATTCGACACTTTCCAGGATTTTATTTCCAAGAAAATTAATGAACACGTTCACAATATATGGAGAAACCTCAGTACGGCGGTGTGGAGCTACAGTATCTTGTTGAAGATCAACCTCGATCATCATACGGCTATAGGCTTCACCTCTTGAGTCGAATGTAGTCGCCTACCTTTTCTCTGGCGTGCATCAAAGTGGCTCATAGTTAGACGCCTCACGGGGTAGTGGTTGTTGAATTCTAAACCACACAGAAGACATAGGCGGATGTCAATGTAACTGTGTAAATGTACTGACAGCTGGTATATAAATGAGCGGAGTTGCAATACTCTGTGGCACATAGAACGGGGCATTGGTGTGTTTCGTTTTAGTGTAGGCCTGGTAGGTTCTGTCAGGAGTGTAAAACGTTGAGTGATCATTTCGAAGGACATGAAGACGCTGAGAACACGTGTGCGTTATCAGCACTTGGCAGGCTTTGTAAGGGGCCTCGCCGTGGGTCTCCATTTGCCCAGCTGGTTGAATCGCTCACCATACAGATACGTGCGGCTTTCGGACGTGATCCTGGCTCATTGTCGAACTGCACAGGAACGGGTGTGCAAGGATACTCGTCGCCATGATTCCGGTCGATCACGTCTGACTGCCACCAGGGAGGATTGCCGTGTTGTGCATCAAGCACTTCAAGCAAATAACGAAGTAAGGGAACGGTTCAGAGTTACCCCGGGTGACCGCGCCCGAATTTGCTGGCGACTGGATAGATGCCACATGGTTCCATTGTTTTGAGACGCACAGCGGTGTTTCTCGTAATGTCACGCAGTGAGTAGCTATAGGGTCATGTCTAGTAGAGATTGTGAGGATTCTGACTCCACGAACTTACGTCACGGTCATCCTGGATCCTCACGAGTTACCTCCAATACGGCAGTATCGTGGTGCAGTTTCTCAACAGAACAATGTTATCCACAGACAGCACGTATTTCTATGAGCTGTTCGCGCGATTTTGAGGTGCGTATCCTCAAATATGTCCCTGCTAGAACGTGTGTTGGGCCAGCTCAGACATGAACCGCATCCTGGGACAGTATCCGGGCTATCAAGGGGCACCTACTACAGTTGTGCGTCAGCTTGCTGCAATGGCGGGTACAACGGCTTTATGAAACCCGTACCATCCGAATCAGTGTAAGCATGCGGTCCAGAGGGCAATGCCACTTCGTACTGATGAGTGAGCTCGCACTGCCAAGTTCTTTGTAAATTCCATTCGATGTTATAGTCACTGAAATAATTTCACATCGTCTCTGAACTCGTGATTTCGTTTCCTCATCATCTTCTGGATGCTTCACATTTTCTTTAGCCAGTGGCCTTGCTGTATTGGTAACACTATTGGTAACACTGGTTCCCTTCAAATCACCGCGTCGGGCTTGGATAACCTTTGAGCGGGTCACCGTCTCGGTCTGCTGAGTGCTGTTGGCAAGCGTGGTACACTCAGTCCTTGTGAGCCCAATTGAAATAGAGGCCTGGTAACGAAAACTGACAACGGCTAGAGAACGATGTGCTGACCACACGTCCTAAGTATAAGCATCAGCGACGCCTGCTGTCGGAGGATGACGCGGCGGCCCGTTGGTACCGCTGGGCTTTCAAGGCCTATTTGTTTCTTAATATTTCTTTAAGTAGCGCACAACCTCATATTCATTCCGCGATGGAAACGTACCAACCTTGCTCCTCGGTCTCCTGATGTTGCACGACGATCGAAGAGGTGAAGGTTCCGATCGCATCTCTGTTGTCAAGAACCTTGGATGTTTTCCAGTGACTGTAACTCCAGTTATCAGAGTTTCTCTGAAAGAGGAGGATGCTAATGGTCCACGAGCCTCCTCTTGAAATAACGGTACTGCCTCCTCCTTGCTGGATTTGACAGTCAAGGCTGTTACCTTCTGTCGTCTGGATACGATATTATTAGACCTCATAAAGTGAAGTACCACTTCGCTTTGCCGTATTAGTGTAGTGTAGTCCTGATGTCTCTATGACCGCATCGCTACGTAATTCAGAAATTTGGCGTACATCTTTTGGCGAACTGTCTTCTGGTGCATTACCTCAATGTGGCGGCACCAATCATGAAGTTCTCTGTAGCAGGGACAACATTCAAAGAAAGACTTGCCTTTTGCCGCTACTGTTACTGCGTACCAAACTGTGTCGGTTTGTGGACTATGTGACACACGGCAAAATACTTTGCGTGTATTACAATGTCGTCTCCAGAACTATTCAGAATTACTGCTAGTTGTCTACATTTTGCAGATTTAACACTAAAACTCTTCGTGATGCACATCGTTTGTCTTGCAGAATCTGCCACTGGAGTATGTTGCAGTCCGTCTTCAGGCCACAAGTGACCCATCGGGACCATCCGACCCCCGTGTCATCCTCAAACGAGGATGCGGATAGGAGGGACGTGTGGTCAGCACACCGCTCTGCCGGTCGTTATGATGGTTTTCTGTAACTGGAGCTATTCGGTCGAGTAGCTACTCAATTGGCATCACGAGGCTGAGTGCACCCCGAAATATGGAAACAGCGCATGGCGGCCTGGATGGTGACCCATCCAATTGTCGGCCACGCCCGACAGCGCTTAACTTCGGTGATCTGACGGGAACCGGTATCCACTGCGCCAAGGCCGTTGCCTCGGAGTGTGTTGAGCATGTCCATAATATTTTTGTGCTCACTGAACGATTCCATCACGGACCTGTCAGATTTATAAGCTCCTATTAATCTTGGGTGATAAAGGCCCCATCAGTACTAAAGCATCGATCTAACAAAGTTTGGCAACTCCCTTTTCACACAGTTTGATTAACTTTCAAAACAAAACTCAGGCAGACATCTGTTTCTCTTATAACAAAATTTACATGGGAAAATTAATGTATCGGTAACTGGGATAGTGAATAAAGACAGTCAGACTTCTACAATAAGGTCAAACATTAATAAGTTTCCCTACAATACGTACTGTTAATAATAACTTCGTAGTGGTGTAACGTCCTTCTTTGGTGCTGAGCTGTACAGGTTGAACATTACTAAAATCGACAAACTGCAGGGACGGTTTCCTGCCTGGAAATGGAGGGAAAAAAATCCTATGAACATATGTCCGAAAATTCATCGTTGCTATCTATTGTGGATGGCGCTGACGAATGAAAGTTCCTCTAACCACGTGCCGTGTGTTATTTGTGTGTAGCAGCAAAATGGTCCGCTATTCACGTCGGGAGAAAGCCGAGATGGTATTTGTGTACGGCCAAGCAGATGGAAACGGTCGAGAGGCAGCACGGCTACACCAAAACAAGAACCCTCATAGACACCAACCACACAAATCACAAAATATTTCAAGCACATTTTGGGCGTTTCTGTGTCCTCGGACTCTTCAGAGAGACTAAAGTGCAGGAAGACGACGGACTGTGGTGCACCACATTAGGAGGACCAGGTTCTGCCTCTCGACCGGTTCTCTCTGCTTGGCCGTATGCAAACATCACCCCGGCTTGTTCCCGACATGATTAACGGACCATTCAGCTGCTTGCAGAACGCTGCGACAATCACACAGCCTGCAACACACAAAGAGCACACAGCATGTGGTCAGAGCAACTTCCATTCGTCAGCGCCATCTACAGTGGCAACGATACATTGCCGAACACTTGTTCATAGGACCTATTTCTCTCCATTTCCAGCCCAGAATCCGCCACTGCAGTTTGTCGGTTTTGTTAATGTTCACCCTGTATAAAATTGCTCTGAGCACAATGGGACTTAACATCTTAGGTCATCAGTCCCCTAGAACTTAGAACTACTTAAACCTAACTAACCTAAGGACACCACACACATCCATGCTCGAGGCAGGATTCGAACCTGCTACTATAGCAGTCCCGCGGTTCTGGACTGAAGCGCCTAGAACCGCACGGCCACCGCGGCCGGCTCAGCCTGTATACAGTGAGGGTAATATTCTTGATAGAAACAAGTAGACTCTACTGCTGATACAATTCGATAAGCCACTAGCTTGTGGTACATCTACATCTGCATTTATATTCCACAAGCCACTCAAAGGTGTGTGGAGGAGGGCACTGAGTGCCACTGTCATTACCTCCCTTTCCTGTCCCAGTCGCGTATGGTTCGCGGGAAGAACGTCTGCCGGAAAGCCTCCGTGCGCGCTCGAATCTGTCTAATTTTACATTAGTGATCTCCCGGGAGATATAAGCAAAGGGGAAACAATATATTCGATACCTTATCCAGAAACGCACCCTCTCGAAACCTGGGCAGCAAGCTACACCGCGATGCAGAGCGCCTCTCTTGCAGAGTCTGCCACTTGAGTTTGCTAAACATATCCATAACACTATCACGATTACCAAATAACCCTGTGACGAAACGCGCCGCTCTTCTTTGGATCTTCTCTGTCTCCTCGGTCAACCCGACCTGGTACGGATCCCACACTGATGAACAATATTCAAGTATAGGTTGAATGAGTGTTTTGTAAGCCACCTCTTTTGTTGATGGACTACATCTTCTAAGGACTCTCCCAATGAATCTCAACCTGTCACCCGCCTTACCAACAATTAATTTTATATGATCATTTCACTTCAAATCGTTCCGTACGCATACTGCCTGTAATATTAGTAATTTTCGCCTCACAAACATTAATATACGCTCAATAGTAAATGCCTGATGGCCTAAAGTTATCGAACAATTGTAAAGTAAAAGAAATGAATCATCGCATAGCAGCGACAGAGTCTATTATTCTTTATCTTTGCCGTTCTTGCGCGGTGCCTGTAAATCTCTATGTACATGTATCGATTAATGGTATAAAAAAGAATTCTGTTGTTTCAAGACAAATGAGGCTTTTGGCGCCTCACCTTTTACTCTTTGTATTCCATGAAAGGCGGACGCGGACTTGCTGCGTTTCGCAACAGTATTTTATATTCTATGTGAAAATATTGAGTGAATATGCTAAATGTTATTTTTTTTCAATCAGAAAACATGTAGTTTCTTGTAACTGATTACGAACAGACAGCATCAAGAGGACATTTTGACTGTTATGTATAAAGTATTTAACCACAATGGTCATCTATTGTAATTTAATACGAAAAGGTACGTTGCATTAAAAAAACGTGTGTTACAGATAAGTGTGCTTATTTTAGTAAATTAACCTTGATGATTTCCATCTCCTCATTTACTTGAATTATAATTATTTTGTGTTACTTCATCAACAGAAATTACGATCACGCTGGTGGGCCGAACGCACCATGAGGCAGAAGGAACATTATCGTTTTCCTATTATTTCTGAACCAACTTTTTTGTGTAGTGTTGCATTTCTTTTAAAGTCTATAAATCTTCTGGTCCCTTAGTGTTGATCCGGATATGACTACCTCGTGACTATAAAAATGCACAGAAATGATAATGTTTCTTCCGAACGATCTCAAATATATATACAGGGTGTTTCAAAAATGACCGGTATATTTGAAACGGCAATACAAACTAAACGAGCAGCGATAGAAATACACCGTTTGTTGCAATATGTTTGGGACAACAGTACATTTTCAGGCAGACAAACTTTCGAAATTACAGTAGTTACAATTGTCAACAACAGATGGCGCTGCCGTCTGGGAAACTCTATAGTACGATATTTTCCACATATCCACCATGCGTAGCAATAATATGGCGTAGTCTCTGAATGAAATTACCCGAAACCTTTGACAACGTGTCTGGCGGAATGGCTTCACATGCAGATGAGATGTACTGCTTCAGCTGTTCAATTGTTTCTGGATTCTGGCGGTACACCTGGTCTTTCACGTGTCACCACAGAAAGAAGTCACAGCGGTTCATGTCTGGCGAATAGGGAGGCCAATCCACGCCGCCTCCTGTATGTTTCGGATAGCCCAAAGCAATCACACGATCATCGAAATATTCATTCAGGAAATTAAAGACATCGGCCGTGCGATGTGGCCGGGCACCATCTTGCATAAACCACGAGGTGTTCGCAGTGTCGTCTAAGGCAGTTTGTACCGCCACAAATTCACGAAGAATGTCCAGATAGCGAGATGCAGTAATCGTTTCGGATCTGAAAAATGGGCCAATGATTCCTTTGGAAGAAATGGCGGCCCAGACCAGTACTTTTTGAGGATGCAGGGACGATGGGACTGCAACATGGGGCTTTTCGGTTCCCCATATGCGCCAGTTCTGTTTATTGACGAAGCCGTCCAGGTAAAAATAAGCTTCGTCAGTAAACCAAATGCTGCCCACATGCATATCGCCGTCATCAATCCTGTGCACTATATCGTTAGTGAATGTCTCTCGTGCAGCAATGGTAGCGGCGCTGAGGGGTTGCCGCGTTTGAATTTTGTATGGATAGAGGTGTAAACTCTGGCGCATGAGACGATACGTGGACGTCAGCGTCATTTGGACCGCAGCTGCAACACGACGAACGGAAACCCGAGGCCGCTGTTGGATCACCTGCTGCACTAGCTGCGCGTTGCCCTCTGTGGTTGCCGTACGTGGTCGCCCTACTTTCCAGCACGTTCATCCGTCACGTTCCCAGTCCGTTGAAATTTTTCAAACAGATCCTGTATTGTATCGCTCTTCGGTCCTTTGGTTACATTAAACCTCCGTTGAAAACTTCGTCTTGTTGCAACAACACTGTGTTCTAGGCCGTGGAATTCCAACACCAGAAAAATCCTCTGTTCTAAGGAATAAACCATGTTGTCCACAGCACACTTGCACGTTGTGAACGGCACACGCTTACAGCAGAAAGACGACATACAGAATGGCGCACCCACAGATTGCGTTGCCTTCTATATCTTTCACATCACTTGCAGCCCATCTGTTGTTGAAAATTGTAACTACTGTAATTTCGAAAGTTTGTCCGCCTGAAAATGTACTGTTGTCCCAAGCATATTGCAACAAACGGTGTATTTCTATCGCTGCTCGTTTAGTTTTTATTGCCGTTTCCAATATACCGGTCATTTTTGAAACACCCTCTATCAATATGCTGCTCTTATTCAGGTATTTAATCCTCAACGTATGTTATTATAATAGTGTAATCAATGCCTGATTCTGTTGCCAAGTGGACGACCAAAATATTCACTTTTTCGACATTTTTCAAAAAAAATATAAAATAACAATTTTTTTTCCTTTCGTCCCTCAAGAGCAACGCTGCACTTGGCGCCCGAACAGGGACTTGATGAAAAATCATTTCATGTAAGTGTGTAAGAATTTTTCAGTGCTTGTTCTAATAATTGTTTCATTTTTTCATGTGGATGCAATTCAACCGAGAAAGAGAAGTGGGAAAACCTTTTAATTAATTCAGAAGAACGATTGATGAAATTACCAAAAAACGCGAGTATCCAGCCGTATCACCATCAAGACAGCCATAGTAAGTCAAATTTTTATACGCAGTAGCCAAGCTTTCGTAGTGACGTTGCAACTTTCGAGTTGATCAGAACGTAAACCAGTCTTTCCTTGCCTTGAAACAGCTTTATTTCAATTTGTGCATAGTCCATTCTTATGTAGTTAAATTCAGTGAAAGTGTACCATTGTTGTCAGTGCATCAAAAAACAAAAATTTACAATATGGTGGATAATTACGCTAAAAACTGGTAAAACGTGTGATATTTCATTTGTTTGTAATTAGTAGGAACCATCTTGTCTTCTTGGCGTACATGAACGTCAGTTGTTACCCAGAGTTAAAATATCATCTTAGGTCCCAGTAAGCCATAGCACTACGTCACAGACAAACGACTGACGGCAGTGACAAACAATATTTCTAGCATTTTGACGTCCGACAAATAATTCATGAACATGGCTGACGGTAAACAGCGGACACAAACAAAAGCAGACGACAGCGGTGATGCGAATGGACCTCACTATCCATTACGATCACGTGCGATAGGTACACGAGCGGAGGCAGAAGCAGCCTCGACCGAAGTTTTAGAAGCTGGTCCTAGTGTGCAAACTATTCCCGCTTTTGAAAAAATGACTTGGCCGCAATGACCGAAGCAATAATGGAACGCAAGTTCGAAAGTCAAAGACAGAGAGAAGCGCAAAGACAGGAACGTGATAAGCAGGAAAAATTAGATGAAAAGGCCCGCGAAGAAAAAGAGAAGGCCGAAAGACGGCATAATAAAAATCAGGTCCTTACAAATCTGTGCAATTCAGTAAAAGCAGACATAAATTCAGTAAGAACAGATCTGCAAACGGAGATAAATGAGCTAAATACACGGTTAAATTCGGTAAAGGCAGAACTAAAGGCAGACATAACAGCTGATTTAATTACCCTGTTGGGTAATGTCCAAAGCCAAATCAGTAGTCAGATCACGACCATGAGGCTAGAAATTGACACACAAGTAGAGTCAAAAATAGAGCATATTTCAAAACGGTTAGATGAAAAAATCGAAGCAGCCAAGAGAGAGATAAATTCAAAAGTGATGGAATATCAAAAACAAGCTGCGACCTTAAAAGGAGATTATACTGCAATCTCTGATGAGGTCAAAGGAGTTAAAACCGCAGTAGACACGATCGAGAATGTTGTTGATGATCTTTCCAAACAAATTGAGACTCTTAATGTAGAGGATCAAATAAAGAATACTGTTAAGGCACATGCTGAAGCATTATCCGACCACTACCAAGAGTGGATTATAAACAAAGACGGATTCATAGAAAACAAGGTCAATAACGAATTCAGGGAAACTGTCAAAAACGTGACCTTTGAAATATTGACAGCCCCTGGAAAAACAGGAGACACGGTGATGTCAGAATTAGGCCACATAAGACGAACGTTAGCTCAAGATTTACCTGAATGGCGTCAACAGATAGTTGATGAAGTTCGTACACTAAAATGTCAAGTTGAAAATTCCCCACCTCCCGTGTCAGGAGAGTGGAATAATTCACCACGATGTAATGAACAACAGCAGGTACATTACCGTTCACCATTTGATAACGCTCAAACTCATAGTTCTATACAGGGTGAGTCACCTAACATTACCGCTGGATATATTTCGTAAACCACATCAAATACTGACGAATCAGTTCCACAGACCGAACGTGAGGATAGGGGCTAGTGTAATTGGTTAATACAAACCATAAAAAAATGCACGGAAGAATGTTTTTTAACACAAACCTACGTTTCTTTAAACGGACCCCCGTTAGTTTTGTTAGCACATCTGAACATATAAACAAATACGTAATTAGTACCGTTTGTTGCATTGTAAAATGTTAATTACATCCGAAGATATTGTAACCTAAAGTTGACGCTTGAGTACCATTCCTCCGCCGTTCGATCGTGTGTATCGGAGAGCACCGAATTACGTAGGGATCCAAAGGGAACGGTGATGGACCTTAGGTACAGAAGAGACTGGAACAGCACATTACGTCCACATGCTAACACCTTTTTATTGGTCTTTTTCACTGACGCACATGTACATTACCATGAGGGACGAGGTACACGTACACACGTGCTTTCCGTTTTCAATTACGGAGTGGAATAGAGTGTGTCCTGACATGTCAGGCCAATAGATGTTCAATGTGGTGGGCATCATTTGCTGCACACAATTGCAATCTCTGGCGTAATGAATTTCGTACACGCCGCAGTACATCTGGTGTAATGTCGCCGCAGGCTACCACAATACGTTGTTTCATATCCTCTAGGGTTGTAGGCACATCACGGTACACATTCTCCTTTAACGTACCCCACTGAAAGAAGTCCAGAGGTGTAAGATCAGGAGAACGGGCTGGCCAATTTATGCGTCCTCCACGTCCTATGAAACGCCCGTCAGGCTAGTGTTAAATGCGGAATGTGCCGGAGCACCATCATGCTTATACCACATACTTCTGTACCTAAGGTCCATCACCGTTCCCTTTGGATCCCTACGTAATTCGGTGCTCTCCGATATACACGATCGAACAGCGGAGGAGTGGTTGTCAAGCGTCTACTTTAGGTTACAATATCTCCAGATGTGATTAACATTTTACAATGCAACAAACGGCACTGATTACGTATTTGTTTATATGTTCAGATGTGCTAACAAAAGTAACATGGTTCCATTTAAAAAAACGTAGGTTTGTGTTAAAAAACACACTTCCGTGCATTTTTGTATGGTTTGTATTAAACAATGACACTAGCCCCTCTCCTCACGTTCGGTCTGTGGAATCGGTTCGTCAGTATTTGATGTGGTTTACGAAATATATCCAGCGGTAACGTTAGGTGACTCACCCTGTAGAAGAACAATTTAACCAGAGTACCAGCCCACCCACTTTAGTCAGTTTGATGCAGGAGGAAAGCGTGATCAAACATCGTGTTTTTCCGTCCTTTCACCCACAGAAAAGAGAAATTCATCCTATAGTGTTCCTCCGAAATTTTTCAGGAATTTCCCTGAATAGCTGGAGTGACCGCCAACGAATTCAATTCGTTACTGGATTTAACGTAGGCGATGCTGCCTTATGGGGAACCGAAATGGTCGACTCTTGTAAAAGTTACAAAGAGTTTGAACAGATGTTTTTAGTTACATTCTGGAGTTCTGATGTGCAGCAGCGCCTGAGAAAAGAGGTTTACAACGCCGAAGTGTTTAACAGTAAGCGCGGTAGTTTGAGAAGATATTTTGAAAAGTATTTAGCTAAAATCAAGTTCTGGAATTCGCCGATCACCGCCAAAGACTTTATTATGGTTCTAAAAACTAAGCTACCGATTGCGATCAGAGAAAAGTTAGTAAACGTGTCTGAGGACGATACGGACACTTTCCTATCTGTGTTAGACTCGTAAGATCTGATTTACGAGGACACTAGAGTTGATGTTGGCAACGCCCACTTCAGTGCAGGCGGCCAGCACAATACAGAATACGCAGGCAACAATGGTGGCCGAGCGAAAGCGCGTCACAGCGACGGCCAGTACCAACCCAACAACGGTTTCAAAAATAAACACACTACGTACTCCAACAGTAAATACAAAAATAAGTACAATAACGGCCAGAGATACAATCCAATATATAATTCGTCACCACCTCAGTACGGATATGCACTTTATAATACACAACCCCAGCAATATGGAAACACGCAACCGATCAACGGTAATTATCAAAACGATCAGTCTTACGATTCAAATCGTCAGTGGAAAGGAAATAAATGGCATAATCAAGGTGGAGACCAACGTACACCTTTCAGTAACGGTTACAATCAACACAAGCCACAGCAAAATACCTTTCAGCCACAAAATATACACTTCAAGCAACAAGCGAACGGACCTTCGGGAAGTTTGAAGCCTAAATGCCCGCATAATGCGCAAATTCATTATGCGCAAGCGAATACGCCAGGACAACAAGATCCATTTCCAACCGAGTTGGTACCACAAAACCAACACCAGTTCCAGACGGAAGAAACTTTAAGAAATTTAAATCAGCAGGAAAGTAAGCGTCGAGCGGAAAACTAAAAGCAGCACCTTTGAGCCTCCTAGAGGATGCTGCAGGTTTGAATGGGGACACCCTGTCCCTTAATCCACACGAAATTAAAGCAATTACGTATGACAAAGAGACAAACTTATGGGATGATCTAGTAGCAGACACTGAGATGAAAGACAATGATGACGTATGGGACGAACAAGTTCAAGCTTCCATAATTGCCAACATACCAGTAACAGCCATTGTAGATACAGGAGCTAATATGAATGTCTTATCTTTATGTTTATTAAAGCAAATATCCTCTGTATGCAAAGTTTTATCACTTCCAATTCAAGGTTGCACCGTTTCGGGAGCAATCGGTCCACTAACACAACGTGTAAATCTTCAGACTCAGCTTCAAATCCAGATACAGTCTATTTCAGTAACGTGCATTTTTCTTATTGTTAAAAACCTATCAGTGCCATGTATCCTGAGTATGGAATTCTTGAGGCAGACGAAAGTCAAAATTGACCTCGAGTGTGGAATCTGTACTCTAGTAGCGAGCCAGCAACAAGTAACTGTAAATTTGTTAGGAAGTAAGGTGAAGACAAACTTTGGGGTGCTTCAAATAGCAGTACGGCCATGGACATTAGTCAGGACTCACATTAAATCATCCCTGTTGTTAAAGAAGAATCGTAAGTGGCAATACATTTATTAAGGTCCCTTTGTGATAATGAGGAAACCACACATTGGTAGCTATTTGTTATCTGACCCTGCCACGAATAAAATCAAAGGATGGTTCCACCGTCATGATTTAAGAAAATTTTATAACGCCAGGAATTAAGTTAATTTAAGCTGTAAGAAAATTCTAAAGTATTGGAGACCAGGATTAACCAATGAGTAACAAGAACTGAACTGAAATGATTACGGCCGTTAACCGGTGCTAAAAGGAAACCTTATGTATTAAAACAACGCGTCTGGAAAATAAAATACAGAATATGTTGTAGACAAGTATTTACATGAATAATCTTTATGAAAACAGGAGGACATTTCCTGGGGGCGATTTTCAATTTTAGTTATAAGTTAGTATGTAAGAAAAATGATGTACTCGAGAGGTATTAATTACCCACAAGGTACTAAAATGAGGAAAGAGGAAGGAGCGAATAATGCGCTTCTCTCGCTAAATAGTAATTTGAGAATGAGCAGGAAGGAGCGAATAATGCACTTCTCTCGCTAAATAGTAATATGAAAATGACGATTATATGTGCTTAGTATTAGTAAGTGAAATTTAATCGAGGACAAATTAATGACCTGTTTTAAAAGGAAATACTTAAACGTCCAGACAAAAGAGGAAAGTTGTGTGAAAAGATTCGATTCCATGAGGTTATTCCCTATTTTCAAATGTGACGTAAATAAGGCACCACCTGTTAGCGCAAAACAGTCGGTAGATTTAACTTGTAAGTTGCAGCACAGTGCTGTGCCAGCGATAAAATAACATCTCTTTGAAGTAAACAGGTACCTAGGATTAAGCATGAACAGACTGATTACGCAGTGCAATTGTTCTAAAAAGGCCTGACGTTAACCTTAAGTAAAAGCGTGATGGAATAAAAAGAAAGTTTATTATATAACGCAAAGTAAGATGAGTCCAGACTATAAACAAGCTGAATAAAAGAACATATGAGTAACATGGTTTATTATGGCAACTTCACGGTACTATTGAGCATTAGCGATACTGCAAATTCACAAGCTAGCAGCAAATATAATAAGAATCACGCCCAAGCTTCACAGGTCGCGACAGCAGCAAACAACAACACTCTAGTGAGACGCTTATATATACAAATGATAATTAATACCCAAATGCCTAATGCATAAACTTGACTTAGTGTAAGAAATGAACAGAGAGTAGTAAGCAAGCTGCAGCAAGATACATATTAGATATAAATGCTTGAAGTGATAGATTTTATTTTAAGTGCGCACTGCAATATTTAAAGTTTTCTCTGTGATTATGTGATTATTGAATCCCTTTCCTAAGTGCAAATCCTTTAAGATCCTTGATCCTATCCACTCCGCAGGATCAACTTGTAAAGATGCACGTGTGCTTGGGAAGTGAGGCACTACGTATAAAAATGAGTAGGTTCGCGACGCGCATATTGCTTTTGTAATGCGCAATGGAAATTAAATTTTCGACCAGGTTGAGGAGTAATTTAAATCCTGTTGACGATCCGCGAGTAGGCTAACTTTTCTTTTTCGACTGTTTGTATTTCTACACGAAATCCACAGGCGGATTTGCTATTTTCAAATCTGTCCTCGATCTTTCTTTAAAGACAAACACATACGAGGGAAACTTTGACATAAATGGAGCTCCCCTACTTTAGACCATCACTAAATACAATGAGCATTAAAGAAAATGTATTGAGCCTACAAAATGAATAAGCAAGCGTGATAAAGATTACAATGAATGAAATTAATTTGTATAGGAGATTGGAATGAATTTGGTCAAAGATAGAGGACTTAAAATAGCTTACCAGTGAGCGTAGGCATATATAAAAAAAGAGTAATTAAGAAACAATTGTTCTGATTCAAAGTGGTCAATTAGAATATTTCTCGATTTAAATGAACTCTTGTAAATATTAGTACGTAAATCAACTTGTAAACACCGTGTGATGTTATGAAGCGAGAATTTCTTTTAATACACCGTTCACGCAGACGCTCAACACAGTGCAAGTGAAGTTTTAAAGTTCGACGATTTTCAGTTTCAGTATTCTACTGCAACATATGTGTGAAAAATTCATTGATGTGTGCAGTGTGTGATAATCAGTGTCATTCCACACATGCAGTTGCAGCGGTAGCTGTGAATCCGTAATTGGATAGTGGACAGGAAGTGATGTGAGGCAGTTTCGGTGGCAGAAGCTCCCTCCAGCAATCTAAAAAGCACAAAACCACGATCCGTCGAACAAAAGCGACGCATGGCACCTCAAACGCGAAATCAACGCTCTCCAAGAAAGCTCCGGTCGCGTGCGTGCACACAAACTGAATTTCAAGAATGCTCGCAACAGTGGAGGCGGACCGCCACCATGTGACGAAATAATGTAAACGTTCAACCGCCAACAGCAGTTGCTGTGCGCTATATTCTGTAGCAAAAACATTCACATCCAGTACTGAAAACATTTTTGTATGTATCATAAACCTTCTGAGAGACTCTAAGATAGAGAAGTTAGCGTAATTAGTATAATGACTGATTGTACACACAGATAAGTCACAAGTTCATCTCTGAACACTGTTGAAAAGTAAACTTTAACGAGAGGTCACGATACCAATGAAAATAAGTAGACGAAAATACGTCAAAGGATCCGATCCTTCCTATATCCCATCCCACATGTATGTAAAATTAGTTTTGAAAGCTATTCCAATACAAGATATTTTATCTGTTTCATGTGTGAAATACTTCGGAGAGCCACACTCGAGCCCTGAAAGTGAAAGATATGGATCTCTTGTCGAAGCCATCCTCAGTGGCCGCTCTACAATACAAGTCTATCATAAATAGTATATGTGCGACGAAAATAAATGTATAATTAAGTGCGACAACGGACAAGGCAATCAATCGACAGGACGATAACAATATAATGAATACAGTCAAAACAGAAAGTTGTGTACCAGTTGTGATAGTCAAATTACTTTTGCAACGATGAAAAATGAAGTGTGACTCCATTTCCTTATAAATATGTAAATATGTGTACTTATAGCCTTAATTTTAAGAATCACCAAGAAACACTGCTTCCATGCAAACACTGATAGAAACACAGAACAAATTCACAATGATCCACCGTCAGTAATTACAAATTGAAACGTTAATTCTTTTGTTATGGAATGAATGTGAAATGAAACTTTTAATAACCTGTATGTTACACCCGAAAATTACAAATATTCCAATGGGAATGAGGATGAAAGTAATACCTTCTGTATTCCTTCCCTCCTCATGGGAGGCAGTGTAATATTAGTAATTTTCGCCTCGCAAACATTAATATACGCTCAATAGTAAATGCCTGATGGCCTGAAGTTATCGAACAATTGTAAAGTAAAAGAAATGAATGTACATGTACTGATTAATGTTATAAAAAAGAATTCTGTTCTTTCAAGACAAATGAGGCTTTTGGCGCCTCACATTTTACTCTTTGTATTCCATGAAAGGCGGACGCGGACTTGCTGCGTTTCGCAACAGTATTTTATATTCTATGTGAAAATATTGAGTGAATATGCTAAATGTTTTGTTTTTTTTTTCAATCAGAAAACATGTAGTTTCTTGTAACTTATTACGAACAGACAGCATCAAGAGGACATTTTGACTGTTATGTATAAAGTATTTAACCACAATGGTCAACTATTGTAATTTAATACGAAAAGGTACGTTGCATTAAAAAAAGGTGAGTTACAGATAAGTGTGCTTATTTTAGTAAATTAACCTTGGTGATTTCCTTCTCCTCATTTACTTGAATTACAATTATTTTGTGTTACTTCATCACCAGAAATTACGATCACGCTGATGGGCAACGCAGCATGAGGCAGAATGAAATTATCGTTTTCCTATTATTTCTGAACCAACTTCTTTTTGTAGTGTTGCATTTCTTTTAAAGTCTATAAATCTTCTGGTCCCTTAGTGTTGATCCGGGTATGACTACCTCGCGACTATAAAAATGCACAGAAATGATAATGTTTCTTCCGAACCATCTCAAATATATATATATATATATATATATATATATATATATATATATATATATATATATATATATATCAATATGCTGCTCTTATTCAGGTATTTAATGCTCAACGCATGTTATTATAATAGTGTAATCAATCCCTGATTCTGTTGCCAAGGGGCCCACCAAAACATTCACTTTTTCGTCATTTTTCAAAAAGAAAAAAAAACAATTCTTTTTCTTTTCGTCCCCCAAGAGCAACGCTACATCCCAGATATTTTACGAAGTAACTGCTACCAGTGTTTGTTCCGCTATCATATAATCATACAATAAGGGATCCTTCTTTCTATGTATTCGCAATACATTACATTTGTCTATGTTAAGGGTCAGTTGCCACTCCCTGCACCAAGTGCCTATCCGCTGCAGATCTTCCTGCATTTCGCTGCAATTTTCTAATGCTGCAACTTCTCTGTATACTACAGTATCATCTGCGAAAAGACGCATGGAATTTCCGACACTATCTACTAGGTCATTTATATTCAGGGTGTTACAAAAAGATACGGCCAAACTTTCAGGAAACATTCATCACACACAAATAAAGAAAAGATGTTATGTGGACATGTGTCCGGAAACGCTTAATTTCCATGTTGGAGCTCACTTTAGTTTCGTCAGTATGTTCTTCCACCTACGCCCAATGGAGCACGTTATCATGATTTCATACGGGATACTCTACCTGTGCCGCTAGAACATGTGCCTTTACAAGTACGACACAACATGTGGTTCATGCACGATGGAGCTCCTGCACATTTCAGTTGAAGTGTTCGTACGCTTCTCAACAACAGATTCGGTGACCGATGGATTGGTAGAGGCGCACCAATCCCATGGCTTCCACGCTCTCCCGACCTCAACCCTCTTGACTTTCATTTATACGGGCATTTGAAAGCTCTTGTCTACGCAACCCCGGTACCAAATGTAGAGACTCTTCGTGCTCATATTGTGGATGGCTGTGATACAATACGCCAATCTCCAGGGCTGCATCAGTGCATCAGGGATTCCATGCGACGGAGGGTGGATGCATTTATCCTCGCTAACGGAGGACAATTTGAACATTTCCCGTAACAAAGTGTTTGAAGTCACGCTGGTACGTTCTGTTACATCACCATTCCATGATTAATGCGATTTGAAGAGAAGTAATAAAATGAGCTCTAACTAGGAAAGTAAGCGTTTCCGGACACATGTCCACATAACATATTTTCTTTCTTTGTGTGTGAGGTATGTTTCCTCAATGTTTGGCCGTACCTTTTTGTAACACCCTGTATATTGTGAAAAGCAATGGTGCCATAACACACCCCTGTGGCACGCCAGAGGTTACTTTAACGTCTGTAGACGTCTCTCCATTGAGAACAACATGCTGTGTTCTGTTTGCTAAAAACTCTTCAATCCAGCCACACGGCTGGACTGATATTCCGTAGGCTCTTACTTTGTTTATCAGGCGACAGTGCGGAACTGTACCGGAAGCCTACCGGAAGTCAAGGAAAATGGTATCTACCTGTGAGCCTGTATCTGATACTTTCTCGGTCTGATGAACAAATAAAGCGAGTTGGGTCCCACACGATCGCTGTTTCCGAAATCCTTCTTGATTCCTACAGAGTTGAAATGCTTAGCACTCTCTGGTTATGCAGATGTAATTTCCTCTCTGCACTCTGCTGCACAAATTTTGATATGGGTCTGTCGATTAATTGAATCTGGAGCGAAGCTGTGAGAGTGGCTGCTTGATAAGAATCGTCGACCAATGAGAGTCACAGGCGGTGTGGTCACGTGAATTTAGCGTCCTATGGTGGCGTGTATACGTGGCGCCTCTCCCCTCATAGGAGGCAGAGAGTGATGGAGGGCAATGGAAGAGTGAGCTCGTCCCGCGGAGTGCTGGCGGGAGATTTTACTGTGCCATTTCCTGCTGAGCGCCGGGCGGTACGCAATGAGCTGTCGAATATTGTCACAAGTGTAATAGAAGGTTTTTGACACATACCAATGCGCAATGCGTTACATCTATTTATATTCATTAGTGACTGCCAGTTCCTGCAGTAATCGTCAAACCTCCATATCTGGATAATTATGAGCTGTTGGGTAATGCGTGTCCTATATTAATAATTCCGGTATTTAATCTATAAATATTTTAAATTTTCATTGTTGTTAGCTCCACAATTGTATTGTGGTGAAAAACAGAGTAAAACTGGGTATCTCGATAAAACCGTGTACCTCCAGTCTCCTTGACTAATCTAATAATATTCCGAAATACTACCAGCCGCCATTTTCTGTATTGTGAATAAACATCTTAAGGGGGTCCTGTTGCTTTTCATTTGACCCATTTTAAAAATTTTTTGAATTTCCCTTCGACAAAGGCGTTGCGTCTTACGTCGTGCCTATTTATATGTGACATAACAGCAGAGGTAAGAACTGCTGTGTGAGTCACGCACAGGACAGGTGGCGCCAGATGCCGTTGTGTATGTAGTTTCTGTGCGATCTGGTAGAGGTCACTAGCTGACGGACACTGTTTGAACTGCGGTCATATTACGGTCAGTTACATCTCCGATTTTGCTTGTTCATTTTTCTAATTATTCGATAATTCCTACTATTATTGTGCTTAGTTATGAGACTGAACGAAGATGTGGACGTGAAATAATATTTTATGTAAAGATTTTATATTACACATTGAAGTAAAGACTCACGCGAGGAATGTTCGAGAATGACGTGTTTGTTAGTCATGTGTAACGGTAAATTTGCTATAAACTATTTCATCGATTTGTGGTACTGGGGAAATGTGATTATGATTTCGGTAAATTAGTTTTGTTAAGAGTGAATTAATTTTATATGTGTGGGTTACCTTTTTTTATTTTTGTTACTTTACTGTTCTAATTCAGTGACAAATTTTGTTTGGTTCTGTTTATACGCGCGGGATGAAACGGGTTTGATGCTGCTTTTCGATTTGCTTTAATGTTGACCTGCCATTATTAAAATTCTATGCGTTTCATATATTTCCTTGCATTAGAATAAACTTTTTCCCTTGTTTTCAAATATTTCCCATTCGTTTCAATGGGACCTCCTGTTTACCTCGCAGGTGGGGCGAAACCATTTTTTTTTTGTAACTTAAGTTATTACTTTTTATTCGAAAATGGTTCAACTGGGTCTAAGCGCTATGGGACTTAACATCTGAGGTCATCAGTCCCCTAGACTTAGAACTACTTAAACCTAACTAATCTAAGGACATCACACAGATCCATGCCCGAGGTAGGATTCGAACCTGCGACCGTAGCAGCAGCGCGGTTCCGGACTAAAGCACCTAGAACCGCTCGGTCACAGCGGCCGGCCTTAATTTTTATTCTGTGATGGTTTATTTTAAGTCGAAATCGAACTAGTGTCATGTTGTTGAATATATAAGACATCTGAATAACCCTAATTTGCAGACTTATTAATCATTGTCAATAATCAACATGAATTAAAATTTTGGTATGCGGTTTTAGCCTACTTTCCCGTGTTTATTTAATGTTGACCGAAACTGATAATGGAATTACAGTCATCTACCAAAAAAAGTAGTGACTCCACCCAGATGTAGACTTAGCAATGGAACTTAAGTTTGCAAGTACTGAGACCATTTGAAATTGACAATCATGATGCGTTTATTCAAAGATATATCTAGTAAGATAGTTTCACCTTTGCAATTACTGATAGCAAAAACTTCAAGAAATTTGATAAATAGTTAAAGAAAAACATAAAAATATGTCAAGTAATCGTCGGTGTCTACCAAAGGTTAGTTTCAAATCTACAGTGCTTTATTAGGCACGGTCCCATAGGGGATGGGGTTGCATCCCTGCAACCTTTTTTGATGCATCCAGCCCCTTGCAGAGGAACTCTGGCCACGGCATTTTTCATATTACCAAACATTGTCAGGAGTCCACGAGGTGATGTGTGATGTGAAACATTTTACGACAAACCTACTCTAGCGCATTACCACTGAACCCACCGAGCCACTACTAATATAAGAAAACTTAGAAATGTAAGACTTTTTTATTGTTATGTCAGCATCAGTCAAATAATTTTAAATACATTGTTACTGTGCTCGCGACGATTTAAACGCCGTGCCAAGGCGATGCTTTGCGGCAGCGAAATGTGCTGCTGAATATGGGATGATCTCTTGGATGCAGGATTATTGTACTGTCTATATATCATATACGGTCAATATATTTAATACTTACGTACCCGAGTAATAGTTGCGTTTGTTGTATGCTTACTGCGATAAGAGAAATTTTCATGTAATTTTTCCCGCGTGCATATGATTATACCGATGGTAAATCGGTCAGCTGCAGACAGAATTCGGTAGCACTGTGCATCTAAACGTGATGTTGCAGTGGGGTCTTACTTCTCGTTGTTGAATATAACACATGGGTAACACGAGTTAAGTGAATGTGTAACCCGACTGATTTTAGAGTTTCACTGGTTACATTGGTGTTACAATTTTAATTAACGTTAATCGTTGTTAATGCAGCTCATATTTAACGAAATTTAAGTGCAAGTTCTAGTCTCAGTGATTTTCCAAATTAATACATAGTTAATGTTCAAGTGACTCACATTGAACTCATATGTTCTATTTAATTAACTAGCGGTCAGTTGATAACTATTAAAATTAAATATGACTTATTTAAATCGTTATGGATATGTGCAGGTGAAGAATCTTAAGTCAATAAATATTTAAATTGTTTATAGTGAAGTAATATTGTCGTATGAATCTTCAGCGCTCAACGACGAAATTCCATGCATGATCCACGGACAAAACGTCAAATTTGTTGTTGGCTTAAGTTTTTTATCATTGGTGTACCTTCCTCATGCATAATTTTTGTGAAATAATATATCTTTAAAACTTTGTCCCCTGCTGGTTCAAATATCCCTATCCCTTCCCTGCCTTACGGTAGTTTTCATAAGAAATCTTTAATGGATGATGATTGCGAAAATGTTCACAGTTCAGAGAGTAACGTAGCTGAGTGAGATAAAATCGCATTGGTGTACCCTGACGCAGTAACAGAGTAGCCAAGTATTAGGGGGGGGGGGGGGGGGGGGCGAAAGTATTGTCCTTTTTTACGCTAAATTCAAACTGAAACATAGTAAACAAGTTTTTACTTTTGATCAATGATGCAACCATCATAGTTTTCGACAGCGTTTTACGACCATCTAGTGTGTAAATTCTCAATACCAGATCGATAAAAATCAATTGGCTCTTGAGAAATATACGTGGAGATGGCGTTTTGGACATCATCCACATTTTCGCATTTTTTATCACTTAGAAAATGTTGTAGC
Source organism: Schistocerca piceifrons (assembly GCF_021461385.2). Taxonomy (NCBI): domain Eukaryota; kingdom Metazoa; phylum Arthropoda; class Insecta; order Orthoptera; family Acrididae; genus Schistocerca; species Schistocerca piceifrons. The sequence goes on along the minus strand of NC_060144.1, from coordinate 360,897,710 downwards.
AATAGGAATGAATGTAAGTCCGGTGGTGCAATATCGGCCGTGTGTGATGGGTTCGCCAATTCTTCCCACCTCAATTCATAATTTTTTCAGGGTACGTCTTGCACATCGTTGTCTTGCATTATCGTGTTGCACAGAAAAGTTTTTTTTTCTATTTACAAGCGCTGGATGCCCTTCAATAACAGATCGATTTGCTCAATCCAGTTGTTCACTGTAAAGACCTTCATTTACAGTTTGTCCAGGTTCCAGCACTTCAAAATGAACGCCCCCCAAGTACTCCACCAAACACATAGATGCGCCTTCTTGGTATTTTAGGTCGTGTTAAAAATATTGATCATGTAATTTAAACAATTTTGTTCTCCTGAAGATTTCATAGCATCTGCCCGTTCTTCAATGAATCACATATTTCCTCGTCTGTATGCTCACATACTTCACTGGCGCAGACAGTTTACAAGGTATCATGGGGGACCGGAAAACAATGAGGTTTCTGCGCATGCTGATATTCGATCGTCAGCCTTAGCTGTACTTCGTGGCAATTAATTCGGAGAGAGTACTGCCTCTTTCGTTTTGGATTATCACAGAGGACTCATCTTTTCAATTCGTGTAATCAAACGATCAGAGAACTGTATTCTACTGCTGAAGCAGTAAGTTGCTTTTGGTGGATCGGTTAGCTTTTGTGTCTTTACCAGTGTGCTACCAACATTCTTGGATGGTCGACCAAAATTGATTAAGTCTTTGACAGTTCTTCAATTCTGTGACATGGATTTGTCTCCAGTTTCATCCTTAATGTGTCATTCATTTTGTAAAGCTATTGTTCGTCCTGGCCGACACGAATCTTAAAGATCAAAGTTACCGGATTTGGACTTAGAAAATCTTTTCTGGCATCTATGGATGTTTAATGCATTCACATAAATATCACAAATGGTTTTAGCGGCAGCTGTTGTGTTACTACCCTTGTGAAATCAAATAGCATACCATGCGGATATTAACCTGGTCTGGTATTTGGCTAGTCATTTCATCATTAATAATAACAATGAAAAGTATATACTAAAAAAAAGTCACCCTCACGTTAAAAATGTCTTTGGCACTACTTTGCATTACACAACGAGCTGAGAAATGGCAATCGAATATCGCCATGCACAGAAATGTCATTACTTTCCGGTCACCCTAATACCTTTGGAACAGTCAGTGGCGTTGGATTTGCGTGAACAAATTTACGTGAACATATAGACTAGAAAATATGTGAATTACTAAAGGACGAGAAGAAGCTGTGGAGACAGTCAGGTGAAGAAATTTTTTTAATATACATGATCAACATTTTTCACCTTCACACTCTCACGTTGCTGTAAAGCACCTTACTGGTGTTCAGCTTGGTGGTTGTCAAACACTACGCTCAGAGATCATCTTGTCTTCCATTACTAATTAAGTACGCTAACGATAGCACATTAGAGAGTACACGTATTGCTTAACGGCTGAGAGACATCTTACGGTGCAACATTTGAATGGAATTCCTTCCTTTTTTTATTGGGATATGTAATAAACTGACAGCACTCCAGTGTTAGTTTTCACTGAACCGTGCAGAAGTAACCAGGGCACATCTCACGGCTGGTAAGCATACACAGGGGGAGCATGAAGTACAATTCTCGCAGCATACCGTAAGGAAAGACGTCAACTGCAAGGTCTGCGGAGGACGCCGCAGAGAGGGCAAAGTTTGTGGCGAGTTGTGAGAAACAGCTCCGCCGCACCGTCTCTCCGGCCCCACAAGAAAACCACTACACGCGCTTCCTCCCCCATACCCCCCCCCCCCCCCCCCCCGCCCCCACCCCCCACCGACATCACGCCCTGTTATCCTTTGTTTACTCTCACATGGTTGATGGTGTCCTTTTTGCAGGTCCGCCATCCACCATTCTTCTCTTTGGTCTCAGAATCCTCCAGCCATTTATAATTTTCATCCGAGCAAGCAGCAAATCGCATGCGGCGTAGCAATTAGTTTAGCGAAAGAAATGAGCTCTCTGAGAGTACTTAGGCTTCGGTTACCTCAAACGACAGCGCATTCAGCAATGAACCAAACGCCAGAAAAAAAAATGAATGAAGATATTATAAGGTCACACTATACAAGTGAGACAAAACTAAGCAAATAAACGACAGGTTCCGCACTGTACTAGTCAAAACTAGGCAGCTTATAAAAACTGCATGTCCTTCCGAACTGTTTGACCTTTAACGAGACACATCGCCGGGACGAGCTGGTTAATGTCATTTTGTGCCCTGACCGCTGTCCAATGGGAGTTGTCAGTTTTATTTGGCTGGAACAGCATTTAGTTTGTCCACGAAAATGAACACGCGTAAAGTTCCTACGTGAGTTCTGTTAAAACGCACGTTTCCTTCCTTGTCCATATGCTAGTTACGTTATTCTGTCTGTGGTATACATAAATAAAAACTTCAATATCCGTGAACATGTAATAAGACAAAAGGAATTATGCATGTCCATTCTGTAAGGAAATCACCTTTTAAAAGCTTGGGAAATCGAAAGAACTCACACCTGAGAGAGAACGCAGTTACCTTTACATGACATCAAATACTGCAAAAATTATTTCTATTAATTTCATAGGAACGTTCCTCAATGTTTTAGAAAATGCGAAAGTGAAAAATGTGGATATAGGAGACGCTACGTTACACTGTAGATCTACAACGCGCCACCGACTGTGTTATATTAGGTCTTCTACAGTCTTTACTCGCAGAAATGCTATTAAGTGACATTTAGTAGTAAAATCCTAACAAGAACGAAACGTTGTTAATGAATCTTCAATATGCCCCTGTTCTTAAACGGTTTACTTTCATAACACGAGAAAACAGCTAAATACGAAAATTTTTAACCAACAATACGATCCTTCATTGCAATAAATCGTACCAATAATGATTCGATCTCGCGACATTCAGCATGCTGGTGCTTAGAAACAGCTTATATTCATAGAGTGTAAGGTATAACATAAAGCCCATGGAATATGGTCTTGTACTCAACACGACAAATACAACATGGTGTCCGCTTACTTCCGAATGGGTCTAATTTACTTCCGATTGGTTCCACTTTAAGTGCCACCTTGCCAAAATATTGCATAACTTATTTTGTTTTTCACGTGACGAAATGACTCTTCAATGTGAAACAGCAGGCAGTGACGTCACAAAACACGTACCACGCTACGTCAACGTTAACTTACATTTTCTGTGTGACGAAGGCTTTAGTATGTGCAAGTTTTCACTTAAACATTCTACATGCTTGGACATCTATAGTGCCCGAAAGACTACAGCTTCGTCTCTTACAAACACCTAGCTCCACCCATTCATGTTGATGATGATGACGATGATGAATATAATGAGATGTGTGTTGATGAAAATCAGAAAATGGTTAAAATAAGAAGCGCGAATGCAAAAGTAAGGGAAGTCCTGGATAACCTGACTACACACTCTCATACACAAAGCAACGAAAGTCACATTGCTAAACGTAACGAAAGATAGAAAAGGGGAAAACAGTGGAAAGTATTAAAAGAAGACAGTCGGCACCTGCTTCTGGCTGTTCGTTGGAAGAAAAAGGTGTGAGCCAGCCACTCTGCCACATTAAAATCTTCAGCCTAAAAGCTTAGGCCAGATTCCAGACATAGCACAAAATTTTAAAAGCATTTCTACATTCGTTTCGTCATCAGATAAAACAGAGGACAGATCCCTACATAAATTTGCGGCTGCCCGCTTGTCACGAAATAAAATGCACTCATTTAAAATGGGGCGCACACTGACTTGCAGGCGAGGCATCACAAACGGTGAGCTCTCGCTGGATTAAAAAGCGATCTTTGACTGTCACACATTTCAACTTCAATTTCCTATTTCTACGTGTACAGAGTAAATAGCACTTCCACAAATACTGTATCAGCGACATGAACAGTTTACATCTACATGTTTTCCTTCCAGTCAGCAACTTTACGCAGCACAACTTCCGAACGGAAAAATAATCTAACTGAATCAAAACAAACAGTCCTGCCGGAGGAACATCCGCAACAGAGCATGAGGTTAAATATACCGCTTCATTTCTAAGATTATTTTTATTTTACAGTGCTTAAACCACGACCAGTTTCGAGCTCTTTCATTCCTATCATCAGGTAGGACTGTGAAAACAAACAAGAGATCGGATGAAAATAACAGTTTTTACACGCAGCAGTATACTAGTGTATGAGAAAACAAAAAGAAGTTGCGCACAACATTTTAGAAAAGAGCGGTCGCGATAGGTGCGGTAAAACTTAAGTCGGTGACAAAGCGACGCCAGACAGTATTACGGATGACTGGATAAATAAATATACAATGAACACCAAGACATTTACACTCTGTGACGCGACTCTGTGTACGAATAAAGCGCGCGGTGTACCACCTGCGAGCGCAGAGCAGGGAGTAGCGAACACAAGGAGGATTCGAAGTGGTAAACTGGACTGGTAGAAGTACTCTTTCCAAGTCGCCATTCGCGTCCCCACTAAATTTAAAATTTGCGCACAACTCTTGCAGAGGTGATAAATAAGGTTTTATTGTGTTTTACGGTTTATACATAGGCTTTAAGTCGTCGGTTTCTAGTTAGGAGTTTCATTACAGCTCTGTAGTGTCTCTGTTCAAGACGCTGCCTTACCACTCATGATGAACTTTTAACGCTTTTCATGAAGTTTCTTGTAATGCTTTTTTTCCGTTTTGTATGTAAATCAATAATTCAAATTGCGAACGGCCTGGCTAGTTTGTCCCGTGTTATTCTTACCGTCAAAAGAGGACAGTACTTGTGCCAATCTAGATTACAACTTTGCTTCTTCCTTTATGTACACTAAGGAGTACTTTGTGCTCGCTGGTGGTACACCGCGTCCTATGGTCGAACATCGCGGCGGCGGGATCAATCTAAGTGTCCTGGAATTCACTGCATATTTCTATACCGAGGCAGTAGTATTTTCTGGGTAGCTTTGTCAGTGACTTAGAGGTTACACCTATCCCGACCGCTGTTTTCGAAAATGTTATATGGAACCTCATTCCTGTTTTCGCATATACATTACTGGGTGTAAAAATTATTATTAGCTTTGGTCTTTTGCTTTTTCTTTCAGTCACGCCTGGTGATGGACATATAAGAGCCGGAAACCGGACGTGGTATGAAGATTGTAAAAAAAAGACCTTACACCTGAGGCGGTATTTTCAACCTCTGAATCAAATACAAGCAGTCTTCGAGAAAATGCAGTTTCATGCTGTGGTACGGTTAAACTTTTCGGGTAGTAGCAGTAACATTTAGTTCAGCGCTACATTTCGACTATAACGATGCGTACAGCGTTTCTGATTGGTACAGGTATAAACTAAAGGGCAGGTAGAGTGCAATGAAACCAGCACATTATCGTAATGCGCATAGGTAGGGTAACGAGCGATTTCCCCGACACACTCACGTTTTTCCCTCTGCCGACTTACTGCTCGTGTGCACCCCTACTTCCTAATACACAGGCTCATTTAGATGATGGTCGACTGGTCTAAGGAAAGCATGCATACGTGGTACACTCATGATGGTGCACTGGCACATTTTCATTTGGCTGTTGGGGAGTATGTAGTAAGTCTTTGGCTATAACTGATAGTCAAACAACTTGTATACATGGCGCGGCATCTGAGACAGATGACCCTTCTCACCCCTAAGGTTTTTCATGCCTTCGACAGTCGACGGTATTTGCCAATTGACCTATTCTATTGACCTTGATTACAGATATCATGTGGTAAGTTTGATAAGTGTGCAGACCATTCTGCGTTTCAGTGCTCTCCTACTCTTTTCTTAAGAAGGTCTGTCATTACAATTGCCGAATAAGAGCGGCATTCGTCATTTTGATACAACACTGACTGTCTTCTGTCCAGTGTAATGTCTTTCAATAACTGTGACAGCAGCACATGTTAGGAACTCGAGATATTTGAGTGTTTGTAGATTCCCATCATCAAAACAGAGGCCAATGATGTGGTTCTTGGAATACACGCGCCAAACGTTAATAGAACAAGGGTGTCTTTTTTACCCACTTCTTCGAGTAAGCGTCGATTTTTAGCTAACGTTTACAGCATATTGCGAAAGTTGACTTAGTAGTGTTTATAAGCGATGCTTCTTCTTTAACAATTTTTGCGTAGATATGCCGCATCAGTTTGGGTGGCGTCCTCCGAGTGGATCACACCGTGATGTGGTATGCAGATCGTGCATTATGCTAACTCCGAAATCTACAAAGAATCCTCCTGACATGGCGCCTATATGCAATATCTTACTTTCAATCCCTTGCCCCTGTTGAAGAATCATGCCAGGTGAGGACGCATACCACACATAAAGAAAGAAATCAATTTAATAAAAGCACAAAAATAATCCCCAAAAACAATGACTGGACTGAGGGGACCGGCGAGTAACTTTTAACAGAAACGTGATGACTGGGTGTTGTGTGTTGTGTGCTGTCCTTAGGTTAGTTAGGTTTAAGTAGTTCTAAGTTCTAGGGGACTGATGACCATAGATGTTAAGTCCCATAGTGCTCAGAGCCATTTTTTTTAACAGAAAGCCAGATATACTGTGCAGAACGAAACAAATATTTATAGCCATTAGGTTTTTACATTAACATCTCAATAGACATTATGAGGTGATGCCTCCTGATTAATTATGGCACATTGCACATAGATAAAAATTACAATTAAGATAAAAGTACTAATTTTTTCAGTTTTCAATACGGGTTGGCACCTCTCCTATCACTGACAGAGCGCACGAGTTTCTAGTTGATTTACCTATCAACATGAAGGCTATTGACATACAGAAGAAAAGTACACTTCGAGCACGCACTGCACTGAATATGTGACCTACAACTAGCCCTTGCCGGCCGAAGTGGCCGTGCGGTTAAAGGCGCTGCAGTCTGGAACCGCAAGACCGCTACGGTTGCAGGTTCGAATCCTGCCTCGGGCATGGATGTTTGTGATGTCCTTAGGTTAGTTAGATTTAACTAGTTCTAAGTTCTAGGGGACTAATGACCTCAGCAGTTGAGTCCCATAGTGCTCAGAGCCATTTGAACTAGCCCTTCTGTACTTCCTCGGTTACAGCGACTTGAATACTGCCGGAGCTGCGGTTATTTATCCTGTGATGGTCTATGCATCGAAACCACAGCAGCCCTGTCTCTCGTTGTGTCGGGATGTGGATGAGAGTCTTGTTGCAGCTGTAACTGCCCCACGCAGTCGCGTGTGTGCAAAACAAATACCCGGGCTGCCGGATGAAATACAAAATTTCGCTATTATTTCGTCGCATAAGCAGAGAAAAAACAACCACTTCGCTTCAAAGCCACAAAGCGATAGTTTAATTTCTGTAGCAATCAGACGGACTTGCCTCTCCACTGTAGGGCCCGTCCAGTAGTAACAATTTTCTTATGAACTACCCAATCACCCTCACTCCTGCACGTAGTCTAGATACCCAGAGGCTGTCCAATCAACTTGGCTTTTGGGAGGCGCCCTTTGTCTCAGGTCACTGACCCGAGCACCACACCGGAGCCATTTCCTGAATTTGCGGAAGGTCCCTCTGCTATTCGGCGACGGTGCCGCAATTGTCTGGTATGGGCGTCCTGTCTCGGATAAGATCATAGGAAGGCTTGTGTCCGGGATACCGACCCCGGCGGCCCTCTCAGTGAGTTTTATAAAATCCCCCCGACTGCTTAGCACCAAGCCTACTTGCAGTGGTTTCCGGCAGAAAACCCTACAACGGAAAAATTCTTCACAATACGTGCTTTTTACTGCAGTGTAGCTTCTGCTCATTGTGCGTTTTAATAGCCCTTTGATGGTTACGATTATGCATGCGGAATCCTGAACATGATCACCGCAGTTTGCTGGTTGCCACGAAAAGCCTCAATTCAGTAATAAAAGTGCAAATTGGTGAATAATGTGGGCCTTGCACTTGCAGTGCGTCATGGTCCAGACCGGACGCCATCTTGCAATTTCGCAGTTTTTGGTGATAACATGCAGACAATTCGGAGAACTGTAATAAATTTTGGAAATCGTTGCCATGAAGATGTAGATGCATCGGAATGTGAAGAGGATAAAATAGATCAAATATAATCATCGCAGAACACTCCTTTGGTTGTTCCCTCTCGTGCATTCGATATGCCTCTTACTGACATTCATTGGCTATTACCGCTGCTAAAATGTTAATTTTATTTCTCTCATCAGACATTCCTGTTTCTCTTCTCTTCCTTTTTCTGTTCTTCACAAATGTACGTTCAAGAACATTTTTAATAATATATGCAAAGACAAGTGATGAGTGGTTCATAAATCTGGAAACATTTCAGCATACGATCGTAGCGTTCCTCTAAAAGTTCGGTGACGTTCGCCATAAACGATGCTCACTTTTTCGGCTGTTTTAAGTATTGTAAATGTCGCAACAGATTTATGAGAAAATTAGCTGATTTCGGACAGCAGTATAACACAGACAAATTGGTTTCAAGTGCACAGCTAAACTCAAGAACCGTATCTGAGCCATGTTTTTGTTTACATTTGGTATAAAAGGTCAGAGGTTTGTGGAACCTCTTCTCATTATAGTAGTACTACTGTGATTTGCAGCGCTGTTGTCTTAGTACAATTTGATGAAGCCCTTACTTGATAGGCAGTTCAAGAAGTTGTCTTAGAAGCTTATTTCAAATGCCGCAGAAAAAAGTATGTAGTTACATTAGAAAAAACTGGGGCGGTATCGTAATTCGGCGACCGTAAATAAAATTTATTTACCAAGATTAAGGGATTCTGTCATATTGTCCCCCTATAACTTGGCAAAAACCGCACATCGATCTATTTATGAATTCTGTTGACATTTGGCGGTTGTTGTCTTAGCTGCGTCACCTTTTATACCTAAAGAATAAAAGATAAGTTGAAATTTCGAGCAATAAATGTGAGTGGTGTCTGTTATATCAGCTGTTAGCCACCGGACCAATGAAAGTATCACACCATAACGGCAGTAAAAGTACTTAAAGAAGCAATACCTTTCAAGGAACGTATTCGAGCAGGAGAGGTTAAGGAAAAGTACGCTAGGAACAACGACTTCTGTATTTCCCATTAATTGCTAAATGTGTCTCCAGTGGTTGAGAGTAACAACGAAGAACAGAGATCGGAAAGATAGGACAGGAAAGTAAAGTAAAGTTATGTCCTTATGAATGTAAGTCCAGTGCCTCAACCACTGATTACTGCTCAACAGCGATTCTCTAACGAAAAACAAGTTGTACGGAATTTGAAGCTAGTGACTTACATGCGTAAAATTAATAAGGCTATCACTCCAGTGCCCAGCGTCACTTCAGTGATGTTTCCCCAAGACAGACGTCACGTCAGTTACATCCAATGTACTATTTATGACATAGAAGTGTCGTTCATCATTTATACAGTGTGGTCAGGACAGTCTGAAGAGCTTGTAAATGTGTCGCAGGGTACGTTGTGCTGACAAATGATTGTTAAGAAAACATTCCATAAGTTGCGCCCTTGCAAGCGAATTGGTATTGAAGTTAGCCCAATAAGTCGACGGGCAGGCAAATTCAAGATGCCCGCCATACACAATTAATGTCCATTTTCCTCATAGCATGGATTATAGTGCACAAAACTGCTCAGGCTTTGATTTGAGTTCGATCCTTACTACCACCCAACGCACCGTTTGCGTATCGCACTCCTGTTTGGGATTGGGAAACGAAAGAACATCGTCTCCTGAGTGCCTCATGAATTGGCACGCGCATCGGTCTGATTGCCTAACTTCGATTACCATATACAGGTAGGGCAAATAAAAGTGACCAAGAGAATAGAGTTCTAGCTTAGAAAGAAACACAGCAAATGAAATACCGTATTAATCTGGCTGTAGCAAACGTTCAAAATGACCACCGTTCGGATGGTGGCAACAATTTTGGGTCCTGCTCAGCAAGTTACTGAAGGCGGATTGATGCTGGGCTACTCGAATTACTACTGTCACATCCGAAATGTTCTGCTGCAGTTCTTGAAGACTACGAGGTTTGTTGCGATACATCCTAGCCTTGAGGGTTCCACACACAGTGCAATCGTGTTCTGATAGATCAGGTGACCTGGGTGGCCAGCAAGGGCCGCGACCAGATTAACCTCTGCTAATAACTCCGTCAGGCGTCAATACTGAATAAATGTTCTTCAGGACTGATGTGCTGTTGCTCCATCCTGCTGGAAGTAACTGTGGGTTTTTTTCTTCTGTGTTAGGTGCATACATTCAAGTCGATTCTTATCCGCACGTCTAAGTTACTTTTATTTGCCTCAACCCGTACATACTTTTTCTAAAGCGGGTCACTTCGCCTCATAGTATGGACAGTCTCCACACGAAGTTAAGAAACTGCGCCGGGATTCGAACACTGTCAGATGTCTATCAAGACTCGTGGCTGAATGGATGCTGCCTGAGGACTGCTACCCTCCACATAGCCTAAGTGCTGTGCATCCTCGCTTATCTCGACAAATCGCTGGGCACACGCGTTATGCAAATTATTAAGCTCCTACCCGCGTGTAGAACCAGGAAGAACCAATCACCTTCGCTCCCACGCACGACAGAAACTACGCCCGAAAGCACCCAGTGTGAAACTTACTCTCCGACAAAAATTTATACAAACATCAAGTATGTTACTTTTGATTCCTTATCTGATCGCATGAGCCCAGCGAAGATGATATCGGGGCCTGGAAGCCTCTCTGCTTGCATTCCTCAGTCGTGGGCCGACACCAAACAAGCATCAGCTAGCGCCTATTCGTTCGGTCCTCACGAGTGAAGCTAAAGCTGATGTCATACCTCCGTCCTCCAGTGTTGTTCGCTCTTGCGTCTTTGACAAGGGCTGGACTGGCAGTGCGCCACAGTTCATATAGGACAAAGACCACCTGCTGTCCCAAATGCCCTTTGACGCCCCCCCACAAAGCGTCTGAAAGCCCTTGCACATTACACAGGTGCATACCACAAGAGAGTTCAGGGAATCAAAACTATGCCCAGGAAGCTACCCCTGTGGACCTATGTAGCATTAGAATGTTAAATGAGAAATAAAAGCTGTACAGGAAGACAGATTCGGATACGAGGGTCGTTCAGTAAGTAATGTGTCAGATTTTTAAAAAGCCGTTAATACACATAGACAAGTTGTTGTTTCACATTTGACATTTGCTCCCTGCGCCGGTGAAGCTTCTAACCGTTTTGGCAGATGGCGTCTACATACGACTCACGTCACAAGCAGCGTGCTGTTATTGAATTCTTGTGTGCAGAAAAAGAAACCGTGGTGAACATCCATATACGTTTGTGTGCAGTGTATGGCGATGCTGCAGTTGATAGGAGCTCAGCTGGGCGATGGGTAAAGAAAGATACAGCCTCAGGAAGTGCCGGAACAGAGCTCCATGATTAGCCACTCTCGGGATGTTCTATCAAGCCACTGTTCCAGACATGCTGAATCGTGCGGATGCAATTAGTCGTGCCCACCGGCGCATCAAAACTCGACAGTTGGCTCTACAGCTGTCGGTCAGCATTGGTAGTGCGTCTGCAATGATCGAGACTCTCAGATATTCAGAGAGGTGCTCACAATGGGTTCCACAAATGCTCACAGTGGACCACACGATTCGAAGAAAGGCCATTTCATCTGAATTGCAGGAGCCTTTTGAGAATAACGGAAAGGCCTTTCTGTCACGTATCGTTATGGGGGACGAAAGCTGGGTGCACCACTTTGCGCCGGAAACAATAAAGGCAGTCTATGGAGCGGCATCATCCTCATTCACCACAAAATAAGAAATTCCAGACAACCCTCTCTGCCGAAAAAGTCATGGTGACAGTCTTCTCGGACTGATGGCGTCATTTTCGTGAATCTGATCTTAAGAGAGTAAACCATCAATTCAGGGGCAGTGAAAACATGGCTACGCCTACAGGACAACAGCTTTTACCAGCGAGAAGTATATGCTCTTCCACAACGTTGGTGTACGACCATAGAACGTGATGGAGGCTACGTAGAAAAATAGGACTTGGACAAGACATGTTGATGTACATTGTCACCAAATTCTGACATTTAATAATAAATATGTTGTGAGAAAAAAAAATGTGGGGCATTACTTATTGAACGACCGTCGTACATACAGCAAATAACTAAGGACGAAGGTTGCAATTGCTACTGTGACAAGTACATGTTGGCACAGAATTGGAATCGTCGCAGGCCGCATCAAACCAATCGGAAGACTGCTGACTCAAATAACAAAGAGTTATGAAAAGATATTAAACGTTTCAGTCACTCACTTATTGACCGAAAACAGAACTGAAGCTGACGTGGAAAAAAATTGCATAATCTTGAATGTCATTAATATAATTGCTGAATTAGTCATAAGAGGGTGGCAGATTAGACTGTCCCCTCACAATAAGCTAATTAACTCGGAAATGTTGCAAAGTATCGAATTATTTCTAACCACAAACTACCCTGCAATACTTTACAAGATTTTCGTACTGTTTATGACAACCCTGTATATAGCAGCCCATGATTTTTCCTGTTTGTGGAAGTTGACATGGAAATTTCGCCGTATGTTAGACCTTGTTTAATTATTTCTTTCATCGACATTTGTATTATCAGTTGCCGCATACTTCTGTCAGTTTTGCTTATTTAACTCTTAAAAATTTTCTTCAAAAGAAAATATTCTTCGAAGATAATTCGTATCAACAAGACATAAAATTCTTTGTGCAAACAGCAGTAACCATTGTAATTCGTTTTCTGCTAGTTGTTTGCGGTTTTTTGGTGCTGCGCGAATCAAGTTCAGCAAAGAGTGACACGTAAGGTATGAAATGAAATGACAGCAGTTGGTGTCAGAATTATGTTTCTTCCAACATTTTCGCTATCCATTTCTTCTTCTATTACTTTTTCTTTTTCTTATTCTTCTTTTTCATCTTTCAGTACTGTGTTCTTGTTAAAACTGAGTCTCCATTCAGTACGGGCATAGCGGCTGCTATGAACTCATCGTATAGTATAGTTTTCTGTTATTACTTACTTGAACAGAAAAACAGATTTGTTCAAATGTCCAGGATTCTCTCCACCTCCTCTCTCCCCCTACCTTGTTCTGCCTCTCCTCTTTGCTCATCCCTTCCCCATTCCGCAGTTTACCGCCCTGAGCCAAACGGTACATCCGGCCCTCCCAGAGCTGTTCATTACTTTCTGCCACAGATTCGGACTATGCAACTTCTGCGCTGGAGAATTTACTCCGTCACTGGCTGCTGTCGCTATTATGCCTACGATATTTATGCATTCTGCTGGTCTTAAACCCTAGAGAAATGTAGAAGAAAAGAATAGTTTGCGAGTGGTTCAGTTTTGTCAACTAATATTACTTATATTTCAAACACTATATGTGATGTCACCGCCAGACATCACACTTTCTAGGTGGTAGCCTTTAAATCGGCCGCGGTCCGGTAGTATACGTCGGACCCGCGTGTCACCACTGTCAGTGATTGCAGACCGAGCGACGCCACACGGCAGGTCTAGAGAGACTTCCTAGCACTCGCCCCAGTTGTACAGCTGACTTTGCTAGCGATGGTTCACTGACAAATTACGCTCTCATTTTCCGAGACGATAGTTAACACAGCCTTCAGCTACGTCATTTGCTACGACCTAGCAAGACGCCATTATCATTTGCTATTTATCTTGTGATGCATGTACCGCCAGACGATGTTTACCAATTATGGATTAAAGTTAAGTATTCCAGAAATTACGTACCTTTTTTGCTAGTCTTTATTCCTTTAACTGTTCCAGACCTCACACCAGCCTGCGTGAGCTTAAACACGTGCCTTTCGGCTACCTCCTAGTGGCTTGGCTGTCTTGCATCATTTGGGAAAACTCAAATGCAGAGGCAAAAAGTCATCAAATGCTCTCCACTGGTTCTGCACCACCTACAGTTTACGCGTACTTAGAACGTTGATAGTTACTAACGGTCCATTAGGTCTAAACGTGCCGAATGTGGCCCTCTGGCGGCTAGGTAAAAGTAGAGCATTCGATTCATCAACTTCCTTTGTAAAATTAATATTCCAATAGCCGCTATTTCTCTAGCATTTTCTTATTGCTACAGGTTTCGTCTCCTCAATGGAGTCATCTGTAGATCCTGTTGCGTGAACGACAAAAAGCATCGACTCGTACATGTATATAACAGGGAACTAATTTTCGCACCTGTAGAAGACATGACGAGCAACGTGTCTGCAAATATGCAGATCAATTTGGTTTCTATAGACGGCTTCACGAGCGATGTGTGGTCTTCACACATTGCTCGTGAAGTTTTCTATTGAAACTAGGGCAAATATTACCTCCCTGTCATATAAATGTATGGCCGGATGCTTTTGTCGTCGACACTATAGGGACTGAAAATGACTCTATTGAGGAGACGAGACTTGAGGCTAAGTAAAATGCTATAATAACAACGGCTGTTGCTATATTATTTTTATAACTAATCGACAAGCCGCGGTCCGGCACTTCACAATAGCAAGATGGGGATACGTTTACATGAATTTGTTGGGTAACGAATCGGTAGAATACCATTGCTTTTCAGATTATTTTTAGTAAAACAATGGCGGTACCCGTACGTAAATAATACCCACAATAACAATTCCACTCAATCTTTACTTCAAATGTAAAATCGGTATCTGCTGCAGTAAAGGTACTGAATATTTTCTCAATGCGAATTATGTTATTTGAATCCATTCAACGTAACTACTTCTACGTGTATGCACGATGTTGCAAGGATTTACTAGGTGAATGATAGTACCACAAACAAAACTACAGAATCGAATTTTCACCACTTGCGATTTTTGGCTTAAGAATGAAGACAGCAAGAAACTGAAGAATAAGTCTTAGGATGAGAGAAATAGTAGCTTTGCAGTAAAATAAAAAAGTAAAAGAATTAAAAAACAAAAATACAAGGAACGCAATCTGGTAGTTGGTCCACATTTCCATTCTTCTGTGAATTCTAAATCTACTGTTGGATAACGTCAATATAGTGCTTTATAACATGATTATATCCTCTCTGCATGCTATCCATTTGGAGGACGAGACTTTTCTGTAGCGAACCTCCAGAGGTCACTCTGTACGAGATGACATTTTCTGGAGCGAAGAACAGCAGGTGTCAACCGAATCCACGCATGCTCTGTTCGGTTAATGCCAGCAGACACCTCAGATAATCTGCTTTAAGTGGAATCCCCTCGCCTGGAGGAAGGTGTTCACGTGATGGGATTGATAAGATCGCACATTAGCAACATAAAAGACGAAGCCATTACTGAAATGTTGACTTTTGATCTGGACGATTGATTGAAGGAACCTGTTCTGGCATTATACAGCCCTCAACTTACCATTGATAGCGACGTGAGGCGTTCGACCTCCATGCATGATACCAACAAGATGCATGATTGAACGAACCATTCGGCAGCTGTTGCTTAATGCTATTAACCCCGAGTAACACCTACAACGCAGAGATTCAATGTATGGCAGTCTAGGCCAATCCAGTGGCAGACATATTCCCTTGCAGACAAGCTTTCTTAACGTAGTTCTCCAACAATCGGGCCAGGCTTAAAATGGCGTGTTGGAAGACTGGTCAATGTACAGAGACAATAGAGTCAGGTTTATGAATGGGAACACAGCCCGTAATGCGGATAGGTTTTGGGATAAGCCTAAATATTATAGGGGAGGTGGACAGAGAGACAGGAAGTGGGAAGTAAAAATCCGTTTGTCAGAAAATAAAGAAAAAGAAAGAAATTATTTTATTGACTCCACTCTGACCAATCTTTAGAGAAAAAAATTTATTAACTCAACTGTATTGCAGTCAGGCACAATTTAATATATGAAAATACGTGCTCGAGCGGAAATAGTGCAATTTCTAAAACGCGTATTAAAGCACTCAATTTTAGCTGCCCCCAACATGATTGATGCGGATACTTCTTGGTATGACGATGCAGTTTTAAAATCTTTCTGGGGCATGAAATTTCCAGTATAAATCAAATAAACCATTTGAAAAATTCTCCGAAGTTTGGAAACAAACAAAACACATACAATAATTATATCAAAAGGGACAATTATAGACTGCCGGCCAGAGTGGCCGAGCGGTTCTAGGCGCTACAGTCTGGAACCGCGCGACCGCTGTGGTCGCCGGTTCGAGTCCTGCCTCGGGCATGGATGTGTGTGATGTCCTTAGGTTAGATAGGTTTAAGTAGTTCTAAGTTCTAGGGGTCTTATGACCTCAGCAGTTAAGTCCCACAGGGCTCAGAGCCACTTGAACCATTTGAACAAGTATAGACTAACATATAGACCATGCTTAATAGAGAATTCTGAATAAAAATTTATAAATCCCTGAGAGCTGATAAAATTAAATAGGGAACTGTTACCATTAAAGGCATCCAACTTCCAAAATAGTAACCACATAAAGCACTAACGATGGCTTAAGCACAACAGAACATGCACTTACAATAATTAATGTCAACAGAAGAAACGGAGTCAGAATAGCGCATAAAATATATATATATATATATATATATATATATATATATATAGAGAGAGAGAGAGAGAGAGAGAGAGAGAGAGAGAGAGACAGAGAGAGAGAGAGAGGGGGGGGGGGGAAGGAGAGGGGGGGATCCTCCCGCCGGAGGTTCGGGTCCTCCCTCGGGCATGGATGTGTTTGTGTTGTTCTAAGCATAAGTTAGTTTAAGTAGTGTGTAAGTGTAAGGACCGATGACCTCATCAGTTTGGTCCCTTAGGAATTAACTCACACACACACACACACACACACACAGAGAGAGAGAGAGGGGGGGGGGAGAACGGCATTTGACAATGAATGACCCCTGTTTATAATTATCTGCGTAAAAGCAGTCGTAATTTATCATACAAAAAATGTTAATTTCCTGGAAGAGGGGCTATAACCATTAAAGGGAAAACACAACCGCAGTTAGACAGCGCTGCGACGACACTGAAGAAAAAAACTTATATTGGAAAGTTAAATAAAAAATGTTATGTAAGGTAAATATTGCAATGACCAGCCACAGAGACACACAGCTGTGGGAGACAGGACAGCTGAAAGCGTTTACTATTAACATGTTTTCCATCAGATTAAATATCTTCGGTGATCCGCCCGCTGACAACTGCTAGCGTTTTGCGTGCAGCTGCGACCGGCCTGCCACCAGCCCGACTCCTCAGACTACAGCGTTTTCAGGAAAAGGTCTCCTCAGATGCAGTGTTCCAAATGTGTCGTCTCCAACGCACCGGACACTGGAAGTTTTGAAGTCCTGTACCTCGAGCCGACAAAAGGCAGACAACACAAAGAAACACGTTGCTAATTCTCCATTGAAATCACGGTCTTTAAGTTTTGCAGTTAGTGAGACTAAAAGCCAACAAAATTAGATAGTTCCAGTTTTCTCTACATGTACCTCAAAATGTGATGATTCTCATGGGTACGGAATATGTTATATAGTATAACTTACAAAACATAGGCAGTTGAATATAATACTCGCTTCACTTATCATTTATCAGGAGATTGTCAAGTTATGTGAATACATTACAGTAAACTGCAACTGCTAACGTTTACAGAATTAACACACTACCAGTATGAAACATAGGGCCATTTAATATACTGGTTGTACTCATTTCCCTGATCATTTGTCAGGAGATTGTCGAGATATGTGAATACATTACAGTAAACTGGAACTGCTAATATTTACAGAATTAATACACTGTCAGAATGAAACATAGTTACGCATTTTTAATAAATTTATCATGCACCAAACTCCTAATCTTGACTGTTGTGATGAAATGCTGTCAAAACAGAAACCTAAAAGACGTTTTTACTTAAGGTTGTCCAACAGTCCCTATTAAGATATTGTACATAGAGTAGAAAGAACTGCCCACCAAAAAGTCTTTCACACTCTGTTTAAACTGTACTTTATGTGAAAACGTGTTTTTAACCGTTGCTGGTAATTTATTGAAAACGGTAGTTCCTTTCTGGACCAATGTAAGTGATTTTATTTGTTTACATGATTGTTCTAATTCCTAATACTCAAAATGTGCATTGAGCTATTTGTTGCAAGTGTAGACATATTATTTGCATCAAACTGCATTGACGAATAAATATACTGTGAAATAGTGGTCGGAACACCCAGCTGAACCGGTTTCTACATGATGTTCTTGAATTTACAATACATATGACTCTTTTTACACACACTTTCACTCTAAAATCTTCTGTTCGGTTTGATGAACTACCCAAAAATGTCTTCCCACGTGACATAAAAGAATGAAAGTACGCAAAGTTTTAATATCTCCTACGTCTGACATCATTCGCAATGCAAGTACAGACTTGCTTAGGCGTTTCGAATTCTGTGATATGCCCTTCCCAACTGAATGTACCATGGAGTTGCAATTCCAGAAATTTACCAGTGTCACCCTTTTCTGTCTTCGTGCCTTCATGTTTTATACTCATTCTGGAAGTAAATCTCTCATAGACTCTGGACTGCTCAAAATTTAATGAAGGTGAGCTAACTCTGAAGCATTTATTAAGGTCATTAAACATCTGAGTAGCAGTAATTTCTAAATCTGTACTTGAATCGCTGTTTATTGCAGTGCAAATGAGGAACTCGCACTGATACGACACTGGACAAGCACTGCTTAAAATCGAGCAGGCGGGGCATGCAGGCCACTCTAGTACGGCGTGAGAGCACTTGTTGCTAGGTTACAAAGTGCAAAGATACAACAGTGCGAACACCTCCGTCGATAGTAATTTCACGAGCTGATAAAGGCCTGAAATATAACTAATGCCCACAACTGGACTGGCTGTCGCATTGTGACTTTGTGGCTTCGTGACCACGTAAAGAAAGTACAAGCACGTGCTGAAAAGTAGTGCCTCCTGACAATTTATCTGTAATATATTTAAGAGTTTTAAATTGAAAAATCTTTAAGCTTTTTCAACAAACCAAACGTTTTTAACTTTATAGAGCTTTATGAGACATGTCTACGTCTTTATTTCTGAACGTAGTCACCCTGGCGACGAACACATTTCTCCCAAGGAGAGACCAGGAGAGACCAGTTTGTAGATAGCGTCGCCATAGACTGTTTGACTTTGCTTGATCACTCTCAATGTGAAGTTTTTGAAATAGATGAAAATCAGATGGGATGTATGATCGGTGACAGTGAACCCAAGGCGTCGGTCTGTTGCAGGTGTCTCAGCGGTAGCGTTTGGTCTGGCATTGTGATGCTGAAGGAGACGGTGCTACATGGGAGGATGAACTCTTTGAATCCGAAACTCGGTTACAGCGTGCTGTTTCTCTCACACCGAGGTAGTTACATTACACACCGCCATGTTACAGGATACAGATCCGACCTTCTAGGGGCTGTAGGCTGCAAATACAGGGTGACAATTATTGAACTATATGAAAAAAAGGTAAATTAGGTACAAACTACGGCGTTTACACACTGTATTCAACCTGCAAACGTCGCTACAGATATGCAGATTTAAATTATGACATAAAGAGGAGGTACTGAATAGAATTGGGGAGAAGAAGAGTTTGTGGCAGAAGTTGACTAGAAGAAGGGATCGGTCGGTATGACATATTCTGAGGCATCAAGGGATCACCAATTTAGTACTGGAAGGCAGCGTGGAGGGTAAAAATCGTAGAGGGAGACCAAGAGATGAGTACACTAAACAGATTCAGAAGGAAGTAGGCCGCAGTAGGTACTGGGAGATGATGAAGTCTGCACAGGATAGAGTATCACGGACAGCTGCATCAAACCAGTCCCGAAGACCACAACAACAACAATATTCGATATGCCTGCCATCATTGACGATGAGACGAACAGCGAAATTCTGCATGACCCGCTGAACTGTCGGAATATTGGTGCTGTCGATGACCTCCTGAATGGTTGTTTTCAGCTCAGCGATTGTTCTGGGGTTATTTCTGTACACCTTGTCTTTAATATACACCCACAAAATGAAGTCGCATTTGTTCAGATCCGGAAAATATGGCGGTCTATCGGGGCCCATACCATCGGCCTCTGGGTACCCCTGCTTCCATGAGGTCGAGCTCCACATCTTGTTGAGATCAGGGTCATTTTGTATAATGGGGATGAAATCAACCCCCAAAACCCTAACGTACCCTTGTGTAGTCACCGTGACATTAAGGAATATCGCACCGGTTATTTCCTGACTGTGAATTGTACACCACACAGTCATCCGCTGAGGCTGAAGGGACTTCTCGATCGCGAAATGCGGGTTCTCAGTACCCAAATGCGCTAGTTTTGTTATTGCCAAACCCATCCAAATGAAAGTGGGCTTTGTCGCTAAAGCAAATCATGCTCACATGCCCGAGGCGGTTTGAACGTCCTAAAGCAGGCCGTTCAGAAGTTATGACGATTGTATTTCATGAAGCTCAATAATTGTCACCCTGTATGTAGACATGAAGGATAAAGATGAAGAATGTTAACAATGTTTGTTTTGTTTAAAGAGCTGTAAGACTTTTAACAAAACAGCTACGGGAGTATTAATTTGCAGGACCTCCACACATGTTAAAGGATCAAAGGCAAACGTAGAATCTGTGTAGCGGTGATATGGGTCAAAAGGGTAAATCCTCCGACAAAAGCGATTTTGACGGAGGGCAGGTTGTTATCACCTGGCACCTGGCACATGGGAACGAGTATCGAGGAAACGGAGAAGCTAGTCGGCTGTTCAGGTGCTACTGTTGCTACCATGTATTTGAAGGCTGTTAGTGAACGGTGACATTAAGAGCGAGTGACAAATTGAGACGTTCTCCTCTCATGACGACATATGGAAGTCGGAGACTAGCGGACTTCAACCTCGCCGACTTAAATCAAGGCAGAGTTTCCTACGAACAACTGAAGCAACTCTTTTATCGCCTAGAGCACGACGAGAAGAGCTGTGGCACAATGTGGACCCAGGAAGACCAGGGAATAGCCCCAGGGAAGAACCCACAGCTGGCTCTGAACTCCCATATACGACCTGGAAAGCCCTGAATAGACTACGAACAGGCGTATCAAGATGCAGAGCAAACTTGGAAAAATGGGGCTACATCAGTGCAGACGAGCCCTGCGAGTGTGGAGAACAGCAAGACCCACAACACCTACTGGTCTGCAGGAAACTAAACAACCCGTGTTCGACTCAAGACCTATTTGAAGCAAATGACAAGGCTATTCAAGCTGCAGTGTATTGGGCTTCACGTGGGATATGAAAATCGCTCTGTTTCGCATCCTTAGCGCTTATCATTATATGTTACATACTTTTCTATATCACTGTAGTTAATTTACCTTATAACCATGTATCATTGTATTATAACTGCTTCTCTTGCATTGTAATATAATTTTTTTTTTTTGTAAAATGGTGATGTCTTGGATACGATAAATAAATAAATAAATAAAAGCGGACTCTGTAAACCAGAGTAGACGCGATCTGTGGCAGATCTGAATACAGAGTACAATGCTGGTGTTTCGCAGCATGAAGTTCAGCGCATATTGTCGAACATAGGGCATCGCAACAGCCGATCACTACTCGTTCCCACATTGATCGAACGTAATATTCAATTACGATTACAGTTCGGACGCGATCACAGAGACTGGACAATGGATTAATAGAAACGGGCCACCTGTTCTAATGAATGATGTTTCTTCTTACACCAAGGTGATGGTCATGTCCGGATAGTCGATCATTCAGGCGAACGAGTTATAGAAATATTCGCCTCGTCACGGGCAAAGGCCGATGAAGGAGTGTTATTAAATGGGTGGTATTTACCTAGGCTTCCAAGGCACCTTTAGAGCTGTGGAATAAGTGAAACTATTGCGTTCCAGCGTCCAATCACGTTTGGTCCCTTTCCTGAGGGTCAACACATCTTCGAGCAGTATATCGATGCCCCAAAGCTAAAATCGAGCTATAGCTGCTTGAATAGAAGGGCAGAGAACTGACGTTGATGTTTTCGCTCCAGAATCGGTCTGATCTGAACCCTACGAAAAATCTCAAACTACTGACCAGTAATTTACGGGGAAACTGTGTGACTAGGTTGAGCATTTGCCCCCGAAAGGCAAAGGTCCCGAGCTCGAGTCTTGGCCCAGCACACAGTTTTAATCTGCCAGGAAGTTTCATATCAGCGCACACTCCGCTGCAGAGTAAAATTTCATTCTGGAAACATCCCCTAGGCTGTGGCTAAGCCATGTCTCCGAAATATCCTTTCTTTCAGGAGTGCTAGTTCTGCACGGTTCGCAGGAGAGCTTTTGTAAAGTCTGGAATGTAGGAGACGAGGTACTGGCAGAAGTAAAGCTGTGAGGACGGTGCGTGAGTCGTGCTTGTGTAGTTCAGTTGGTAGAGCACTCTCCCGCGAAAAGCAAAGCTCCCGAGTTCGATTCTCGACCCAGCACACAGTTTTAATCTGCCAGAAAGTTTCATATCAGCACACACTCCGCTGCAGAGTGAAAATCTCATTCTGGAAACATCCCCTAGGCTGTGGCTAAGCCATGTATCCACAATACCCTTCCTTTCAGGAGTGCTCGTTTTGCAGGGTTCGCACGAGGGCTTCTGTAAAGTTTGGAATGTAGGATACGAGATACTCGCAGAAGTAAAGTTATGAGGATGGGGCGTGAGTCGTGCTTGGGTAGCTGAGTTGGTAGAGCACTTGCCCGCGAAAGGCAAAGGTCCCGAGTTCGAGTCTCGGCCCAGCACACAGTTTTAATCTGCCAGGAAGTTTCATATCAGAGCACACTCCGCTGCAGACTAAAAATCTCAAATGGTTCAAATGGCTCTGAGCACTATGGGACTTAACATCTGAGGTCATCACTCCCCTAAAACTTAAAACTACTTCAACCTAACTAACCTAAGGACATCACACACATCCATGCCCGAGGCAGGATTCGAACTTGCGACCATAGCGGTCGCGCGATTCCAGACAGAAGCGCCTAGAACCGCTCAGCCACACAGGCCTGCTGAATATCTCATTCTGTGTGACTAGTATGTGGACATCTGGTGCCACAAACCTCCGGAGACCTATTAAGAGCACAGTAAGTCATGGGGACGGTTGTTGTTCAGTTTAGTTCATAGTTGTATGACATGTAAATGAAAACTCACAGTGCTGTGATAGGGTTTTGTTTTTCCAGTGGAATAGTGTCGGAGATGTCCTTACCTTTCTAAATGCTGGCAGACGCAGTTCAAAATGTTATTTAAGAGCGCCAGCCCGCGGAGATGCCAGTCACGTCGGCGCACCTCTCATTGCAGAGGCGCTGAGCCGCGCTGCGCCTTATCGGATGATCTGCTCTCGCCTCCGTCATCCCTCTCTACCTACCCTCTGCCGCCTCCAGCACGCCGAGGCATCGGAAAGCGATACGGCTGCGCTCCGGAGCAGACGCTGCAAGACCGGAGGGCTCTCCACAAAAGCTGCCAAAGCGCCACCTATCCTTCTAGGTCACACGGCAGACGCCGTCTGCAGCGTCTCAAAAGGCCTTGTTCCCACGCTCAAATATTACACTTTTCAGAGAAGCACGTTGAACTGGGATGCCACGGGAGGAGCAGAAAAACTTATCGAACAGTCAGGACGAAACAAGTGCTTACTCTTCTACTGTTGATTAATTGTTGATTTTATTAGTTGAGGTAAGGACTGGAAGGCCCTTCTTAAATATGAATAAATGCAGGGCAATGCTAAAAGTATCTCCGTGCTAATGGGGTAGCGTCTTTGATTCATACCCAAAATGTCTTCAGTGTCGGGTTCGAATACCGCCGTTGATTAGATTTTGATTAATAAACAGCATTGTCGATCGAAGACTTCCGGCATAAGAAGTCACCGTTATTCTGACAACGGCCTTGTCATAGAGGGCGGAGGGGTGGACAGAGATTCAGGGCACTCTCTTGTCCTACAGGTGGGAAACTGCTCCTGAAGACGGAAGAACTAACAAAAGAACAACGGCATGAGGATGCAGAGGGCAATGGGAAACACTGCATTAAAGACACGTGAGGTGTATCCACACGACATGTGGTCTGTAATTGAACAAGTGTGATGATGATTTCTCCTTTAGCGAAAGATTCCGGAATAGTCCACATTCTGATCTCCGGGAGAGGACTGCCAAGGGTGTGGTTACCATGAGAAACATATAGAATAATCAACGAAATAGTAACATTCTACGTGTAGGCGGGTGGAATGTCAGAAGCATGAACGTGTTAGGGAAACTAGAAAATCTGAAGATGAAAATGCAAGAGCCCAATCTAGATATTGTTGGGGTCAGTGAAGTCAAACCGAAAGAAGACAAGCATTCCTGGTCAGACGAGTATAGGGTCATATCAACCGCAGCATAAAATGGTAACACGGGAGAAGGATTCGTTATGCCCAGGAAGGAAGGGCAGAGAGTGTGTTACTTTGGACACTTCAGTGATAGGGTTATTCTTATCAGAATCGACAGCAAACCAACGTTGACAACGATAGGTCAGGTATACGCGCCGATCTGAAGATGAAGAGACAGAAAAAATGTATGAGATACTGAAAGGGTAGTACAGTGCGTAAAGGGAGATGAAAATGTAATAGTCATGGGAGACTGGAATGTACTTATAGTAGAAGAGAAGGTTACAGGAGAATATGGGCTAGGCACACGGAATGAGAGAGGAGAAAGATGAATTGAATTCTGTAATGAAATTCAGCTAGAAATAACGAATACTCTGTTAAAGAATCACGAGGAGGTATACTTGGAAAAGGCGGGGTCCTTCGGGAAGATTTCAATTAGATTACATCATGGTCAGTCAGAGATTCCGAAATCAGGTACTAGATCCAGGAGCAGATATAGACTCAGATCACAACATAATAGTGATGAAGAGTAGGCTGAAGTGTAAGACATGAGTCAGGATGAATCAATAGGCAAAGAAACGGGATAGGGAAGTACTAAGGAATGACGAGATACGGTTAAAGTTCTTTAAGGCTATACATACAGCAGTAAGGAATAGCTCAGTACGAAGTACAGCTGGAGAGGAATTGACGTCTCTAAAAAGGGCGATAACAGAAGTTGGGAAGGAAAACGTAGGTACAAAGAAGGTAACTGCGCAGAAACCATGGATAACAGAAGAGATACTTCAATTGATAGATGAAAGGAGGAAGTACAAAAATGTCCCGGGAGACTCAGGAGTACAGAAATACAAATCGCTGATGAATGAAATAAATAGGAAGTGCAGGAAAGCTAAACGAAATGGCTGAATTAAAAACGTGCAGAAATCTAAAAAGAAACAATTGTCGGTAGGACTGACACATTGCAGATGAAAGTCAAAACATCCTTCGGTGACATTAAAAGCAAGGGTGACACTAAGAGCGCAACGGGAATTCCACTGCTAAATACAGAGGATACAGCGTATTTGTGTAAAGAATACATTGAAATCCTCTGTGAGGGGGAAGATTTGTCTCTTGGGATAGAAGAAGAAACAGGAGTATATTTAGAAGAGATAGGGGACCCTGTATTAGAATCAGAATTTAAAAAGGACTTTGGAGGACTTACGATCAAATAAGGCGGAAGAGATAGGTAACATTCCACCAGAATTTCTAGAATCGTTGGGGGAAAGGGCAACATAACGACCATTCACGTTGGTGTATAGAAGGTATGAGTATGGTGACATACCATCTGACTTTCGGAAAAACATCATTCACACAATTCTGAAGACGGCAAGAGCTGAGAAGTGCGAGTATTATCTCACGATCGGCTTAACAACTCACGCATCCAAGATGTTAACAAGAATAATATACAAAAGAATGAAAAAGAAAATTGAGGATGCGCTAGATGACGATCAGCTTGGCCTTACGAATGGTAAAGGCACGAGACGGGCAATACTGAAATTGCGGTTAATAGTGGAAGCAAGACTAAAGAAAAATCAAGATATGTTTATAGTATTTGTCGACCTGGAAAAAGCGTTAGACAACGTAAAATGGTGCTAGATGTTCGAAATTCTGAGAAAAATAGGGGTAAGCTATGGGAAGTGACGTGTCATCTACAATATGTACAACAGCCAGTGGAATAATAAGAGTGGACGACCAAGAACGAAGTGATCTTATAAAAAGGGAGTTAGGCAAGGATGTAGTATTTCGCCCCTACTGTTAAATCTGTACATCGAGGAAGCAATGATGTGAATAAAAGTAAGGTTCAGAAGTGTAATTAAAATTCAAGGTGAAAGGATACCAGTGATACGATTCACTGATGACATTGCTATCCTGAGTGAAAGTGAAGAAGAAATACATGATCTGCTGAATGGAATGAATAGTCTAATGAGTACAGAGTATAGATTAAGAACAAATCGAAGAAAGGCGAAGGTAATGAGAAGTAGTAGTAGTAATGACAACAGCAAGAAATTTAATATCAGGATCGATGGTCACGAAGTAGATGAAGTTAAGACATTCTGCTTCCTAGGCAGTAAAATAACGATTGACGGACGGAGCAAGGAGGACATCAAAAGCAGACTACCAATGGTAAAAAAGGCATTCCTAGCCAAGAGAATTCTGCTAATATCAAATATATTCACTCTTGGTTGCTGGGACGTATCTCAGGCGACGTTCATGTTGATATCCCATCACTGTCTTGAGCGTTTCCACTCATGCCTTCAATGGTCATCGAGGCTCGGTTCGAAGCGGGACTGCAGGCAGTTCTGCTCAAGTCAGTGAGATTTCAGGCCGAAGAACTTCAAATATCGCACTTCTCTTGGTTCAGTCGATCAGCTAAACAATGTTTTTATAAAACTGTTATCACAATACCAGCTTCTCTCATCCCAGCCTACGCTGACGGATATGGAACGTGAGGCGCAGCACGTCGTTAAAGGCTCTGAGGCGCCGGGGCGCCAAAGTATATATTAAAAAAGTTCTCAATAACGTTCTACAGAATTTAAATTATCAGAATGCAGTTCGCATATTACCCTCACGGATTTAATCAATGGCGGTCAATGTTTTCGGAACTGCTCATATGTAATATCAAGCGATGTTTTTCCGAACAGGTAAAAACTAGTCGAGAGGCTGCGCCTTCAAATGCTGCTTAGCTCTTTGTAGCAGATGTTTAGAGGCATGCGTTCCTCGAAGAACAGCTCGTATCTCTAGTGTAACAGACTAGAGGCGTACTACCAACCTGCATACAATTTTCACGTTCGGCTGTTTATATCAAAGGGGAATGAACAGAAACTTCGCTATCGGATCCCTGTCTCTGTATATCCCTATTATACATAAAAATGTCATTAATCGACGTTTAATGTTGTTGTTTTTGCAGTGTTTTACACAGATTCTTCTGTTTGTGCCACTGCCTTTCTTTTCAGTCTTCTGGTTGGTTTGTGCAGTCCGCCACGAATTCCTCTCTTGCTCCAACCTTCTCAGAATAGCACTTGCAACCTACCTCCACAATTTTCTGCTAGATGTATTCCAGCCTCTGTCTTGCCCTACAGATTTTACCCTCTACAGCTCCCTCTAGTATCATGGAGGTTATTTCCTGATGTATTACGGATGTCCTATCATCCTATACCTTCTTGTCAGTGTTTTCCTTAAATTTCTTTCTTCTCAGATTCTGCGTGGAACCTCCTCAGTCTTTACCTAGTCAGTCAACCTAATTTTCTACATTCGTCTGTAGCACCATGTCTCAAATGCATCGACTTTCTTCTCATCGGGTTTTTTCCACAGTCCATGTTTCACTGCTATACAATGCTGTGCTGAAAACGTGCATCCTCAGAAATTTCTTCCTCCAGTTAAGGGCTATTTTTGAGACAATTAGACTTCACTTGGCCAGGATTGCCCTTTTTGCCAATGCTGGTCTGCTTTGGGTATCCTCATTGCTTAGTCTACAAATGGTTATTTTGCTGCCTACATAGCAGAATTACTTAACTTCGTCCGTGACCATCAATCCTGATGTTAAGTTTCCCGCTGGTCTCTTTTCTGCTACGTCTCATTACTTTCTTCGATTTACTCTCAAGCTTTATTCTGTACATATTAGACAATTCATTCTATTCAGCAGATATTGTAATTCTTCTTCACTTACACGGAGGACTGCAGTATCACCATGTAATATTACCGTTGTTATTCTTTAATCTTAAATCTTATTTGAAATACTGAACCTGTCGTTTATTTCCGTCGTTGGTCGTCCGATAGATTGAACTAGAGGCGAAAGACTACCTCCCTTTCTTACAAACGTTTAATACGAGCATTTCGTTCTTCGTCTTACACTCTTATTATTCCTTACTGGTCCTTGTATTTGTTGTATATTACGTGTCTCTCCCTATAGCTTAGAACTATTTTCCTCAGAATATCAAACATCTTGCACCATTTAACATTGTCGAAAGCTTTCTCCAGGTCGACATATACTATGAACGTATCTTGATTTTTCTTTAGACTTGCTTCCATTATCTGCCGCAGCGTCAGAACTGCCCCTTTGATATCTTTGCATTTCGTAAAGCCAAACCGATCGCAGGCAACACATCCTCAGTTTTCTTTTCCATTCTTCTGTATATTATTATTGTCGGCAAATTGAGTGTATAAGCTGTTAAGCTGACTGTGAGATAATTCTCTCACTTGTCATGTGTTGCAGCTTTCTGAATTGGGTGGACGATATTTTTAATAAAATCAGACGGTATATGGTCAGATTCACACTTTCTACACACCAACGTGAACAGTTGTTTTGTTTCCACTTCTCCCAATGATTTTAGAAATTCTGGTGGAATTTTATCTATCCTTTCTGCCTTATTTGATCTTAAATTCTCCAAAACTCTTTTAAATCCAGATTCCAGTACTGGATCCTCTATCTCCTCCATATACGCTCCTGTTTCTTTCCTCTATGAGTTCAGACAAGTGTTCCTCATTATAGAAATCTACCCGTTTTCTCTTCTGCATTTGGCAGTTGACTTCAAATTGGCCGGCCGTTGTAACCGAGTTGTTCTAGGTGCTTCAGTCTGGAACTGCGCGACCGCTACGGTCGCAGGTTCGAATCCTGCCTCGGGCACGGATGTGTGTGATGTCCTTAGGTGAGTTAGGTTTAAGTAGTTCTAAGTTCTAGGGAATTCTTTAAAGACGAATGGAAAAGCAGGTAGAAGCCGACCTCGGCGAAGATCAGTTTGGATTCCACAGAAAAGTTCGAACACGTGAGGCAATACTGACCCTACGACTTATCTTAGAAAATAGATTAAGGAAAGACAAACCTACATTTCTAGCATTTGTGGACTTAGAGATAGCTTTTGACAATGTTGACTTGAATACTCTCCTTCAAACTCTGAAGGTGGCAGGAGTAAAATACAGGGAGCGAAAGGCTATTTACAATTTGTACAGAAATCAGATGGCAGTTGTAAGAGTCGAGGGACATGTTGTAGCCTCTCCCCGATGTTATTCAATCTGTATATTGAACATGCAGTAAGGGAAACAAAACAAAAATTTGGAGTAGGTATTACAGTCCATGGAGAAGAAATAAAAACTTTGAAGTTCGCCGATGAAATTGTAATTCTGTCAGAGACAGCAAAGGACTTGGAAGAGCAGTTGAACGGAATGTACAGTGTCTTGAAAGGAGGATATAAGATGAACATCAACAAAAGCAAAACGCGGATAATGGAATGTAGTCGAATTAAGTCGGGTGATGCTGAGGGAATTAGATTAGGGAATGAGACACTTTAAGTAGTAAAGGAGTTTTGCTATTTGGGGAGCAAAATAACTGATGATGGTCGAAGTAGAGAGGATATAAAATGTAGACTGGCAATGGAAAGGAAAGCGTTTCTGAAGAAGAGAAATTTGTTAATATCGAGTACAGATTTAAGTGTCAGGAAGTCGTTTCTGAAAGTACTTGTATGGAGTGTAGCCATGTATGGAAGTGGAACATGGACCATAAATAGTTTGGACTTGAAGAGAATAGAAGCTTTCGAAATGTGGTGCTACAGAAGAATGCTGAAGATTAGATTGGTAGATCATATAACTAATGAGTAGTTATTGAATAGAATTGGGGAGAAGAGGAGTTTGTGGCACAACTTGACAAGAAGAAGGGACCGGTTGGTAGGACATGTTCTGAGGCATTAAGGGATCACAAATTTAGCATTGGAGGGCAGCGTGGAGGGTAAAAATCGTGGAGGGAGAGCAAAAGATGAATACACTAAGCAGATTCAGAAGGATGTAGGTTGCAGTAAGTACTGGGAGATGAAGAAGCTTGCACAGGATATAGTAGCATGGAGAGCTGCATCAAACCAGTCTCAGGGCTGAAGGCAACAACAACAACAAGTTCAAGGGGTCTGATTGACCTTAGATGTTACGTTTCATAGTGCTCAGTGCCATTTGACCATTTGACTTCACATTGCAGTCTTAATGTGCGTTTAATGTCACCGAAGGTTGATTTTACTGTTCTGAATCGGCACTACTAACAATCACTTCTTTTTCGATCACTTCACATTTCCCATGGAGCCATATCGCCTTCGCTTCCCTGCATTTCCTATTTATTTCAGTCCTAAGAGACTTGTATTTTTGTGTTTGTGTGTGAATTCGCAAGGGACCAAACTGCTTAGGTTATCGGTCCCCAGACTTACACACTACTTAAATTAACGTATGCTAAGAACATCACACACACTCATGCCCGAATGAGGACTAGAACCTCCGTCGGGAGGGGCCGAGGGCCCGTTACGTCATGGAAACATCACTGTTTCAGCACGCGAACTCATATTCGCTGCGGTTTGATTACACAAAATAGTAAATATTTCAAGTTTAGAAATGAAAATACCGAAACAATTAAGCATGCACAGAATCTAACATACAGCGCATTAAATATCTCTCCAAGAAACGTCCTTTAGTACGATTTGTTGTGGTAAACTGTGAAGTTGTAGGATAAAAAAGCTACCTACAGATTTTACCATGGAGTTTGCTTTTGATGTCATTTAGTAGTTGAATATAAAATGGGAAGACGGTACAGTTCTAAACGTTAGGCTAGATTGTGATATTGTCCCCACCCTCTGATATCTTGGTGGTGAGGGCAGACTGATCTGCAGCGTAGCCCGAGGTCTAGGTTAGTCCCGATCCACAGATGTCGCAGCCTTTCCCCGTATTGAAACTACGTGCCGTGACTGTGTAAAGTGTAGCACCATGAAGCCCCAGTCCAGTATTTATCAAACATGTTGGTGATGTACGTCACGTAATGGACGATGAAAAGTTAAACTATCGATCAATTCAGAGTTGATTTCCATCACCAACGTCCGTTAAGGTGTGACCCGTCACTGGCACGAATGTAACCCTGGATTCGCTGTGGCATTGAAGTAAACAAACCACCAAATGTGACAATGAGAAGCATATTGTCATGTCTCACAGAACAGATACATGCTGTGCTAGTTCATGATGGTTACCAATTAAGGGACCATAGATTCGTCAATGTGTTAGCAGCGTCAGGTTTTACCATGTAGTAACATTATCTTGAAGGCGATTCACAAAATGAGTATTCTTGTAAAAACGAATAGCTTCTCACATCTCTTTTCCTTGTTATTATTTCTCACTCTTCCTCAGAGCACTAATTTTATTCAAAGTGTATTCATTCTGACTTGTTTCTACGCGTTTCTGTTAGCAAATATTTGTTTCAATTATACAGGAACTTCCTTATCAGGAACTTATTTAGGTATGTAGTATGTAATACGACTGACACCACTAGAATACTCTTCCTCATTATTTAACGTGTAACTACAAACGGTTATACTTAATGTGCAGACACTCATGCAAGTCCAGCGAGCGCCGTAATTACTCTATCACAGCGTAACTAGGTAAATACGTTAATTCGTTAATTTAGGACCGATTTAAGATGGAAAAAATTAGTGCAAATTTTTGACACCAAGTTGAAACCTGGTGCTGTATAGCATCTCTTCGACATATTGAACAAATTATGGAAGTGGTTGTTAGTAATTAAATTAACATTATGGCTTTTTCACTTGGTTGAAAGATTTTGCCCACGCTCTGCTCCCAATCATTTTCATATGGCAGCGGAAAAGGAGGAAGAAGGGAAGGGGGAGAGGGAGCCCTGAGGAGCAGTGGGGAAGAAGGAGGGGTTAGATCTGGTAGGAGGGATAGATGGAAGGCACGAGGACATCATCCGGGAGGGGGAGTTGGCGGAAACCACCTTGGGCAACGATATGGAGCATGTGGAGATGGAGACCAGGCAGGACACTGTGGTAGAGGTGTGGCAGCAGACAAGGGTGGGAGAGGATGGGGGAAACCAAACGATGGGGGGATCCAGTCTTTGGGAGACAGATAGGATCCGCATTCATTCTAGGAACTGGAGGAGATGGGGGAAGGGAATCAGATCATAAGGGATCTGCATGGAGATGGATGCGATAAGTAAGGCGGAGTGCATGGCTCTCAAGGATTTGGAGGGTTTTATAGTAGATGAGGGGGTGGAGATCCAAGTGGGGTGGGCATAACATGGGATGGTGTGGCTGAGGGACTTATACGTATGTAGGATAGTTGAAAGGTCTCTGTTGGATTCCTTTCATGTTTAATTTCGTAAATCTGTTGTCATTTATGGAGTAAATTCCTC
The DNA here is from genome assembly GCF_021461385.2 of Schistocerca piceifrons. NCBI lineage: Eukaryota > Metazoa > Arthropoda > Insecta > Orthoptera > Acrididae > Schistocerca > Schistocerca piceifrons. The sequence continues at coordinate 360,865,194 of NC_060144.1, read as the reverse complement.
TTCTAAATTTACTGTGGCGTTTCTGACTATCTGGGAGGAGACTGAGTAGTGGAACGTGTTACTTTTACACGTAAACAAGAACGATCTGTCACACTATTACACTTTAAAACACAGTTTATATGTAATTCATGTCACACAGTCTCATACGGAACCTGCATCCGCTTTCTGTTATATACTGTATATGATAAGATACTGTCATCCCCCTTCCCTTCTGTGTGAGAGTATGAATGAGCAAATGTATTTGTAGTTGCATGCTTGAGGGTAGCAAACAAGCCTGTCTGCTAGAGAACAGTAGGACCAACGTCGGAACAGGTAGCTATGCTTCCTAAAAGCAAAGAGGTTTCTATCCTTAGTATGGTTCTGTCCGTCCGTTGTCATGTTGGTATAGGAAGCTGCCCCTCTGGCCACTTCCGTTTGTCTTTGTGAGCCACCCTGAGGAAGCACGCTCGGCAGTAGGCAGTTGCTGTGGGACCGTGGCGAGCGTCTGAAGTGGTAAGATCTCCGGCTAAGCGCGTGTCTGCTAAGTCCGTAGGACAATGGATTTGTTAAGTTCAGCCTAACTGAAAATTTAATCATCTTTATTTCGGGTTTAACTCTAAAATATCTAAGGTTACCTTAAATTGCAGCGTAGTGTAATTCTCATGTGAAGTTCGGATTATTTTGGGGTAGTTGGTTTGTCATTACTTTGCGAGTAAAGTGGAACCACGTGTTGATCAGTAACTCTAACTAAGTTCATCAATCTTAAATGTGAATGCTTGTGTGATTATAACGTCTCGTCTGGACAATATTTTACAATATAGCAACTTTTCTTTATGCTTTTCTTTATGTTCGACCCACGTGGAGTGTACTTTGCGAGACCGGTACCACGTGCTTATATAACTGTTTGACCCATCAGGTTAATAGTAAGACGTTAGTAACCAGTTCAAGGTTTTGCTTTTGTCAATTGCTTTTCGATCTAATGTATTTTAATTATCAAAATTATTGTGGAGTTGTACGCTTTGTGTAAACCAAATTGACCACGTGGAGCATGTGGTGTAATCATCAAAGTAGCCCTCAGCTATTCTTTTTGCGAAGACTTCACAAAGAGTTAATATGAATTTAGTATACCAGTGTGTGGTAATTACATGACGGACAGGATTGTGGTATGAACGTAATTTCTTTGGGTATAAAAACTGAATCTGTTGGTTGTGGTTAATTTCTTCTTGCTTATGTTTCAATGTTCTTCGTGAGTTATTTTATGAATGCAGTGTCGTATGCAGTCTCCCAATCTTGGCTCCATATTTTATGTGTTCCGTAAGATTACAATCTCACATTTTTCAATCGTAAATAAGGCACCAGCTCAGTTATAACTCACGTATAATATGCTGAAATTTCAATGAACAATCTTAAAATAAATTTCCAAATTTAAACTGAAAAAAAAAAAATCGGATTATTTTGGAGGTACTTAGTTTCTAGAATAGACAACAGGTGTGCATGTATGTGTGTGTAAATAACATGTGAACCCTATGCTGTCCTGACCTATACTTACACAAGGCATAATCCTATTCATTTTAGTGAATTAATAAGTAGCATTGGATTTATTAAAACGTAAGTGAACCACATTAGTGATGTGGATTTAAATATTATATTGTCAGTTCATTTAATTTTTTATTTTTTTTACATTGTCAAGTCATTTCACTTTTATTTTTTTTACATTGTCAAGTCATTTAAATTTTATTTTATATTGTCGATTCATCAAATATTTTTTATTAAAAAAAAAATATTAAGTCTCACTTTGTTCTTAAAAATTGTGAAAGACAATACTAAGTGGTATTATGTATGATATTGTGTAATCACATAAGGATGATGAAAAATTTCTGTGAATGCAGTTGAGAACGTGAAAGCGAACCGGCAAAACTCTTAAGAGACAGCGGGAGCAGCCGGACTAGTTGTAAACTGGCGGGTTTCCCAGCAGGACACGCTGTCAGCCTGGCCACTTTGGGAGCGCGACCGACAACAAAAGAAGGTACGCGGCAAACACTTTCCCTTGTACCTGGAGCTAATGGGCGGCCGCCCCGGGCGACCCTTCCTCGAGGCGCTGACCTGAGATGGGCGAGCGGTCCACCGCGCGGAAATCCATCTGCTGGCAACGCACCACACGCACGCGACCGTGACGAGACGGCCGCGGTGAAACAACACAAGGGGCGTGGAGCCTTTTGACAGGTACTGCCCAGAGAAACTTGCAGACGTCAACGACGCCTATCGACATTTCCTGATGGATGCCTACTGTCAAGCGACAGTAAATCATGGTTCGATGTTCTCTGGTCGCTAAGGGTGGCACAAAAGAAGAGCCATTAAGTGTCATCCTTGCCCAGGAATATCAAACCGGCGAGCCAATTGAGGATAACCCAAGAAGGTAACAACACAAAGGGCGTGGAGCCTTTTGACACATACTGTCCAGAGTAACTGGCAGACTTCAATGACGCCTATCAACATCTCCTGACGGATGACCACTGTCAAGCGACAGTAAATCATGGTTCGATGTTCTCTGGTCGCTAAGGGTGGCACAAAAGAAGAGCCATTAAGTGTCATCCTTGCCCAGGAATATCAACCTGGCGTGTCAATCGAGGATACCGCACGAATTTGAAAACACAAACATGGAACCAAATCGAGATGTACGTGACACAGACCACCAAGAGAAACTTCATGAGAGGGCAGAGACGGCGGGATTGCACGCAACAGATGGACAAAAATCCCTACAGACAGCTGCGGCGACGCACCCCCTTCCCCTCCCCTTATATTGTGCCTCGGAACAGTGGAACTAGTGAGTGTATCAGTGAACAGTGATTATACGGTTCTTAGTCCAGTGCATATACGTGTGTTTCTGTCAGAGAAACTCTGACTCGTGTGTTTTGCAGGAGTTCGATTTATTGGTGTTTATTAGACTGACTCTTGTATTTTGCAGGTGTTTTATTTATAGGTGTTTTTTTGTTTTAGATGTTGACTATTGTACTGTTTTATTTATCAATGTTTGTTTTTGTGTGATGTATTAGATTTGTGATATTTTGTTTCGTAAATTCATTGCTGTGGCATTGCTTCGTTTATCAGTCAGATAGCCTTTTATTCTCATTGAACTGTGATCGATTAGCCTTTGCATGGGGCATATTTACTGTGAGGAACCCCTTAAGGGTAACAATCACATAATTATTGTAGTTTCAATATAATGACACAGTGCTCATTGTTTGCTAGCTAATTGAAATATAGTAGAGTGATTAAATGAGTGCCACATAGTTATTTTAATTCTACAAATTATTAGTTTTATACGATATAGAATTTTTTTTGCGATAACCACTTTGCAAAACATGTTTTTCCTCTTATCATTTTGTTGCTTTTGCAGATTGTGCATTGTTATGTTCTACTTTTTAATACCGATGTTATTTGATGTTCTTTTTTTAATTGCTGTGGCACCTTTGCTATTCTCATAAATTTTGCTTGTTAATAAACAGTCATAAATTTTCCTGTGATCAGTTGGCTCTTGCAATGAGCAAATACTGGTGAACTCCATAAGGGTAACAACCAGAAATTGTTTTCATATTAATGACACAGGAAACATTGTTTTTACTTGCTGACCGAATTAGGTCTATACTACCTTTTAAATAGGTGTCACAGATTGTGTTCTTTTTTTTCTGTTTGAAATTGGTAGATTCTAAAGATGTGTTGAAATTATTGTGTTTTAGCAAGTAGATGGTGTCCTTTTGCCTTTTTTTTTACATTTTTGGTTTAAGTAGGGTGTGAGAAGCCTGCTTGGGAATGTCCTAGCATGGCCAGAAAATTCCCTGCACAGTCTTTTCCCGGAGTGTTGGGGTTATGAAAGGTCTCTGTTGGATTCCTTTCATGTTTAATTTCGTAAATCTGTTGTCATTTATGGAGTAAATTCCTCTTCTAAATTTACTGTGGCGTTTCTGACTATCTGGGAGGAGACTGAGTAGTGGAACGTGTTACTTTTACACGTAAACAAGAACGATCTGTCACACTATTACACTTTAAAACACAGTTTATATGTAATTCATGTCACACAGTCTCATACGGAACCTGCATCCGCTTTCTGTTATATACTGTATATGATAAGATACTGTCATCCCCCTTCCCTTCTGTGTGAGAGTATGAATGAGCAAATGTATTTGTAGTTGCATGCTTGAGGGTAGCAAACAAGCCTGTCTGCTAGAGAACAGTAGGACCAACGTCGGAACAGGTAGCTACGCTTCCTAAAAGCAAAGAGGTTTCTATCCTTAGTATGGTTCTGTCCGTCCATTGTCATGTTGGTATAGGAAGCTGCCCCTCTGGCCACTTCCGTTTGTCTTTGTGAGCCACCCTGAGGAAGCACGCTCGGCAGTAGGCAGTTGCTGTGGGACCGTGGCGAGCGTCTGAAGTGGTAAGATCTCCGGCTAAGCGCGTGTCTGCTAAGTCCGTAGGACAATGGATTTGTTAAGTTCAGCCTAACTGAAAATTTAATCATCTTTATTTCGGGTTTAACTCTAAAATATCTAAGGTTATCTTAAATTGCAGCGTAGTGTAATTCTCGTGTGAAGTTCGGATTATTTTGGGGTAGTTGGTTTGTCATTACTTTGCGAGTAAAGTGGAACCACGTGTTGATCAGTAACTCTAACTAAGTTCATCAATCTTAAATGTGAATGCTTGTGTGATTATAACGTCTCGTCTGGACAATATTTTACAATATAGCAACTTTTCTTTATGCTTTTCTTTATGTTCGACCCACGTGGAGTGTACTTTGCGAGACCGGTACCACGTGCTTATATAACTGTTTGACCCATCAGGTTAATAGTAAGACATTAGTAACCAGTTCAAGGTTTTGCTTTTGTCAATTGCTTTTCGATCTAATGTATTTTAATTATCAAAATTATTGTGGAGTTGTACGCTTTGTGTAAACCAAATTGACCACGTGGAGCATGTGGTGTAATCATCAAAGTAGCCCTCAGCTATTCTTTTTGCGAAGACTTCACAAAGAGTTAATATGAATTTAGTATACCAGTGTGTGGTAATTACTTGACGGACAGGATTGTGGTATGAACGTAATTTCTTTGGGTATAAAAACTGAATCTGTTGGTTGTGGTTAATTTCTTCTTGCTTATGTTTCAATGTTCTTCGTGAGTTATTTTATGAATGCAGTGTCGTATGCAGTCTCCCAATCTTGGCTCCATATTTTATGTGTTCCGTAAGATTACAATCTCACATTTTTCAATCGTAAATAAGGCACCAGCTCAGTTATAACTCACGTATAATATGCTGAAATTTCAATGAACAATCTTAAAATAAATTTCCAAATTTAAACTGATTTCTTTCTTTTTATTTAAATTCTCTTTATGTATATATATATATATTACCGGTTTTGTATGACTATTAAAAGAATATCATTAATGTTAGTCTGCTTGGTAAACCTAGACTAAATATCTGATGAAACAGTTGCCCAGTAATCCACGGTTAACGTCCCCAGACAGATCACGGCTTTTAACCCGCTTTTATTCTACTATTAGCACCCGATTTCAGCATACCAAATTCATGTAGCAATATTACAACCATCTCTGTCTCCTTAAACACCTCTCTGGTCGAACATCGGGATTAGACCCTACCACTATCCTACATACGTAAAGTCCCTCAGCCACACCATCCCATGTTATGCCCACCCCACTTGGATCTCCACCCCCTCATCTACTATAAAACCCTCCAAATCCTTGAGAGCCATGCACTCCGCCTTGCTTATCGCATCCATCTCCATGCAGATCCCTTATGATCCGATTCCCTTCCCCCATCTCCTCCAGTTCCTAGAATGAATGCGGATCCTATCTGTCTCCCATAGACTGGATCCCCCCATCGTTTGGTTTCCCCCATCCTCTCCCACCCTTGTCTGCTGCCACACCTCTACCACAGTGTCCTGCCTGGTCTCCATCTCCACATGCTCCATATCGTTGCCCAAGGTGATTTCCGCCAAATCCCCCTCCCGGATGATGTCCTCGTGCCTTCCATCTATCCCTCCTACCAGATCTAACCCCTCCTTCTTCCCCACTGCTCCTCAGGGCTCCCTCTCCCCCTTCCCTTCTTCCTCCTTTTCCGCTGCCATATGAAAATGATTGGGAGCAGAACGTGGGCAAAATCTTTCAACCAAGTGAAAAAGCCATAATGTTAATTCAATTACTAACAACCACTTCCATAATTTGTTCAATATGTCGAAGAGATGCTATACAGCACCAGGTTTTAACTTGGTGTCAAAAATTTGCACTAATTTTTTCCATCTTAAATCGGTCCTAAATTAACGAATTAACGTATTTACCTAGTTACGCTGTGATAGAGTAATTACGGCGCTCGCTGGACTTGCATGAGTGTCTGCACATTAAGTATAACCGTTTGTAGTTACACGTTAAATAATGAGGAAGAGTATTCTAGTGGTGTCAGTCGTATTACATACTAGATACCTAAATAAGTTCCTGATAAGGAAGTTCCTGGATTAGACCCTACCACTATCCTACATACGTATAAGTCCCTCAGCCACACCATCCCATGTTATGCCCACCCCACTTGGATCTCCGCCCCCTCATCTACTATAAAACCCTCCAAATCCTTGAGAGCCATGCACTCCGCCTTGCTTATCGCATCCATCTCCATGCAGATCCCTTATGATCTGATTCCCTTCCCCCATCTCCTCCAGTTCCTAGAATGAATGCGGATCCTATCTGTCTCCCATAGACTGGATCCCCCCATCGTTTGGTTTCCCCCATCCTCTCCCACCCTTGTCTGCTGCCACACCTCTACCACAGTGTCCTGCCTGGTCTCCATCTCCACATGCTCCATATCGTTGCCCAAGGTGGTTTCCGCCAACTCCCCCTCCCGGATGATGTCCTCGTGCCTTCCATCTATCCCTCCTACCAGATCTAACCCCTCCTTCTTCCCCACTGCTCCTCAATTATTGACACCAAGTTAAAACCTGGTGCTGTGTAGCATCTCTTCGACATATTGAACAAATTATGGAAGTGGTTGTTAATAACTAAATTAACATTATGGCTTTTTCACTTGGTTGAAAGATTTTGCCCACGTTCTGCTCCCAATCATTTTCATATGGCAGCGGAAAAGGAGGGAGAAGGGAAGGGGGAGAGGGAGCCCTGAGGAGCAGTGGGGAAGAAGCGGTTATACTTAATGTGCAGACACTCATGCAAGTCCAGCGAGCGCCGTAATTACTCTATCACAGCGTAACTAGGTAAATACGTTAATTCGTTAATTTAGGACCGATTTAAGATGGAAAAAATTAGTGCAAATTTTTGACACCAAGTTAAAACCTGGTGCTGTATAGCATCTCTTCGACATATTGAACAAATTATGGAAGTGGTTGTTAATAACTAAATTAACATTATGGCTTTTTCACTTGGTTGAAAGATTTTGCCCACGTTCTGCTCCCAATCATTTTCATATGGCAGCGGAAAAGGAGGAAGAAGGGAAGGGGGAGAGGGAGCCCTGAGGAGCAGTGGGGAAGAAGAAGGGGTTAGATCTGGTAGGAGGGATAGATGGAAGGCACGAGGACATCATCCGGGAGGGGGAGTTGGCGGAAACCACCTTGGGCAACGATATGGAGCATGTGGAGATGGAGACCAGGCAGGACACTGTGGTAGAGGTGTGGCAGCAGACAAGGGTGGGAGAGGATGGGGGAAACCAAACGATGGGGGGATCCAGTCTATGGGAGACAGATAGGATCCGCGTTCATTCTAGGAACTGGAGGAGATGGGGGAAGGGAATCAGATCATAAGGGATCTGCATGGAGATGGATGCGATAAGCAAGGCGGAGTGCATGGCTCTCAAGGATTTGGAGGGTTTTATAGTAGATGAGGGGGTGGAGATCCAAGTGGGGTGGGCATAACATGGGATGCTGTGGCATTGAAGTAAACAAACCACCAAATGTGACAATGAGAAGCATATTGTCATGTCTCACAGAACAGATACATGCTGTGCTAGTTCATGATGGTTACCAATTAAGGGACCATAGATTCGTCAATGTGTTAGCAGCGTCTAGTTTTACCATGTAGTAACATTATCTTGAAGGCGATTCACAAAATGGGTATTCTTGTAATAACGAATAGCTTCTCACATCTCTTTTCCTTTGTTATTATTTCTCACTCTTCCTCAGAGCACTAATTTTATTCAAAGTGTATTCATTCTGACTTGTTTCTACGCGTTTCTGTTAGCAAATATTTGTTTCAATTATACAGGAACTTCCTTATCAGGAACTTATTTAGGTATGTAGTATGTAATATGACTGACACCACTAGAATACTCTTCCTCATTATTTAACGTGTAACTACAAACGGTTATACTTAATGTGCAGACACTCATGCAAGTCCAGCGAGCGCCGTAACTACTCTATCACAGCGTAACTAGGTAAATACGTTAATTCGTTAATTTAGGACCAATTTAAGATGGAAAAAATTAGTGCAAATTTTTGACACCAAGTTAAAACCTGGTGCTGTATAGCATCTCTTCGACATATTGAACAAATTATGGAAGTGGTTGTTAATAACTAAATTAACATTATGGCTTTTTCACTTGGTTGAAAGATTTTGCCCACGTTCTGCTCCCAATCATTTTCATATGGCAGCGGAAAAGGAGGAAGAAGGGAAGGGGGAGAGGGAGCCCTGAGGAGCAGTGGGGAAGAAGGAGGGGTTAGATCTGGTAGGAGGGATAGATGGAAGGCACGAGGACATCATCCGGGAGGGGGAGTTGGCGGAAACCACCTTGGGCAACGATATGGAGCATGTGGAGATGGAGACCAGGCAGGACACTGTGGTAGAGGTGTGGCAGCAGACAAGGGTGGGAGAGGATGGGGGAAACCAAACGATGGGGGGATCCAGTCTATGGGAGACAGATAGGATCCGCATTCATTCTAGGAACTGGAGGAGATGGGGGAAGGGAATCAGATCATAAGGGATCTGCATGGAGATGGATGCAATAAGCAAGGCGGAGTGCATGGCTCTCAAGGATTTGGAGGGTTTTATAGTAGATGAGGAGGTGGAGATCCAAGTGGGGTGGGCATAACATGGGATGGTGTGGCTGAGGGACTTATACGTATGTAGGATAGTGGTATGGTCTAATCCCGATGTTCGACCAGAGAGGTGTTTAAGGAGACAGAGATGGTTGCACGCCGTGGCTTGGACTGAGGGGATGAGCTGTCCAGGAAAGGTAGTGGCCGAGGGTGATGCCTAGGTGCTTGAGGGTGGGAATGAGGGCAATGGGGTGGCCTTAGATAGTAAGGTGGAAATCTAGGAGGCAGGAGTAGGGGGTGGTGTGGCCTACAATGATTGCCTGGGTCTTGGGGTGATTGATCTTAAGGAGCCGTTGGTTGCACCATGCAGTGAATAGGTCAACGCTGGGAACTTTGGAGGGAGGGTGCAAGAGCAAGAAAGGTGGTGTCATCGTCATATTACTGGAGATGGGCAGGTGGTGGGGGCTGTGGCATGTCTTCCATGTACAAGAGGTAGAATAGAGGGGAAAGGACAGAGCCTTGAGGCATGCCAGCGAAGGGGTAGAAGGTGTAAGAGTTGGATTTGTCGATGGTAACATAGGAGAGGCAGTGAGAGAGGAAGGTGGCTATCAGGTGAACATTGTTGATGGGGAGGGCATAAGTCTGTAGTCTGAAGAGGAAGCTGGGATTTCATACACAGTCATAGGTGCGTTCAAGGTCAAGTGACATAAAGATAGGAGAGCGACGGGAATTGAGGTCTGTGGAAAGGAAGTGTGTCAGGTGGAGGAGGAATTCATCAGCAGAGAAGGAAGGTCGGAAGCCAGTTTGGGTCAAGGGAAGGAGGCGGTGCTGGTGGAGGTGGTGGTGAATGCAGCAGGTAAGGATGGACTTCAGGACCATACTGAAGACCGACATGAGATTCATGGGCAATAGGAGGAGGTGTTGGAAGGGGGTTTGGCATGTTTGGGAAACATAAGGATCTGGGAAGTCTTCCATAGGTGAAGGTAGAGGCCGGTAGAGAGGATGACATTATAGAGGGTGGCTAGGACTGTAAGGAAGGAGAGGGGGGCTTCTTTGAGGTGGCGGTATGTAATACGATCGTGACCTGGAGCCATGTTGCGATTTGTGTGTAGTGTGGTGACGATGTCTTGTGTGACAATGGGGGTGTTGAGATCAGATGGTGGTGTGGCTGCCTTGTGGGTGCTTTTTCTTTTCTTTATTGAATTTCAATTCCCCCCAAAGGGGGTGGGCTGGCAGCAGTTTAGTATGCCACTCTTCAGCCTATGGACTTTGTTAAAAAGATGAAGAGAATAAATAATAAAAACAGACGATAAAATCACTTAAAGAGTAACATGGCGAAAAAAAATCGTGGAACTTAAAACAAAGAACAGAGGGATGACAAAATACATACGAAGCAGACATGTAAAACAATATACAGACAATTAAAGAACACGGCGACAGTCTGGTTTCTGTTCGCAAAAAATATAAAATTCACACCTAGCGACAGCATGGGTTCTGTTCGCAACACAAGAAAGACGAACAACACTGAACAGTCACTGAAACACTGCACTAAAAAGTTGGCAAATGTGACATACCACAGCCGAGAGCAAGTGGGGGGAAAGCTGGATAGAGGATGGGAAAATAAAAAAGGGGGGGAAGGAGAGGAAAAGCGAAGGGGGGGAGGCAGGAAAGGAGCCGATGGAGGATGAGGACCCGTAAGAGGGGTGGGGGGTGCTGGGCAGACGCGACAGGGAGTGGGGAAGGCAGAAGAGGGGGATACAAAAGGACTCGGGGGGAGAAGGGAGGCAGGGAGAGGTTTGGTGGGGGGAAAACAAGATGGAAGTGGGGGAATAGGGAGCCCAGGGGAAGGACGGAGGAAAGGAGGGGGGAGTGAGGATCAGAGTTGATAGGATAGATGGAGGGAGAGAGGGCATCATCCGGGAGAGGGAGTTGATGGAAACCACCTTGGGAAAGGAGATGAAGCGTGTAGAGATGGAGGGTAAGGGGGACACAACAGTGAAGGCGTGGCAGGGGGCGGGGAAGGGTGAGGAGAAGAACAACCAGGGGGTGAGGGGGATCAAGACTGCGGGAGGTGTAGAGTATGTGCGTATGTTCGAGGAACAGGAGCAGATGGGGTAAAGGAATGAGGTCATAGAGGATCCGCGTGGGGACGGGAGGGATATACGGAAGATGAGGCGGAGTGCATAACGCTCAAGGATCTGGAGGGACTTATAGAATTTGGGGGGGGGGGGGTTGTGAGTGCTATAATGAGTCGCATTATATCTTCACAACCACTGCGGGTGCAATAGGTACGTGATTGTCGTGTATGCCTAGATTATACATTTAATGCTGACTCTAGAAACTTTTTAGATGGTTTTCGGTCAGATACGAGGGTCGTTCAATAAGTACCGCAAAACATTCACTTTCTCAGCCTATTTCGGATGAAAAAATGTGGAATTCGGTGTAGGATATCGTGCCAGACTCCAGCTTTAGCTCTTATAGTTCCATGAAATTCCGATTGGTGGCAGCACTATACGTAACCTTCAAAATGGCGTGTGTTATGTAGGGGGCGGTCTAAGCATAAACCTGTCATTGAGTTTTTCTAGCGGAAAGCCAGAGCATCGCAGATACATATACCCCCTTATAGAATGACTACGGAAACCTGGCAGTGAACAAAAGCATGGTTAGTAGTTGGCCGAGGCGTTTGTCATCCTCACAACAAGGTCGCGCAAACCTGTCCGATATCCAGCGTGCAGACCGGCCGCACGCAGCTGAGACTGTTGCAATGTTGGACCGTGCCGACACTCTCATTCGAGGTGACCGACAAATCACAATCAAACAACTCAGGGCAAGACTGAGTGTCTCTGTTGGTAATGCTCATACACTCATCCACCAGATGAAGTAGTCACAGGCGTGTGCCCACTGGCCTCCTCGCCGCCTAACGGAAGACTGCGATGAACAACGAAGGACCATCTGTGCGGAACTGCTTTCGCGGTACGAGCTAATAGTGACAATTTTTTGTCGAATATCTTCACAGACGATGGAACATGGTTTCTTTCAATCGGAAACAAAACCGCCCTTCATGCAGTGGCGTCAAACCACCTCTCCCCTGAGAAAATAGTTCAAAGCCACACGCTCAGCTGATAAAGTCATGGCTACAAACTTCTGACTCTGTGAAAGGATTACTCCGTTTGGTACCCTGACTAACAGTGCAGCGTTCTAGAGTATTGTACTACCCTTAGAAAATAGAAGAAACAACTTCAGCGTGTTCGTCGCCACAAACATGCAGAGAAACTTCTCCTTCTCCCTGACAACGCGAGACCTCACACAAGTCTGCACACAGAAAAGAAGCTTACAAAACTTGAGCCTGCGGCCTGGATCTCGCCTCTTCCGACTCCCTTGGTATAAATTTTCGTTCGTCTCTTCAGTCTACTTGTATTCGTCATAGACGTTTGAGGCTTGAAAAAGTCCGTGAAATCATATAGCTTAATTGCAAAACTATATTTACCTTATGGGTCCCCAAATTTATAGAAATGATGTTCTAAGTGTGCACTGCAGGATCGGTGTTGTTTGTAGTGTTAGGGTCATGACGTCTTTTTAGGCGCTGGTACGACTACGGCGATGTGGAGTTGAAACATAAACATCAACATTTATTAATGTTGCAGACAGTCAACATGGGCCTACACAAGGTAAGCAGGGCTTTACTCGTACAGCTGTTCTGTCAAAATAACTACAATAGTGCTGCTGTTCTTCGTCATTATCGTCATATTAGATAAATACGGGGAGTACCTCTTTCTGCACAGGGGTTCAAGAACATGAATCTTAAGTTTGAATTAACTGGTGATTTGGGAGCTGCTCCTGGGAGTATAAATTGTTCAGGAAGTTACCGTTTCCATGGCTGAAAATATTGTACGTCATGTGCGTCTCCAAGCAGTGCACTAATGTGTCACGAAAACCTAACACCGTCTTACCTGAGATGTTTCCGGCAGCAATAGAGCAGTATCTAGTGAGGTCCCAGGCTGTCAATGATGCAGATGGTCGTCACATTGAGCAACGTTTGTCACCTATGATACTAACATGGTACGCAATTAACAAATGTTACCCTCTCATGTGGTACTTAAAATGCGCCTCTTTCAATGGTTTGTTCGTTTTTTCTCTTCCGCATATCTTTACAAATATTTTCACAAGGTTTGATTCTCCTAAGATCATTCGTCTTGCGTGGGGGCCTTCACAAGTAGTGAAAATTTAATTATAACCGCCCTGTACTTTGAATAACTGAGACATACATGAATTGGTAAAAACAAACTTATAAGAACTGTAATTTTAAGAAGAGGAATAAAGGATGGGATAGAATAGAGTATAGAACTGATATCGGTCCTACCACCTTTACTTCGAGAGGTCGAGCTAATAACGAACGGTCGTTTTTAATTTTCATATTTACCGTGTTCATCTCATGTGTTGTAGCTGAAACTGTTTGCTGTGTTTAGCTGCAATAGTTACAAGGGGCGTTCAATAACTAATGCAACACATTTAATTTCTGAAAGCAGAGAGGTTTTATTCAGGATTCCAATACACCACACTATTCCCCACTCTTCTGGCCACAAAACCCTTCATTTCAACATAATCTCCGTTCACTGCGACGACATTACGCAGTCTGTCTGAGCCAGCGTCTTGTTCAATCAGTAACCTCCTTATCATCCACGTAGTACTGCCCGCGTTGCGCACCCTTTACACGGTCAAACAGACTTGCGGGAGTCCTTGCGTTGTCGTGGTGAAGAAGTTCATTTGTGTTTGGTGGCTACGAAGAAGCTGAAGCCATTAATCAATTTCCTGATGATAGCCAAATACAAATGGTTCAAATGGCTCTGAGCACTATGGGACTTAACTTCTGAGGTCATTAGTCCCCTAGAACTTAGAACTACTTAAACCTAACTAACCTAAGGACACCAAACACATCCATGCCCGAGGCTGGATTCGAACCGGCGACCGTAGCGGTCGCGCGGTTCAAGACTGTAGCGCCTAGAACCGCTCGGCCATCCCGGCTGGCAGTAAAATACAATTCAGAGTTGATTGCTACACTATTAGGGAGGATATTAGACACGATAGCACTTCAGATTCCCGGAAGACCGTCACCATAACATTACCGGCAGGGACTGCACCCTAACTTTTTCTTCAGTGGAGAGATGGTGTGGTCCCAATCCTTGGATTGCCACTTTCTTTCCGGTTCGAAGTGATGAACCCATGTTTCAAACGCGTGTGATAATATTGGACTAAAAACCATCTCGATCAGCCCCGTAACGTGCAAGAAATTCCGCACAGATCGTTCTTCGTTCCTCTTTGTAGTCTTGTGTTACGCCGCGAGGAAACCAGCGGGCGCACACCTCTGAGTACCACAAATGGGGGCGAGTGTGTCAACACTACCAGTAGGTACGTCCGGTTGACAGCGACGTATTTGACTGTGATTTGTCGATCACCACGAAGGAGAGTGTACGCACGTTCCAACATTGCAGGAGTCACAGCAGTGTGCGGCCGGCCGGCATGAGCGAGACTGAACATCGCCGTCATGTTGCGATAGTGACAAACACCCCGCCCAACGACTCTGTGTGCTCTTGTATAGTGACAGTTCTCCATAGCTGTACTGCAAACGCCCTTGAATATCTGCGACTGTCTGGGTTTCCGCTAGAATAATCTCAGCGACAGCTCTGCTTGAAACGCACCGCTATCGCAGACGCCATTTTGACGTCTAGGAATAGCGCCACCACGAGTCGGAAGTTACTGAAAATGTATGGGCTGAAGCGGCAATATTTCACATGTCCTACAACAAATTCCGCATTTCTTCAAATGAAACCGGCTGAGGAAAGAAGAGTGTCGCATTACTGAATACTCCTCGTATTTACATCCCGTTGCCTTCACTTTTCAGATGTAGCTTTGTTTATCCTAAATGTTGTAGAGTAACTCGGTTGGTCTGTTTAGTTGTAATATGTGCAATTTTACGTAAACTATGTTTAGAATTATTAATATGTAAAACTAATACATAGGCATATATACGGGTTTATAGCGGCAGCTTGGTACAATAACTAGTCACTTTCTATACAAGACGATAGGCCGTCTGTTAAGTAGCGGACGATGTTCCTGGCTGTTGAGCAGAAAGATAAAAGAAACCGCCTCTTGCACACTGATCACGTCGCCAGCTTACCTCCGCCCGGGACTTTGCTTTCCGATGGCGCACATCCGGCCGGCAAACAGCTGCCCCACTCCGTGGGCGATGTCGTCACTCCCGGGGACAGAGGTCCCCTAGCCAGCGGTCCGCGCTTAATCCGGGCTCATCCTCCAAGACGGTCCTACAAGGTGCAGGCATGTCTAAGGTCCCCCGGGGACGCTCGACTCAATTAACTGGGGCAGGCGACGGAGAGGGAAACAGTTAGCTCGTCAGCTAATCCACGGCCGTCGCCACTGCTGCTGCTGCTGCTGCTGTTACTGCCGCGTGCCAATCTCGCTAGATATTACCCCGGCTCCCCCTCCCGAGTCGCCTCTCGGCCCATTCTCAGTTCCGGGTCCGCAGCGTTGGCAGGCAATTACCCACAAACGGTCGGGCGTCATCTCGCCGGCACGACGTCACCGCTACGTCACCGACAGACCCCAGCGCCTGATTGCGCGCCTTTCAGGAGGCCGCCAAGTTCCGCCAGCCGGCGCGGAGGAGCTTGATCGCCAAGTGGCGAACGAACTGGGGGGAAAATGATTGCCAGCTGAGAATTCTTCCGTAGAAATTCTGAAGCGAACCTCTCAAAAGAGATCGAAATGAGAAGCTTTTCATGAAATATTTGCTTGACGTGGAAATACAATACATGTAATGAGGTTGTAACTATCTGGTATCATGTTCCTTGAAAACATGAGGGAAAAGGGAGTGTCCGCTACTATACATCCGGTCTCAGCCTTGACAGCATAAGCCCATCGAATTCTTCCCTACTTGCCGGGTGTTCTTAACTAATTATTTAAGAAACTAAGGAGATGTATAGTTTTTACAAAAGGCAAATAAAGAAGGTCATCACTCAAATACCAATA
This sequence comes from Schistocerca piceifrons, assembly GCF_021461385.2. Lineage (NCBI taxonomy): Eukaryota > Metazoa > Arthropoda > Insecta > Orthoptera > Acrididae > Schistocerca > Schistocerca piceifrons. The sequence continues at coordinate 360,849,134 of NC_060144.1, read as the reverse complement.
TTTTAGAAACAACAACGTCCACATTTTTGAGGACAGCCTTCACTAAAAGACGGTTATATCCAAGAATCCACTGCAGAATAGGGATGGTAAAATCTGGCCGGTTAATGCAGATGTCTTAGTTCTGGATAACCGTAACTTCTCAGTATAGGCTTGGTCTTTGTTACAATAACATGTCCGGCTTCTAAAAACAGTTAATGACGTATCTACGTAAGCAACAGTAATGCCTTCCTCTGTACATGAATGCACTTCACCTCATTACTTCCCTCTTTCCCCCTCCTTAAGTCTCCCTTGCCCAAAACTCGCTATACTAGTAAACCTCTACTTTACACACCAAGATATTAATGTACATCTGCACAAATCTTCATTACTATTGCCAATTTTTCTCATGTTTATCATTATTATTTGATTTTGCTTTTTTACTGTTATTATTATTGCTTTTATCATAATTTGTATGTATAGCACCTGTTGTAAAAATACTGCCAGTATTTACTTTATTAGGTCTTAGTCATTACTCTTTACTCACATTGTCACTGGAGTAATCCAATTTTCTTATTTAAACTATTGTCATGATGTAACTCTGAAATGTGTGAAATGCTGCATGTGCGGAACACTAGTCCAATGTAAGAGAGGGCCTGATGGCCCTAATCCGATCAGGTTAAATAAATAAATAAAATAGATATATAATTTGTTCTTCATGTTTTACTGTTTGCCAGGTAAGAGAACCGGTATGCTAAACTTTTTCGTTTATTTAAAACTTCTCTTAAAAACCGTATCATTCATTCTAACCCATTAAAAAAACGAGCACTCATATCTTACAAAAAGCTGATTAGTTGTCTGTCGTATCAATGAAATTATTATATAGAAAGTTTATTATGGTCACAGTAATAAATTAAAATCTCGACAATTCATTGACAGTTTGTAATAGAAACAGGAAGTAGCTGAATTGTTGCCTGCGTCTATTTGATATATCTCTGTCTGCTTGTAGCCCTCAGAAACGGACATTTTAACACGAAAAGTAGACATCTCCAACCTCATTTCGCAACGCTGAAATAACTGTATTACGGTCAATTAATATGATTTTTGAGATGAGTGTCCCAAAATTAAGAGTCAGTAGAAGAAAAGGAAGGAAAAATTCAGGATGTGTTAGGTGACGATCAGTTTGGCTTTAGGAAACGCAAAGAAAGGCTCCTGAGAGGCAACTCTGACGTTGCGGTTGGTAATGGAAGAGAGAGTAAAGAAAAATCAAGGCACATTCATACATTTGTCGACCCGGAAAAAGCATACTACAATGTGAACTGTTGCAATAGGATTGAAACTTTGAGAAAAACGGGGGTAATCTATAGGTACAGACTTGTAAGATACAATATGTGCAAGTGCCAAGAGGGAACACTAAGAATGGAACACCAAGAACGAAATGCTGGGACTAAGAAGGGTGTAAGCTATGTAATCTCTCGTCAGTACTATTCAATCTATACATCGAAGAAGCAATGACGGAAACAAAAGAAAGGTTCAAGAGTAGAATTAAAGTTCAAGGTAAAAGAATATCGATGATAAGATTCGCTGATGACATTGCCATACTCAGTGAAAATGAAGAAGAACTGCAAGACCTGCTGAGTGGAATGAACAGACTGAAGAGTACATATTACGGATTGATAGTCAATGGAAGTGTGGTGTCACCGCCAGACACCACACTTGCTAGGTGGTAGCCTTTAAATCGGCCGCGGTCCGTTAGTATACGTCGGACCCGCGTGTCGCCACTATCAGTGACTGCAGACCGAGCGCCGCCACACGGCAGGTCTAGAGAGACTTCCTAGCACTCGCCCCAGTTGTACAACCGACTTTGCTAGCAATGGTTCACTGACAAAATACGCTCTCATTTGCCGAGACGATAGTTAGCATAGCCTTCAGCTACGTCATTTGCTACGACCTAGCAAGGCGCCATGTTCAGTTACTATTGATATTGTAAATAATGTGCAGACAGGAGCTGCGTTCAACATTAATGGATTAAAGTTAAGTATTCCACCATCTGCGTCCGTTTTTCTAAGTTCTAATTTCCTTGTCCTGTTCCAGATCTCACGCCAGCCTGCGTGAGCTAAAAGGCGTGCCTTTCGGCTTCCTCTAAATTTAGTGGGTTGGTCTCCTGCCAATCCACAACAGGAAGAAAGACGGAAGTAATGATAAAAAGCAGAAATGAGAACAATGAGAAACTTAATATCAGGATTGATGACCACGAAGTAGATGAAGTTAGGGAATTCTGCTGCCTATGCACCAAAATAACCCACGATGGACGGAGGACATGACAAGCAGAATAGTACAGGCGAAACGGGCATTCCCGGCCAAGAGAAGTCTAATAGTATCAGGCATAGGCCTTGAGGAAGAAATGTTTGAGAACGTACGTTTGGAACACAGGACTGTATGATAGTGAAACATGGACTGTGGGAAAACCGGATCAGACGTAAATTCAAGTATTTCAGATGTAGTGCTACAGAAGAATGTTATAAATAAGATGGGCTGATAAGGTAAGGATTGAAGAGAATTTCCGTAGAATCAGCGATGAAAAGAATATGTGGAAAACACTGACAAGAAGGACGGAGAGAATGATAGGCCAGCTGTTAAGACGCCAGGGACTAACATCCATGGTAATAGAGGAAGCTAGGAGGGTATAAAATCTAGAGAAGGACCGAGGTTGGGGTACATCCGTCACTTAACTGAGGACGTAAGTTACAAGTGCTCAAGTGCTACTTTGAGATGAAGAGAGTGACACAGATGCGAACTCCTCCCGGGAAGACCGATGTCTGATGACAAAAAAGTGTGGTTTATAGTATTTAACTGGTCAGCGAACAGTGGACATACTAAGTTTTCTTTTATTTATCTATTTAATACATTGATTTTAATTGTATTGAAAGGTACTACACGAATGTCTGAGGAAGCTTTAAAGTTTTTCAGTCTATGTTCGATGTCTGATTTTACTACCGGAAATAACAGCAATAAAAATCTAAAATGGTTTTTTTCACAGAATATTTTGTGCAGTTTTTAACGGCAGTTGATACGGACCCACGTAACCGAAAACCGGTTGTTTCAGCGATAAACACCATCCCTACTACTGACAATCATTAGCAAACTACTGACATTGAAGGTAAGCAGATACTGTCTGTAACTTCCAAGCAAGTAGTGGTTACGGAGTTGCGGACATTCTGCTCTGTTACTCTGGAAGGTGAGTTTAACCTTTACGCTGCACACACTTTTAGGGGAAAGCTTTACAGATAAACGACAGACACCAAACAGAGATCAGAGTGATCACTGCATTCTTAACAGTTCGATTGAGGTGATGAAGGAGATTGGTTACAATGTATTTGCGGTCTACCATTAGGATAGTAGGATAATGGAGTCAGTTAAGAGATTTCTCCCTCCATCCACCCTCTAAGGTGACTTGCAACATCAACCGAGCTCTACCACATTCCTGCCTTAAGTAGTTGCTTGCTTCACATTAAAAGGCGACGGTTTTTCGTGAGCGTCTGAGGTAATGAATGGTATAACTGTAACGTGACTCTAGACGGAAAGAGTCTAGGGTCGAATGCGATAACAGTTGGATATTTACGAAAGTGCAATTTCCAAACAAAGAGAAGGGGGCATGATGACCGCGCCATTAACTTTTATGGTCCCGTACAGACTAGTACTCACCATCCTTCCAACCTCAAGAAATTGATCTCTTTCCAACTGCTGAGAGAGTCAGTGGTCAGTCTGTACCCGCTGATATACAGAAAGCAGATAAGGCCCGGCCAACGGCGTTGTCGCAGTGGTAACACCGATTCCCGTCCGATCACCGAAGTTAAGCGCTGTCGGGTTGGGCTAGCACTTGGATGGGTGACCATCCGGCCTGCCGAGCAGTGTTGACAAGCGGGGTGCACTCAGCACTTGTGAGGCAAACTGAAGAGCTGCTTGATTGGGAAGTAGCAGCTCCGGCCTCGGAAACTGACATACGGCCGGGAGAGCGGTGTGCTGACCAAATGCCCCTATATATCCGCATCCAGAGAAGCCTGTGGTCTGAGGATGACATGACGGCCAGGCGATACCTTTGGGCCTTCATGGCCTGTGCGGGAGGAATTTAGTTTTAGTTGTAGATATTGAATCCTTTCTTCAGAGGTCTTCCATTCCGTCTAGGTGACATACGGTGCTACGGAGGACATTTTCTGTATGAAGGCACAACCGGCTACTAATGGTTGTTGCCATTTTGGAGAAAGAACTGAGTTCTTTCTTGGTGATTGTATCATATATCTGCGTTACTGTTCTGCAGTTCATAAGGTCTCCGCTTAAGATTTATTCTTTATTCTCAAAATTTTCTTTGAGACGGCATTCTGCATATAAAATTATACAGATGTCAAAGTAAAATTACTATTAGAAATAAAATCCACCCATAGTGTTAGTTATAACGAAGGGATAAGTATTCAGTACGAATCTTGCTTTAATTAATCTGAAACTCCTTTGTTGTTATTTAACCACGTGCGAACGCTTATGCAGAAGTCTGGCCACTTCGCGAGGCGGTAAGTTACAGTGTCACAAAGTGTTGATGATATGTAACTATAGTGAATCAGAGGTGTGATGATTAAGAGACTAGCAGGAAAGATTTTTAAATCAGGCAGTTCGAAATATAAACGTTTCACTGTAACTTCCACTACTAATACTAAGAATAAAAGTAACTGATTACGCAATTAAGTGATGTTTCATGATTGCATACTAATCAAGTTGATATGACTTACGGGTGTTCTCAACAACAGGCTCCAGTAAATGTAAATGTCGTGAGCTAGCGTTCTAAACACTTGTGGTTGTATTCCCGTAGGTCGATACTGTGTGTCGGAGCGTCGAGATACTTTTATGCATGAGAGATAGGACGAAATAGACCATCACTTCTCTCGGCAGACGAGTCCCGTGAAATGTCAACAGTCGCGGACCTCTTGGGAATTTCTTGCTTGCGACTTGCACCGAACTTCCGTAAAGTACTGCCGATCGTAAATATTGCTTTCTGACTGAAACTATCTGGAAGGAAAGATATATTAAAAGTCTTTGTTATTCGGTGCCACGAAATTTATAAAGTTATATAAGGGTCACTATTTTGAAACTCTGCCTTATCCACCATTGAATCGCAGAAGTTTGAAATTTGGCTCGGGGATACCTACAGCTTTCCTCTGTAATTGTGCAAAAGCGTGGCTCCCTTCGACGTCAGCCTCTGGCTCAGTGACGCTTCAGACAGCAAGGTGTTGACACAGGCAAGAAAAAAGGCCATATTTCAAAAGATAATTTGTCATATAAATTGATTAAAGAAGTCATACTGACACCAAACAACACCACAATTCTGCTCACCGCCACCATGAAGTTGTTGCACGATGGGAAGGTCATTATACCCTCCCATAATAAGAATTCTGTTATTCTGTTTCTAACCTAATTTGATACATTGCTGGAGATTACAACAATGAATTATGTGCTTTCTTTTTCCCTCTAGCTTGATCAACAGCGTGGGGTGGGAACCATTTCGTTGATCTCTGTGGTTTGGAGGCAGCGGTAAATCACTGTGCGCATTATGAAAACTGTTAGCATACAGGAAATCTACCTCTAAAATTGATCCTATTTCAGAACCTGCCTTACAAAAGAGATTTTACTCAATCGATTCTTGTCAATAAAACTCCTCAGAGTAAACATGTTTTCCAATTTAGCCAATACTTTCGTGTTATTGTTTAACTTTTTAACTACGTTAATTAAATTTTCTTTTACGTTAACTCTTCTTATTGCTTCCCATAATTTTATTTTAGGGACGTATACATTCTGCTATCGACAAAGCTCATGTATACCCTTTTGTGATTATTTGGGAATGATATCAAGGTATGATTTTTCCTTTCCCAAAACCACTTTCCTCTTCATTTAAAGCCGTCGCACATTTTCTATCGTCTTACTCAAAATACTGGAGGAAAGCCTAGCTGTTGGTGGGACAACACTTATTCTCGTATAATCTGTACGTACCCTCTTACCACCTTTTTCGTTTTTCCAGGAAATAAATGATAAATTCCGCTTCATAGGTAGATCGCATCACGCCTCTATTTTCCCTAAAAGTTTCGGTAGAGATCTTATCACTAAACTTCATCCACACTGCAGAAGTTCCATTTGTATTTTTTTTGGTCTTTGTTTATTTTTGGTTTAAGAAGTGCTGCTTTCATGTACTCACCCTTTATTTCGACATTGTGTTCTTCTAAGATCTTAACTGACCGATCTCCTTTGTGACCATGCCTATGTTCCTGACACAACTTTGAAAAAGTCCTCTCCGGTTTTGAGTAGTAACTTTTTTATAACGTCTTAACATTCACTGTAATTTCTCATTTTTTAGTAAACTTCCGTACTCAGCAGACATGTTAGATCCTATTGTCCCATTTATGTTTCTGCACAGCCTATCCCAACGTTCATTCCTCTTCACCCTGACATTAATTTCTACCAATTCTTCGATCTTGACACATAAGTCTATGGATTCCGATGTATTGTCACTGAACTATTTATATCTGCTTTTTTAATTCTCCAGAATCAGGTCTTACAGCTCACTGGAAAAAGATTCTGTATATGTTTTTATCGTCCCAAGGACTTCTCTTAGCGCTTCCCAAGAGATTCAGGTATCTGTGTATAGTTGTTGGATCTTCTATCCTTTCTACGTCCATTTTATTCTCGAACCAATTTTGATGCTATATTGCCTAAGTCCTGTGGTCTAGTGGTTGCGTCATTAGATGGCACTCAAATCGTCCAGAAGTCGAACCCAGATACTGTTTATACTTTGAATAAGAATCATCAGCAATGGCTCCCGAAGACTTGCAGCATAAGAAGTCACCGTCGTTCTGCCAACGTCCTTGTCAAAGAGGGCGGACAAATCGACGGAGTTTCAGGGCAGTTTATAGCCCTTGGGTTGCGATACTGGTGCTAAAAGATGGAAGAATCAGCGGTGATCGAATGCACGAGGATGCAGAAGGCAATGGAAACAACTGCATTAAACACACATAATGTGTATCCACAGGATCTGTGTCCTGTTAGTGCAAAAGTGCTATGATTAACTTTCCACTGGTAAAAGACTCCTGCCTGATCCCCCTCTCGGATCTCTGGAGAGGACTACATAGACAGAGGTGACCATAAGAAAAAGACTGAATAACTAACGAACGAATAACAGTATACCAGTTCGTGCAAAGAACACCAGAAGTTTGCACGTAGTGAGAAAGGTATACAATCTGAACAGTGAAATATTAAGGTTCATTGATGATATAGTGCCAGTCAGTGAAGTGAAATGCATAGGCAACAGTTATTTCAGGTAAGACGAATAGAGAGCAGCACCAGAAACATCACCAGGATATGGAATAACGGTAGTGGGATTCGTTATGCTTAGAGAAATAGGAAAGAGTGTGTGCTACTATAAACAGTTTAAAGAAAGGGTTGTTTTCATCAGATTCGACGGCGAACCAACGCCGACGACAGTTCAGGTATTCATGCCGACGTGTCAGGCAGAGATGAAAACATATGTGAGAATATTGAACAGACAATTCATTACGGAATGAAAGAGTTATACAAAACAATTCAATAATCGTGACGGTTAGAACGAGTTGTTGGGGAAGGACTAGAAGAAAGGGTTACTGGATAATACGGGTTTGGTAGAAGTAATGAGGGGAGAAATGCTAATTGAGTTCTGCAATAAATACCTGACGTTAATAGTGAATACACTGTTCAAGAACCACAAGATTGTGTCATTCATGCTTGGATGGCTCAATCGGTAGAGAACTCGCCCGAGAAAGGCAAAGGTTCCATGTACGAGACCCGTTGCGGCACATAGTTACGGTCTGATAGAAAATTTCAGTTAAGAATGAAAATTCAATCAGGCAGTCTCCTATTATCAAATATCGACGTCAGCCCGCCCGGTTAGCCGTGCGTTCTTACGCACTGCTTCCCGGATTGGGAAGGAGCGCTTGGTCCCCGGCACGAATCCGCCCGGCGGACTTGTGTCGACGTCCGGTGAGCCGGCCAGTCTGTGGATGGTCTTTGGGAAGTTTTCCATCTGCCTCGGGGAATGCGGGCTGGTTCCCCTTATTCCGTCTCAGCTACACTATGTCGACGATTGCTGGGCAAACAAGTTCTCCAATTACGCGTACACCATCATTACTCTACCACGCAAACATAGGGGTTACACTCGTCTGGTGGAAGTGTTTCTTTGAGATGGAGATATAGACAGTGAGAGGAATTCAAACGGTTTCAGGATGGAAAAGTAGGTATATTGAACCGTAAAATTACTACTGGTTCACCAAAGGTTATTATTCTCAATCAATACACAAAATGTAAAGTGGAAGTAGGTGCCAAGGAATAACTGGTGAAATTGCACACAATTTTCATTAACATTCTTTATTCAAATTTGGTGCAAGACTTTACGATATTTAAAAAAAAACAGCAATCATTTAACAAATAAGTCACAATTTACGATAGGAAGTAATTTTAAAATGTTAAATTATTGCAAAAAATTTCACGGCAGTAAAAGGCAAGTACAGACAAGCAGTTTCACGTATACAACGCGAGGCTGTATAATATTTCAAGCCCAGCTAAATTACAGGTGAATTTCACTCCATTCATTAAATGGCGCAGAATCTAACTTGTCTGCAACATATAAAGACAATCTTGTTTACAAAAGTTCTCAAAATAAAATAAAAAACAAAAAAAATCGCATGAGTCATGCGCACGGGAGACACTCATAGTTAATAACATTAACATTTCCAAAATATATAAAAAAACCATTTTTACAAATTTTTGCCAGTTAATTTACGGCAAACACAGACGCTCGCCAGGTAGGACTTGCCAACTTTCACAACATTGTCCTTTCAAGGCACCAATTTCTACCCGTAATGAAATGGGAAACTTTTGCATGGCAAGAAAAAATACTAATAACCAACTACCTGTGTAAAACACATAAGCACCTTGGGTAAAAGCCTTAAAAAGTATTGAATTGGAAAAACACACAACAGTTATGGCTGACTAGAAACAATATAATAAAATCCACTAGAGCGTACATTAACAACCTTGCTCAAATTTACGTAAGTTACAGCTTACAGTTGAGCAGGAATTTGTTAGGCAATTGACTAGTTCTTACCACGAGACAAAAAGAATTTTTCTTCTTTCTTAGAGCACGTTTTACACGTAAGTCCAGTAATACTAGTTATGGCAGGCGAGGGAATGGATCAGGTCTTAGTGCCTTGCATTTTAAACAGCACAGTCATTGGTGCCTTAGATTTTCACAGACATGGCAGAGGCTAACAGGCGAATAAACCCGTAGGAAAGCTGGGAGGGGAAAGAAGCAATCCGAACCACGGATTTACTCTGACAAACGGACCACCCTTTCTAATATTACCATCTTCCCGCGGGTGGGCAGACGAGAATAAATGGCGGGAAACCCCCAAAAAATTTCGGCAGGTATAATTAACAAGAATAAGTAAATTGAATTCAATTAAACTTCATAAAATCTGCTAACAATCAATACTCAACTTCTGGTGCATTACGACTCCCAGGACTGAACCAACGCAGCACCACCAAATGCTCTGCCGAGCCGCCCGCTGCCAGTAGTTTCAACGGACGCAGGAAGGAGCGCCGATTTTCAGAACCTCCTCGCCGGTCGGCAGCATACGGCCGAACTGCAGATTTGGCCCCTTGCGCAACCACGCTCAGGAAGTTTTCTACCGCGACGAGCAGTTAACGCCCCATACGACGGAGCCGCTGCCCGCGTCGCTTACGCTGATGCCGCGGTCTGCGTGCTGTCCCCCCCTAGTACCGGCAGAGAAGTCGCTTCTTGATGCGCCGACTGCCAACTATCCACCAGAGCCCGTACAGCCACTTCTTAAACCCACGCGAACAGCCCACTTTTCCCCTTTCCCGCTAGTGGGAGACACCGAAGCCTTCGACTGCGACAATGGCGCCACCACCAGAAAACGGAGGGCGACTGCTTCACGCTTGGCGCTGCGGCGCGCTTTTCAAAGCTAACTTTACTACGGCTCATATATGATTTCAACACAACGCTCTTCCAAACACTGTCAGACTTCCTCACTTTGGAGCTGCGATGTCACCACAAAGCTGTTCTTCAGTTGTCCCGAGAGACAGGTGCGCTGACCATTTCGCTATGGTGAAGGCTGCTCCCGCCGGCCGGAGTGGCCGAGCGGTTCTAGGCACTACAGTCCGGAACCGCGTGACCGCTACGGTCGCAGGGTCGAATCCTGCCTCGGGCATGGATGTGTGTGATGTCAGTTCTAAGTTCTAGGGGACTGATGACCACAGTAGTTAAGTCCCATAGTGCTCAGAGCCATTTTAACCATTTTTGAACCAAGGCTGCTCCTATCTCATCCACTGCAGGTAAGGTGGACATGCCGCCTGTCGTAATCAGACAAGTGGGCTAGACCGTATCCGACGACCGGGGCCCACGATTAGCTCCCGTGGAACGCCAGAAACAGCGTGCTCCATACATTAAACTCATTCATAATTCGAGCTGTCGAACTCACGTGTTTCGTCAAATGGTTCAAATGGCTCTGAGCACTATGGGACTTAACTTCTGAGGTCATCAGTCCCCTAGAACTTAGAACTACTTAAACCTAACTAACCTAAGGACATCACACACATCCATGCCCGAGGGAGGATTCGAACCTGCGACCGTAGCGGTCTCGCGGTTCCAGACTGCAGCGCCTAGAACCGCTCGGCCACTCCGGCCGGCGTGTTTCGTCATGTGAGGAACTTAAGTAGTGGCTACTATTTAATTACGTCCTACACAAAACAGATATAAGTTTTACTGTCTACGAGAGTACTCAACAGCATTGTACATAACACGTCGCCAGCGATGTGGAAGTTGTTGGATTCCTTAAGGAGTGATAGTTGTGTTCATAGTTCCAAAGACGCGGACTGTTGCCCGACGAATCTCTGTGACAGTCCTCAAAAGAAAGCTACGAAGTGCTTCCTCCACGTTAATGACCAAGTTGAACTCACAAGGGCGCAAGTCCGGGGAGTGTGGCTAGTGGTGCAGCACTTCCCAGCACCATCGATCAAACAAATCAGTCGCAACCTTCGCCTTAGGCACCCGAGCATTCTCCTGTAAAATGATCTGCAGGAGCTGCAGAAACCGTCGCCACGTCTTTATCGAAGCTGTTCTTTTTGGAATACAGTTTGCAACCTGCTGAGAGAAAGAAGCGGAGACACTTTCTGCAGGATCCGCCCATAGTTTTGCTCGACAATGCTCGGGCGCCTTGTTCGACCAACATGGTTGGGATGTGCTGTACCATCCACCACACTCGATGGAATTAAGTCCTTGTCAGTTCAACGTGATTCCTAAATCGAAGGAAGCACTTCATGGTATTCGTTTCAGCTATGTTAAAGGGATCGTCTTACAATAGACGTATCTACTCGAACTGTCAACATAACTGGCTCTGCTAGGGGTATCCTACGACTTGCTCACGACTGGCATCGAGTTCTACACTGGTGAGTATTAAGAAAGACATGACAACTTTAAAACATGCACCTATTATGTATAAGTTGTAGGTAAATAGTTGCCACTATGAAAGTTCCAACCCTCGTACACGTACACCGGTGCTCTGCAATGAGGAGAGTGACAAATGAGCCTATTTATTGTACCTTGAATTAAAATATTTTCTCTTTGCATTCACACACCAAAAATGGGGCAAATGACTACTTCTACATTGTGTCATCTTGTTTAGGTGTTATGTCATTTACAAGATCGCTATGCAGTAGGAACGAGGTAACCTGAAAGATATTAGTAACTTCTGTGACGTTAGCGTTGCATTTTTAGAACCTTTCTTCACTAGTGTTTATCTGGTTTTTGCGTTACAAGCTTATGGATGCTGTCTTTGCTATCTGTAGATCTCAGTTTCTTTGTGTCGATTCTGGTAAACGTGGTGATTTTTCTCCGTTGGTGTCTCCTGGTGTTCCTTGAAAGAAAATTAATCTTCTTCTCTTACATATAGTGATCTGTACCTACAATCACGGTTTCTTTGCGATTTTCACAAGACGCATTTAGAGCTCATCAAGCATTGGGTTCCGGGACGTCCAAGTTACTTGTTGCTCAGACGTGTCCGAAGGCCGCTGATATCAGGATTGGGTTGAAAGTCTTGCAAAGTTATGTGAGTCTCTACCCACTTCTATTCCTGCTACAGCGAGAAGGATATTCTCCAACAGTTTCTTGGAATTTTCTTTCTTTACAGGTTTTGGCAATGAAACCCGCAACCAGGATGACCACATATTTATCGTTGTCTTACACATAATATCTTCCAGCTTCTGTCAAAGTTCATCTGCTCCGAATTCTAGTTTTTCGTTGACTGATAGACTGGCGTATGCGCTTATGTGATAGTGGAAATTTTTTTCATACTTCGAAAGGAGTGGATTTAGACATTGTTGTTAGAGGAGGAAAAGTACGTGACGTATTTTAGGAACGTTACGTCGACAACTTAAGTCGGCTCCTGCACAACTGCTAGATTTATCTTTGAGGATCCTATAAACCTACGACTGAAAGCAATGTTCATCAGCAAATCTTGTTTCCCAAATTGCAGCTATTACGTTGTGGTGATGTTCGAGAGCACAGCGGTAAAATATTTCAACTTTTCTATTACATTCTGTCGCCAGTGTAATTCACCTGAGTGCATTTGCATTTGCCGTTCATTATGCACTCTCAATTACGGTCCCTAACTCACGAAATCCAGAACTTTTCATTCCTCGACGTTATGCACTAGCTGCATTTAATGCAACAGGCTGAAAGTTATGTATACGTAATGGGATAGATGAGACTGAAGTTTAAAAGAATCGCCGAGAATAATTCATATAAAAAGTTGTAGGACAGTAAAGTACTGAGGGACGATGAGATGTATTTGATATACTCTAAAATTGTACATAATGCGATAGTGAATACCGAAATACGCAGTTTAATTAATGGGGAATGAACATCTGAAAAAGGTAATCATAGATATTAGCCGGAAAATATGGTACGAAAAAGTTAACTTCGAAGAAGTCTTGAGGAACGGATGAAATACGGCAAGTCGCCGATGGGAGAAGAGAGTTCAAAATTGTTCAGTCAAAGGCTGGAATACAGCAATATGTCAGGAATTAAATAAACAGGACTAAAGAAACACCATTTTTTGCCATATTTCATAAATTTTATTATGGTGAATACACAACATAGGTATTAGGTTGTAAGCCCATTTTCAAGCACATGGCTAACGCCAAAGATGATAATGCAAAGATAAACATGATTACATGGCCAAGATAGTCATCTTTAAGTTCTCAATCTATGTACCTAGGCATAATTTTCATTGAAAAAAAATCACTTTTAAAAGTAATTTTACGTTAAGCTAATGCCGATACATTGAGAAGTTGAGATGACTATGGTCGCCTTATCGTCATGTTTATCTTTGCATTATCATTTTCGGAATCAGTGACTCTCTTGAAAATGGGCTTGTGGCACGAAATCTAGCTTGTGCAGTAACCATAATGGAATTTCTGAAACAATGCAAAAATCAGTATTTGTTTAGTTAATTTACAGTGTTTCACCAAGAACCCACAGTTGGTTCAATTGAAATAAAATAAACAGGAAGCTCAGGGAAGCTCAGTGATCGTGGAAAAGACGGAAAAGACGAAACAGCCTTTGCTGAAGAAAAGGAATGCCGTCTGCTCTAAGAGTGAACTGGGAATTCTGCTGTGAATTCTGTAGAGAGAAGATAGGTGACAAAAGTACATTCAAGGCCTCTGTGAGAGGGAGGGGTTATCTGATGGTATAGTAGAAGAAGTGTGAGTCGATATGGAAGATATAAAGGATCCAGCATTAGAGTCAGAGTTCAACGGACCTTTGAAAGACTTGCAAATAAATGAGGCTCAAAGGTACAGACTTTCCTTACGAGTTTCTATTTTCGTGTGGGAAGAGAGAATCAAACCGCTTTACAAGTCTCTGTGTAGATTCTATGAGCCTGGAGATATATCATCAGACCTTCGGAAAAATACCATACGAACAATCCCGAAGACACGAAGGGCGGGAAACTGCGGTAACTCTCGAACACTCAGCTTAACAGGTTTCTGACAAGAATAACATAAATAAAATGGGATGAGGAACTGACGCTGTTTCTATTTAGGAAAGCTAAAGGCACCAGAGGGCAGTTATGACAGGAGAAGCAAAACTGAAGAAAAACAAGATCCGTTCGTCGATGTGTGGACCTAGAAAAAGTGTTTTATAAAGTAAAATGCTGCAAGATATCCTTAATTATTAAGAAAATAAGTGGAAGCACAAGAAAGATGGATAATACTTAATGCGTGTTATACCTTACAAGACACAGTAAGGATGGAGGACTAAGAAGGAAGGGAACGCATTATAAAGTGTTTCTAATGTGGGATTGAAATTCTGTGTGAAAGGATATCTATTACAAGAATCGTTGATGACTTGTATGTCCTCAGTGAAGGCGGAAAGTTACAGGACATAATGGATGTAATGAACAGTGTACTGACCAGATATTTTTGGATTGAGAGTAAACCCAATGGGGAAAAAGGTAATGAGGAGGAACAGGAATGAGTTTAGTCAGAAATGTACCCTCAGAATTGAGATCCATGAAGTAGAAGAAGTGAAGTAATTCTATCTTGGAAGCAAGAACAACATAACGAACAAAGTGAATAGGACATAAAATGCAGATTATCAAAGGCTTAGAGACCACTTCAGGCGAAAAGGGGACTTCGAGTATCGAACATCGGCCTTAACCTGATGAAGAAACGTCTGAGAATATACGTTTCGAGCACAAAACTGTGTGTTAGTAAATCATGAATTGTGAGAAAACTGGAAAAGAACTGAATCCAAGTTGAAGTGTATTGCTATATAAGGGTGTTGAAAACTGGGTGTCGTGATACGATAAGAAATGTGGAGCTCCTGCGCAGTAATGGCAGGGAAGGAGACGTACGGAGTTCGCTGTAAACAGGGAACATGATGGCATGTGCGTTATTATGTCAGGGAAGAGTTCCTATCAGACTAGAAGCAGTTCTAGAGGGTAAAATCAGCAGGGGAAGGCGCAAATCACTGAGGGCGTTGGGTGCAAGTGCTACTGTGAGGCGACGCGACTATCTCATAGGCAACTTCATCATCTGCGAAATAACTTAGGCTTCATGTAATGATAAATGCCGAGTAAACACTGTGTAGCATTCAAAGGAAAATTTTCTGTTGGTCTCGTATGGGACATACCATAGTCTTTAGACAGCTTTCCGTCCAGGAAAAGATTGTAGTGGGACGAAATTAAGCGTCACCCATCCACCAAAGTCAGCCCAGTTTGCAGGTGACTATAAGTTTAATTTAGTTTTGCTTATGTGTTTTCTTATTATTTATAATAGATGTGAATTATCTAAAAGTTTTGTATTTTTTTTATGTGTTTCATGTACGGAGAGATCGGCGCAACGAACGGGGACAGCATCTTCGTTGCCGCGACCAGAGAGGAAATTGCTGGCCGCTATACGTCGCGGGTCGACAGCCAAGGAGCAACAGAAGATCCTGGAACCGAGTTGTTGCGTCGTGTTTCTAAAAAATTAAAAATGAATTTTTATACTCTTTTTGTACAACAATGACATCAAATAGATCTTAATCTTATTGAAATGTTAGTCACTGTCTGTCAACGCTCAAGTTCACATCTGTATGTGTAGGAAGCTAGTAAAATAGTGTATGCTATTAAAGTTGAAACACGTGTCTTGAAGATTTATTTATGAAGAGTTATGTGAACGGATTAATAATATATTTGACAAGATTATTGATTCAGACAGCGTTGGCCAACACTTTGAATCTAAAAAGTTTATTTAATGTGTGATTCTGATATCGATTAGATCAAGATAACGTATGTCAATATAATTTCTGAGGAGAAACAAACGAAATTTAAATTCGGAAAAGTTACAAAAAACCCAATTGGCCCAAGTGATGTAATTCTTTGCACACGACTCAACGGATGTTTTACAGTTTCGTTCAAGAACCATCCTATAACAATTTAAAAGAATATGAATCATTTTTGAAGTGGGTTGTAACTGACGTAGGTGACGAAGTCTGCACATGGTCATACATATATCAAACGAAAACCTAAAATACGTCGTTACACAACACCGTGGCGACCTTAGAAACAGGACTTGTGTGCAACTAAGGCACACAGGTACGAAACGAAACATCAAGAGTCCTTCGGAAGTTAATGCGAGTTTTCGTGGAGCCTTCACCAGCCAGCGGCGACTTCGCGGGTGTGGGCATCTGACGGAGTGCAGCCAAGCAGTACGGTCACGCAGTTGTTCCACGAGAAGGCGCATCTGTTGGGCAGCAGCTGAACGCTGCAAACCCCGACAACCTTTTTTCTCCCTAAACTAATAGGCCCAGTACGTCAGCTGCGGGGCGTTCCTCCGGCTGGTATTAGAGGTGTTGCTGAGGGCTTCGCCTGTCTACGGCGGTGCCGGGCGTGGTTGCAGCCAGCGACGTTTCCGGTGTTCGACTCAGCGTCCTGCCGGTTGCGGAAGCGGGGTCGCAGCATCTCAGCGGCTGCATCGACGGCTGTTACATCTGCAGCCCATAGCAGCACACTAATCATCGAGAACTACAAATTACAATATTAGTGTCCGGTGAGTTTGTTTCAAGTTGGAAGTGGAGTGTTGTACATAGGAAGTGTGCTTTTACAGGATTGTTGATTCCAAGTCTGCGTGTGTAAATAGTTAATATTTTACAATAATGTCGGGAAGTGAAATGTCAGACGAAGAGCAATCTATGTCCGATAGGAGCATGAGATCCCTTTTTAGGGCGATCGCTAAATTAAAACAGTCTAACGAAGAATCTATGGCTAGATTAAAACAGTCTAACGAGGAATCTACTGCTAGATTAAAAGAGGAACTAAAACAGGAATTAAAACAGTCTAACGAGGAATCTACTGCTAGACTTAAAGGGGAGCTAACAAAATCAACAGACAGGTTGCAGGAATATCTTAATGAAACCAGTCGAGAATTAAGTGATAAAATAGAGTCTTCTAAAGTTGAAATGCAAGAAAAACTAGTAGGACTTAGTAATAAGATTGCTGATAATTGTAAAAGGTTAGAAGAATATATCCAGGAATCGCGCGAGGAAAAAGCTCGCATGCGAAACGATATTACTGACTTAACCGACAGACTAGATAGTGTCAATATCTTAGTTGTAAATGAAATACAGAAAAATAACGATATGTTACGAGATGAATCTTCTATGCCAACAGAAAATGTTCGCAGAGAATTATTGAAATCTATTAAAGAGGTCTCTACCAAACCTGTAGAGATTTCTTCAATAGATAATGTAGAATTAGAGACATTAACTCATCAAGTAGAAAAGGACCATACCGAAATCGAAAACATGAAATTTTTAATTACTGAAATATGCAGTAATCTTGAGACTGCCAAAGATAATAACATTGATGAAGGTACAGAGCGTTCATATCGTGAACACAGTGAAGAGTCGATATTAGCTAATCGCGTATCCAATACAGAAATGCGGATACAGGAAATTACGAAACGGTTATCGGAATTAGATAATAACGAGAACATTTCAGGTAGCAGAGGTAATAACATAATCAGAGACAACAGTCGCATCGAATTTGCTAGCACGGATGACAACAATATGAATAAGGCAATCATGGCAAGCCAATCCGATGCAACTCCGTCTCTGCCAGCTAAACAAAATCCGACTATTTCTCTCGCAGAATGTCTGGATGACATAACAACAAATTCAAATGTAGCAAGTCGATTTCCTGTATTCAAACCAGGAGGCGAACTGCACCCTATAATCTTTATAAAAGCTTTTGAAACATCATTATCTCCTAAATGGAGTAATGAAAAACGCATTCAATTTGTAATAGGACATTTAGAAGCAGAAGCTGCGGAATGGGCAGTACTGCATAGAAATGAATTCAGGGATTGGGATGATTTTGTTAAGCAGTTTAAACAAAATTATTGGTCAAGACGAAAACAACAACACTTAACTTTAGAGTTGTTAGCCCCTCCTCCATATTCTAAACGGTGGAGAGGTTATAGGAATTATTTTGAATGGAATTTAAACCGTGCTAAATTAATTGAAAGTCATCTAATGCGAGTCCTAATTAGTGGATTACCGTATTACATAAAGGAAAGAAAAATGTTATTCTACGAATTATACAAAACCTTAATAAGGGGGACGAAACAGTTAACACCCGGGGTGTGTAGTTATATTTTAACGACTTGTTGTATTGGAAAGCACAGAGGGAACACCAGAGATGGAAAATCTGCATTCCGAAAACTGTTGTGGACGAGTTAATTACTTATATTCATGAAGGTTACGGGCATTTTGGAATTCATAAATGTATTAAACATCTAATGAAGTATTATTATTTCAAAAATATGTCACGTATTGTGAGAAGTATTATTAGAGCTTGTGAAACCTGTCAAAAGGAGGATTCACACATGTGTTTGTTGTAATGGAATGTTGGTCCCAACATGTGAAACTGTATACTTTGAAACGAGCGAATACAGCAAGCGTTATACGCTGCCTCACCCGAAATTACTTTGTTAACTGGGGCATTCCTAAACGACTTATGTCTGACAACGGTAGTGCCTTTATTAGTCAAAGATTTCAAGATATGATAAGACAATATGGAATCAAACATATCTTAATTTCGAAATATCACCCTCAAAGTAATTTAGTAGAAAGAGTCATGAAAGAGTTAGGACGATTATGTAGAACTTATTGTGCACATAAACATACTCGGTGGGCCAAACTAATGCCTGAATTCGAAAAGATATTAAATGAATTGCCTCACCTAACGACGGGATGATCACCTATAGAAATTTTAGGCAAACGAATTATAGGTGAGCCTTTACTAGCTGCTTTACCTTGGCCACCAGTAAATGAGATCCAACAATGTATCCCAGACGAAAAGGTTTGCGAACAGATTGTAAAAAATGCCGAACGGAGAATTAAAAGTTATAATCAACAGGCTATAGAACTCTCATTTCAGGTAGGAGATCTTGTGTTAGTACGATCTCATCCTAAAAGTTCTAAGATCGATAAGGAATGTAGAAAATTCTTCTTTATCTTTGAAGGTCCATATGTTGTACATAAGATTGTACATCCCAAAGCATTACTCCTTATGGAACCTTCATCAGGTGTAATTAAAGGATTATATAGTGTTGATCAAATGAAACCCTTCATTTCTAAATAAGTTAATATTTAGTATATGTTACACACGGAAGAGCGTTCATAGTTTATTCATGTGAAGTTTTCGTGATAGTTACGTATTATTTTAAAGAATAGAACAGAAAGCTTAAACAAGTGTTCTACAATAATCTACTGGTACTTCAAAAAGAGAAAGATAACCCAAAGGGGGATTTATATGGAAGAAATTTTGCTCTTAGGTCAAAAGGAATTTTGCATATTTTAAATTTACTCGGATAGTAGGAACCAAAGGGGATGGTTAATAGTTTTAGGGACCATGGGCGTCCAGAGCTATATGGCTCACGAGAACATAGCAGAGTGCCTTTAATAGAGGTTTGCAATAGTGTTAATATAGAACACACCAAACGGGGCTCTCTCGCTTGTTTCTCCTAAATAAATGGCCATTACCCAACAAGGTGTCCGAAGGTAAAGAAAGCCGTGCCGAGATTCTAAAGAGAGTTTTGCTTGATTTCTTCTTGACCTCAGGCATAAATAAGGCATTAGGGAAGAGAATGACGTAAAGTAAATAGTACTATTAGTTATTGTGAGAAACTTATTAGTAATATACATTCTTGAGAAGAATAACTCTAGTAAATAAATGAAACTGAAACTAATCTATCACAATTTGAACGCTCTGTCCTAATGTATAACGTTAAAGAACGTACTAAATTAGTATTTATTAGCAACTATTAACTGAAGAGGAGCAATCTCCCTATATTCGGTTACGAATTACCATAATAGCACAATTAAGAGGAAATGATAAACAGTCACAACAATATCGTATTAAAAGGATTAAATCTATCTAATAGCAAGGACTCTAGGTTACGTAAAATGTGAGGAAAATGTATTAACAGTTAAATATTGTATATTGAACAGTTTAATTCCGGTTAAAACCTGACAAACTGAGCTTGTGGGTGGGGTATGTAGTGGGACGAAATTAAGCGTCACCCATCCACCAAAGTCAGCCCAGTTTGCAGGTGACTATAAGTTTAATTTAGTTTTGCTTATGTGTTTTCTTATTATTTATAATAGATGTGAATTATCTAAAAGTTTTGTATTTTTTTTATGTGTTTCATGTACGGAGAGATCGGCGCAACGAACGGGGACAGCATCTTCGTTGCCGCGACCAGAGAGGAAATTGCTGGCCGCTATACGTCGCGGGTCGACAGCCAAGGAGCAACAGAAGATCCTGGAACCGAGTTGTTGCGTCGTGTTTCTAAAAAATTAAAAATGAATTTTTATACTCTTTTTGTACAACAATGACATCAAATAGATCTTAATCTTATTGAAATGTTAGTCACTGTCTGTCAACGCTCAAGTTCACATCTGTATGTGTAGGAAGCTAGTAAAATAGTGTATGCTATTAAAGTTGAAACACGTGTCTTGAAGATTTATTTATGAAGAGTTATGTGAACGGATTAATAATATATTTGACAAGATTATTGATTCAGACAGCGTTGGCCAACACTTTGAATCTAAAAAGTTTATTTAATGTGTGATTCTGATATCGATTAGATCAAGATAACGTATGTCAATATAATTTCTGAGGAGAAACAAACGAAATTTAAATTCGGAAAAGTTACAAAAAACCCAATTGGCCCAAGTGATGTAATTCTTTGCACACGACTCAACGGATGTTTTACAGTTTCGTTCAAGAACCATCCTATAACAATTTAAAAGAATATGAATCATTTTTGAAGTGGGTTGTAACTGACGTAGGTGACGAAGTCTGCACATGGTCATACATATATCAAACGAAAACCTAAATACACGTCGTTACACCACAAGATGCTGCGAATTTTTAGTCAGATCTTTTTCAGTTTAGTCTCATATCCAGGTAGAAATACCAAAAGAACCTATTCTAGTTTCAGCGTTGGTTGAGTCACTGAATCGAAACTTTTGCTAAGGTCAGTTATATAAAATCAGCCTGGTTTCCTCTTTTCAAGTCACTGACTATTTCAAAAGAGACGCCGGTCAGTCAAGTTTCGCATGAATTACGTTTCTGGAACCTACACCAATATCCACTGAGAGTGTTATTAGGTTCCACTCTCAGAAAATGACGCTGTTTCTCTTACAAGGCGATACAATACAGGAAGTAGTTCTAAGGATTAGCTTTATTTGCGTTTATATATAAGGGTCTGAACTTCGCTCTTTGTTAAAGACGAGTTCTATGTTCTGTGGTAAATTGTGGTTGAGTGTAGAGCGAAATAACTCGCAAGGTACTGGTTTATTGCGTAGAATTAGGTCTACAACTTTGCTTCCGTATTTTATCTCCAAGTTCGAGATATTTTTTTCTGAAATACTCACAAAAAATTCACGATTCAAAGCACTAGCCACTTCTTTCAACCATATTTCGAGCAGTACACGAATCCTGTGGCGGAAGAACTGGGCGTATTTTGAGATGGTCCATGAATTGATACACTTCTCCATATGATTCTCTTGTTCAACTGACCGGAACTGATGGCTATGCAAACCTATCATTGATCGAAAAAGGTTGTGGTCAGAGGGAGCAATATCGGGAGAATAGAATAGCTGGGGTAGGACTTATCATTTCAGTGTTTCCAACCATGTTCTGACGTGTTTTGCGACATGAAGTCGAACATTGTCATGCTGCAAAGTCAACTTTTCAACTCTAACACTGTGTTGTGGCTCTTTGTCTTTCAATGCTCGGCTCAAACGATTCCATTTCTTTCGTTAACGATCTCTTGTCATCGTTTCCGTCGGTTTCAGTAACTTCGCAAATTTTCTCTTTTCCACCGCCTTGCTGGTCTTCGACTTCAAAGTCACCCTTCTTGAAAAGTTGAAACCTTTCGCTACACATTGTTTCATTAATAAAGTACCTCACCATATATACTACCCAGCATTTTATGAGCCTCAGTCGCAGCTTTCTTCATGTTAAAGCAGAAAATTAAAACTTCCCATAAATGAAAATACGTGCAATCGTAAGTAGATACAGTCAATAACTCTGTGATGCAGTCACACATCGACAAAATTTTGATATCTCTATGTTTACAAATGCCCAACTTGTTGCACGACACAACTTACCACCTGTACCACCACTTGCCGCTACTGTCATCTATTGCAAAACGGCTAAGCAAAGTTTTAGACCTAATTTACTAATGCATTTTCCACTTCTTTTAATAGGGTGTAAGAGGTTAATAGTCGATGCCGTTATAGCACGAAACGATTGTAATACCTGGCGTGTCTCGCTTTTCACAGTATCAAAGCCGATCCCTGAGCTGCATGAATTTAATGATACGTTCGCGAACGAACGTATGAAGCCGGCGCTCGGTGACAGCTCGACAGCGCAGGTGCTTGTTCGCTGAAGAGCGGCCGAGATTCCGGCGCCCCTGGCACGGTCGCCACACACCACGTACACGGCCCGCTCTAATTGGTCTCCCGTGTAGTCCGCCCCTAACACGCCGCTAGCGCTTCCCCACATTTCGAAACACCTCCGACTGCCATCCGCGCCTGATGCATGTACCACCCGTCACGCTCATTGCTGCAGGCACATCGAGATGCGGACCTCGGCTACGAAACACTATCTGCAGAAACCTTCATCGTCTAAGAGACCATGGACCACCACAACAGTGTAAAACCACTTAAGTAGATACATATAGAAGTGGCGAAAATTTCGAGTAATAATAGTTGAATTAGAATTCACATTTCAAATTTCATTACTCATCAATTTTTTGCCCTCAGCTCACCCACGTTCTCACCTGTTTCGTAGATATTAAGATTCGTTTCTTCACATTAGTTTCGCTTTCTTCCCTTTCAGTTGAATCTCGCCAATAGACATCCATGTCGTTTGAGCCACTCTGACAGCAATAACGGTCGTTTCGAGGAAACCAAAAATGCGATGGCAGTAGTCTCATCGTCTGCTCTTTACCATCAGGTAACTCTAGAGACAACATTAAATGCATCTGTCTTACTCTACCGTCTAGCACGATCTTTCCCCTCGAAATAACGCTGACAATAATTATTATTGGTTCTCTGTACTGCATCTTCTCGCGGTGGTTTACGCACTGAACAACACAAATGAGGGACATATGGCACTTCATACTCCCAAGGAGAAAA
Organism: Schistocerca piceifrons; assembly: GCF_021461385.2. Classification (NCBI taxonomy): domain Eukaryota; kingdom Metazoa; phylum Arthropoda; class Insecta; order Orthoptera; family Acrididae; genus Schistocerca; species Schistocerca piceifrons. The sequence goes on along the minus strand of NC_060144.1, from coordinate 360,825,811 downwards.
TATTTTTCTACAAATAACGAGTCACGTGTACACCAAATTCGGTTGAAATTGACCCAGTTGTCCCTGAGTTATTCCTTATCATCCTTACCTGTATGGGAAGTAGGCAGTAACTATTTCCCAGAATGCTTCTTTTCGGACAGTAAGTGACATGCATACGAAGTCTGTTTGAAATCGATTACGCAGTTTAGGAGAAAATGTTGAACGTATATACATACCTAAATACAATGACTCTTATAAATACGAAAGGGTGCCAGAGGAGGAAAGGTCAATTTTCAGGGATGAGGTAGGAACGATCATTATAGGTAAAAATGTCCAGTAAACTGGAGCTCTAAAATAAAACCATAACAACTATGGGCACTTCTTCATCTCCGATGATTTGAGATAAGTTAGAATTTTTTTCCAATGATCGTTTTTGTCACATCCCTGAACACTGACCATTCCTCCTGCGGCACGCTCTGTAAATAAGGGAAGCCAAGTGAAAAAGAGACAGATAGGAAAAAGCGAGAAAACAGTTTATTATTTCAAACATTCCCATACTGGTAATACATTTACGCCACTATGAGACAAGACGGTCAATGCCTTCATGGAAAAATGTTTGATGTTCCCTACGGGACCATGATTGTACCCAGGCGTGCACCTCTTCGTCCTAAGAAAAGCGACGGTCACGAATTTCTTGTTTCAGGGCTGCAAAACTGTGGAAATCGCTTGGGTAGAGATCAGGACCGTATGGAGGATGTGAATGAGTTTCCTAGGGAGATTTTTGCAGAAGAGTCCAAACAACCTTGTCAACATGCCATTGTAGGATAATGCTCTCCCACATTTTGTAGGAAGACATTCGGTAGGAAGACTTCGCTGGACGTATAGCCGAGCGGTTCTAGGCACTACAGTCTAGAACCGCGCGACCGCTATGGTCACAGGTTCGAATCCTGCCTCGGGCATAGATGTGTGTGATGTCTTTAAGTTAGTTAGGTTTAAGTAGTTCTAAGTTCTAGGGGACTGCTGACCTTAGCAGTTAAGTCCCATAGTGCTCAGAGCCATTTGAACCATTTTTTTAGGAGGACTACGCGATTTGAACAACGAAGAAATGCGCGTCCCATTACAACCATGGTTCTGTAGGTAACTTCATTTTTCCACGAAGACATTAACTGATTGTCTCACAGTGGGATAAATATACTATTTGTTATGGCTATTACTTCTGAAATAATAAATAGTTTACTAGCTTATTTTCAACCTATCTGGTTTTCATTTGACGGCCAATTATAGATATACAGGGTGAACCAGAACACCATAGACAAAATTTGGGATTGTGTTTAGGAATTTTTTCTGAGTAGTTTGGTGTAAGGCACCTGTGGCCTCCAGTGGCCCATTACTGAGTAACAGAGAAATTATGATTTATTCGGCCTTGTTTATGGGGAAAATATTTTCACAACATTTAAGAAGCCAGCAATACGCAATCACCAACACGTAGTAACTATGCGAGATTCCGTTATTTGTGGTGACCTGTGTAACAGATGAAAAATTACTGTAATGTGGTTGCCGTACTTTTGGGAAGAACTGACAATAGCGTCGTCGTACCCCACTTCCAGTGCATTCAGTAAATCTTAAACGCGATGCATATAGGGCGATTCTTCATCAGTAACCTATCCATACTCATATGTGTTACTGTTAACGCACAACTGAAACTGCCGGAAAAATAAACACGAGGCAGAGGCAAGCAGTACTAGATGAAAACTTGAGAAATTATGAGTAAAGCAGGCCTTGCCAAAAGCAAGTACCAGGAGTGGATAAACGAGTTTGATTCCAGATAAGACTCACAGCGCATACTGTCGACGTTTATGCTGTTGCGTATGATGGCTCTCTATTTTCCACCATAATCGAGTCCATCAACATGAGGTGGCAAATATAAGGTAGCCAAGGAGGCGGAAAAGTGGGTTCTACTATGCCAAGACTGCTTGGTAGCTACAACAGGAAAACACAATTAATTAGCGGGAGTACAAAATAAGAAAGTATTTATTACTTAATTTTGCTGTAGTTGATGATCAGTTGGTTGACAGTTATAGAAGACGCGACTAGACTAAGCGTCTGTAGAATGACGTAATTTACAAGTCACAAATCTTTCAGTGACGATTTAATCTCTCGTAATCTTGAATGTCGAATCCGGTGAATTTGAAGACTAACTTGGAACGGAGCTACAAAGACTTGATGGCCGCAATGACTGAGCTGCAAACGATAACTATCATCGGCGCTGGCTGATTACTGAGTAATGCTACGAACTATAGATTGGCACAACTGCACTACTCACCTGCTGCACATGAAGTGGCCTAGCGGTGCCTCGCGGCTGGCTGTGTACTCTTTCACTAGCACAGCCGCTCTTCTGTTCCCTTTATCGAGAGAATCACATCCGGCGGATCGACCTCTCACGCGGCGGTGTGGTCTTATGACTGACGACATCACAGGGCAGATGCTTACAATGCAATACTGATGCAAGAGGTAAGAGATCAACCAAAATGCAATTACTCCATCATGAGCCACCGGAGAAGAAAGGACCATGATACAAAAATACTCGAAAACATGCCAGATAAAGCTGCAAAATTTTGTCTATGAAATTCTCACTCAGTCTATTGATGATCGCAGTTGAAAGATGGGAAGTGTGAGAATTCTTTCGCAACGTGTGTTTCAATGTTGATCTGTACACTATATGGAGTTAGATAGGCCTGAGGCTGCATGTTAGCATAAACGAGGTAAATGGCGCATTAGATGGTAGGAAGCCTTCCGTTCAGTTAGTTATTCATATATTCTGGAGAACAATATCAAATGTTTCCAGTAGTAACTGAAATGCTCGGGCAAGCAGGACAGAGCGAATGCGGTTATGTTCGTGGAAAGGGGCAAAAATAAGTTACTGTCAGTTGCACTCAACATATGACAATCTATTCGTCGCAGTCGAGGTTCGAGATCAGTAACTGGTTATTGAGCCGTGGCTGGCTCGCAACATGACTTGTCTTTTTATCATTGGTTGCAGTCCAGTGGTGTCTTATTTCTTCTTCGTTTACCGCCATAACGTTGCTGTCTTCTAATCGTGAATGGCAGCAGCATTATGTATCAATACTGGTATTGCTGTACTATCTTTGATGTGGCGGATATATTTTCCAGGTGTGCTGTGTGTGGTAGTCGGTCGGTTGGGGCACAGCAGCGAGGAAGACGTGTCGTTTAGTCAGGCTAGTGAGGCCGGAGCCGCTGGCGGCGTGCACAAGTGTTTGGAGTTGTGAGGCGCTTCTTGCGAGTGGTACGAAGTTCGTCCTGGACACTAAAGTTGAGTGCTCACCTAACCTATTATCAAGCCTCAACTGCTATCACATCTCTACGTTTGATCCTGGTTTGTCACTTTCTGGGAGATTCCTGGGAGCAACAATGTGTGTGCATTGAAGCCGGCTAGAATTGCAGCCGTCTTCCTGTGTGGTGTTTAATTTAATTTATTTCAGTCCTTCATTAATGAAGTCTACGAGCAGTATGTTCTGCCTTGTGGCCGTTGACGTTCCGGTGACCTGCCCTGGTCGTTGACGTAGGTGTGTGCAGTGTATTTTCCTCGTCAGGTTGATGCTGTTCAGCACATGATGTAGGTCGACAGCTGAGGTGTTGTTGGAAGTTTTGGGCATTTATTCTGACTTGGCTGGATTGGGCACCGGTATCCAGAACGTTGTGCTGTTGACATCTTGTAGTCATTTTGCTGGTAGGGTGGAGCAGAACTGATCTTGTTGGTTGGTCCGTCAGCTGGCTGTCACTCTCACCTAAACGTAAGTTAGTGTTACCTTCCCAGGCCTATCCTTGGAACGTTCTGAGCACCTCTCCTTGTGTTTTACATAGTGATTTCCTTTTTAATCTTAAATACTCTGTGTGGCCTTCAGCCGAGTTTCAGCCTTTCACAATTAAAATTGAAAATTCATTGTGCCTTGGCCTTAAGCTGTAAATTGGTTTGAGTGGGTATGTAGCCTTCAGCTGAGTTTTCAGCATTTTCAAATCAAAAGTTGGAAAATTTTGTCTAGGCCTTAAGCTGTAAGAAATTTTTTGTAGTTTTTATGTGGCCTTCAGCCGAGATTTCCCGATTAAATTGAAAATTGGAAATTTCTTTGTCTGGGCCTTAAGCCTTGAGATTTTTTCGGTTTCGTATGTGGCCTTCAGCCGAGAGTTGTGTGAAGCATTTTAGGGTAAAACCTTTAGCCTATTTTAGTCGAAATTTAGAAGCTCTTCACTTTAGGCCTTAAGCCGAAAAATTGTTATCTGCGTGGTGTGTGGCCTTCAGCCAAGTTTTATTGTCTTAAATTAAAAATTCAAAATCCTTGTGTTGCCCTTAAATCATAAGATTCTAATTCTTTAGTATGAGGCATTCAGCCGAGTTTTACACGAAGTATTTTAAGATAAGGCCTTTAGCCTTTTAGAATTGAAAGCTCTTCTTCCTAGACCTTAAGACATTAAATTGTTTTGTTGATGTGCGGCCTTCAGCCGACTTTTCATCCTATTTAAATTAAACTTTGAAAATCTTTGTCCCGGCCTTAAGCCGTAACACTGTTCTAGATTCATGTGAGGCATTTAGCCGAGTTCTACGGAAAAAAATTAAGATAATGCTAAGATAGGCTAGCCCAGACACACGGCTTTTGGACGTTCCCCATCGCATGCAAATGTCTCACGATGGTGGAATGACCAACTTTCATCTGCCACTTCTGGGCTACGCTGACATTGATCATGCATTTAAACAACCTTCATCAAACCCCGAAGGTCTTCCTGAACGCGGTGAATCACTGATGTCAAAACGATCCACCTTAAGACGAGAAAACCATTTACTGCCGTGAACTGTCTAATGGCATCAACCTCATATACGGTGCAAATGTTTCTTTCTGGCTGCCTTCGCTGCTGTCGCATCTCTACTGAACTCAAACAGAATAATATTACGGAAATAATCCGATTTCTCCACTTGGCACTCCATTTTGTAACGTCCACAGCTCCACTCACTACCTACAAATGACAAAATGTGAACGCAAATAGTCAGAGTGAACTACAGATAAAAGACCAGAATCGATAAATAAACCATTAGTAACCGGAATACCAACCTGCAAAGTAAATATTCTACGAACTTAAACACTAACCTAATGTTTTAATCATTATCTAATCACCTCTAAGACGGGAGCATTCAAATATCTGATGCTACGTGATTTTACTAATTTGCCTTGACAATATAACTATTTTATCTTATTGACCCCTATTAGGCACATAGTATGTTCTCGGTCAACCTTCATCACGGCCTCATCTAAGCAAAGTACAGGTACCCCATCAACGACGTTAGATAGACTATTTTGTTTGATATCACAATCAAACTGATTTTGTTGGCCCACAGTGTGACGAGCGCCTATTTTCACTCGGATCAACTTCCACTAGAACTTTATAACATATACACTCCTGGAAATGGAAAAAAGAACACATTGACACCGGTGTGTCAGACCCACCATACATGCTCCGGACACTGCGAGAGGGCTGTACAAGCAATGATCACACGCACGGCACAGCGGACACACCAGGAACCGCGGTGTTGGCCGTCGAATGGCGCTAGCTGCGCAGCATTTGTGCACCGCCGCCGTCAGTGTCAGCCAGTTTGCCGTGGCATACGGAGCTCCATCGCAGTCTTTAACACTGGTAGCATGCCGCGACAGCGTGGACGTGAACCGTATGTGCAGTTGACGGACTTTGAGCGAGGGCGTATAGTGGGCATGCGGGAGGCCGGGTGGACGTACCGCCGAATTGCTCAACACGTGGGGCGTGAGGTCTCCACAGTACATCGATGTTGTCGCCAGTGGTCGGCGGAAGGTGCACGTGCCCGTCGACCTGGGACCGGACCGCAGCGACGCACGGATGCACGCCAAGACCGTAGGATCCTACGCAGTGCCGTAGGGGACCGCACCGCCACTTCCCAACAAATTAGGGACACTGTTGCTCCTGGGGTATCGGCGAGGACCATTCGCAACCGTCTCCATGAAGCTGGGCTACGGTCCCGCACACCGTTAGGCCGTCTACCGCTCACGCCCCAACATCGTGCACCCCGCCTCCAGTGGTGTCGCGACAGGCGTGAATGGAGGGACGAATGGAGACGTGTCGTCTTCAGCGATGAGAGTCGCTTCTGCCTTGGTGCCAATGATGGTCGTATGCGTGTTTGGCGCCGTGCAGGTGAGCGCCACAATCAGGACTGCATACGACCGAGGCACACAGGGCCAACACCCGGCATCATGGTGTGGGGAGCGATCTCCTACACTGGCCGTACACCACTGGTGATCGTCGAGGGGACACTGAATAGTGCACGGTACATCCAAACCGTCATCGAACCCATCGTTCTACCATTCCTAGACCGGCAAGGGAACTTGCTGTTCCAACAGGACAATGCACGTCCGCATGTATCCCGTGCCACCCAACGTGCTCTAGAAGGTGTAAGTCAACTACCCTGGCCAGCAAGATCTCCGGATCTGTCCCCCATTGAGCATGTTTGGGACTGGATGAAGCGTCGTCTCACGCGGTCTGCACGTCCAGCACGAACGCTGGTCCAACTGAGGCGCCAGGTGGAAATGGCATGGCAAGCCGTTCCACAGGACTACATCCAGCATCTCTACGATCGTCTCCATGGGAGAATAGCAGCCTGCATTGCTGCGAAAGGTGGATATACACTGTACTAGTGCCGACATTGTGCATGCTCTGTTGCCTGTGTCTATGTGGCTGTGGTTCTGTCAGTGTGATCATGTGATGTATCAGACCCCAGGAATGTGTCAATAAAGTTTCCCCTTCCTGGGACAATGAATTCACGGTGTTCCTATTTCAATTTCCAGGAATGTATTTGTGTTCCAATCAGTAGAAGTACTGACAAGCATTTTTGTTCCTACCGCACCACAGGGAGAGATGAATCCTTTCCTGTGGACGTAAGGAACATCCATTCACGCAAATTGCGTATTAGTTTTCTTTTCGCCGAAATTCTGTAGAATATCTTTACGCCAATTTTCTTGAGTTTCGAGGAGCCGTGTAGAAACCTCACCGGGGCGTTTCCCGCCTGCACTCTGCAATAACTGCAAACTTGGTTAACTTGTTTGTCTCTCAATTCTGAAGCTTCGCTGTCTTCGGAATTGCATAGAGATCAAAGCACGGGTTATGTGTCTCTGTGGATTGCGCCAGTGAACTGTAAATTTTCCACTACTTAATTTCAAACATAGCAAACGGTTCAAATGGCTCTGAGCACTATGGGACTTAACATCTGAGGTCATCAGTCCCCTATAACTTAGGACTACTTAAACCTAACTAACCTAAGGACATCACACACATCCATGCCCGAGGCAGGATTCGAACCTGCGACCGTAGCGGTCGCGCGATTCCAGACTGAAGCGCCTAGAACCGCTCAGCCACACCGGCCGGCTCAAGCATAGCAGATAATAACTTATTCAGGGTGGCAGTGTCTGTATTGTTCACTGTCTGTGTATATCTTAAAGACATTGCCTTAGATAATGAAACACTGTGCTATACGAACACTGCTTGTCTGTATTTAATGTCAGCGAAAGGCAAAACAACGAGAATTACAATGTTTCTACCTCTGCGGGAATCACTGAAATATGTGGACTATGCCGCGTAGAGGACATGACAGGTAGAAGTTTGGGTCGGTCTGGAGGTCGTGCGTGGGTAGCCGAAGTGGGTCAGTTCCTGCTCGTGCACCGAGCAGGACGGTTGTTTATTCCCATTTTCCCATGACACCGCAGCGTCGTTAGTACTTGGAAAACTCTTCTTCAGTATCGTTTCTCTCTTCGCGTGTATCAAATCGTCGTTTGGCGTGTAGCCTCAATATTTGTGAGTTTGTCTGCCAGCACGGAGTATTCGACTCCATAATGTTGAACACTGTTTCAGATTAATATACCGAGTCCACCAGAAAAATGTTTACACACTTTAAGAAACTAAAACTATTACTTATGTTTTTATTTTACATTTAATAATTGATCATACATGTTGTACAACATTCAGTTACACATATGGTTGCTATAAATGTTCAAAATGTTCACCGTTGGCGGCTATACACATAAAAGAAAAAAGAGCGGTCGCTGCAACTACGTCAGTCAGTGTTGCAGTGGAGATGGCTGCACTTATCGCTGGAATCTCCTGGCGAAGTTACTTCAGCCTGAGTGGCTTACGTCGATAAACGTTATCATTCACAGTTCCCCACAAGTAAAAGTCCATAGCTGTTAAATCTGGCGATCGTGATGGGAACTCAATGGGCCCCAGAAATTTGTCATCCAGGAAAGCTCGTACGGCTAGGTGGTAGTGTGGTGGCGCCCCGTCCTGTTGGTAGAAGACCTCTTCATCAGCTCCATAAAGTGCACATATTCCTGGCAAAATTGATGTGCATAACATTTCCAGGTACACCTCTCCGGTGACAGTATCATCAAAGAAAATGTGTCCTAGTAAGCCCCTTTGAAGTGTGAACCCCTGACCGGTTTATCGACATAAACATGCGGATTTTCCGGTGCCTAGTACGCACTGTTATGGCGATTCACAGTTCCATTGAGTTTCAATTGTGCCTCGTCACTCCAGTCTACCTTCGTCAAAAATTGTTCGTCATCAGTTACCGTTTGTTGATACCATTCCCACAATTGCATTCGGCGATTAGGATCGTCATCATTAATCGCGTGCAGTAATGGTGGAATGTAAACTTTCCACATAGCAGATTTCAGAATTTTTCGTACACTTGTACAGCTAACCCCCACTTCACGTGCACATTGCGCAGCAGACTTCTGTGGAGAATTAAGAAACGCTTCCACCACAAGAGCTGACGAAGCAGGACTTGCAGCTGTACGTTGTCTTCATGACCCTCCTTTGTGAATATCACAAATCTTTCCATGAATTCAAATTTGTCAATGATGCGTTTAATTGTTAGGCGGGTTGGCGGTTCTGTTTCAAAATCCCACCTTCACTGACATTGCACTTCAATGGCATTATCAAACTTGAAAAACCACTTCACAAAACATTTTCGTTGCTCGAAAGTCAAGCATGCTCCTACCATCTTGTTTTCTCAATACCATGTTGGTAGTATAACATCGATTGAGTCAAGGACAGTACTACAATACACTCGTAAATCAAACTGAACGACAATATCGATATCTCGAGTATATACGTTTTTCTGGCGGACTCTGTAGTCTAAGTTTAGATTTGGCGAATTCATGTTTTCCGTGTAGCCCGCATCTATGGAGATTCATGACTAACGCATTGAAATCTTTCATTCAATTTCTCGTCAGGTTGATATTGCGAATTTTGACTCTGGTTGGTTGGTTGGTTGTTTGGGGAAGGAGACCAGACAGCGTGGTCATCGGTCTCATCAGATTAGGGAAGGATGGGGAAGGAAGTCGGCCGTGCCCTTTCAGAGGAACCATCCCGGCATTTGCCTGGAGTGATTTAGGGAAATCACGGAAAACCTAAATCAGGATGGCCGGACGCGGGATTGAACCGTCGTCCTCCCGAATGCAAGTCCAGTGTCGAACCACCGCGCCACCTCGCTCGGTTTTTGACTCTAATATCTATGTCATTATCGTTACGCATATTTATCTCCTACAGGTAGTTAGGTGGTTTTTGACATCTTCGAGGTGTCTGGTATTATGCTGGATATCAGCGTCCATCTTGCTCGATATTTCGTTGGTATAACTTGTTATCTTCATTAAGTGCTACCGGAGATTCCTCCTCGTTTGGAACAGGTCCATTATTTATACCTGCTGCCTTCCCCCGTCCATGGTCGGTTCCTCTGAAGTGCGCGCGCACTCGACCGTTCTTAGACCAATGTCTTCAGAGCTCCATTCCCATGTGCTGTGTAGTGACAGTTACTGGCTTGGACTCTGGGCCGCAGAGCAAGCACCTTGTCACTCCCAGATATCTTAGCAGCAGAAATGGAGCATCTGCGGTGAGTCTTCTCCCAGAATGGATACACAGCCAAAGAGTTTCAAATGGCGCCTCAACTAGCCACCCTGCCATACGATACAAAAGGAAGTCAAGATGGAGAAAAGGCTATTGAATATCTGCCATATGTTGGGTCTATTTCCGACAAGATCAGCAGGATTCTCGAGAAGCACAACATCGTGTGTTCCGTCCAACTAGAAAGGTCAGAGCACTGCTAGGGAATGTGAGAGATTACCTACAACCTCGGAAACCACGTATTTACCAGATTGCTTGGCAATGTCAATGATTTACATTGGCCAAACAAGCAAAACGGACGACATTAGATGTAAAGATTTTCGAAATTCTGAAGAAACAAGAGTACGCTACGGGGAAACACAACCGATTCAAAACAGATACAAGAACCAACATGGATAATAAAGACTGGAAGACAATGAACGAACTACTCAGATTAAAAATGTCGTAAGACCGGGATGCAGTCATTCGCCCCTACTATTAAATCTATACATATAAATCCTAATGTCCGAAATAAAAGTAAGGTTGAAGAGTGGGAATAAAATTTACGGTATAGGATACCAATGACCAGATTTGATGATGACATTGCTACGCTAGGTGAGGAAGAATTGCTGGCTCTGTTAAATGTAATGAACAGTCTAAAGAACACTTAGTACGAACTGAGAGTACACCTAGAAAATATTAATGCAGTGAGAAGGGACAGAAACCAGAATAGCGATAAACTTACCATAAATATTTGTAAGGAATTCTAACACCTGGAAAGCAAAGTAATCTACGACAGACGACACAAGGAGGACATAAAAGGCGGACGAGCACAGGCAAAGAGGGAACTCCTGGCCAAGAGACGTCTGCTGGTAACAAAGCTATGTCCTTATTTGAGGAAGAAATTTCTGAGAGTGTATTGCATAGTTGTAAATCGTGGTCGATGGAAAAATCAGACTAAAAGAGAATCGAAGCGTTTGAGATATGGTGCTACAGAAAAATGTTGAAAGTAAGGTGGACTGATAAGATAAAGAATGAGTGGGTTCTTCACAGAATCAGAGAAGAAATGAATATATGGAAAACATGAGTGGAAGAAGGGACAGGAAGACAGGACATGTGGTAAGGCCTCAGAGAGTAACCTTGATGGCACTGGAGGGAAATGTACAGGGTCAAAACTGTACGGAAAAAACAGAGACTGGAATACATCCAGCAGATAAGGGAGGCCATATGATACAAGTGCTACTTTTAAATTATGAGGTTGGAGCAGGACGGGAATTCATGGAGGGCCACATCAAACCTGTCATAAGACTGATGATTTGTAAAACAAAAAAGAACATACTGCATCGGGCGTTGATGTCGGAAAAAATTCTGGACAGAGTCCATGTTTCCTGTACGGTAACAAACGTGATACTTGAAATGGGAGCTGCTTTTGACTGATATTGCAGAGGTCCGAATTCAACCTTATTAACAGCGTGGGAAATAATAATACTATTGTAGGTCCCACAGTTTGAAAGTACGCTTTCTGTTTGACGCCACATGTCATACAATTTCTATTTGACCTCACGAAGCCGAGGGGCTCCGTTGCAGACCTAACGGTCAGAGAAAAAGTTAGCTTAGTTACTGGGAATGGAAGCTCGGTCCTCTGTCTTACAGGCAATAACAGTAACCCGTAGGCGACTTTATTTTTAACTGAATGCCGTAATTGTGCTCTATTACAATGTATTGTAGCGCTGTACAAATTCTGAAGCTAATGCACTGAGAAATAATATATATATATATATCATTTTAAAAAACCAAAACTGTGTTTTATTTCTTCTTCTGCAACATACTGGTATTATCTGTGCCAGTTATATGTATTGTTTTAATTGTTTTGAGAAGTAATTTAGAGGAATTGCGAAGAAAAGTTTTAACAATTGCCATAAAATATTTGTTTCCCTCTTGTAATATATATAATGCACGTGTATTATAAGGAAGTGCACATGAGACATTCATGTTATTGACACAAATAATTTGTTTCAATTTGTTGTAGATAAAAGTGATGGGTTGACATTTTTGGTAAATACAGAATAAAATAATAAAATTCATCATGAAACAAAAAACCTATCATTTCCTACGCTTTAATTGTGAAAAGAGGTCATAGTCGTACGAAACAATACTTAGTTACTGTGCAGGGTGATTCAGGTGCCCCACCTTCCGGTTTTAAGTAAATCACAAATCTTCAAAAACTACGTTAAATTTCATACAAAACACTCCAAGGGAGCGTGGTAATATGAACATTTTGTATTTGAAGGTGTTGTGGGTTGCAAAAACACCACAGGTAGGTGCAGCAGAACCGCCCTGTATACACTGATGGGCCAAAACACTATCATCACTGCCCATCCCGACGCTGAGTGCCGCCTGATGGCGATACGGGTACATCACGTGTTAACAAAAGTAAGTCAGCTGAGCAGACGCGGACTGGGGAAATACATTGAGATAAGAAAATTTGACGAAGGGTAGATTATTATAACGCAGAAATAGTGAATGAATATCCTGACAACGACGAAGCTGATCGAATGTTTGCGTGCTACTGTCGTGAGCTTCTGCTGAAAAAGGCATGGCAGTGAACCTACCACTAGGCGCTAAATGATTGGACGTCCCCGACTCTTCACAGAACGTGGGTTTCGGAGGCTTGTCTGTTATGCAAAGTAGGATAGATGGTGATTTGTGGCATTTCTGCAGAAGGAGCATAATCCTGGCGCATGTACAAGTGTTCCTGAGCAAACCGTTCATCGTACATTATTGAACATTGAACTCAGGAGCAGGTCACCCATACGTGTTCATAGGTTTACTCGACGACATCGTCAGTTATGATTGCAGTTGGCACAGGACCATCGGGATTCGACCGTCGGTCAACGGAAGTGTGTTTGCTCTTAGGGTGAATAACATTTGTGCTACACTAGGTCCATGGTCATCTCCACAAACGCCATCATCGAACCTCCTGCGTCCCTTCATACTTGATGTCTTTCCCGACGGCGATGTTTTTCAGCAGTAGAATTGTCCGTGTCTCGGAGCCAGGACCTTGCTACAGTGGTTTTAGGAGCATCCTAGTGAACTCATGTTGATGCTTCGGAGACAAAATTCTAGTGATGTAAATCCTGCCGAACCAATCTGGTTCGCTATCGGACGACACCACCGCGTACGCCATTCATTTAATGCCGCATATCTCCACAAACCTTCCAACAAACTGTCGGATCACTGATGCGCAAAATCAGTGATGTATTTCGTTCCAACGACGCACAAACAAGCTGTTAATAGGTGATCATAATGTTTTGGCTCACCAGTGTATATAACCTAACAACATGTTGCATTTTGATCTATTTTCTTTGTAGTTTTACATGGTTATCCCATCTGCCTTGATTTAGTTCCTGAATTTAAAGCCGTGTCTGAGGCAGCCTGAAATGAGAGTAGAGTAAAATCACTGATAAAATGACATGGAATAAGACGATAACTTCCGCCATTAGCAAACTAATATAATTTTGGTATATAACAGAATAATGTACGAAAACTAATGTCGTATAAAATACAGGAGAGGGAAGTCCAAGCATAATAAAACCGACACTCACGAGAGACGGAGATCACCGTCTGTGCGATGTCGCTGATCAGCTGCACTATCTTGTTTGTTGAGATAAATATTTGTCCACTTACGGTGTTTCTCTAGTACATGAGTACCACGACGAGCGTGTGACGGGTAAATACCAGAAAATTTTATCGGTGACACATACGATAATCACATTGTATGGCGAGCAATACCTAGTTAATCGGCATAAAAAATATTTATGTTACATTAAGGTAAAACGATTCAGGGATCCACGTACAATAAATGTATCACTTGTCTTGTTCAAAGGTCTAACACTCTCAGATGTACTGCCAAATGCTACGTGCCCATTGAAAGTCAAACATTAATATAGTGTTTCAATGTATTTGGTTCTTTCCTGGCAAAAGCTTCGCGCAATTTGATCCCAGTTCTTAAAACTGATGGTTGTTTGTTCAGCTGAGGCAATCTCCCACGCCACTACCAAAAAAAGGGCTGATAGGATGCGAAGATTAAAGCTCAGCAACACAAATATTATTATTCCATTAACGTTAAACTCCAGACCAGAGTAAAGAGCATATAACAATGTTAATGCTTTCAGACGAAAGGTCACAGTTATCTGAGACAATTTATATAATCGCAGTCCCGACTTCGAGGCCGAGGTCGAAGCTTCGCCCACATCTAGGGAACCAGTCTCCAGATTCCTCCAGTATCTCCGTCAAAGTGTGTAGTATGAGTGAGTGAAAGGCGTTTTCTTCATTTGTTTCAAACGTGTACCTATGTAAATCTGTTGTTAAAATACGGGGTTAATTGTGATAAATGTAAATAGCTTGCAGAAATATTTGATACAGCAGTCAGTACAGTGTAACTTCAAGTTTTATGTACAGATGTTCAGTGTGGTTATCTTTCATAACATGACGAATATCCCATCTGTAATCAGTTTCCTGCCAAATATTATGAAAGAAGTCTGCATATATGACGGCAACTGCTTGTGATATCCGTTGTCGCAATTCTTCGGCGTTTCCCGAACGCGGTGGAACAAACACTCCGCCCTTAACGCGACCCCATACAGAGAAATCCATTGGGGTTAAAACAGGCGATCATGATAACCGAGATATTGTTACACCACGTCTATTTCAATATTGCACATTCTTATGGAGATACACGACAACTTCGCGATGATGATGTAGTGGCGCGCCATCTTGCTGGAAAATAATTTCCGAGTCCGTATTCTGTGGTAATTGAGGCATTAGAATATTTTCAAGCATGTCCAAGTACAATAAACGAGTTACAGTTGATTGGGCAAGAAAGAAACGACCATAAATCTTGTTACAGCTCACAGCGCAAAAGACATTTACTTTAGGCGAGTCCCGTATGTGTTCGATTACGTGACGTGGTTTCTGCTCCCCTCAATCCGAACATTATGTCAGTTCACTTTGCTGCACGTATGGAAGGTGGCTTCGTCAATGACTGTAATTACATTAAGAAAATAATCTTCAGTCTGTATTTTCTTAAACATTTCTACACAAAACTCAGCTAGCGTTCCTTTGTCAATTTCTCTTTAAGTTTGCAATAATTCCAATTTGTTGGCTTTGAATAATGCGCGTTTCCGTAATACCTTCCACACTGCAATACTAGATATATTCAATTCTAAGCTGGCACATCTCTTTGATTTACCCGGACGGCGTATGGAAGACGGCCTAAATCTTTCAGTTGCTGAATCAGAGACTACTGGTCGACACTAACCCAGCGGCTTGGGCGAAACACAGCCAGTCTCCGTGAAATGATTGTATCAATTAATAGCAGTATGTCTGTGAGTGGTGGTCTGCTACATTTGGTCAGTCTCCGAACTGTAGTAGCGGATTTGGATTCATGAAACTATTAATAACATTGCGCACGTTCTGCACCGTTATACGACTTCTCTGGTAACTCATTCGCTCCCACCTAGTGGGAGCGTGTGGGACTAAAAGTGTTCGGGGGGAATAAAACTTGAAATTATATACTACATCAGTTCTGTATCAAAATTTTCTGTAAGCTATTTACTCTTTTCACAGTTACAGGCTACTTTCGTTTAATGGGACCTCATTTATAAACACACTGTATATTGCAGCCGCTAAGGATTTACACAGGAGATGATTTTGTGCTATGTTCACAGTTGAGCTTTAGGTTTAGAATTAATAAACCATGTTCATCATAATCTTAACGTTTGCTGCGGTAGTGTATTCCATTAACTCTATTGAAATGGTACAAATCCGTTAACTAATTCACGAGCAGACAAGTAGTTTCAACAACTGACACTAAATTTTCGCTTAAGTTCAATTCAACAGAAATTCAGCCAGAATTCAATTCTTTAAGGATTCAAATTGATATAATGCGTTCAGTTAAGGATAACGCCGTAGTTCTGGATATAGGAACTTCTTGGTTTAACAACTGTATCACCTCAAATATACAGGTACACTCTTTATTTGTTTATTATTAATAAACCACAGCTAGTTACATACACTCCTGGTTTGATTTTGGGTTGAGTGTCGTTCGAATTGTTTTGGTGCTTTAACATGCCGAGATCTACTGGACTTTAAGGACAAAATTCTGTTTTACCTTTCGAACAACAGTCTAGTACTAATTCAGTTAAATCCTCCAATAAAATTATGATGTTTAGAAAAATGTTAATCCCCAATTCTGAACACGTAATTTCTTTTAGCAGACCTCAAAACAATTCGTTACATATGAACTTAATTCGTAGTGAGATGAAACCGTCCCTCTGAGAGTCGTATCAAGCATTGTACGTTTGAGCGCTCACTCATATTGAAACAACCCACTGTTCAGAATTAGTGACGCTATTTCAAATGTTACTATCGGTGCTCTTAGTTTAAGAACAGCTCTATAATGTAGCCAAAATTATTCCTTGGGCGGCGTGGTGTCATCCAGATCAGTTCATGTATACCCTACTATTAACTGAATGGTAAGTAGAGGCATCATCGACCATGATTTAAACTGTTATTTCCTATGGGCTAACCTACGCACTTACTTCAAATTAACTGGAACTAATTCTCTAACAAATGAGGCTGAATTAACTGTTACTGTTTCTGTATCCACTTCTAGATGGAAGTATAGTTACGAGCCGTACAAGATTCATGTCTATCGTATGATGTCGCAACAGGACAGAATTCACGTACGGTTTCAACTTAGGTTTTATTTACTGATCAACTAATCGGTAAGGATCTAAGGAGTTTTTTATCTCTCAATGAACACAATATGCCTATGCATAAACTTGGCAGTAAGTCAATTTGTCGACAATCGGCAGTATTGTTAGACAGCGTAGCATCCATTTGTGAAAAAGAATTGTTTATGAATAAGCCTCTGTGAGATGATTACCCTACAATCTTAAGGCATTTTTATCAGCCATTTGTTAAACGATGTTCAGATCGTATAGTTTACTCCATCAATTCAAGCCTCGACGTGTCGTGTTCGTGTAACAATTTTGGTACACCGGAACTGCTTTCACACTCGCATGTAATGACAGTGGATTAATTGTAAATCCTATCCACTGTGCTCTATTTGAAATGCACTCTTGTTGCCAACTACTTTACACGCAGATGGAAACTTTCATTAATTTAAATGTTATCAGTTTAATACAATGAATCACATATACTATCATACGCAAGTCATTCTCTGTCTAGTTTCCCCAAGGATGACTCCATTATGGTTATCGAGTAAAAATTGATGACTAACTGCAATGAGTTAAAGTTCATCCAAGCAGCAAATGGGATTAAGACTTCTGGGTGTTGTTGCTGCATTTTGCCTTACGTATATAGCATACGGTTTACACCAAATAGAAAGTTCCCTCATCTATACCAACTGTTACTGTGACTAAACATGAAATAAACGTAGCAACGGATTATGATGCCACAGCTGGTGCTACAAATTCTTTACATCCTTCTGGTCGTCGACAGCAATCTCTCTTAGCTCCTCTTTTTTTTCTTTTTTTTTTGGGGGGGGGGGGGGCGTGACTGAAAGGATTAAAGGCATGCCCGCAGCGTGGCTCTCACCATCTCGGAAACGCTGACCAGCTACTTGGGTCGTTACTGGTCGACGCCCGCTGCACAAAGCCCTGGCAGCCGGGTGCTGGGCACCTGCACGTGGTATACTATTATCGGAAAAGCTGTTTAACGAGGATCGGACGAAAGATCAGTTTATCTCGACACACACTGGTCATTCTCGATACATTCATAGTGAAGGGACACAGTAATATCAGATTGGAGTACCTTCCATGTTAGTGTAACCTGTATTTGGGGATAAGCTGGTGCGTAGTTCTCCTCCTCGAGGATCCAATGTCCACATTGCCTGTAACTAGCACGTGGTATCCTCAGTCGAGGATAACACAATACGACAGCACTTAAATCAGTTCTTGTTTGTAAATTTAGACCTAAATTCATTCTAGCGCTTTGACCTAAGGCAACTGTGTCCCACAGAGTTGTGGTTTATTTTCGAAGGTCCCCGTAATAAGTTAATAAGCTTAAGTTCATAGGATGAACAGCAGCCATTAGCTGTAAAGTTGAGGCGGGTTTCTAAACAACGTAGTTTGTTTCCTGTACGTAAGTTCAGGTACCGACAGCAGGCGTGCACATAGCTAACGTTCAAAATTAAATAATTTTGCATTCATCGCGGAGCTTTCACCGGTAATTAACCGCTAGCGTGTTCGTCGTCTTAGATACTGGGATTATTCATGCGCCTCGTGTGATCAATACTCATAGAAGCAGATTTTCACCGGGGCGAGTGTAAAGCAAAAGCCGTGCAAGCCTTGAAACACCTTCGCCCCAAGTAAAGGGAACTGTTGTGTGATTGTACTACCGTAGGGATTTCTGCGAATCACGGATGTAGAAAAGTCACGCAATCTTACAAGGTTTATTTTTCAGAATTGATCAACCACTACTTTACTGTCCAATCTCTGAAAACAATGATAAAAGAATAGTGTTTACGTATTGATACTATGCACGAAATTGGAACACAACAAACATGGCTTGGAATATGTAACAATATCATTCGATAATATTTGTGTGTATGGTATTCATTAGTGGAAAACATCGATCCTATATTTTGTTGTTTCTATGGAAAAACTGTTTGAAAAGGGGTCACAGATCATGTGTAGCGCAGGCAACGTTTACGACGAACACCCGTTACTTACTCGACTGAAATGTTTTCCCATTCGTGTTGCCAAACGCTACAGAACTACACGAATCATGCCGGTCACGTGTGGCCCGCCGGACAAAAGCTCTCGTTAACGGGAGCTTTCACGCCTGCGCCGAAGTTGTAAAGCAGTCGCCGGATGTACCATCAGGACAGCGTTCTTACCCTAAACGCCAAGAGGGGTGTGCAGTCAATTACTGTGAAATACCTTCCTGTCCTTATACTGAGCTCTATAATTTTTCATTCACGTTCCTCGTCTCTTTCCTTTCCTGGAACAGACACTCTCACAGACAACAGACGGCAGTGAAATGTACTTTTAATCCGTCTATGGTTCATTCATTCAGTGAAGACTGGATGTAATGGCCTACAGATTTTGTAACGCGGTGCTTTTTAGCCAGGTGCTCTCTCTCAGAAAAATACAGTCATCCAGAGCGAGTGCATAAGATCTTCCTGCGTTTAGGAGGCTATTTCGTAGGGACAGAAGAAGAAAGAGGAAAAAATCATGCTTCTGTTTCCATGATGCAGAGAAGAGTTGAAGATTGACTCCTACGAAACACAATATACTTTCATTAGTTTAATCCAGTATAGATTTCTTACTTATATGCTATGGGTAACAATTGTGTACATGACATGGTTCAGTGATGCTACATGAACTAAAAACCGGTGGAAACTACATTCACTAAACTCGAGTATGACGATCCAGCTATCTATCGTTCTGGTTTCATCACAAAAAAGACGTTGTAGAAAATAGTACAGAAAATAGATTCAGTTATCTAGACGTAGCAAAGTAATAACTGTTCATTAAAACATGAAAGTATCAGGCCTTCGGAAGAGAAGAATAGTGATTTTCACATGGTTGCCAGCACGTTCCAGGTACACTGCGCAACAAAATTAAAGGATAACCTTTTTCGCAGCCCCATAGTTATCTCCCACTGCGACGCAGAAGTTTGAAATTTGGTTCAATGACCATTGCGCCACCCTCGGGCTCTATGAACCTCCAAACAGCAGGGTGTCGCACATACGAAAAACAGGCTACAGCTCACTTTACAAGTGTCCTGTAATGCGGAGTAATGATGTCACGTTAGTACCAAATTTTACCAAAATTCTGCTCAACGTCAATGTTGACGCGTCACTCAAATACGAAGGTCGTCACACTCTCTGTTTCACACATATTTCCCCTTCGCTTGACGCATTTGCGATGCAGGTCAGAACCGCGTCGACCAGAGCTGAAATTACACAGTTTTCTTGTAGTTGACCGATGAAAACATTTCAGTCACACCGAAGCTCACAATCGACAAGAAAAGGTTGAGAGGGCGGCGTTAAGGGCACGACTGAAACCATCCCTTTTCTTGGGGCGTTGATTTCCAAGCATTTAACAGTCGAAAAAACAGTTCCCACTGCTTTTTGCAACATGGCGAGTTCATTGACTGCCTTGGCCACTGTTGACACAGCCTGAAGTTTCAGCCCTCCTCTAATGAATTTGTGGGACAGCATCCCCATTGAACGTGTTCACATCCCTTTTGAGGGCAGCGGGACTGCGGTTATTTCTCTCTGGAACAGGCTGGAACCACTAGGAAGTGTTCAAAACCATTCGACGAAATTTGAACGTGATCAGAAGCAGCAAAGGATGTCAACGCATTTTCAGCCTCCTTTTTTCGCTCACTCCCGTTGTATGATCAGGGAGCGGATGGGTGCGGTGCCAAGTTCACACAAGCGTGGTAAACGGAAGAGATCCAGAGTTCGGCGGAACCCACAGTGGCTTCCAACCTGTGAAGTACATGTCTACAGGTAGACATCTACATTTGGAGGAGTGTTTGAGGTTCCCTCCCTACGGGCTCCTAAGACTACTTCACAGGTTGATTCTCTACAGGAATATTTTTAAGATACGGAATAACTGTGGCAAGTGCCACAGAGAGTGTTGCCGGTCTCGGGGAATCCTACAGGTACCCTATGCCGTTTTATTCACTCCGGTGTCACTGTCGCACCGACCCCTGATCACATCACAGAAGGGCAGGGAGCAAGGGGATTGAAAATACAAAAGCACCCTTTGCTGCTTCGGATGAAGTTATGATTTCGTCCAATGGTTTTGAACAGCCTTACCGGTGCCAAACGGTGCACGAGAACAAAAACTGGGATTGCACTTCTTTCCAAAGCTGTGCGATCACGTTTAGTTCGAAATGGTTCAAATGACTCTAAGCACTAAAAAATGGTTCAAATGGCTCTGAGCACTATGGGACTTAAGATCTGAGGTCATCAGTCCCCTAGACGTAGAACTACTTGAGCCTGACTAACCTAAGGACATCACACACATCCGTGACCGAGGCAGGATTCGAGCCTGCGACAGCAGCAGCCGCGCTGTTCCGGACTGAAGCGCCTGGAACCGCTCGACCACAGCGTGACGTTTAGTGGGGAGAAGGGTTGGAACATAGTCGGTGGGTCTCAATAGTCGTGAAGGACATAGTCATTTTGCCGGCCGGAGTGGCCGAGCGGTTCTAGGCGCTACAGACTGGAGCCGCGCGACCGCTACGATCTCGGGTTCGAATCCTGCCTCGGGCATGGATGTGTGTGATGTCCTTAGGTTAGTTAGGTTTAAGTAGTTCTACGTCAAGGGGACTGATGGCCTCGCAATTTAAGTCCCATAGTGCTCAGAGCCATTTGAAACATTGACATAGTAATTTTGCTCGTCTCACTGCGGCCTCTCGTTTTCGGTCGCGAAATGCTTAGGAATCAATAATCCTAGGAAAAGGGTGGTTCAATCGACACCCTTTACGCCACCTCCTTGAGGTGTTGCGTGTTGATTGGTGGTGATGATGTATCTGAAATGTTTTCCTCGCTCACTTACATGAAAACAACGTGATTTGAGCTTTGGGGTCGCAGTGCGCAGAGGCGTCTAACGAAGGGGAAATATGTGTGTCAGAGGGGGTGTGACAACCCTCTCATCGTGAGCCAAGTCTGTGGAGGCGCTGAGCAGAATTGTAGTGAAATTAGGTGCCATTGCGACTTCATTAACCCATGTTATATTTCACAAGGTTCTCTGAGCTCCGGCCTTTTTCTAACATGTCTCGAAACCTTGATGTCTGATGCGTTATCCAAACCGAGTGTGACGTTTCAGGGATCCACACTTTCTCACTATTACCTACAAAAATCTTAGACGTATTTGAGCCAAATTTCAGACATTGCTTTGCCGTCGGAGACCATAATGCGGTTTCGAAGAAGTGATTCACACTGTGGGTTACTCCTACAAGCGCTGGCATCGATTGATGTCGAAGACACGGTACTGACAATGTCACCATATTTTTCACTTTGTGTTATCAGATAAAGAGTACAAAGTGAATTACGCCGAATGTAAGGCGTATTTGGTCTTGACACGAACCGAGCAAAGATCGAGGGTTTGAGTACGGAGGAAAGTCAGGAGGCCGATGTCTTATTTCTAACAAGAGTCTCAACTGCATTCATCAAAGCATTGTTGGAATTACCAGGAAGTCCACTCATCGAGCCATAAGAGAACTGATGATTTACGACGATGACCCGTATTTGAGGAAATGTCATGTCATTAAGCCTTATATCACTGACCTTCTGGACATCCACTGTTTAGATAATGAGAAATAGTTACAGCCTCATTATGAAAATATGTTTTCTGCTGGATCAGGGTTTGTGACTTTCAAGTACATTTCGTCTTAAAGTGACCATTCACAAATAAAGTTTGGTCACAAGAGTCAACTTGTTCATGCCACAAAACAAGTATTTTCGAATAAAATGCTTATGTAAGTACCTGAGATCTAACTGACATTTAATAAGATATTTACAACTTTTAAAAAATTGAGAGCTAACTTCTCTCGCAGTTACAGAACGATTCAAA
The DNA here is from genome assembly GCF_021461385.2 of Schistocerca piceifrons. Lineage (NCBI taxonomy): Eukaryota > Metazoa > Arthropoda > Insecta > Orthoptera > Acrididae > Schistocerca > Schistocerca piceifrons. Next base: position 360,803,243 of record NC_060144.1, on the reverse strand, counting down.
GTACTTTTGTTTCCAACACGAAGCACGTCTGCATGTTCATGTTCGTTGCTGGAAGAAACAATGTCCTATGTCGAGTAAGCCAATGTCTTAAACGGTTGAATTTCCTGTACGTCACCCACTATACCCCTATTAACAAGCACATGTGTACATTCAAAGTACGTAATTTATGTGTGAGACATTTAGTCTCAGAAATAAAGGTAAAATTTCTCCGTTTGCCACACATTCGACCACCGTTTGCGAAATGTTTTCATAGGAAAGAGAGTTGTGAATGTGTAAGTAGGCTGTTAATGTTTTCTTATTGGTAACGCCACGTAGCGCTCTGTATGAAAATCACTGGCTGTGCTGTGTGCAGTCTGTGGCTAGTTTGCATTGTTGTCTGCCATTGTAGTGTTTGGCAGCTGGATGTGAACAGCGCGTAGCGTTGTGCAATTGGAGGTGAGCCGCCAGCAGTGGTGGATGTGGGGAGAGAAATGGCGGAGTTTTGAAATTTGTAAGACTGGATGTCATGAACTGCTATATATAGTATGACCTTTGACCACTATTAAGGTAAATACATTGTTTATTCTCTATCAAAATCTTTCATTTTCTAACTATGCCTATCAGTAGCTAATGCCTTCCGTAGTTTGAATCTTTTATTTAGCTGACAGTAGTGGCGCTCGCTGTATTGCAGTAGCTTGAGTAACGAAGATTTTTGTGAGGTAAGTAATTTGTGAAAGGTATAGGTTAATGTTAGTCAGGACTATTCTTTTGTAGGGATTTCTGAAAGTCAGATTGCGTTGCGCTAAAAAAATATTGTGTGTCAGTTTAAGCACAGTCATGTATAATTGTTCAAAGGGGACGTTTCAAATGAAAGATGAAAGCAACAGACGAAATTTCCTGTTGGAACTTCCTTGCCCCACACTTAGTTACTTGAGTGATGCCTAAATAGAAGGCACCTCTGCAGTAGACCAGATTTCAAAGAGCGCTAACTGCTCTTCGGTTTTTTTTTTTTTTTTCATTTTCTTTCACGACTTCTCTGCCAGCGTCTTCATCTCATAGTAATCATTGCACTCAGCATCCACAAGTATTTCTTCGACTTAGTCCAGCCACCGACACCTTTTACCCTCAACAGCTCTTTTCCTTCCTTCAGTGTTTTCCATATGTTTGCTTTCCTCGGATATTCCTATTTTTTTAATTCACGTTATTTTAAACATCATTCTAAAGCACCACATGTAGAACGCGTTGATGCTAAGTTAAATGCTAATGTTATTTCGGCCATTTCTCATTAGTTTCGTCTGTCTTCGGTTTGCTTTCAATCCATATTCCGTACTCATTAGACTGCTCATCTCCTACCACAGGTCCGGTGATTCTGTTCATTTCCTGTTTTACACCGGACCCTGATACACCGCATATATTGCTGTACTCCAGAAGTCTATCCTCAGATATATCTTCTAAAAATTGCGCACTATATTCCATGTTAGCGAACTTATTTCTGCCAGAAATACCCTCTTTACCGATGCCAGTCTGGTTTTTACGAGTATATCCTACTTGCTTCGTCCGTCAAAACGTCATGTGCTTTCTTTGCTTCGGTAGCAAAATTCCTCTACTTCATCTATTTCGTGGTCACCACTTTTGATGCTAAGTTAAATGCTAATGTTATTTCGACCACTTCTCATTAGTTTCGTCTGTCTTCGGTGTGATTTCAATCCATATTCCGTACTCATTAGACTGCTCATCTCCTACAACAGGTCCTGTACACTGAGGACAACAATGTCATAAGTGTATTACATTATAGGCATGCTTCACTGTCTTACGTCCTTTCTAATCCGAGCACTTCGTTCCAGATGTTCCGTTCTTCTTGTTAAGTCTTGGTTATTGTACATATTGTATACCATCAGTCGTTTCCAATACCTTACACCTATTTTCCTAAGAATTCTGAAAATTACGCTTTTTATAGGCCAATAAATCCTTCAGGGTGCGAAACAGAGTGCAGAAAAAGGCCTTGACAAAGAGACGTTAGGAGACTCCTCCACAATACGTCACCATGGGACAGGCTTTGCCACAACGTCTACGTGTTTAATTTTATATGCGGTGATGGGGATTCGTCAAGGAACTTGCTGGACTCTTCTTTCCAATACTTTGGATCAACTGCGAAATCGAAAGGAAAGAAAGAAAGGATCATTAGACCTTAACGTAATGTCAATAACGACTGAATTTGAGAGAGCGTCCTAGTTTTCGAAATGAGGCCTTTAGAAACATCGAATGATTTGTGCTGTATCACTTTACATTATCAAACCCAATGTTCACAAGTTAAGGTATTAACTGCAATTGACTACCACTTTCGGGCAGCAGCAGTCATCAGATGTAATGATTGCAGCAGCTATACGTTATTGTACATTTTATACATAGCATGTACAGACTGTGCTCGTACATGTCAGTACTGTAGTAATTATACCTGTGACCACAACGCCAAGACCAGTAATCACCTTATACCCATAATAGATGAGGTAGTGTGTGTGTGTTTGTGTGTGTGTGTGTGTGTGTGTGTGTGTGTGTGTGGGTGTGTGTGTAGGTGCGGGTGTACGTGCGTGTATCGGTGTGTATGTGTGTTTGTGTTTATGTTTGTGTGTGTGTGTGTGTGTGTGTGTGTGTGTGTATGTGTGTGTATTTTAGTATGTTTGTTACTCTTCCACACTGAAACAGGTGAGTGGTTTGGAAAAATTTGGAATTGAGAGAGCTTTTATCCTGAAGCAATACAAAGGATACCTCATACATACCTAGTTATCAAAGATGGAGAAGAGGGGAGTGCCGGCCGGAGTGGCCGAGTGATTCTAGGCGCTACAGTCTGCGCTACAGCGCGACTGCTACGGTCGCAGGTTCGAATACTGCCTCGGGCATGAATGAGTGTGATGTCCTTAGGTTAGTTAGGTTTAAGTAGTTCAAAGTCCTCAGAAGTTAAGTGGCATAGTGCTCAGAGCCATTTTTGAAGAGGGGAGTGGACACTAGTTCATTACGCTAGAATAACCGTGCTTTATATACACAGCATTTGAGAATGAAAGCGCTTAGTGACTTGCAACGAACTGTTCACATAGTTTAAAACCTTGAAGAATCTTTTTCTCGTAGACAACTCCCACAAAACGTCTAACAGAAAAAACTTTGCTTACTACATTTTCGCGATTCATGCAGTAATACTGCCGTATGGAGTGTGACGTTCTAATTTATTACTTCTTGACATATTTTGTTGACGCTATTCACATATGCCACTGAATGTACCAGAAAAATTGTATCATTGTCAGGACATAGTTCACGAGATATGATGACATGAACACTGAAATACGTGAAAAACAGCAGCATTAAAATGGTTCAAATGGCTCTGAGCACTATGCTACATAACTTCTGAGGTCATCAGTCGCCTAGAACTTAGAACTACTTAAACCTATCTAACCTAAGGACATCACACACGTCCATGCCCGAGGCAGGATTCGAAACTGCGACCGTAGCGGTCCCTCGGCTCCAGACTGTAGCGCCTAGAACCGCACGGCCACTCCGGCCGGCAGCAGCATTAAGTTCGGCGTTTAAATTTATGACTTCTTTGCCACTAACTTTGTTCCTAACATGTTTTACAGACATTATTCACAGGTGTGACTGAATGTACTTACAAAAATAGATCATTGTACAAAACATAGTTCAGGAGATATGCGTGAGAAACTGTTGCAACAAGCATGAAGTTTTAACTAATTACTTCTTCACTACAAAACCTATTCACAATACTTGTTGCAGACAGTAGAATGGATGAAACTGCAATTATGTTTCATCATACGAGACACAGTTCAGAAGATACAACGTCATAAACTTTGAGCTGCATGAAAATGAAATTGCATAGCGAAATTTGCTATAGCTATAGGTGAAATGTGTCTACAAATACACATGAACTATGTTAAGTACATGTGTAATATATCTGACATGTGCTTGTTGGGCAGACGCAAGGGCAAAAAGCTTATACTAAACTACTGGAAATATTTCAGTTAAATTTGGTACACAAATTAATTACGATCTAGAAAGAAATTTTATGTTGGTAAGAACCACACAAAATCTGTGTTGGGTGATAACATGGAGAGAGAAGTGGGAAGAAGGAGATGGACCAAGAGGTGTACGGGGGAGATGAACACATATACGGAGGAGGAGGTGGATAGAGAGTATGGAGGGAGGATATGGAAAGAGAGTATGGCGGCAGGATATAGATGGAGAGAGGAGGGAGAACTGAGGGGGATATGAAACCCGCCATAGTCGTGGAGTAGATGGGGAGTGAGGAGGAGAAGATGGAGGGAGAGAGGAGGGAAAGGAAGTGGGACAGAGAGAGGAAGGAGGATGAGATTGACAGACAGGGGAGGAAGGAGGATGAGATTGACAGAAAGGGGAGGAAGGAGGATGAGATTGACAGAAGGGGGTGGAAGGAGGGGATGAACAGAGAGAGGAGGGCACATATTGGGAGAGGGTGAAGATGGATAGACAGAAAAGAGATGGGGAGTTGAAAAGCGAGAGGGAGGCAGGAAGAGGTGGACAGCGAGGGCAGGGAGGAGAAAGACGGAGAGAGAAGGGGTTCGACAGAGAGAAAGAGGAAGAGATGGACAGAGAGAGAAGGGAGACTGAGGAGATGGATTAACAGAAGATTGGAATAAATACATATTTGGACATTTTTTGTGAATGAGTGTTGACCACCGGTGGAGCTGCAGGCTGCGGTAGAATTAATAAATTAGCAAGTGAGCAAGGCATTGATTGTAGTTCAGAATGGATTTCTAGTAGGAGATGTATAGAGAGGGATACATACCATTTCTTTTTCAAAGTAAATGACGTGGAACCTGGATGGTAGGACTGGTATTTGAATCACCACATCCCTTCAGGCTAGTCTAGTGTTACAACGCATTCCCACTTCTATCACTGGTGACATTAGATCATAAAGGCAGTCTTGGAAGTGGTCTTAATCATGATCGCATCGGTATATTACGCAGTTGTTGTGGTATTCTTATGTTCCGATCGATCGATCGATAGTGTCACATTCTGAATTTATGTATATTTTATTCACTTTTACCTAAAAATTCATGTTTCCCTGTGTAATTTAAAAGCAATTCCAGCTCCTGCTTTAATGATTAAAAAGGCCTTCCGGAGTCCAATAGTACATTATGAAACAGCTTATACATTCGTAATGGTAGTATACAGCAGAGTTGTATGTGACCTGCTGCGACCCATGAGATACGGGATATTACGGAAAAGTTATAGCAATACCCAGATGTATCCCCAGGAGAGAAAGGTGACACGATGTTCGCGAACGCAGTGGCACGGCCGGAGAGAGGGCGAAGGCAATCCCTGCCGAGTGCTCGGTAATCACGTGACATCTACAGCAGGCACGCCCCGGGGATCCCGGTATTGGTGGCGCTGCGGCTGGATTACCTGCCAGCTGTAAACAAAGCTAGCACGCTCGTGGTGGCGACGCGCGCTACGTCACCGTGCCTCCACCGTGGCGTACCGACGTCCTTTTCGCTCCGTGAAACAGGGAGAAACACGAGGGAAGAGTGTGTAGCTAGTAGTAAGAATAAACCAGTAACTTCTTTATTATTGACAATAGTGTGGTAATGACCTCATTTCTCTTTCTCACATGTCTTATGATGCCTTTGAAGCGTCTTGTCAACAGGTCGACATATCACACCTCTTGAGTATCCGTCAATGAGGTTATCAGTCACACTGTACTGCGACAAAAGTCACGGAGCAGCGATTGCACATATAAAGCTGGCGGGCGGTAATGCCGCGTACACAGGGTAAGGGAGCGCAATATACTGGCGGAGCTGAGATTTGTACTCAGGTAATTTATGTCAAAAGGTTTCGGACAGTACTATGGCCGCACGACGCTAGAATATCATGACACCAACACATGTCTGTGCACTGTCAGTAGCCATGCTAAAATTAGGTAAAAAGTCTAGGTGTGACAATATCGCAGCAGTGATCTGTGCTTTCTTCAGTGTTTAAAACTCTCTCTGCATTCTTATCCCATACCCATGGCCTCATTCTTCTTGTCAGTCCACAAAGTGTTAGTGCTGCTATTGTGTCCATTGTTATAAATTTTTTGTAAAAGCTGACGACTCCAAGAAAATGTCTCAAATCATTTCCGGTCAAAGGCTTCAGGAACTGTGCAAACGCTTCTCTTTCCCTCGGATTCGGTACTATCCCTTCTGCAGAGACGATATGACCTAAAAATTCTACTTCCTGTCTGCCAGAACAGTATTTGACCAAATTGACTGCTACTCCATGGCTTAGAAGAGCACCGAGGTGCTTCTTCGAGCCAAGTTCTTTATACAGTCGGTAGGTCGTCGATGTAAAAGGTGGTGTCTGCCTTCAGTGATTCGTCAAGAATCCCATTCATTCCACAAATATATATGCAGCCGGAGATATTTTTAGGCTGGAGTATTGTCGTTGGAATTGAAACATCGGCCGAAAATGATGAAAGAAATGTGTCTGTGGCAATGTTGGGTGCAGTTCTCTCTGCCACAAGGTCGACCTGCGATCGATCGGCTAAAAGTCTTCCACCCAGTAAAAACTTTGTAATAGTTCTACTAGTATATCTGGCCTGTCAACATCTGACGTCATAATTGAATTGCTATGCCTAGAATCTAATAGTAGGTGTATAGATCCATCCTTCTTTTCGACGACTGGTAGAGGGTTGTTGAAAGTGGAAACTGCATGCTTAATGATACTTTCTTCCAACATGTGTCCTATCGCATGAGTCATTTCCTATCGAAACGCAAGTGGGATGGTGTAGGGAGGTATATAAAATTTGTCATGTTCCTTGACGCTGAGAGCATGTTGAAAATTGTTAATCATACTCATTTTCAGAAGAAATACGTCATGGATGTCAGTTAATATTTATCGCAATACTACTCGGCCTTCTGCACGGATGCTTTTAACTTTATCGGTTTTCTCTTGCACTGAGTGACCAATTTCCTCCATTATTTCATCGTGTCTTGAATCCTCATGCTCTTATCGTTTCTAATCCACATTTCCATTGTGGTCATTTTAACTCTCCGTACATAGTCTGATACAGTTCCCTGGTACAATAAGATGAATATTGCTTGTTTCCTCTTTCCTTCTGGCAGAATGTCGTCTCCTCTTCCGAAATCTAACAATGCGCCATAATGTCTAAGGAAATTATCTCTCCAGGATTAGATTGGTTGCCAAATTTTCAGTACTCAGAACATTATCTGTTAATATGTGTACTTATTACACTAACTGGAGCTCACTTGTCTGTGACTATGATAATCTTCCCTAAGATAGCACCTTTTATTCTTATGTATTTCCTTCAACGAAAGTTCTAGTCAGTTACAATTTACCTTGCATCTGTCGAAGATGGATAAAATGTTGCCGGCCGCGGTGGTTTAGCGGTTCAGGCGCTCAGTCCGGAACCGCGCGACTGCTACGGTCGCAGGTTCGAATCCTGCCTCGGGCATGGATGTGTGTGACGTCCTTAGGTTAGTTAGGTTTAAGTAGTTCTAAGTTCTAGGGGACTGATGACCACAGATGTTAAGTCCCATAGTGCTCAGAGCCATTTGAACCATTTTTTTGATAAAATGTTGATTCAAACTAAAAGATCCAAGATTCGGTTGCAGTGTCTTCACTGCATCTTTGAAATTCGGAAATTTTATAACCTGAAGGAAGTCCTAGTCGAAAGATAATTCTGTTGCTACACTCTTCCAGAGATTTGTTTCTTCTCTTGTCAAATGTTATTGGCTCTGTTCTGTTTGTGAGCTCCCACTACGGCCCATCCTGAAGCTGAATTCACTGATACCTAAATTGTGGCTCGTATCCACTGGTACCCTGTTGTGTAAATCATTCAGTACACTGTCCAAGCCAGCCATTACCCTCTCATATCTTTGTTGCATTAAAATTTTTTCTAATGCCTCTTCTAGTTTTCTCTCCATCCCTGCGTTTATCATTTCCTGCTGACTTTTAAATGTTAGTAGCACCTGTATTTCTTCCGTTCCTACGACCAGGATTTAGATGGCTATATGACACCTTCCACTAAGCGTCTTCATCTTACTGTCAGTGATAACTTGCGTTTCGTTCGCTAAATGATTTGTAGCCTCTTCCAAGCCTTCATCGATACGATTCTGTGTTTCTTCGATTGTACTTGCTATCTCAAGACCATTCCCGTCTATTCTCTTATTCGCTTCTTTCTCCTCATTTGATATCCTTTTCCCTTCTTGGTCTTCGTTTTGCGACTCTTCAGTTGTTTTCTTCGATTCGTTATTTGCAGTCAATTGCCACTTTTCGCACCGTAAATCATTTTCCATAACTGATAGTGACTTTCTGATGTCATTACTAAACTTTAAAGGACAGTACCATCTGCAAACAACTTAAGAGAGCTACTCAGTCATTTATATAGATTAGAAACAGCAGAGGGCCTATAACAGTTGCTTGGGCAATACCAGATATCACTTCCATTTTAAATAACTTTTCGTAACTGGGATTCGCAGTCATGTGAAACTTCTTTAAAGACATCGTGTTTACGCCAGTGACTGTTATTCTAGTGGAAATAAAAAGTTTAACAGTCACTGCCGTAAACATGTCGTTCAAGAATCTTCCATATTACTTTGTGACTTTCCATCTAAGCCATTTAAGAGAAAGTTCGTATGATATTGCACTAATCCTAGACAAATATGATACTTCTGGGTCGATTTGTAAACAGTGCCATCCTGTTGGAGTTGGCGAGTTAGCTGTTGTAGTTTAAAATTGAGATGAACTTTGTCCTTCAGTAAAATTTCGTTTTAGAACAGACTATGTAGGAGGCACATAAATGGATATACAAAGTCAATCAGAGTGACGACCGTTCTAAATTGTAGGCGAAGCTTCGTTACACTCTTGTTAAATACATCTAAGCATATAAAAAGCTAATCAGATTACTTAAGTACACCCGAAATTGGGAGTTGGTGTGGTTAATGTAGCTACTCTGTAAAAATAAGATAGCAGTAGTAATTCAATTTAGTGGTGGTTATGAGATGAGAATGGAGAAAAAAATGTAGATCTGTTAGACGACGATCTTTTGGGCTTACGAAAGGTGAGGGCATCACAGAGCACATCTCGCGTCGTAAACGATCACGAAAGCAAGTAAAAATCAAGATGTGTTCTTACGATTTGTCCACCTACATAATGTGTCTGTGAATGTAAAATGATGCACGATGTTGAACTTTCCGAGGAAGCTAGCTGTAATCTATAGGGAACGAATGATAATAAAGAATATACACAACAACCTGGAGGGGGCTAGGAAGAATGGAAAGGCGAAAACGAAATGCTCATCTTAGGAAGGGTATAACACAGGGACGTATTCTTTCATAACTACTGTTCAATCTATATATTAATAAAGCAATGAAGTAAATACAACGAAGTCTCTGGAAAGAGAATTCGAGGGCGACAAGATCGCAATACGATTCGCGTATGACATTTCTACCCGCTGAAAGTGAGAAAGAATTGCACGATCTGTTGAATCTAATGGACAGACTAATGAGGACACATCATGAATTGCGACTAACCCAAGAAATACGAAAATGAAAAGTAGGAGAATTGGGATTAGCGGTAAACTTAACATTAACATTTGGGGACACGCAGTAGACGAGGTGAATGAGCTCTGCTATCTCGGAAGAAAATTAAGACGAAGAAAGTAAGGCAGACTGTCACACAGAAAGATGGCAGTCCTGGCGAAGAGGTTTATCAAATATCGGCTTTAGTTTCAGTAGAATATTTCTTAAGATATACCTATAGAACACCGCATTTTATGGAAGTAAAATATGTGCTGTTGTAGAGCTGATATAACGAGAATCGAAACGTTTTGGGGTGCTACAGAAGGATGCTGAAAATTACGTAGACTCATGAGAGACGAAGATGGGGTCGAGAGAATCGACGAAGAGAGAAAGATGTCGAAAACAGTGACAAGAAAAAGGGATAGGATAATAGGTCATGTGCTAAGACACCAAAGAATAACTTTCGTAGTAATTGAGGGAGCTGTAGATGGAAAAATCTGTAGGCAGTGACCGAGTTTGAATTTTCTAGAACAAATAATTGAGGACGTAGAGTAAAAGCAATAGTGTGGGACTGGCATGGGTATGAATGTCCACATCAAACTAGTCAGAAGGCTGATGACATAAATAATTAATAAAATGAAATAAAATCGAATAAAGATGAAATTTTCGAATGGTGATTTCTGGTTTTTGAGTGCAGTTTCCGTCTTTATGTAGTGCAGTAAGCACAGTGTTTCATCCTGTGACAGCACCAACGCAACGCTAAGCAGTTACTGCGGCGTGAACCCTGCTGCTAGCTGGCGCATACTGGCAGAAAGTTTGGCGGAACGTGTCAGCTCACAGGAAGCCGTACTCAGCCAGTCGGTCAGTGTACGGTAGACAGGACCAGAACCGGCTGCGGCAGTGTATAGTATTCAGTCCAATTAGGCGCTTCGTTACTTGCACTAGGATCGAGGAGGCGAACCTACGCACCTTCCATTGAACGTTGGGTTACAGTAACGATAACACCAAGAATATGCAGGGTGTTTGTGTTAACTTGAGACAACTGAATATCTCGGAAACGCCGCATCATAAAAAAAAATTTATAAAATTCTAGGTGAAAAGTTAATGCTAGTACAGGGGACATCTGTCTTCGCTACAACCGGCCACCAGGTCATCACGCTTCCTGCGTATTTGTATAGGTAACCCCCACTCCCCTCCATTTTATTGCCTAATCGGATTCTGCGCCACAAAGTACGTGTGATTTACTCAAAGTATTGGTTTCTATCGAGGAGGATGCGGCTGTAATCGACAAACATCAATGCGGATTGTTTTTCCAACTGGACTGTGCGGCTGGTCCCGGCGGAGTTTCGCGTCCTCCCTCGGGCGTGGGTGTGTGTGTTTGTCCTTAGGATAATTTAGGGTAAGTAGTGTGTAAGATTAAGGACTGATGGCCTTAGCAGTTAAGTCCCATAAGATGTCACACACATTTGAACATTTTTCTTGTTTTTCCAACGATGGAAGGACGCATTTGCCTCTACATTACATTTACGATGTAAACGGTTGATACTGATGTGGAATGTTACTTCAGTGTTGCAAGTGTGATTGTATAGCATACAGTGATGTGATAGAAGTCGTGGGATAGCATTATGTACATGTGCAGATGCCGGTAGTATCGCGTGCACAAGGTTTAAAAGGGCAGTTCATTAGTAGAACTGTCTTTTGCACTCAGGTAGGAAAAAGTTTCCGACGTTACTGTGGCCGCACGACGGGAATTAGCAGATTTTGAAAGGGGAATGGTAGTTGGAACCACACGCATCGAATATTCCATTTCTGAAATCATTAGGGAACTCAACATTCCGAGATTCACAATGTCAAGAATGTGCCAAGATTAGTACATTTCAGGAATTACCTTTCACATGGACATCGCAATGACGACTCTCACGTAACGACCGAGAGCAGCGGTATATGCGTATAGTTGTCTGTGCTTACTGGCAAGCAACACTGCGCGAAATAAACACTGAAAAGCATGTGGGCCTTACGTACGTACGAGGAATGTATCCTTTAGGACAGTGCGAAGAAATTTGGCGTTTATGGGCAATGGCAACAGACGACCGACGCGAATGCTTTTCCCAACAACTTGACATCAACAACGTGACAGTACCTGCAGCTAGGCTGGTGACCATATCGGTTCGTTCCTAAAAGACTGGAAAACCGTGGCCTGGACAGGTGAGTGCCGATTTTAGTTGGTAAGAGCTGAAGGTATTGTTCAAGTGTGGTGCAGACACCCGAATCCATGGGCCCATGTTACGAATAAGGCACTGTGCAAGCTGGTGATGACTCCATAATGGTGTGGGATCATTTTAGATGTAACGGACTAGGGCCTCGGGATGTTCGGCACCTGGAGACCATTTGTAGCCATTCACGGACTTCATATTAACAAACAACGATGGGATTTTGATGGATGACAATGGGCTATCACAAGCTGCGACGTCGTCGGTCAAACAGGCCGCTCTTTTAAATTAAGGTTTAAAGAACATTCATAGCAACGAAACAACATTTATCTGATACTGGTCATTCCATAGGGAGCATTGAGAATTGCATGCATATTCTTCACCGAGTAGAAAAAGGCCGTGCTCTTAATTCCTTAGAGAAGCTTGAAATTTATAAAGCAAAACATAGAGAACCGACTAAACAGGTAAACTGGCAAAAGAGCTTCGTACTAATGGCTTGCTTTCCTTTGTTTGACAATGTTTTACTCTAATGACTGCACACCTCTGTTACATATAGTGTGTTGATAATTTCACCTAGTACTGAGTGCATCACATATTTACTTCGTTTTCATACGTTTTACGAATGACTCTAGTATGTTCTTGTTCCTTCTCTATTCATCTCATAGGCTGCATTAATCAGATAATGTGAATCATCCACTGTTACGGAATTTTATCATTCTTTACTTTCAACGGAGTGCCGCAGGGTACGAGGGGCCCTCTGCCGGTCACGTTCCTCCAACCAATTCCCGCCTGTGCGGAATTCTGGCGTTAGCGCTAGCAGAGGGCGCTGATTATGTGCAGCACTATGTGTTCTTTCATTTGTGGCTCCTTTAGCGATTTGTTTTATGGTTGTTAATATTACCCGGTGCACTATCAAAGGTGTTCAACATTTATGTCACTATCTACAATATTGGCACTAGAGCACATGTCAACCACTGTTTCTTAACTCTTCCTCTTTTTAACTATATTACTTTTGTCTTGTTCTTCTTTTTATTGCTTTCTATTACTGTAATGCTTTTTATACGTTATAAGCTTATTACAGACTTCAACTGTTGTATCCCCCTTTATTTTCGCTGTTTCAATTAATTATTGAAAACTAGCGTGTGCCGACATTAGCGACATCTGGTGAACTTGCAACACAAACATCTTGTGGCCACTGTACGGCAGCTTGTTTTAAACAGTAGTACTACTGACAACATGACTCGTGCATGTGATGTCATTTATATGTATTTGACTATGGTGTTGCTGATTCCGCATTTAACATTTGACGATGCCACTATGGCTGCAGTACATTAGGACTTTGCTTTTATGAAACAGGTATGCCTCTTCTTATTTAAGGTGCACAAATATAAATTTTGTCAGTACTACTTTTCATTATGGTCTATATATTGTTCTATAGCTATTTACAGTTTGCGAGTCTATTTATGTTTTTCCCATTTTTGCTGTAGATCTGATGATGGGCATTAAAGACCGAAACCGGTAATCTGTTAACAAAAAGTTTGTGACTATGGACGTAAATTAAAGGTAACTTACTACAATGGGCTATGTCACTGGGCAATAATTGTTCGTGTCTAATGTGAAGGACATTCTCGACAGTTCGAGCGAATGGTTGGGCCACCCAGATCGCCGTATATGAATCCCATCGAACATTTATTGGACATAATCGAGAAGTCAGTCCGTGGGCAAAATCTTGCACTGGCAACGTTTTCGCTGTTATGGGCGGATTTGGAGGGAGTATGGCTCAGTATTTCTGCGTGGGACTTCCAACGACTCGTTGAGCCCATGCCATGTTGAGTTGCATTGCTACTCTGAGCAAAAAAATATTAGGAAGTATTCCAGTGTCACTGGTTACGAATTTTATTCTAACAATTTATTCATCGTTGAAGTCCACAGTTTTCGTCTTATTTATGGAATTATTAAAATTTTAGTTCTCACATAACTTTTACAACATGTATACGATGTTTGCAGCTGATATTAATCAGAAAACAGCATCGTCTTAAGTATAAAATGTGAGGTAATTCAAACATCTCTTTTAATCTCGTGTAGCCTTTCTCTAACCATAATGTTGGTATGAAGAACAAACAATATGACACTTGCTACAAACTTGCGTTACAACATGGTTTATATGTACCTCTTTTACTATAACTTGCGTTTGGAACATGTACACGTGCTGTTGTTTTTGTATATATAGTTTCCTTACTTTAATTGTGTGATTCGGATATTCTTCATGAGCCATGATTTCTCATAATGGTTTGCTACTTATTCCGTCTAATGCTTTTTCGTAAGCAATAAAAGCTATTCCATTACATGCTTAAATACGAAGGGGTGTTTACACATGATCGTACCTTTCTGTTTTGTTTTTCAAGTAATAAAACATCGGCGGCCGCGTCGTTTCCGACGCCACATCTGCGCCTACATTTCATTATTACGTTTTGACATATATTATGGGAAGATTCACGTCGCTGGAAGGTAGCGAGAAACGTATACGTCACGTCACGTGGCAGATGGTCTCAGAGCGTGAGAACGGTGGGGTGAGCAATAGCCGAATTTTCCTGGAACCTATGCACTCAACAGTGATTCACCTTTGAGGGTTGACGTGAAGGAACGTAACTCTCAATACTTACTTCTTAAATATTAATATATATTTCCAACGGAGCTTATGACATGACTTCAATTGATAGTCTTTCATTCCACACTTAAAAGAGATGCAAATTCCAGTTAATGTTGCTAGTCATTGATGAAAACTACGGGATTAATCAAAGACGCGCTCTGATCGGGCAGCCACCAAACTTGACGTACCTTACTAGAGTCTACGATGGGTTTCTGGGAAGGTAACAAGCACTTTATTGTGAAGAGCGCGATTTCGTCTTCTCGCAAAGAAAAATTGAATTGTTAAAAGTTTCCTCCGAAAACATTAATACGTGATCTGTAAACTCTAAGAAGCATTTTGTATTGATGTTTTACAGTGCTCCATAAAAAAGTGTAACCTGGAAACATAACTATGAATATTAGTACTGGATTATCTCTCAAAAACATTTTCTTGATTTTATGGTCCAATTAATAGAAATAAAGTCAAGTGGAATCTATAATTCTGTAATTTCATTCGTAACAGCACTGAATTCTTTCCCATGTGTGACTTCGTTATTCACCGTTCACTGCATACAAGTCAGAGTCTGCGGCCAGTAGGGAAGGAACCAATCGGGATGACCGCAACGAGACGTCTATACAAGACAAGAGGGATATGCTACCTTCAGTAATGTCACGGAAAGTGAGAGCGGACAATAATTGCGAAATCAACCTTGTTTGTGGCTCCTCGCACTCCTTTTGTCGTGAGAACTGTTATATTCTGGAACCGACCGTGTAGCTTACAGAATTTATAGTTTGAATTTTCCATGAGTCTAATAACAGTACGAAAACTGAACGCATATTTACTACACTTTCCATTACAAACATTAACCTCATCAATACTAAAATTGCGTGCACTATATTACTTAACGTTATTGCACGTATTTTAAATTATATATTCAAAACACTTATTCCCCTACAATTTTCGTAACTGTTCCTAGTGCCGTTTTTAAATAAATGCATAACTTTGCTATGTAACCAGGATTTTGGAGTATGACATCAATTCCGACTTCTCTTAATTAGATTCACTAATATCTCATTTAGTATTGGGTCCTTACATCTTCATAATTCGGCATTTATTCCATTTTTCCCGTAGCCTTCATAATCTTCAGTTCGTTTAATGCCGTTTCCAACTATTCTAAGGTAATGGGATCCGCATTTTCGTAAATAGTCTCAATGTATTCTTTCTTTTCCAGGTAGTAAGTAGATTACATACCTGCATAATACTCTAACCATTGTTTTTTTTTCGATTACATTTATATCTGCTGCACCTCCTCCTTCACTGTCTAGATGTTTAAGCACTTTATAGACCATCAGCTTTTTCCCACAGATATCATTTTCAACGGTGCTTACTAATTGGTCCCAAGACTAATAGTGAGTGTTCGCTACAATCCTTTCACTTCATTTCGTTGCTTTCTATTTGCTGTTGTAACACTTGATGAACTAAGTTCTCGACTCTTAGAACGTCTGAAGTTTTATCATTCCATATCCTTAATCCTTTTTGTATCCAGGTACTTTCTATTTTTACCTAACACTTCGTTAAGTGTAGTTCTTACAGCTTGTATCATTTTAACCAAACTCTCATTAATATTTTGAGTACTTTCTTGTTCTTTGAGGTTATCAGAAAAACTTCTGTGATTTACAGTCCTTGTACTCTCTTCTTGTAACTGGTATATTTCAAATATTTCACCATTTGCTCTTTCATGGATTTTCATTTCTTTCCGCCTTGTTAGGTGATGTGTTTTTGATATTAGCGAATAGTGATCTGTAGATAAACCACTCTCCCCATAGACGCCTACATCTGTTACTTGCAAAACCAATGGTTTACTCGTGATGACATAGTCAAATAGTGATATATCTCCACCCTCCATCTTACTCAAAAGTATCTGAACTACCTGAATTTCATTTCTCCTGATTTACATGCAGCCCATGTAACGTAGCTGTCTTCCAGGTTCTCTAATCTCTTTGTAGTAAAGTCCTTTAACTATACAAAACAGGTACCAAAAGAGATCAGTCGGATTATAAATCAACAGTACGAAGTTGCAAGTATTGGAAAAGCGTCATCTGAGATAAGTCAATCCCTAACGCTAGTTAACTCAATTTTATTTCTGTAAGTGACATTTCAAAATCACTACCACGCTCATTGGAATTTAAGGTAACTAATTCCGTAACATAAATCATTCCAGCACGCTTTAGGCAAAACAATTTTTTTATGAACAATATATTTTGAGACAATATCTGCACTCCTAAAGTTCTCCGACAATTAGAAGTATTTTTGCTCCTTACAAGGTTTTCAAACTATTGTAAAACGTTGTTCCTGATATGAATGGTTGTCTTAACTGGATGCTGAAGTAACCAGTGAAAAGCAATGCGATTAACACCGGCTAGCGTTCTATGGGAATCTCAAAATTAACATCGTATCACCAGTAATTTCTCTGTACTCATGATTGGGCAATTATTTGTCCAAATGACTGAACTTTAAACGACATCACGAACATTTTTGTTACGGTACTGAACTGAAACCAAGCACATGCAGTCTCTACACCTAAGCAAAACTTTCGTGCCTGACAGACACTCGATCACAGTTTCGTTCGTCAGTGATGACTAGACACAAAGAGTCGTGAACTACCGAAGTTTTTGCCAGTATCAATTAGCAAATCGGAACTTGAGACTGTTTGTGTTCTGTCTGGACTCGTGTAAAGACCCTTAGCATCCTTTTAGCTAATCACAGGAAAGTTTAATACAACTTGGAGTAGCGCACTTAGCATGCTTTTAAAATAATATGCAGTGATGCAATGTTTTGTGATGGGGTCTCGAACCCAGAACGTAATCAGTATGTCAGTTAAGTAACATGAGTTGTTAAATACCGAAATTTTTCACCAGCTGCAAGATATCTGAATTTGAAATGAAGATAGAATTTCTTTGTTTAATGGAGATTCGAACAGGGCATACCACGGTGGTTTTCTATGCATGAATTGTTTCTTCACTACTAGTGAGATGTGTGCATGTTGGACTAGAAATATCGGCACCTGTCGTTATGCTGGACAACACATGAAGAGGCATTAAAATGAAAATTCTTTGTCACTAGTAGTTCTATGAGGATATGCTAGGGATTGAAATGAAATCGTGAATATTTTTGTGCTGGACCAGGATTTGAGCTCACTTACGTGCTCCTGGGGAGACGCTCAGGAGTTTGCAATTCTGAGGGTAACAACAAGAAGACTGAATCACATCGTTCCGTGTCGGTCAGATATCATGAAAGAGAAGATTTGAATTAGAATCCAGCACCAAATTTATCAGTGCACCATGTTAAAAAACAATAACAAAAGGTCAATGACCTGAAATGAGCTCTGGCTAATTAAATAAAATAAGGTTTCTAGTCCAAGGAAGATCACTGGCGACAGCTTTCTGTTTGCCAGGACTTTCGCCTCTTCTATGGCCTAATCTATACCGCCTCTGCGCTAGTTAGTAGCGAAAGGGTGAGATATTTATAATGCGGATTCTGAACAACGGCGCAACCTGATGTTCTTCATTTGACATTAGTAGACGTGGAGGAGATCTTTTCATGTGTGTTTAGAACTCGCAACAAAAAAAATAAAACCAATTTGTTACATTCATGAAAATCTCTCAACAAATGATGATTCTAGCCCACAAATTTGAAATTATCACTGTTTTAAGAGGTTTCTGATGTTGAGAAATACTACTGCAGAGTATGAAGTTACCAAACACTTCGACATTTACTGACATTATCACTATTAACTCCTTCATTCTACTGCTCCTGCACATGTGCCTGAAGAAAGCATTTAATGCTTCTTGGCTAGATTTCGAAGCAGTTGCTCAGACACAGATAAATATTTAATTCCCAGCAAATGGTTGTGGAGTTCTGTGGCAAGTGGAATATTCCAAGTAGTTACTTAGTTCTTTCCATGTCGAGGGACTAGTTTCCGAGTTAATATCGGACATCTCCAATAATTCATAGGTTACTTTAAATTAACTGATATAGCCGTTACTTCATAAAAGAAAACGCGTTACATTATTTCATTTATAAGCGCTTAGCAACGATACTTGTAAAAGGATAAAACTGATGGTAAACACCACTTTCAAAGCCAGAGGATGTTGCTAAATGTCACGATCCTTCTGTCCAGATGACTTGGTCTACGTCACCTATTTTAAAGTGTTAAAGACAGTAAATAATGCAGAAGAACAACTGTTTCCGTTGCAATAGACTCAATTTGCGTTGTCGAAGTTAACTTTTTCTCGGAATTACTCTAACGGTAGAGGACTTTCCACAAAGTAAAAAAATATTTCATCATTGCAAAGCCTGACATCCTGCTCAGAGACCTTCCGCTTAATCGCCGACCAGCTATTTTAACGTTGTGTAATACCAGTTATAGCAAACTGATGTAGCGAAGTCTGTTAACAACTTGCTCACCGTAATATAGGGAGTTGATTTATTGGGCTCTGTAACTGTACTCCAACAGCAGTTTCTTGTACTAGGAAAGCATGGCTTCCAATACTGTTTATTTCTGACCTAAGCTCAGTCCACTTCACTCCAGGCACCACGTATTGCAAAGTAATACCGACATGAACAGTATGCTCGGATTGCTAATTTGATTGTTCGTTGTACTTTATTTTGTAATTACTGAAATAATCATTGAAATAATCACTGAAATAAAAGCCTCATGACGTCCCAATACAACAGGGATCATTTTGTTTCTCCTTTCTTTCTGGGAGGTTAATAACTAGTCAGTAAGCTAATTCCATCCTAACCAGTGAATTGAGGCATAAGACAGCCAGTAATCTAATAAAAAGCCGCTATTTAGTCCTGTTAAGATGATTTCTTTTAATGTTGTCATAGAAGAAATACAGCCAAAACTGCAACGATCACAAATTTACCGAATAAGAAAATCTTATTTTCCAGGTAGGAAATGGCTGAAAAACAAAGTCTGCTCGGTGCGGCCTTGTCGATCTTTTCATCTGACTGCCTGCATTATAAGTTGCTTAAGGTGTATCACACATGGTGTTTCTCTAGCTTTGGAAATCATTAGGTGAAACAGAGATTAACATCTAAGTGATGGTACTCCTAAACCACAGGCTGAGTTCATCTTCACACTGAGATTTATTTGTAACTGGGGAACAAGGACAGGTGTTTGTCCTCGCCTTACTCCAATGACCATTGGGAGCCATCTACACAATGTTTTATATACTGTGAATACTTTCTATGTTACAATTCACATTGTCCCCTAAACAAACAATAGCGAGTTTACATTGAGCTATTTTTTTTTCAATTGACAGATTTCAAACCAGACAGCAATATATTACAAAGTCACTGGTTTGCACTATCCTGCCACTTGTCTGAAGTGCTGTGACAGACTTCTGTGCTGTAATATGTGAGTTAGAGAGTTGACAAAAATATGATAGTTAGACTAACATCACGTGCATCACAGTGGTGTAATATGTGAGTTAGAGACTAATCATTGGAACAATCTTCTTAACAACATGCTTACTTCGACATTCAACAAACCAGTTCTCACCAAGACATCACTTTGTATTTGAAGGAGCAGCATGATATCGACACTTCATAGATGTAGTGTGATTGTTCCTATATATCTTAATTTATTGATGAGGTAGATAATTGTTTTTCTAGTACAAAAAGTTCATTTGACTTCCAATCAGAAAGATAGATATAGATCAATAAAAGCAATCCGAGTTCTATCTACAAGAACTTCTACTAGATTTACTATCCCAATAATCGTTATAATCCTCACAACAGCACTATCAAAAAATTAATCAAAGACCGAGAAAAAAAACCATTTGAATGTGGATTTGAACCAAAAGGATCAGCACAGACACCGTTTTCCCTCTGGCTCTTTCTAATCACTGTAATTTTTATAATCTTTGATGTAGAAATTGCATTAATTCTGAAAATGGCGACTATGTTAGAAACATCAGACATTATAATCTGTACAGTATCAACAATATTCTTCATTCTAGTCCTATTAGCAGCACTATATCATGAATGAAATCAAGGAGCCCTACAATTAATAAAGAGTTGTAGTTAACTATAACATTTGCGTTGCATTCTAAAAGTAATGATACAATCAACCAACCTTAAGTAGAATAAGAACCAAAATATTGTAGTCAGTATCGACCTGAAAGGTTGCAACATAATGTACCCTTGTTCTTCATTAATTGAAGCCAAAAACAGGAATATTGTTGTTAGTAATATAATTGGACTATAAAGTTCCAATTATGGAAATGTAAAGCCATTAAGAAATCTGTGACTTTATATATTAGCTGTTAAAAATTATTATGAATTCTAACATTTATAAAGTCAGTAGTATTTATTTGTTATCAGTATTTTTAGTTATTAGCTTTTATTAGTTATTAGTACTTATTTTATTTTCGCTGTTAACATAATGTAAATTGCATTTATAAATAATTAAAAATAAAAAAATTTCCTTAATATCAATAGTGTCATGCTCTAATTATAAGCTTTTTAAGTATAAGAAAAATAATATCACTAAAATAAATATCCAAAGACAAAATTTAAAAGATAAATCATAATATTTGGGTCACATCAATTGGAGTATAATTTATTAAATAAATAAATAATCTATAGAAACATTGATGACCTAATAATTCACCCCAAGCAAAACCCAATTTTAAAAGTATTTATATAACAAAGTTAGTTGAAAAGGAATATAAAATTATATAGAACCAGCAAATCTAACAAAAGACAGTATATCAAAGAATATAAATTATAAGAAAAATTAAACTTAGAAATAAGATAACCGAAATAAGCATCTCAAACAACAAATGTAATTATTTAAATTTTCAAATAATATAGTGTAGCTATCACATGAAGAATAGGAAAAATCAATCATGACAAAAGGCTGCCAACAAAAACAGCAACATATAATGAACAAATTACATCAAATGAAATATAATAACCCATATCATCAAAAAAAATTTTGAGTAAAATTCTCAACAGATCTTTATTTTAATTATAAAAGAAATTAAAAGACTAAGAAGCGGTTATACTTATAGAAAAAAATAAAGACAAAATATAACAATTAATTCATCTTAAGCAAATCAATTGAATAATTAAATTCTTTGAATATAACCGAGCCAAGAAAGGTATACTACATACAGACAAACTAGAAAGGGTAAAATAATTAGAATTTTTGGGTATAAAATAGAACCTATAAAACGAATAGCCTGAGAATCCTTTAAATTATGAATTATTGAAACATCACACATAAATAATAATTGCTTAAATAAAGCATGAGCGAATGAAAGAAAGAAAGCTTTGCACAACTTATTGCCAAAATCCTCATTGTTAAGCCAAGTTGTCTTAAGGTTGAAAGAACAATAATCTTCTTCAAATCAAACTCAAAATTCACAACCAGCCTAGCTGTAAAGATTGTTATACAACCAATTAAAAGTGAAAACCAACTGCAACTATAAGTCTCTACTATTGGTCTAAAACGAATTAATAAATAAACCCTAAAAGTAGCAACAGTGGAAGAATAAACCAAGGCAGGAACAGAAGCACCTATAGCAGCAAGAAGACAAGAAGAAAAAGAAATTTGGGCTAACTTAGTTATAGCAGTCAAAACAATTAATATAGTAACAAGCTTTATTTCAAAAGAAATCGAAATAAAGACATAATAATAAATATAATTCCAACGACAGAAATATAGTATTGAAGCAATAGAAATTAAAACATCAAAGTCACCAATCTGACTAGATAAAGTAGTCAACATACCATCTCTATAACACCTTACAATTTGATACTAAATATCTAAACAATAAGAAACAAACCCCATATCGACGCAACATAGTAAAATTGTAATTAGATTAGGACAAATGATTGAAAATCATATTGGAAGAATTATTATTGAAACAATACTAATAAAACAATTTGTATTTTTATCACCTGATATACAATTATCTCAATAATAAGTTGCCAAAGAAGTAATGTACATAACGAAAGACAAAAAACTAAGAGATAATAAATCCAGTATTGAAGACATCACAACCATAGAGTTATATAAATTAAAATATTCTCACTCAACAAAAATTCCA
Source organism: Schistocerca piceifrons (assembly GCF_021461385.2). Taxonomy (NCBI): domain Eukaryota; kingdom Metazoa; phylum Arthropoda; class Insecta; order Orthoptera; family Acrididae; genus Schistocerca; species Schistocerca piceifrons. Next base: position 360,780,736 of record NC_060144.1, on the reverse strand, counting down.
TAATCAATTATTGAATCCCATACACCCAAAATAAAAATTATAGTTCTAGGAAAAAAAATAAGAAAACTTAAAAAACAAATTTGAAATAAATAAATGCCAAAGATGAAAAACTTCATATCATTAATCAACAAAACAATATTTTTATTTAAAATACTTAAGCAATTTAAACAAAAAATATTCATTCTTTAAACAAAGGACCTTTAAAGACAATCAGTGTAAAAGTAAAAGGTGATACTCTTGAAAATAACAAAGAGAACATGTATAAATTCCAGAATACTAATTACCATGCTAAGAATGTTGTTGTTGTTGTGGTTTTCAGTCCACAGACTGGTTTGATGCAGCTCTCCATGCTACTCTATCCTGTAGAAGCTTCTTCATCTTCCAGTACGTACTGTAACTTACATTCTTCTGAATCTGTTTAGTGTATTCATTGCTTGGTCTCCCTCTACGATTTTTACCCTCCACACTTCCCTCCAATACTAAATTGGTGATCCTTTGAAGTCTCAGAATATGCTGTACCATCTGATCCCTTCGTCTAGTCAAGTTGTGGCACAAATTCCTCTTCTCTCCAATTCTATTCAATATCTCCTCATTAGTTCTGTGATCTACCCATCATCTTCTGCATTCTTCTGTAATACCACATTTCGAAAGCTTCTATTCTCTTCTTGTCTAAACTATTTATTGTCCACGTTTCACTTCCATACAAGGCTACTCTTCATACATATACTTTCAGAAACGACTTCCTGACACTTTAATCTCTACTTGACATCAACAAATTTCTCTTCTTCAGAGACACCTTCCTTGCAATCGCCAGTCTACATTTTATATCCTCACTACTTCGAGCATCATCAGTTCCTTTACTCCCCAAATAGCAAAACTCATTTACTAATTTAAGTGTCTCATTTCCTAATCTAACTCCTGCAGCATCACCTGATTTAATTCTACTACTTTCCATTATCCTTGTTTTGCTTTTGTTGATGTTCGTCCAATGTCCTCCGTTCCAGACACTGTCCATTCCATTCAGCTGCTCTTCCAGGTCCTTTGCTGTCTCTGACAGAATTACATTGTCATATAAATATAAAGAATAAACAGCTCTGAAAAAAAGACCAAAAAAATTAGAACAAAAATCTAAAAGAATATCAAGACATAAATCTATTTGATACTCTTAATTTGCCTACCAAATTTAGTGAAGGACTAGCAGCCATATTTGATATTCTTAAAGGAAGTCACCATAAAGCCATTCTAAGTGTTAGATTAAATATACCCTTGTCAACTAATAATCTTCATCTATCTAAATGCTCATAAACAATATTAGATAAACAAAACAAACCAGACGAACATAAACCATGATGAACCATTCAAGAAAGTGAACCTATATAACCTAATCAATTCATAAATATTAATCCAACAATAACCATTCTTATATAAGCAAAAAAAGAATAAGCAAAAAAAGATCTTAAATAAACTTGACAAAAACTAATAAATGTAACAAAAACGCCACCAGATAGACCTAAAGAAAACCAGAAATAATTGAATTTCAACCCTAAGTAAGAAATAACCTACACCACACTGAAAATTCCATAACTTCCTAACTTCAACAAAACACCCATAAGAATCATTCAACCAGAAGTAGAGGTTTCTACATGAGCCTTATGATGCCACAAATGTACCAAAAACATATATATCTTAACTCAAAAATCCAAAACTCTAAAACCATAACACATAAAATAATCAGAAAAAATGAAACATTAAATTAAAATAAAAGATATTAGAAACATTATATAAAAATAAGAACAAAGGCAATTGAGCTATTAAAGTATAAAAATACGAAATAAACACCTGTATGTACACACTCTGGTTGAAATCTCAGCTTCAAAGTAAAAGTAAAATAGGAATCAATTTAGCAAATATATATATATATATATATATATATATATATATATATATATATATATATATATATATATATATATATATATATATATATATATATATATATAAAGACCTGTGGTCTAGGGGTAGCGTCTTTGATTCATAATCAAAACGTCTTCGATCCCGGGTTCAATCCCCGCCACTGCCTAAATTTTGATGAATAATCAGCATTGGCGGCCGAAGACTTCTGGCATAAGAAGTCAGCCTCATTCTGCCAACGGCCTTGTCAAAGAGGGCGGACGAGCGGATAGAGGTTCAGGGCACTCTCTTGTCCTAGGGGTGGGAAATTGCCCCTAAGGGCGGAAGAATCAGCATTGATCAACGACATGAGGAAGCAGAAGGCAATGGAAACCACTGAATTAAAGACACGTAATGTGTATCCACAGGACATGTGGCCTGTAATTGAAGAAGTGTCATGATGATCTCTCCATTGGTGAAAGATTCCGGAATAGTCCCCCATTCGGATCTCCAGGAGGGGACTGCCAAGGGGGAGGTTACCATGAGAAAAAGATTGAATAATCAACGAAAGGATAACGTTCTACGCGTCGGGGCGTGGAATGTCAGAAGCTTGAACGTGGTAGGGAAACTAGAAATTCTGAAAAGGGAAATGCAAAGGCTCAATCTAGATATAGTAGGGGTCAGTGAAGTGAAGTGGAAGGAAGACAACGATTTCTGGTCAGATGAGTATCGGGTAATATCAACAGCAGCAGAAAATGGCATAACAGGTGTAGGATATGTTATGAATTGGAAGGTAGGGCAGAGGGTGTGTTACTGTGAACAGTTCAGTGACCAGGTTGTTCTAATCAGAATCGACAGCAGACCAACACCGACAACGATAGTTCAGGTATACATGCCGACGTCGCAACCTGAAGATGAACAGATAGAGAAAGTGAATGAGGATATTGAAAGGGTAATGCAGTATGTAAAGGGGGACGAAAGTATAATAGCCATGGGCGACTGGAATGCAGTTGTAGGGGATGGAGTAGAAGAAAACGTTACAGGAGAATATGGGCTTGGGACAAGGAATGAAGGAGGAGAAAGAAATGAAGGAGGAGAAAGACTAGTTGAGTTGTGTAACAAGTTTCAACTAGTAATAGCGAATACCCTGTTCAAGAATCACACGAGGATGAGGTATACTTGGAAAAGGCCGGGAGATACAGGAAGATATCAGTTGGATTACATCATGGTCAGACAGGAATTCCGAAATCAGATACTGGATTTTGAGGCGTACCCAGGAGCAGATATAGACTCAGATCACAATATAGCAGTGATGAAGAGTAGGATGAAGTACAAAACATTAGTTAGGAAGAATCAGTATGCAAAAAAGTGGGATACGGAAGTACTAAGGAATGACGAGATACGTTTGAAGTACTCTAACGCTATAGATACAGCAATAAGGAATAGCGCAGTAGGCAGTACAGTTGAAGAGGAATGGACATCTCTAAAAAGGGCCATCACAGATGTTGGGAAGAAAAACATATGTACAAAGAAGGTAGCTGCGAAGAAACCATGGGTAACAGAAGAAATACTTCAGTTGATTGATGAAAGGAGGAAGTACAAACATGTTCCGGCAAAATCAGGAATACAGAAATACAAGTCGCTGAGGAATGAACTAAACAGGAAGTGCGGGGAAGCTAAGACGAAATGGCTGCAGGAAAAATGTGATGACATCGAAAGAGACATAATTGTCGGAAGGACAGACTCAGCATACAGGAAAGTCAAAACAACCTTTGGTGACTTTGAAAGCAATGGTGGTAACATTAAGAGTGCAACGGGAATTCCACTGTTAAATGCAGAGGAGAGAGCAGATAGGTGGAAAGCATACATCGAAAGCCTCTATAAGGGTGAAGATTTGTCTGATGTGATAGAAGAAGAAACAGGAGTCGATTTAGAAGAGATAGGGGATCTAGTTTTAGAATCGGAATTTAAAAGAGCTTTGGAAGACTTATGGTGAAATAAGGCAGAAGGGATTGATAACATTCCATCAGAATTTCTAAAATCATTGGGGGAAGTGGCAACAAAACAACTATTCACGTTGATGTGTAGAATATATGAGTCTGGTTGTATACCATCTGAATTTCGGAAAAGCATCATCCACACAATTCCGAAGACGGCAAGAGCTGACAAGTGCGAGAATTATTGCACAATCAGCTTAACAGCTCATGCATCGAAGCTGCTTACAAGAATAATATACAGAAGAATGGAAAAAATTGAGAATGCGCTAGGTGACGATCAGTTTGGCTTTAGGAAAAGTAAAGGGACGAGAGAGGCAATTCTGACGTTACGGCTAATAATGGAAGCAAGGCCAAAGGAAAATGAAGACACGTTCATAGGATTTGTCGATCTTGAAAAAGCGTTCGCCAGTATAAAGTGGCATAAACAGATATAATGTCTTATGGTATAAAGGAAGCAGTGATTTTATAATGTTACTTAAAATCCATCTTGATTGCAAATTTTTTTATTGATATGACCGGTTTCGTTTCATTCAGAACCATCTTCAGATCTGATATTTCAGTTACAGGAGTAACCTGTCAAAATCCAGCAACTTTCACATGCTACGTAACATGGGTTACTCCTGTAACTGAAACATCAGATCTGAAGATGGTTCTGAATGAACGGAAACCGGTCACACGAATAAAAAAAATTAGCAATTTAGACGGATTTTAAGTAACAATATAAAGTGGGCAAGCTATTGAAAAAAGTAGGGGTAGGCTATAGGAAGAGACGGGTCATATACAATATGTACAACAACCAAGAGGGAATAATAAGAGTGGACGATCAGGAACGAAGTGCTCATGTTAAGAAGGGTGTAAGACAAGGCTGTGGCCTTTCGTCCCTACTCTTCAACCTGTACATCAAGGAAGCAATGATGGAAATAAAAGAAAGGTTCAGGACTGGAATTAAAATACAAGCTGAAGGGATATCAGTGATACGATTCGCTGATGACATTGCTATCCTGAGTGAAAGTGAAGAAGGGTTAAATGATCTGCTGAACGGAATGAACAGTCTAATGAGTACATAGTATGGTGTGAGAGAAAATTGGAGAAAGACGAAGGTAATGAGAAGTAGTAGAAATGAGAACAGTGAGGAACTTAACATCACGATTGATGGTCACGAAGTCAATGAAGTTAAGGAATTCTGCTACCTAGGCAGTAAAATAACCAATGACGGACAGATCAAGGAGGACATCAAAAGCAGACTCGCTATGGCAAAAAAGGCATTTCTCCCCATGAGAAGTCTACTAATACCAAATACCGGCCTTAATTTGAGGAAGAAATTCCTGAGGATGTACTTCTGGAGTACTGCATTGTATGGTAGTGAAACATGGACTGTGGGATAACTGGAACAGAAGAGAATCAAAGCAGTTGAGATGTGGTGCTATAGACGAATGTTGAAAATTAGGTGGACTGATAAGGTAAGGAATGAGGAGGTTCTACGCAGAATTGGAGAGGAAAGGAATATGTGGAAAATACTGATAAGTAGAAGGGACAGGATGATAGGACATCTGCTAAGACATGAGGGAATGACTTCTATGGTACTAGAGGGAGCTGTAGAGGGCAAAAACTGTAGAGGAAACCAGAGATTGGAATACGTCAAGCAGATAATTGAGGATATAGGTTGCAAATGCTACTCTGAGATGAGGTTAGAAAAGAAAATCGTGGCAGGCCACATCAAACCAGTCAGTAGACTAATGACCAAATATATATATATATATATATATATATATATATATATATATATATATATATATATAAAGAAACAAGAATGTAACCTTAATATAGCAAATTAACATTTAAGCATGATTATTCAAACCAAAACCATAAAAACAAAGAAATTAGAATCATATAAAATTAGATAATTAACTGAACGTTTGACAGTAATTATTATGAACAAATCCAAAAACTCAATAAAATGAAACTTAAAGAAAAATAATCAATACCTAAAGAATATCTAATTGTGCTTAAATGAGCATTTGAATATACACAAATCATAAAAACAGAACTTGACAGGAATATCAAACAATGAACCAACCATTAGTTATTGGTTAATAAGCAAGGAGGGATAAAAACAGTCATAAATAAACATTTTAACATAAAGACAATCCAAAAGAATTAAGAAAATCTTTGCCATGAGATCAAAACATTGAAACCTAGACAGAAAGACCTAAAGTTCCTTCATAAACAGAAAAAACTAAAAAACAGGAAATAATAATCATAATCAAATTAAAATAAAAAAATAGTAATTATTATAAATAAAGATAGAACAATATACTCTAATCTCAAAAAAACCATTAATAAAAAGAAAACACGTACACACCACCAAATAGGAACAATAAAGTAAAAACAGAAACATATAAATTAGTTTTAATAGTTTAAAAAAACTGGTCTTATGATCTGGAAATAACTTCAAAGATGGAAAAGCTTTCCTTCATCAGCCCTCAAAACCGATATTTTAATAAACCACACCTTAAAATTATGAAAATAATAATTATATCACTATGAAATGTAATAAATTCTAATTTTATTAATTTACCTCATACAGTATCAATAATATTTTTCATCATTCTGCAATCTTTTCTTGTTCGGTCAATAACAGAACAAAAAATGAAAGTTATTGCTAGTCATACATTCTATTTTTAACCTTTCTTGGTGGCGTATTAGTTCTAATTATTTGTATCACAAGAATTGCATCGAATAAAATATTTCAACCTAAATCAGTTAGTGTAATTGTTACTTTAACAAATGAATCTTTATTATATTAACATTAGCTATTTTAGACGTAATAATTTTATAGGCTTCTTCAGAAACAACGAAAATATAAATGTTAATAATTCGATCAATTGTCGAGAAATAACAAAATTTTTAGAAAAATTATGTAATAGATCAAAATTTATTATTACACTAATAATAATTATTTATTTATTTTAGCATTATTAGCAGGAATATCACTATTACTATCCAAGTACCTAACTGTAAAAGAAAATCATTTTAATAATGAGCATACCATTACAATTAAGACACCCTTAATTAAAATTATTAATAACTCCCTAGTTGATCTACATGCACTATCAAATACTTCATTTTGATGAAATTTTGGGTCCCTATTAGGATTATGTTTGGTAATTCAGATCATGACTGGACTATTTTTAACTATACATTGTGTATCAAACATTGGAATAATGTTCAGTAGTCTAGTCCACATCTGCTGAGATGTATATAACAGTTGAATCATTCGAACTTTAGATGCAAATGGAGAATCTATATTTTTCATTTGTCATTCCACAAATCTACACTGAAATTTAGTTTTGTTAACGAATATGCTCGATCGAAGGCTTACGAGATCGAACGTTATTAACGGGACGAGGTGAAAATCGAACCTGACGTTCTTTTTGGAATACATTTACCTTTAATCAGCAGCGTGGTCTATTTCAAGCTCATAAATGTAGCGGCATGTGACGAACTACTACTCCGACACCGACAAAGACTTCGTTTCTGTCATTCGGACGGGAATGTTGGAGCGGTAACGGTTGAACACTTCGGCATGGGACTCCGAACGATCCGCGTCTTTGAGCTTCCATTCGAAGTGCCAGAAGAATGGGTGACAGACGCCCTGCGTCCTTACGGAACGTTCCCATCCCACGTGGCTGAAAAGTGGGCGAGTTTCAAGACGTATCCTGTCCTCAATGGCATCAGACAAATACGGATCGAACTGCGAAAACACGTTCCGTCATGCTTGTACATCGCTGGTTGTAGGGCGATTGTCATCTACGACGGACAACCAATAACGTGCTCTGGGTGTGGGAAGGAGGGCCACGTCCGTTCTGAGTGTGTTCAACGATGGTTGTTACAGCTGCCACGGGATGACCCCCCCCCCCCCCCCCCCCCCTTACACCGCATCCGACTGTGCTCCCCATGAGTTATGTCGCCGCATTTCGCGACGACGTGAGCCGCGAGACAGAAGCGTACCATAACACACAGACAGAGGCAGATCGTGGCGAGCCACGGAAGGAGTCACAGGACGCCCTCTCTTCGGTGCCGCTTGCGGCCCCTTCAGATAGGGCACTTGTAGACGTCGATAATACGACGGCGCACGATTCCGACGCCCCCCACGAACAACTGGAGACCATGCTGACCTCCGATTCCGAGGTCCGGCAATGTAAACAGCGATCACCAAAACGCAGGAAGAAGCGCCGCCTCACGGTGGAGAACGGCCACTCTGATCTAGCAGACAATTCTGGGACGTTTACGGGTACAGAGCAGACGACCATGGATACAGAAGAACTGCCTAGCGTGGATGCAACGGTGGCCAGCGGGACGGCGGCACGACCTACCGCTGACGGTGCTCCAGACACAGCGAAGGAGTTCGATCGACGGCAACAGGCTACTGAGGAGGCTACGGTGCCTGCACCGCACGACAACGCTGGGACACTAGGGGACTGGTCAGAAGACCCACCCCCGTAGGGAACAGATAATGCCGGAGGAACTGCTCCCATGCACTCTCCCGGTGTAAGACCGCAAGAGTGCACGGAATACCGGCAGACACTATGAGGGGACGGCGGGGGACGTTAGTACGACAGCAGCCTATGTACGGAAGAATTAGCGACCCTATCTACGTTGACAGCCATGCAACAAGCTTATCGGATAAGGTCTGTTAACATCAATAGCATTGGGACGCCGGTAAAAATCAAGATGCTGAGTGACTTGATAAAGGCTGCAGATTTAGACATAGCACTATTTCAGGAAGTTCGGGTACTTTCCCCTAGGACTTTCACGGTCACGACATTTACTGTTCCCCGTGTGACGAGAGAGGCGTTGGCACAGCTATTCTATTCAAGGAAGGGATACGTGCAGACGAAATAGAGTATTTGCCTTCTGCCCGTGGTACGGCCGTGACCATAGGTGGAATACGTTTGATCAACATATACACAGTCAGGCTCGGATATGAGGAGGGACAGAGCAGAATTTTACGCCCATGAGGTTACACCGTTGTTCCAGGGACGATACGATGATTCCATTCTCGGCGGAGATTTTAATTGTGTGCTCGACGAAAAGGACAAACAACCTACCTATACTTTTTTTTTTGGTCATCAGTCTACTGACTGGTTTGATGCGGCCCGCCACGAATTCCTTCCTGTGCTAACCTCTTCATCTCAGAGTAGCACTTGCAACCTACGTCCTCAATTATTTGCTTGACGTATTCCAATCTCTGTCTTCCTCGACAGTTTTTGCCCTCTACAGCTCCCTCTAGTACCATGGAAGTCATTCTCTCATGTCTTAGCAGATGTCCTATCATCCTGTCCCTTCTCCTTATCAGTTTTTTCCACATATTCCTTTCCTCTCCGATACTGCGTAGAACCTCCTCATTCCATACCTTATCAGTCCACCTAATTTTCAACATTCGTCTATAGCACCACATCTGAAATGCTTCGATTCTCTTCTGTTCCGGTTTTCCCACAGTCCATGTTTCACTACCATACAATGCTGTACTCCAGACGTACATCCTCAGAAATTTCTTCCTCAAATTAAGGCCGGTATTTGATATTAGTAGACTTCTCTTGGCCAGAAATGCCTTTTTTAGCCATAGCGAGTCTGATTTTGATGTCCTCCTTGCTCCATCCGTCATTGGTTATTTTACTGCCTAGGTAGCAGAATTCCTTAACGTATTTGACTTTGTGACCATCAATCCTGATGTTAAGTTTCTCGCTGTTCTCATTTCTACTTCTTCTCATTACCTTCGTCTTTCTCCGATTTACTCTCAAACCATACTGTGTACTCATTAGACTGTTCATTCCGTTCAGCAGATCATTTAATTCTTCTTCACTTTCACTCAGGATAGCAATGTCATCAGCGGATCGTATCATTGATATCCTTTCACCTTGTAGTTTAATTCCACTCCTGAACCTTTCTTTTATTTCCATCATTGCTTCCTCGATGTACAGATTGAAGAGTAGGGACGAAAGGCTACAGCCTTGTCTTACACCCTTCTTAACACGAGCACTTCGTTCCTGATCGTCCACTCTTATTATTCCCTCTTGGTTGTTGTATATGTTGTATATGACCCGTCTCTCCCTATAGCTTACCCCTACTTTTTTCAGAATCTCGAAAAGCTTGCACCATTTTATATTGTCGAACGCTTTTTCCAGGTCGACAAATCTTACGAAAGTATCTTGTTTTTTCTTTAGCTTTGCTTCCAATATTAGCCGTAACGTCAGAATTGCCTCTCTCGTCCCTTTACTTTTCCTAAAGCCAAACTGATCTTCACATAGCACATTCTCAATTTTCTTTTCCATACTTCAGTATATTATTCTTGTAAGCAGCTTTGATGCATGAGCTGTTATGCTGATTGTGCGATAATTCGCGCACTTGTCAGCTCTTGCCGTCTTCGGAATTGTGTGGATGATGCTATTCCGAAAGTCAGATGGTATGTCGCCAGACTCATATAATCTACACACCAACGTGAATAGTCGTTTTGTTGCCACTTCCCCCAATGATTTTAGAAATTCTGATGGAATGTTATCTATCCCTTCTGCCTTATTTGACCGTAAGTCCTCCAAAGCTCTTTCAAATTTCGATTCTAATACTGGGTCCCCCATCTCTTCTAAATCGACTCCTGTTTCTTCTTCTATCACTTCGGACAAATCTTCACCCTCATAGAGGCTTTCAGTGTATTCTTTCCTCCTATCTGCTCTCTCCTCTGCATTTAACAGTGGAATTCCCGTTAACTCTTAATGTTACCACCGTTGCTTTTAATGTCACCAAAGGTTGTTTTGACTTTCCTGTATGCTGAGTCTGTCGATCCGACAATCGTATCTTTTCGATTTCTTCACAATTTTCCTGCAGCCATTTCTTCTTAGCTTCCCTGCACTTCCTATTTATTTCATTCCTCAGCGAGTTGTACTTCTGTATTCTTGATTTTCCCGGAATATGTTTGTAATTCCTCCTTTCATCAATCAACTGAAGTATTTCTTCTGTTACCCATGGATTCTTCGCAGTTACCTTCTTTGTACCTATGTTTTCCTTCCCAACTTCTGTGATGGCCCCTTTTAGAGATGTCCATTCCTCTTCAACTGTACTGCCTACTGCGCTATTCCTTATTGCTGTATCTATAGCGTTAGAAACTTCAAACGTGCCTCGTCATTCTTTAGTACTTCCGTATCCCACTTTTTTGCATATTGATTCTTCCTGACTAATGTCTTGAACTTCAGCCTACTCTTCATCACTGCTATATTGTGATCTGAGTCTATATCTGCTCCTGCGTATGCCTTACAATCCAGTATCTGATTTCGGAATTTCTGTCTGACCATGATGTAATCCAACTGATATCTTCCCGTATCTCCCGGCCTTTTCCAAGTATACCTCATCCTCTTGTGATTCTTGAACAGGATATTGGCTATTACTAGCTGAAACTTGTTACAGAACTCAATTAGTCTTTCTCCTCTTTCATTCCTTGTCCCAAGCCCATATTCTCCTGTATCGTTTTCTTCTACTCCTTCCCCTACAACTGCATTCCAGTCGCCCATGACTATTAGATTTCCGTCCCCCTTTACATACTGCATTACCCGTTCAATATCCCCATACACTTTCTCTATCTGATCATCTTCAGGTTGCGACGTCGGCATGTATACCTGAACTATCACTGTCGGAGTTGGTCTGCTGTCAATTCTGATTAGAACAACCCGGTCACTGAACTGTTCACAGTAACACACACTCTGCCCTACCTTCCAATTCATAACGAATCCTACACCTGTTAAACCATTTTATGCTGCTGTTGATATTACCCGATACTCATCTGACCAGATATCCTTGTCTTCCTTCCACTTCACTTCACTGACCCCTACTATATCTAGATTGAGCCTTTGCATTTCCTTTTTCAGAATTTCTAGTTTCCCCACCACGTTCAAGCTTCTGACATTCCACGCCTCGACTCTTAGAACGTTATCCTTTCGTTGATTATTCAATCTTTTTCTCATGGTATCCTCCCGCTTGGCATTCCCCTCCCGGAGATCCGAATGGGGGACTATTCCGGAATCTTTTGCCAATGGAGAGATCATCATGACACTTCTTCAATTACAGGCCACATGTCCTGTGGATACACGTTACGTGTCTTTAATGCAGTGGTTTCCATTGCCTTCTGCATCCTCATGTAGTTGATCATTGCTGATTCTTCCGCCTTTAGGGGCAATTTCCCACCCCTAGGACAAGAGAGTGCAATGAACCTCTATCCGCTCGTCCGCCTTCTTTGACAAGGCCGTTGGCAGAATGAGACTGACTTCTTATGCCGGAAGTCTTCGGCCGCCAATGCTGATTATTTATCAAAATTTAGTCAGTGGCGGGGATCGAACCCAGGACCGAAGACGTTTTGACTATTATTTAAAGACGCAACCCCTAGACCACGGGTGCCATACTACAAGCTATGCTACCAGCCAAGAACTTACGCAGCTGGTCAACGGGATGGAATTAGTCGATATATGGGACCTGAAGTATCGCAACCAACAATTATATACATTTTATACGAGCCACTCCACGAGCCGTTTGGATCGTATCTACGTTTCAAGGGCGTTAGCAATGTCGACGGTGAACGCAGAAATATGGCCGACAGCGTTTACAGACCACGAGGCATATATTTGTTCGGTTAACCTTGATAGACAGCAGGTACGGAGACAGAGGCGTTCTGTTCTGTTCAGCAGTGGTGGACGTTAATAGGTTACGGGAAGGAGGTTTCTCAATGGCAGCGCACGACCACTGAGTTTTACTTTACGGCTCTCCGGGAACTGTTATCTCAACCACCTACACCAGAACGCCACACGGCCGTCCACCGAGTTAAGGCGAAGCTGGTACAACTTGCGACGCTGAGGATGGCAGGTACGATGATACGCGCGAGGTCGCAAGATTTCCTGCCCAACGAGGTTCCCTCGGTGCATTATGTGATAAAGGAAAGACGAAGAAGACGAAGAAAATTTATACATGAGATCGATCTCGGCGATGGCCGTAGTTTTACGTCACAAAGGGACATAGCACAGCCGTTCACGGATCATTTTAGCAGATTCTATGCGGGCGACGGGGAGGGGCAGAGGGAGCTGGGGAAAGTTCTTGAAGAGATCCCAGACGCGACGAGTGTGAACGGGGGAGCGGACGGGTTATCTGAAATTACATGTGAAGAGTTGGAGGAAGCGATTACACGAGGTGCCTGCAACAAGTCCCCAGGTCTAGACGGATTCGCGTAGGAATTTTATCGTGCCTTTGTGACCAATATGACACCGATGTGGCTATGCATGTTTAATGAGCTTCTGCGGCAGGAAGTACCGGTTCACATTCAGTTCACGGAAGGGCTCATGATACCGATACCAAAGCCCCGCGGTGGCAAACGGCCCTGTGATTATCGCCCGTTGACCCTCCTTAATAGTGACTACAAGATCTTCATGCGCATCCTGGGCAGTCGTATCAAAAAGCTGCTGGAGAATCGAGTACATGCAGATCAGACTTGTCTTGGCGGCATCAGTAATATGCACACAGCCTTGGGAGACTATCGTGACGTCGTCGCCCTCGCGGCTGCATGCCGCCTCCGGGGGACGTTGGTTGCAGTAGATTTCGATCATGCTTTTGATCGCGTGGATCATGTCTACCTCGCGGTGGAGATGAACAGGATGGGTGTCTCGCCTTTATTGACCACTGCTGTGATGCGGCTGTTGCATGGCGCCAGATCAGCGATGGTGGTCAACGGAGGGAGAACTGAGTATTTTAATATCTTAAGATCAATGAGACAGGGTTGCCCCTTGTCGACCCTCCTTTATGCGATCGCCTTAGAACCGTGCCTCGCAGGCCTTCGCCGCCGTCTTACCGGCATTTATCATTCAAATGCAGAGCATACGCGGCTGACATTGTGTTCCTCGTACGGAATGAAGGGGAGACTCAAACAGCACTGGATTAGCTACAGACGTATGGGAGGGCAGCTGGAAGTGTGGTCAACTACCGAAAATCACAATTCATGCACGTGGGTCGTGGACTAGAACCAGGAACGGAAGGACCCTTACCTGCGGTGCAAACCCTCCGCTGTTTGGGTATCACCTTTCATAAGGAGACAGCGGGAACGGCTGCGGACAAGTACCGAAGGCTGTTACTCAGAGTCCGCCTGGCAGTACGACTAAACGCCCTACCGTCAATGAAAATGCTGCAGCGAGTGTTTCTCGTCAACATTTATCTCGTGCCCATGATGTGCCACCTGGCACACTTTCTCCCCTTGACGCGCACGTTGGCTATGAGGATTCAGGCGGCTTTTGCATACTATGTAAGCCTGGGACAGTTCTTTAAGATACAGTACAACACGCTTACCCTCCCAAAGTGAGAGGGGGCCGTTGGTTTAGTGAACGTGCACGAGAAGGCGTGTGCCATGTATATTAATACTATGCTCAAACGGTGGCGCAGCAGGAATCACTCGCTTACGGGGACGATCATCGAAGAACTAGTACCAACATCGCATCTTCCTCCAGTCAGGGTCGGCCATATATGCGCAGGTTCATCGTGGAACACAGTTACGTTCGAGAGCGTTTACCGACGACCCGACAGTCGACATCGAGGGACGTGTACCAACTGCTTCTTCGACAGATCGCCCGGAATAGGGTGGAACGGAAACATCCATCTGTCAATTGGCATGTGGTGTGGCGCACTGTCCGCCACCCCCACGTACCTACATCAGTCAGATCAACATGGTACATTGACGTGAACCGAAAGTACCCTACGAATGATAAAAAGTACGCAATACATTTGGTGGATTCGCCATTGTGTCAGCAATGCCGCGTGCTGGATGCGGACGACCATCGGCTGGTCTGCGGCGAGGCATTGGCTGTCTGGACTCTCGCAAGAAAGATAATAGCGTTCACGCGGCGCACTATCTATACAGCAGTCTCTTCTGACGTAGTATTTTTTCCAGGGGAAACGTATTTTCCGCGTCATAATACGAACGCAGTGGCCTGGATTACTGGTATGACGGTCCATTACATCTATAGAGGCACACGTCAGAACGTACTGAACGTCCAGGATTACTGGAAATACTTGCAAGATGGACACACAAAACTATTACGGCTCCACAAGTAGAAGGATTGGTATGGCAATTTCCTAGTAACGGTTTTTGCGGACCCGCCATAGACTTTCGGTGTGCCGGCTGCGCAAAGATGAGCGGCGGGGCAGTCGTTATGAAACCGACCAAGTAAAGTGATCAACTAAGGACACTATGCGAGTATGCGACCTAGGAAAAACTAACGCTTGCACAGTTAGCAAATGGATGTACTTCAAATTTTGCTTTAATTCCTATAAATACTTTTCTTTATGGTGCCTGAGGTGGCCCCACTATAATTTTGTTGTTATTTCATGCTGCATGGTAGGACGGCAGCGAGGTTCCATCCAGGACAGTTATCATGTGTCAGGACGTACTATGTTTATTTTGTGAATAATAAAGGTTTCTGTTTCCCCTACCTTCCTTAGTAAAAAAATATAAAAAAAACCGTCGTTCCTGGCAAAAATGTGGTTCCCTTGTATAAAAAAGAGCTAACGCGAAAAAAAAGATGGATAGAGCGTCTGCCATGTAAGCAGGAGATCCCGGGTTCGAGTCCCGGTCGGGGCACATATTTTCATTTGTCCCCGTTGACGTATGTAAAAAAAAAGGCGAATAAAAAGATGGTAGAGCACTTGCCCGCGAAAGGCAAAGGTCCCGAATTCGATTCTCGGTCGGGCAAACAGTTTTAATCTGCCAGGAAGTTTTATATTTTCCATGTCTATTAGAATTAAAAGAGATACGTACCCATAACCTTTACAGTATTACTACTGGGTATGTTTCAAAAATTCTACATATGTGTGACAATCATCTTTTAAGTTTCAATACGCTTAAGACACAAAAACACAAGTAACAATGTCAGTTAATTTGTTGTGTTGTTTAGTTTGCACTCTGCGCAACGGTGTGTTATTAGTGACTATGCTCTTGTCCCTAACAATTTCGGTGCTGGTGTTCCTCCTGCTAGAAGTATAACTGAAGCTTGGCAGCAGCGCAGGATATGTTTGGCAACCCTTTGACCGACGTGTTACGTGCTGGATGACGCAGAATTAATCTACGAAATGCACTTGATTTATTCACGTCATTTCCATTAAATAATCGGAGTGGTTTTCACATAAGGTATGAAATGAAGTTATCAGTTTACGGTTTGGAGTCCAGGAAAGTCATTCGACATGTAAATTACACTTAATGTCATCTTTTCGTTGCGATGCTATCTGCTCTGGCCTGGCCTATACTGGAGCAAAAACGGAGAGCGTATTGCTGCGTTATTCCGCTAGCTGTGAGGTAATTTCGTCCCTTGTAACTAGAAGCAGCTTTGGTAGCCAGGAGAGTGCATATTAACCTGATTCTTGACAGCGCTACAAGCAGTCAGATCGAAATTAAACAAGAAAATTTTATTTATCGTAGCTATGAAATGCAACCTTACCGTACTATTTAATTGTGATACAAGACAAAGAGTAAACAAAGGCCGTTTAGAAGTCCAGGATAAGGAAAATGTTACTAATTCGGGCATGTAAAGGAACGTGACTGTTACAGATACTTTACATGTCCTTAAAATAGTCTTTTATTATAAGAAGACTGTGATAATCTACATTTCATTTGAATTAGTACAGTGCATTTTTAATAGTGCTGTTATTATTTTAGTGAACATGACAGTAAACATCAGAAAGAAATTAATCATCAACAGTATATTTTATCACATTATCTAAAACAGTTTGATAATGTGCAAGTAGTTTACGAAAACCACGCCTGTAGAAATCTACTACATCAACATTAAAGATGTAGTTAAACCAGGTTTGCAGTGTATTTTCGTCCAGAGAGGAATTTTGCTAACTGATTTTCAATAATGGGTTTGAAAGGTAAAAATTTGAGGGCATGAGTTCAGAAGAATCAGCGTATGAGGATGACTTTTCAAACTACTGGATACTTCTGTTAGTGAAATCGACAGAGTGAGTTATCGTGTACTACCAACAGGTGATAAAGTTTTGTAGGTCGTTTTTCTTACTATACGACTGACAAGTGTCTTAGTTATTGGCAAAAAGGAGCAGCTGCAGCATACTCACACCTGGGGATAATTTTGTAATTCACAATACCCTTTCGAGCCACCACAGGCAAAAGATGATGTGCACATTGCCATTTTCTCGAATATATGCCTTTTGGTTAGAGGTCAGCCATTAATTAGCCTTAAGAAGGTAATATAAAGACCACATCACTAGTTACCACTAGCTAAATCTCAGTGAGTCGGCTGACGACGATCATGCAAACGCGCACCAATACATCTACATCTACATCTACATTTATACTCCGCAAGCCACCCAACGGTGTGTGGCGGAGGGCACTTTACGTGCCACTGTCATTACCTCCCTTTCCTGTTCCAGTCGCATATGGTTCGCGGGAAGAACGACTGTCTGAAAGCCTCCGTGCGCGCTCTAATCTCTCTAATTTTACATTCGTGATCTCCTCGGGAGGTATAAGTAGGGGGAAGCAATATATTCGATACCTCATCCAGAAACGCACCCTCTCGAAACCTGGTGAGCAAGCTACACCGCGATGCAGAGCGCCTCTCTTGCAGAGTCTGCCACTTGAGTTTGTTAAACATCTCCGTAACGCTATCATGGTTACCAAATAACCCTGTGACGAAACGCGCCGTTCTTCTTTGGATCTTCTCTATCTCCTCCGTCAACCCGATCTGGTACGGATCCCACACTGATGAGCAATACTCAAGTATAGGTCGAACGAGTGTTTTGTAAGCCACCTCCTTTGTTGATGGACTACATTTTCTAAGGACTCTCCCAATGAATCTCAACCTGGTACCCGCCCTACCAACAATTAATTTTATATGATCGTTCCACTTCAAATCGTTCCGCACGCATACTCCCAGATATTTTACAGAAGTAACTGCTACCAGTGTTTGTTCCGCTATCATATAATCATACAATAAAGGATCCTTCTTTCTATGTATTCGCAATACATTACATTTGTCTATGTTAAGGGTCAGTTGCCACTCCCTACACCAAGTGCCTATCCGCTGCAGATCTTCCTGCATTTCGCTACAATTTTCTAATGCTGCAACTTCTCTGTATACTACAGCATCATCCGCGAAAAGCCGCATGGGACTTCCGACACTATCTACTAGGTCATTTATATATATTGTGAAAAGCAATGGTCCCGTAACACTCCCCTGTGGCACGCCAGAGGTTGGTTGGTTGGTTTGTGGGAGTAAAGGGACCAGACTGCTACGGTCATCGGTCCCACGCCAGAGGTTACTTTAACGTCTGTAGACGTCTATCCATTGATAACAACATGCTGTGTTCTGTTTGCTAAAAACTCTTCAATCCAGCCACACAGCTGGTCTGATATTCCGTAGGCTCTTACTTTGTTCATCAGGCGAGAGTGCGGAACTGTATCGAACGCCTTCCGAAAGTCAAGAAAAATAGCATCTACCTGGGAGCCTGTATCTAATATTTTCTGGGTCTCATGAACAAATAAAGCGAGTTGGGTCTCACACGAACGCTGTTTCCGGAATCCATGTTGATTCCTACATAGTAGATTCTGGGTTTCCTAAAACGACATGATACTCGAGCAAAAAAACATGTTCTAAAATTCTACAACAGATCGACGTCAGAGATATAGGTCTATAGTTTTGCGCATCTGCTCGACGACCCTTCTTGAAGACTGGGACTACCTGTGCTCTTTTCCAATCATTTGGAACCTTCCGTTCCGCTAGAAACTTGCGGTAAACGGCTGTTAGAAGGGGGGCAAGTTCTTTCGCGAATTGGTATCCCGTCTGGTCCAGCGGACTTTCCTCTGTTGAGTGATTCCAGTTGCTTTTCTATTCCTTGGACACTTATTTCGATGTCAGCCATTTTTTCGTTTGCGCGAGGATTTAGAGGAGGAACTGCAGTGCGGTCTTCCTCTGTGAAACAGCTTTGGAAAAAGGTGTTTAGTATTTCAGCTTTACGCGTGTCGTCCTCTGTTTCAATGCCGTCATCATCCCGTAGTGTCTGGATATGCTGTTTCGAGCCACTGTCCCTTGGAACTTTTCTTTTAAATTAGAGCTTGTGGTACTACTGTTTCCGGCTTCTGGACCTTTCCTATTCAATGAAAATGTCGCACGACGTTTAAGTGATCGTAGCTCAGCACGAATGTCTTCTACTCAGGGTCCATGAATGTGCAAAATGATTCATGGCAGAACGAACTTCTTGAAACAAAAACTCCTTTACGGACGTGTTTTGCCCGAAAGCATTCATCCCACATACAGTAATAAGGTTTAGTGCTGCCTCTGCTGCCTTCACCTTTCTACGAAAGCCAAAGCGAAAAACGTGTGAAACATGTTAGATCTTTTCCCACTTGTGACTATATTTTATCTCTTGAACAACGTTAATAAGTTTCAGGCATGTAAAATCCAAACCGTAAGTGGCAGATAAATAAAGAACTTGATGTAAGATAATGATCGTTGATTAATACACTCACAGCAGGGCATCACGTTGACCTGTTGCCGGCGTGATGTGTATGGCCGGTAGCTGGTAGCTGCTGTGGGGCGAGAAAATCCTAGAGCACAAACTGTTCTGATCTTGATGTATTTACAAACAGTTTGAAGAAAATACTTCTGGAACTTTTTGCTGTTACGGGTGGACAAGAAATAGAAACGAATTATGCTCGTGGTTCCGTCAGCTTGAGAATTTATGTAAATTCGTAATATGCGATTTAAGAAACCAGGGAATGGAGTGTACTCGAATGCACGGCAACATAACTCAAAACTTAGCACTCGACCACGAGCAGATAGGTTTTCGTAATAGCTCCAGAAGGCTGACAGACCTTCCTACACATAGTCCCTCACCCCACAGTATCGCCAGATACATAAAATTCTGAGGAGTGGACGAGAATATTGGCAGTCTTAAGTGAATGATTCGGAGTATGTCTCTTGGTCGACCGGCCGGCGGGAAGTTTTTATGTCTTATACTGTACTATCTCACTTCGATGAAATATTCTGAGTGGCTTCCATTTAACATCTGGCAGTGATTAAGTAAAATTCATTGTTTGAACCCAGAACTGACGTTTGGCATCCAAGCTATGTATGCTCTCAATCGTCACGTTCCGAGTAATCTACAGTAGGAAACATAAAAGTAATGGAAAAGGTATACCACAGCATGACCTTATTCGCTTAGCGGTAACGTGCACTGGTTGATATGCAAGTAGTTTCAGAACTCGCTGGAGGAGCACTGGGTTTTTCGATTACTTTCTCTCGTTTTCTTTATTCGATCTCCAAACTACGACAACGAAAGTCAACGAGGAAATCGTAAGTCGCCTCACAACCACCGTTCACTATATTGTAGGAATAAGCAGCTTCGTCCGTATTCGAAATACTGAGTTACTACAAAAGAAAGGTTAAGAAACAGCTCAAAGGGACCATTAATGATAGTGATTTGTGTGCTGCATTTAGGGAATCATCACCCGAGGCAAACCTTACAGAAGCAGTGAATATGCTGCTGTAAATGTGGAGCTGAAAAACGTATTGAATAGCAGAATGGCACCCTTTTTCATATACCTGAATAATTTCTAATTTATTACTGAAACACACAGTTTTCTCTCATTACAGAAAAGTTTCGCCTTAGAAAAGAGATGAAAAGCGTATAATTCAACTTCAGTTTCTGATACGTTGCAGTTATAGTGCTAGAATACAGCTTCAAGGAATCTGAAATTAATTTCTGCCTGAGTGATTGCCACACGAGTAACTGTGCCATTACTGTGCCGAAATTTTATGACACTTGCGGTAGCAACTATATTCTCACACTCACCGATACACGGCATTTCCAAAATAAGTAGAGCTGATAAAACGTAGTGGAATACCTACGTTTCACTTTCAAGTAGCTTATGCTCTACATAGCACCATTCATGGAATTCAAAGTCAGGTGGGCTGTCTGCATTTCGTCGAAGACGCATCGTGCCATTTTCACTCGGTGTGTCACTTCTTTTTCGTGGAATAAGTGTGACATCACAGGCCATATCATATCATTTCCTAAGTATAAAGTACGAAGTTGGGGGAGTAGCGTATTCGTTAAGTCGGTCAGTTTATAAACCACAGCTGTGGGGTTCGAATCCTGTCACTGGCACGAATTATAATTCATAGTAGAAGTTACTAGACTATGAGTCCAACGAGAATTGTTAAGTATTCACGACTTTAAAGAATTCATAGGTATACAACTGAGGATGTAGTGGGCTCAAACGCCCGACTACTTCTCTATCGGCGATCTTGCACCGCTTATTCTCTTTATGTATTGTGGTTTCTGCGTTGCTTTGATGGAAAATGATATCTCATTTCAGCTTTCGAAAGAAAATACGAAGTAGAATGAGGTCTTTTCTCGACGTAGAAAGCATCGGCATTGACTTCATGCGCCATGCAACAAAAGCAAATAAGTAAATAAATAAATATTTCATGTTTGTCTGAGCCTTTCTGATCAGCGGTCGTAAAATAATGTAACATTATGAGTCTATCTAACGACCGAAAAGAGTGAAATACACTGCCTTCTTATTATCTGCTTTGTTCATCTTTTTCTTAAGGAAGATAAGATAAATGAAACTTCTTCCAAGGGAAAATAAAACTTTCATTTGTGACATACAAATATTTCTCGTTAACAATAATGTAGTAACTAGTTTTGTTTCCGTCCACCCAGGAAATAGAGGCAACAAGTTGACGGATGAATCTGTTATTCCGTGACAACGTATCCTATGCGTCGTGAACTGTTTGGCACAGTGCTGGCTGGCTTGTTGTCGGTGCTGGTCCTCTGCGCCTAATACGTTTCTCCATTTCTACCCATTCGTGCCGTATGGGACTGATGCCGGCAACATTTTGAATCCAGTCCAACATCTCAACGTCTCCCTTCATATGGATTCAGTGCCTTACACAGTTCGCAGTTGGAAGATTATTCTGTCTTTCTAAAATCTCAGACTGACAAAATGAGCATAGCATTCCCCAGTATTTCACAGTAGTAACGACGAGAAAACGAACGGTCCAGTTGCCACACATCGCTGCAACCACTTCCTGATGTCCATCCACAAACTGTGACAGCAGTTCGGCTACAGCTTTGCCTCTGATGTACATATATGCTGTCGAAACTCGCTCCACTTGGCTGACATATATGGTCTGAAATATCTGATGCAATAGAAAACACCTCCTCGACAGGAAATATAACTTGCTTTCAGCACGAAAGGTTAATCGTTCTGTTTTATGTGGCTCCTTCAACATTTCTTTAGCCGCTGATTCTCGTTCATAAGTTCTTTCTCGCTGAGACGACGAAGAATTGTTGACCTGCCCACACTTGTCTGGAGGATGATCCCAGTTTCTGAGCTAGTCGTTAAAGGACTTTCATCACTTCCGTGGAGAATACTATCGTCTTGATCATCCGTGATAGTCTGTGGACATCAAGGACGACGACGAAGGTACACATGGCCTTTCTCCTCCATCTTCTACACCTAGAGCTGTATTCTCAGATTATCTGTGTCATAGGATACGGGGAATAGCGCTGATACTGTATACATCTTCATAAAGCTCAAGAAGGCAACCCTTATAAAATTTCTTGAGCTGCGGCATTTCTCAAGTAAGGACCTACTGACTAAGCAGGAGCAAGAAAAGCGCGATACACGGTGGAGAGCAGTTCCTTCGCGTCAGATGTCAAATTCATACCTAATAATATGCTTTGAAAACCGATTTAAGAAATTTGTTCCTCATGAGTATTGTTTTCAGTATCGTGTAATGTATTTTTTCTCTAAACGTCGTACGTAGTAATAACGATAACTCTATTTTCACGTTGTGATGCACATAATGTTGCTTCGACTATCAGATTTTAGTCAATTCCCTTACCTCACATTTTGCACCACAGTAGCCTGTAACACTGCTTCACACACGTGGGTGTGTAGTGGAGTACGTAAAGCGGTGAGGCTGTAATCTTTCCCTATCGGGTTCCAGTTCTGTCGCTTCTACAACTTTTAACTCGTTGTAAACAAAGATTGGTCGGTTTACCAGGACAACGCCAATCGTAATATTTAAAGTATTGTTCAAATGTGTCTGAAATGTTGTGAGACTTAACTGCTAAGGTCATCAGTCCCTGAGCTTACACACTACTTTACCTCAATTATCCTAAGGAGAAACACACACACCCATGCCCGAGGGAGGACTCGAACCTCCGCCGGGACCAGCCGCACAGTCCATGACTGCAGCGGCTAGACCGTTCGGCTAATCCCGCGCGGCTTTAAAGTATTCGTAGTATTGTAAATATCTGTGCATATTTTTTTCTCTCTCTGTTTCTTCTCTCTGTGTTTTTACCTAAATCAGACTTCATAATAAGACAGGACCCAAAGACGACGTTGCCGGCCGCGGTGGTTTAGCGGTTCTAGGCGCTCAGTCCGGAACCGCGAGACTGCTACGGTCGCAGGTTCGAATCCTGCCTCGAGCATGGATGTGTGGGATGTCTTTAGGTTAGTTAGGTTTAAGTAGTTCTAAGTTCTAGGGGACTGATGACCACAGATGTTAAGTCCCATAGTGCTCAGAGCCATTTGAAGACGACGTTGGATCGAGTTGGAAGACGTTATTGCTTAGAAGTGCGGAACCTATTGCCACGCAAAGTCGCGCAACAATCTTACAATGACTGAAGATACAAAATGAAACAAACATAGGTTAGTAATTACAGTATATTCTGAAATACAGCACAATTAAATTACGACATTTGACATTGAATGCAATTACGAGTGGCGTTTGGTTGCAACTTCTGAATGTATTAATAAAATAATGTAGTATTAATGGCGATGCGCCGAATACGTCCGATCTGAACAATACCTAGAAAACAAAAGGTGCCTTCTATTCTGCTAATCATATGACGATCAAGATTCTTTAAACGTTTCCCATCGGCTACATACAATATTTATACAGCCATGGACTATATCTATGGTTCAAATTATTTCTTTGTTTTATCACATTTTCTGCTAATAAAAGCTCAGCATGGAAATGTGCCTTTAAACAAGGTGCGGTTAAACAGTCTCCCCAGGTTTCCCTGTTCTCAGTTTCAGGATGAACTCAGCCCTCGATTCTTAATAGTTTGTATTTTTAGTAGAATTACACCCTCAGGTGTTACTCTTGGTTGGAATTAACGATTTCCACAGCTAAAGGAACACAATGTGTGATACCTCGTAGGCAATCTGTAATGCAAGGCAATCAGACGAAACGATAGACGTGACCAAGACTGAGCAATTTTCTACCTGGACAATAAGCTTTATTCGTTATTCGGCAAATCTGTGAACGTTGCTGCTTAGGATGTTTTAAGATGAAACTAAATTCGTTCACCTACGATTATGTTAAAAGAAATCTTCTTACCCAGCCCAAAATAACGGTTCTTGAAGCGGTATTGGCCACCTTTTCCCGCATTTCACTACGTAGAACGGAAAAAGCCTACTGGCCAGAAAAAGTCATGTTACTTCCATTTCAGTGACATCATATCAAGTTAAATGAACTGTGATGTTGGAAGTACGAGATTTCAGGAATGCAGCCGGTCCTCGTAAACTTCACGATATTTCGACCGGACACCTGCCAGTCATCGTGATGTGAGCCATCAAAGACTGACGACGACGTAGTGTGGGCGGAAAATCACTTTCACCTGAAAATTACTACGGATGCTTCCCATTTTGAAGGAAATTCTTGTAACGAAGGGAAGAAAAGCTGGGGATTTTGGTGGCACGTTCGCCTCTTCATCCTTTTCTCGTTTCTTTGTTTTAGCTGAGAATGTCTTTTTAATATGCCGGATAGAATATCCATTGTCCCTAAACACCGTCTTTAAATGTGCAGTCTCTTTAGGCAAACTATATGCATGCGACACTGTATGTGCTTCGTGTACAACGATTATAAGCACACTCCTGGTTTCCAGTGGGTTATGGAACTTGAAGAGTGTAAGTAGGACGGAATGTCCCAGAGAGGCGTCTCACTTCCGTCTAACCAAAACACCCAGGAATGGAAGACAACCATCTTTCTCTAACTCCGTAGTAAACCGAATCTTCTCATGAATGGGATTAAGATAATGTAAAACCTGCATTAACTTATCCGTGGGGCCACACTATGAATGTTTTATCCACGTACCTCCTCAATATACTCCATAAAAAAGTTAGCCATCAGGGGAGACAAGATGCTGGCAAAGACGACGCGTCAATCCTGAAATCTCTTCGAACATTTAATCCGCAGGGAAAATTTTAAAATTCGCATTACACTGTTGGTGTCAGTATGAAGTTACAGTACCTGTGGCCTAAAATGATGCGTAGCCAGTTTAGGTCAGGAATTTACAGGATTGGAAGCCACGGCACTATTAAATTGTGCAATTCGTATGCATTGCTTGCACACGAAATTGATGTTGCAGTATAGTTATAAAGCTCGATAAGTCGATTGCATGTTTTCCGGTGAGAAAAAGCAGTGGTTAACAGTCTTCGCTACATCAGGTCACCGAAACAGGTGTCCCACAGAGTTAAAATTTCAGATTGGCGACTAAGTTTAAGGCCTCTCAGTCTGATGTCAGCTTTGCAATGGTAAAATATTATTCTATGTTGTTGAAGTAAGTGCTACAATTGGAGTAATTCTGCGAAAACGTTAACTTGGACAGCGTAAAATGAGTATATTGCAACGAAAACAGTGGTGTTCTCCAACATTTGCTTCTTTTAACTGCGTGAAATACATGATGTCATCTTTAGGGAATGAATGTTACATTTAATAGATGGCATTAACATCCTCTGGCTTTGAAAGTGGTGATTACCGCCAGTCTTAGCATTTTAAAAGCGTCGTTGCTAAGCACAAGTGAATGAAGTAGTATAACTTATGAAGACACGTCTTCATCAGTTAAATTATTTTTGATGTAATCTACGTAATATTGCAGAAGTTCGAAGTTAACTTGAAAAGCATTTCATAACTTGAAAACAACTAAATAACTACTAGTTACGGTCCGCTTGCCACAGAACGCCACAACCATTTGCAGCGAGCTAAATATTTACATGATTTTGAGCAACTGCTTCTAAAAAGGAATAAGAAGCATTAAATTTTTCCTTCAAGCATGCATGTAGCAGCAGCAGAGTGGGGAAGTTAATACCGATAATCGAGTATTTGGTAACTTCATACTCTGCGCTGATGTATCTTCATCTGCGAAATTTCTTGAAATAGTGAAAATTTCGAAATCGCTTCGCATCAAGCCTATTATAGCAAAAGGCGTCTTTACATACCGCTGACATGAGGCTAGCATATTTCCGTGGCAGACACCTGCTGTTAGTTAACCAGTTAATAGAGAACTGAATTTTTTCACCGTATCTAATTTGAAAAGTAAGAGCGTTATTCACTGCGACACTGTCGTGAATGTTGCAAATATTGGGTTCGGTGGTCTCATGTACTAATTCTAGTTTATTAGCTACATGGTATGGGTTCGAATCCCACTTCCGTCATGTCTTTTAGGAACACACGAGCAGATCTCCCATACCTCTAGTAATGCCAAGTGAAGAACATCAGGTTGCACCGTTGATCGGAATCCGCATTGTGAACATCATATCCTTTAGCTACCAACTGGGGCAGTGTCGGTTTAGGTTGGAACGCAGCAGGACCGGAAGTTGCGGCATCCAGAAACTCGGTTGCCAGTGAGCTTCACTACGCTAGGAACCCTGTTTTGTTTAATGACTTCAAGTCGCAGGGCTCTTGTTGTATTTCGAATTAAGGCGCTGAAAAATTTGGTACTGGACTGGGATTCAAATTCGTATCTCCTCATTTGAATCCGACTCACCAGGAGCGAAATGTTTCAGTATTTTCGTTGTTGTCCTCAGAATTGCAAACACCTCTTTGCCACCACATAGGCAACATATGTGGGTTCGAATCCTGGTCCAACAAAATATTCATGATTTCATTTCAATCCCTAACATATGCACACAGAACAACCAGTGAGAGAGAATTCTCATTTTTATGTCTCCTCATGCGTTGTTAACCACAACGATATGTGCCCCTATTTGTAGTCAAACAAGCGTGTATCTTACTACTTGTGCCCAAACAATTCGTGGACAGAAAACAACGGTGGTAGGTGCCGTGTTCCATTCTCCATCAGACAAAGAAATTGTCTTCATTTCAGCTTCGTTCATCTCGCTGATAGTGAAAAATTTCTTTATTTAACCTCTCATTTCACTTAGTTAACATACTGATTACGTGCTGGGTTCGAGTCCCCATCACAAAACAGTACATCGTGGCACTTTATTTTAAACATATGCTAACCTTGTTACTCAAAGTTACTTTAAACGTTTTCCGTGATTAGCTAACAGGGAGCTAAGGATTTTCACAAGATTCCAGACAGAGCACAAAAATTTTCAATTTCATATTTGGTAGCTGATACTGTCGAACACTTCGATATTTCACGACTCTCTATTTCTAGTCATCAGTGACGAACGAGGCTGTAATCGAGTGTCGGTCAGGCACGAAAGCTTTGTTTAGGTATAATGGCTATATATGTTTATCTTCAGTCCAGATCCAGAACAAAACGTTCGTCGTGTCGTTTAGAGTTCAGAAATGTGGACAAATAAATGCCCAATCATGACTACAGAGAAATTGCTGGTGACACAAGTGAATGTTGACATTTCCCTAAAGTGCTTGCTGCTGTTAATAGCATTGCTTTTAATTGGTTAGTTTAACACCCAGTTAGTAACCAACGATTCGTGCCAGGAACGACGATTCCCAATTGCGGAAAAACCTTTTAAAAGAGCAAATATACTTCGAATTGTCAGAGAACCTTATGAACGCCGATACTGTCTCAAAACATCTTGTTCACAAAAATATTTAATTTTGGCTAAAGACTGCTGAAATGACTTATGTGACGAAGTTAGTTACCTCAAATTCTAATTACTATGGTACTGATTTTGAAATGTCACTTACTGTAATAAAATTGACTTTAAAAGCGTTAAGGAGTTGTAGAGTTTCAGTTTCATTCAAAGTTGTGAATTGATTCAAATACATTACACAGTAGCTGAAAGGTATATTTACAAGGGAAATGTATATTTTATAATGCTGATACAAAAAAAGGTATGAAAAAAGCATGCAATTCTGCTATTTAATACGTTTTGCATCTCCAGATTTACCTCAGTATGTTCTTTGCTTCCGCAAGGTTTGCCCTGAGTGATGATTCCCTAAGTGACAAACAAGACGCGAGTTACGGTTATTAATGGTCACTTGGAGCCTTTTCTTAGCCTCCCTTGTGAATTAGGTCAGTAATTCTTAAACAGACACTTCTGTTCAATCCTACAATATACTGAATGGATGTTATGAGATGGCTTATGATGCAGAATTTGTCTTATGGTACAGTCTTTGAATTTCGTAGTGACGTTTGCAGATCGAATAAAGAAAACGAGATAAAGGCTTACAGATCTTAGTCTTTCTCCAGCGAGATCCGAACCTGCCTGTATACCAAGCACCACAGTGAATACCAATCGCGTTACCACTGAGCGATATACTTCTTTTCATTACATTCATATTTCCTAATTTAGATTACTCAGAAAGTGACATTAGAGGTAAATCATAGCATAAAACCTGGAGTCGTTCACTTAAGGTAGACAATATTACCGGCCGCCCTTCAGAATTCTAGGTCCGGCCACGTCCACGAGCTGGCAACATTGTAGGGTATTGATGTGTGTGGAGGAAGTTTTTTCACTCTTCTGGAGGTGTTCTGGAGAGTATTTGCTCGTAGTGTAGCGGTAACATTTGTGATCTCTAAACGTAAAGTCACGAATTCGAGTTCACTCCACTCCCTAGATTCTTTACATCCCACGGCGGAAATCTGCTAATATTACCAGTCTGATAGAACCTCAAACATAATTCGTTTCATTTTCAAGTACACCTGCAATAGCAAAAATTTCCAGAGACATTTCTGGCAACCATCTCGTGGCTGCGTCATTATCAGGACAGTTAATGCTCCAGGTTCCTCGTCCCACAGCAGATGCAGCTGCGGACCATACGCTTCCCGCTGCCTATGACAGACGCGACCGACTAGGTGAAGGTGGCGCGGCGCTATGAGTGTATTTATCAACGGTTATTTTTTTACTTGAAGGTCTCGTATTTATCTCGAAGTTAATACCTGGATTTTGCACGCCCGAAACTTATGAACATGTTCTTGATAAAAGCTGACCGGGGTAGTCGAGCGGTTCTAGGAGCTACAGTCTGGAACCGCGCGACCGCTACGGTCGAAGGTTCGAATCCTGCCTCGGGTGTGGATGTGTCTGATGTCCTTAGGTTAGTTAGGTTTAAGTAGTTCTAAGTTCTAGGGGACTGATGACCTTAGAAGTCCCATAGTGCTCAGAGCCATTTTTCTTGATAAAATGTAGTCGAAAGTAAAAAAAGCTCTAGCATTTGCGCCATATTATTGGATTTGGCTTTACTTGAGGGTTGAAGGCGACTGAGGAGCTCTCAAACTTTGTATTGAGTGTGGAGGGACTATTTTGGGCCAAACACGTCAGAAAAAGACTTTCTTGCTTCAAGAAACATCGTTGTGGTACGAACAATTTTGCACATTTCGGAAGCCTTAAAAACGCCTATTTGATGGAATGCGACGATTTAAGCGTCGTGCGACATTTATATTCAATAGTCAAGGTTCAGAAGTCGGGAACTGTTGTACTGCTTGCTGTAATGTGAAAAACAAAAGAATCCAATTACTGTTAATGCTTGTTTGCAAGGTCGTCATCAGTTGACTCATCACGAATTGTAATGCAGTGTTCCTAATGGTTTCTGGTTGCGTTGTTCTTATATTAAGTTCTTAAGAAGAATTAATGGCTCTGCCTTAACCAAAGGCATATACTAGAGCAAAGGGCAGTGTGAAAATAATCTTCTGCCTATGGTGGCTCAGAGAGGTAGTTATGCATTACGGTAACCTCCGCAGGGGAGAGTATGCTGTAGCTGCCATTTTTTGCCAGCAACTAAGACACGCATTGGTCTCAGTGTAAGAAAAACGACCTGCAAAACTTCATCATCTGTTGACACTACACGATAACGCACTCTGCCGATTTCACTAACCAAACTATGCACTACTTATCGAAAAGCAGGCAAGAAAGCTCATCTCTGGACGAAAATGCACTTCAAACCTGGTTCGACGACACCTGTAACTCACATCCGAAGGCATGCGAGGAATCGGTAATGTACCTGAGCGTTGTCAGACTCTTTTACATAAGGCGAGGGACTGTCTTATTGATGATTAATTTCTGTCTGATATCTGTAACAGGAGCGTGCCTCATTCAGCACGAATCAATAAGATATTACTCATTCAGGACTTCAATACTGTCTGATCTTATTTTGTATTCCGTGTCACATTGGAGAAATAAGGAAATGTGGAATTTCATAACTAAAAGAAGTAAAATTACCTCACTGATTTTCGATCTTACTTGTTGTAGCTCCGTCACGAAATGGTTAAAAGTGTATCCACCAGCGAGACAGGGACCGAGAACCAAATCAGCCCGACTGTGTATGTGACGACGATACCTAAAGCTTTAGGTTCTCCCTTATTGGTCCAATGCTGGATCTGACAGATAAGTTCAAAGTGGCAAAGACGAGACTAATTGCAGTTACTACGTCGAATGTCTTTCCTGGACTCAAAACCATATGTTAAGTTTATTTCACCCCTTATGTGAAATTGACTCAGATTATTTAGTGGAAATGAGGCGAATACATCAGGTGAATTTTGTAGGCCAATTAAGCGTTACCGAGGAAGAAACTCATCTTTCCAGGGTTGCCGAACGTATCCTGCGTTGGTGCCAAGATGTAGTATACTTCTAGCAGGAAATATCAGCTTTGAGGGGTCTAGAAAATAAATACAGTTCGTGTCTCGAAAGCTTGGCGGCAAAGCGCCGAAATACTCGAACTATATGTAGGCGCAGCTGTTATCAGAAAGTGAAACAAGAAACACAATACGCTGACAGTAATGTCTACAATGAGTCGTGCTCGAGTAAACTTGCTCTACAGTCCATAAATACTAAATGAAAGATACGTATCACCTAATCACTATGATAAAATGTTTCGGCCGCTGATGCTTTGTCAATAAAAGCGAAAAGCGCTCAGTTGAAGAGATTCTCAAAGTGCAGTATGCTTAAGATTGAGTGGGCTCCGAATGATAAGTTGAATGTGGTGGCGAGATTCTACGCATCGCTTGCGCAGCCCTTAACGTCTTAATGTTAACGAAGCCTCTTGGACACCACAATAATAATACGAGAATTACCGAGTTCTACGACTAGTGCTGTGGTAGAGATGGGCAGGCGGGTCTAGAATTTGCAGAGACTTTCTATATGCTGCCGAACTGTCACACTTCTGACTATAAAGCATTCTTAATTTCTACCTATGAAATAAGTGTTCAACAGTGCATGAATACCAACATCACTAACCCTCGACCTACAGAGAACACAGTCCCAGTATTTGGCAGCAAGTCGCTACAAAACACTCTGTGTCGCATTTTTCTGCAAACGGCTAAATTTCTATCGCAACCCCGTTACAGAGCGATAAACAAGTGCTATGCTGTAACACACCATCACTCGTACCCTCTTCCTCCACACACCCACCACACGTGCTGTGGATGTCTCATTAACTATGACTCCAAACTTAGATTAGTAACTAAATTAACCAGCTCCTTATCACATTTTCTTACTGGGTATTCTGCCGTTGCTCTGAAGAGAGATACTTAAATTAAGTACGAATATTCAATATTGCAACATTCCAATGTTTCCATTATTCCAGGTCCATTATTCGAAAAATTGTGAAAATAAGCAACAGACAAGCACCTATGAATTAATAAATTATAATCAGTGAAATATGGCACACTCAAACAGTCACCTGATGATAATGAAAAACTGCTTTTTGATCTACAAGCCTCTGCATTACAAACTTAAGGGTTTCGTACGAATCTGTTCCTTAAATTCGTTGTGGCCGTTACCAGTTAAGACAGAAGAAGACAAAAAAGTCCCACTAAATAAACCCTTCCAGCGGTATTTGATCCCATGGCAGCAGCTTTTGTGGCATTCAGCTATTGAGGAGTCAAGAATGCAAAGAACTCTCATAAGTGTTGTACAGATTAAGGCGGAGATGAGAGGCTTCATTATTTATTTTATTTTTAATTTAACATATTGCAACGCATTTAAAGCATGTTTTGCTCACCTTCAGGTGCTCATGTATACAGAAATCTTTTACATAATGATAAACTATCTTCATTTAACTCAACATTGAATTTTTCCGTTCACTGGTAGCTGCTGGAGTGACTAAAGGAGTATCTGGGAGTGGGGCTGTCAATGAGTGGTTAGAAATCGACGAACAGTGGTGCCTTCTGCTGGCGTGGAGTTGTATCTCGTTGTGATTGATATCATAGCCTATTTCTGAAACAAATAGTTTTGCAGCAGTTACTGTGGTGCCGTGTCTTGTGATATCCTGTTCATAAGTATTGTATGCTAAACTTTTTAAATATCAGTAGTTCACTTACGATTTAGGCTTCCCAAATTCCATTTCTTCCTTTAATACTCTGGAGGAGATGTATTGTTACATAACAATGATGCACTGCTTAATCTGACGCTGATTTAGAAGTAAGTATTCCACAGAATCCTGGTTCCTAATCTTAACAAGCGTGGCAACAATTTGGAACAAAGTGTAGGTTTCCACAAAGTAACTGACGAGAGACATAATAGTCTACCCGTTAAATAACACTAACGTTGTCAAAAATTTAAATTTTCTAACCCATGTAACGTTTTAGACACGAGTGGCTCATCAGTTTTACAAATTAATATCTAGTTCCAACCCTGGCAGTCCGTCGGCTGTCCTTGAGTGGCTAAACGTTTTCGGGTGGCTTTCTATATGTAATTGCTTTCTGGGAAAAGACTAATGACTTTCGAACTTCTGTTTTGCTATATGTGTAATGGGACGTTACTGCTATCTTTTCTTTAGTCATTATTTTTTGATGGCGCTAAAACAAGTCAAATACGTGTGACCCACAATGTAACAACTGTTTATTCAAGTAACTAATTGTCGGTATATTTCAGAACATTATAAGTAGTATTGTAGCAAGCTGATCACTCGACTATCTTTAATCATAGAGCCTGTGTAGCGGCTACCATTTCGGCTGCGTAGCAGACGGCTATTTGGTAAACAAATATCTCCTGGTTTTTTTTGTTTACAACAAGAATGAACTCTGTGCCTGCTTGGTGCTAGTGAGGTAGCCGTTACATATATTAGATTCCGCAGATTGAAACTTTTTCCTTCTAATGTTAGGAAATCTTTGTTTCATTATTTGCTTGTTTTTGAGGGTGACATCAGTCAGCATATAAGGGCAGACGTTCAGTTACACATCAGTGCATACTCTATGCTATATAGTGGAGCAGGACGATATAGGTACAGCTTAATCAGAATTGTTGGTCATAAGAAGCGACAAGGCCATCTTTACTTCGGTAGGCAACGTTAGGTTAAGTGCACAACCGTTAATGTCATTCAGAACAGATAGGCCGTCTTCCACTGCAACATCTTTTGAGCGACCATACCATTCTGATCCTACAGTGGTAATCGTCATCTACTCGTGATGACTGCAGTATTATGGCCGCTAATGCTTTGCTAAGAAAAGCGAAAAGCGCCTTTTGAATTAAAACTTCCGTATCCGATGCTCCTCTAGCAGTAATGGATGAAATGAAAGAGACTGTTGATTTTTGAGCAACTTCCGACTGGGACTATAAAAATAATCTGGTGTCACTTTACGATACAGAATCCTAACATGTTTGTTTTTGCACTTAGTATTAAAATAAGTGCTTTCATATGAGAGGAATAAATGAATTACAAGCTTCTCAGAAAAAGTATTTCCTTGTAAACTACTATCATGTACGGAAAAGATCCTAATGACATGATACTGATTAGCTTCTCCGTTGGGTATGCGATCAGGGTTTCACTTTGGTTAGTCGAAGATTGTGCAGAATTTTGTAGGTAAGTTGCTTCTTTCTTCATTACCTGTTGTCACACTTGCTAAGTTTAGGAACCCGGATTCTGTTGTATAACTGCGTTAAAATCAGTGTCAGATTAAGTAGTGCAGAAGAGTAATGTTACGACACAGCTCCTGCGGGGTAGCAAAAAAGAAAAGGAGGCTTGGGAAGCCAAATCGTTACTGGACAACTGACATATAAAAAGTTTAACACACGATAGCGTAAGGCAATAACTACTTCGAAACTGTTTCCCACATAGGCTATGGCGTCAATCACAAGGAGATACAGTTCCACGCTCGCAGAAGGCACCCACTAGACGTTCGTTTCTGGCCACTCACTGACACCCCCACTCCGAAATACTGCAATAGCCACTACAGCAGCTAACAGAGATCAGAACAGCTTTATGCTAAGTTAGATTAAGGTAATATATCTTTATGGAAAGGTTTTCTATATGCGTAAGCGCCTGATGATGGGGAAAACAAACTTGAAATGCGCTGCAGTGTGTTAAATTAAAAATAAAGTAGATAATAAGCTGATTATCTCCTCTTTAATTTGCACTACACTTATGAGAGAGTGTTGTTCACGTTCTTCACTCTTCAGTAGCTGAATGTCTCTAAAGCGGTAGCTACGGGCTTAAATCCTGCTCGAACAGTGTATTTACTGCCAGACTTTTTCCTCCTCTGCTGGACATGGAATAATGGAAATACTGAATTGTTGCAATACAGAATATTCTTATTTGATTTAAGTACCTCTCTTCAGAGCAACGGCAGAATACCCAGTCAGAAAATCTGATATGAAGCCTTTTGTGTCCTCAGAGCCTTTCGCGAGGGCCTACATGAATAAAACGTTCTTGGTTTTCAAGCTGAGTCCATTCGAATAAAATCCTCAAGCTTTCGACGACCATCTCCACCATCGTCGTCAGGAGGTCAGGAGTTCACTGATTGCCGTGACTGCTTTTTTTCTCCTTTATTGTGATTTCATTTCCATGCACCATATGGGCAGGGGAGTACTGTCAGCGGCCCAATCTGCCACTCTTCAGCCAAGTGACACGACAACTAAAACAAGAATAAAATGATACACACATAAGGCGATAAAAAAGGGGAACATAAAACAGAGTAAGAGGAGAAAATGGAGGTAAAAATACACTGACATGTAGACGTTCATGAGGGACAGTTAAAAAAGTCACCACTTTCGAGACGAGCGACGTAGCTCGTACGTCGGTCCGACAGTACCCCAGAAAGACGATCGACGTAGCTCCTACGTCGGCCGATTATCAGCGATGTTAACGACTCCCAGCGCATGACTTTCATATTCTGTAGGTTTAAAAGTACTCTTTGGTTATCCTAGTACCAAGAAAAAGTTATAGATGGCAGCATATGTCACTGTTGGAGGTGGTACAGGAGTATATTTTGAGTCATTTGCTTTGCCGCGCTCACGCTCGACTTAACAGGCGCGCGGCAGTTCGAAACTTTAGATTGTTATCGGCTGACAGCTTCGCGCTTTATTTTCGTCATGGCCTTGCGAGATGAGGAAACAGAGTTTTTATTGAACAACAGTGGTTCAGAATTAGATGAATATATTGCAGATTTTGACATTAGTGATGGTAAGCTATTTTTCTTCTGAATTTTTCGTAATTCTGTGGTTTGATTCCTGGTCAGAAAGAAGATAATTTTTACGAATTTTCTTATAGATGAAAACGATCCCTCGGACGGTGAACCGTCAGGAAGACCTGAAGATGAGGCTGTTGACATCGTTGTCACAACAAACACAACTGGTCCTTGCAATTTGCCATATTGTTCTGGACAGTGGACAGAAGACGATACAATCACTCCCCAGCTTCTTTTTTTTCTGAATCCTGTGGAATTCAGGATGGGATTGACCAACATTCTTCAGTGTTTGATTGTTTCATGTACTTTCTCGATGAAGAACTGTTGAGACTGATCAAACGAGAGACAAACCGCTACGCTAATATGACAATAGAGAGACTAAGTGAGACAGGAAAACTGAAGCCTCAGTCAGTGCGGCATAAGTGGAAAACAGTGAAACTCAGTGAACTGTATAAATTTTTTTGGTATTTTTTGTATATATGCCTAGTCAAGAAATCAAAACTGTCTGACTACTGGTCAACAAATCCCGTGTTGCAGCCCTCATTTGCGGCAACGTGTCTGCCAAGAGATAGATTTTTGCCAATTCTACGAATGTTACATCTCGTAGATAACGCAACATATATTCCTAAAAACCAGGTAGGTCACGAACCTATTCATAAGGTAAGACCTATATTCGACAGATGCGTGACCCAAAGTGGAAAGGCTTACAAACCAGGCGAAAATATTACTATAGATGAAGGAATTTGCCCTTTTCGTGGTAGACTGAGTTTTAGAGTGTATATGGAAAACAAGCCTAATAAATACGGCGTAAAATTTTTATGCTATGTGAAAGTGAAAGTGGGTACGTCCTGAACTGTGAAATTTATTCTGGGAAACAGTCGAATGCCGATAACAGCATTTTACGCATTGTAGACAGATTGTGTCATTCGTTTCATAAAAAAGTCACGCATTAGACATGGACCGATTTTACACCAGTCCTGATTTACTGGATTATTTGTGGGGGAAAAGAACTAAGGCTGTTGGTACTGTACAGAAAAATAGAAAAGAACTACCAAGGGAACTTGTTGGCCAGAAATTGAAAAAAAATTTACTTTCGTTTCGCAGACGAGATCACTTCCTGTTTGTAATATGGAAGGACAACAGAGACGTTTTTCTTTTGACAACAAAGCATAAAATGACGCAACAAATGTCAGTGTAAAAACTAAATTTGGAATGGTGGAAAAAATTAAGCCAGACTTTGTTTCGTACTACAATAGTAAAAAAGTTGGTGTGGAACATAGCGAGCAGCTAATAGCGTACTATCCTTTTGAACGAAAACAAATAAAGTGGTGTAAAAAGTTTTCTTTCACATTTTCATGCTCATGACTGTAAATTCATACATTTTGTACAAAACGTCGCGAAATACAAGCAAACATCTGGTTGAATACATTACAGAGTTAGCAGAGAACTTGGTTCACAAAGGTGGCCTCTTAGACTCATGCACTTATCAGAATAGTTCACCCATCAAGAGACTAAGCGGAAGACATTCTCCAAAATTAATTCCACTCACAAAATTGCCTAAGTGGCCTCAGAGAAGGTGCAAAGTATGCGCAGAAACAAGCAAGGCCACATATGATAAAGTTTCAAGAAAAGACAAGCGATATTATAGTGAAACCTGTGACGTAGGGCTTTGTTTTCCAAAATGTTTCGAAATATTTCATACAAAAGCCAATGCAACAGTGTGAATATGAATAAAATAAAAGTTCATATTTTAACAGTAGTTCATTTAAAACCAACAAGTTCAATCCTAAGTCCCTTAGAGCTCCTAAAACCCAGAAAAAAATCTTTTTTTCACAGTGAAAACAGCGTATTCTCAAATTAATATACAACCCTTGTCACTAACGTAAATGTTTATTTCTTTGCAGTACTCTGAAGGGAATGGACGTAGTTTTTAAATGCAAATGAGCAATCTATTTTCTGTGGTATAGAATCTGCTGTAGAAAATTCAGAAAAACTGTGAAATCGCTCAGTACCAACCGGTTGAGCGTCCACTCTCGCGTTCAGTCCTCAAAGTGTTAAAAAACACAGTTGGCGATTCTTAAAACACAGAGAAGACACTGAATGCGCATGCACGGGTTAAAAGTCGGCCACACTATTAAAAACACTCCAGAACAACACACTTAAAACCCACTTGGAGCACACACGACAAAGAATAAAACTGCCAGGTGGGACCTGCCGAGGGAAAGGTCAGAGAGGATGGAAAAGAAGGGGGGAGCAAGGGGCAGTAGGGGAAGCTGCGGAATGAAGAGAGTAGGGGTGTTATCAGGTACATTAAGAGGCAGGAGACACGTGGGGCAGGAGATGAAGAGGGAAGACAGGGCATGAGGAAGTGCAGAGACACTGAAAAGAGGCACAAGAGAGGGAGGGAGAATAGGAGGGGGCAGCCGCTCAGGAGAAGAGAGGGGGAGGAGAGGGAGCTCTGAGGAGGAGGCAGGAAGATGGGGTTAGAGTTGGTAGGAAGGGTAGATGTCAGGGCGAAGCTCGTCATCCAGGAGGGGTAGATAATGGGAGTTGTGTTGAAAAAGGGGATGGAGGGTGTGGAGATGGAGAGAGGGTGGGACACAACCATAAAGGCGTGGCTACTGGTTGGGGGTGGAGAGGAACGGAGACACCAGGGGGTGAGGGGGATCAAGCTGGCGGACAATACATAATGTGCGGATGTGTTCAAGGAATAGGAGAAGGTGGGGGAAGGGGATGAGGTCGTAGAGGATGAGCATGGTGGACAGAAGGCAAATGCGGAAGGCGAGGCGGAGCGCATGGCAGTCGAGGATTTGGAGGGCTTTATAGATCTGGGGGCTGGGACTGCCACAGTTTCTTGCATATAGGCATGATGACATCATCAGCTAGCTGCACGGGTCGACCTACACGGGCGCGCCACATTGGGTCTATCTGATTGGCTGCTGCTGACATCATCATGGCTATATAAGCGAGAAACCGTAGCAGCCCCGGCAGTCAGTGAACTCCTGACGATGACAGCGGAGATGGTCATCGAAAGCTTGAGGATTTTATTCGAATTGATGCGGCTTGAAAACCGAGAACGTTTTATTCAAGAAGCCTTTTAATTTAAGTACAAATCTACGTTTGGTAATAGTTTATGAGACATCCACAGTGTGTTCTGTGGGTGTGGGGAGGCAGAGGGTGTGACTGATGTTGTGTTAGACCGTTACACTTGTTTATCGCTCTGTAACGGGGTGACGATCCTGCAATGGAAACCTAATCATTGGTAGAAAAGTGCGAGCACAGAGCGTTTTGTAGCGATTTACTGCCAAACACTCGGACTGTGTTCTCTGTAAGTTGGGGGTTAGTGATGTTGATGCTATTCACACACTGTTGAACAGGTAAAAATTAACAATGGCCTACAGTCAGAAGTGGTGATAGTTTGGCAGCATATGGATAGTCTCTGTAGATTCTAGACCAGTCTGCCCATCTGTGCCACTGCACTAGAAGTCGGTATTTGTCATATGATTGTTGTTATAGCAAAGAGGCGTCGTTAATATTAAGACCATAAGGGCCAATGCGGGTATTGAAAGGATAGTACAGCATCTAAAGCGAGATGTAAATCTAATAGTCATGGGGGACTGGAATGCAGAGGTAGATGAAGGAGTAGAAGAAAAGGTTACAGAAGAGTATGGGCTCTGGTCTAGGGATGAGAGAGGAGAAAGAATAATTGAGTTCTGTAATAAATTACAGCAAGTTATAGCGAATATTTTGTTCAAGAATCAAAAGGGGAGGAGAGATACTAGGAAAAGCCGGGTGATAAGGGAAGATTTCAAATAGATTACATCATGGTCAGACAGAGATTCCGAAATCAGATACTGAATTTTTCGACGTACTGAGGAACAGATATAGCCTCAGATCACAATATGGCAGTGATGAAGAGTAGGCAGAAGTTTAAGCAAAGAAGTGGGTTAAGGAAGTATTAAGATAAGACGAAATAAGCTTGAAGTTATCTAAAACTGTAGATACAGCAATAAAGAGTAGAAATAATTAAGTCAAGAAATAAAAAAATGGTTCAAATAGCTCTGAGCACTATGGGACTTAACTTCTGAGGTCATCAGTCCCCTGGAACTTAGAACTACTTAAACCTAACTAACCTAAGGACATCACACACATCCATGCCCGAGGCAGGATTCGAATCTGCAACCGTGGCGGTCGCGCGGCTCCAGACTGTAGCGCCTAGAACCGCTCGGCTACTCCGGCAGGGTACAGAAGAAATACTTCAGTTGATAGATGAAAGTAGGAAGTACAAAAATATTCCGGAAAACTCCGAAATACAGAAACACAAGTCACTGGGGAATGAAAGAAATCTACATCTACATGTACATCTACGTGATTACTCTGTCATTCACAATAAAGTTCCTGGCAGAGTGTTCAATGAACCACCTCCAAGCTGTCTCTCTACCGTTCCACTCTCGAATGGCACGCGGGAAAAACGAGCTCCAAAATTTTTCTGTGCGAGACCTGATTTCTCTTATTTTATCGTGATGATCATTTATCCATATGTAGGTGGGTGCCAACAGAATTTTTTCGCAATCTCAGAAGAAAACTGGTGATTGAAATTTCATGAGAAGTCCCGACGCAACAACGAAAAACGCCTTTGTTTTAATGTTTGCCACTCCACTTCACGTATAATGCCTGTGACACTATCTCCCCTATTTCGCGATAATACAAATGGAGCTGCCCTTCTTTGTACGTTTTCGATGTCATCCGTCAGTCCCACCTGATGGGGATCCCACACCGCACAGCAATACTCCAGAATAGGGCGGACAAGCGTGGTGTAAGCAGTATATTTAGTAGACCTGGTGCACCTTCTAATTGTTCAGCCAATGAATCGCAGTCTTTGGTTACACTACCGCCAATATTATCTATGTGATCGAATTTAGGTTATTTGTAATTGTAATCGCTAAGTATTTAGTTGAATTTACAGCCTTCAGATTTGTGTGACTTACAGCGTAATCGAAATTTAGCTATTTCCTTTAGTACTCATGTGAATAAATTCACACTTTTCCTTATTCAGCGTCTATTGCCACTTTTCGCTCCTACAGATATCTAATTCACTTTGCAAGTCGTTTTGATCATCTGATGACTTTACTAGACGGTAAATGGCAGCACCATCTTCAAACAATCTAAGACGGCTACTCAGATTGTCTCCTACGTCGTTAATATAGATTAGGAACAATAGAGAGCCTATAACACTTCCTTGGGGAACGCCGGATATTACTTTTGTTTTTCCTCGATGACTTTCCGTCAATTACTACGAACTGACAGGAAATCACGAATCCAGTCGCACAACTGAGGAGATACTCCGTAGGCACGCAGTTTGGTTAGAAGACACTCTTGAGGATCGGTGTCGAAAGTCTTCTTGAAATCTAAAAAATAGGGAATCAATTTGACATACTCTGTCGATAGCACTTATTACGTCATGGGTGTGTCACAGGAACGATATTTTCTGAAACCGTGAAGATTATCTGTCAATAAATCGTTTTCGTCGAGTTACTTCATAATGTTCTAATATGTTCCACAACCCCTCTGCAAATTGACGTTAGTGATACAGGCCTGTAATTCAGCGGATTACTCCTACTTCCCTTTTTGGGTATTGGATTTACTTGAGCAATTTTCCAATCTTTAGGTACGGATCTTTCTGTGAGGGAGTGGTTGTATATAACTGCTAAATATGGAGCTATTTTATCAGCATACTCTGAGAGGATTGACTGGTATACAGTCTGGACCGGAGGAAGTGCAGAGAAGCTAAGACGAAATGGCTGCAGGATAAATGTGAAGACATGGAAAAAGAAATGATTGTTGGAAGGACAGGCT
The DNA here is from genome assembly GCF_021461385.2 of Schistocerca piceifrons. Classification (NCBI taxonomy): domain Eukaryota; kingdom Metazoa; phylum Arthropoda; class Insecta; order Orthoptera; family Acrididae; genus Schistocerca; species Schistocerca piceifrons. Next base: position 360,739,322 of record NC_060144.1, on the reverse strand, counting down.
CAGCATACAAGGAAGTCAAAACAACCTGCGGTGATATTAAAAGCAAGAATGATAACATTAAGATTGCAACGTGAATTCCAATGTTAAATGCAGAGGAGAGAGTGGACAGGTGAAAAGAATACGTTGAAACCCTCTATGAGAGGGGAGAGTTGTCTGATGTGATAGAAGAGGAAACAGGAGTTGATATATAAGAAACGGGGACCCAGTACTAGAATCAGAATTTAAAAGAGCTTTGGAGGACTTAACATCAAGTAAGGCAGAAGGGACGGACAACATTCCATCAGAAGTTCAAAAGCCATTATGTGAAATGGCTACATAACGACTATTCACCTTGGCGTGAAGAATGTATGTGTCTGGCGACATACTGGATACCATCTAACTTTCGGAAAAATATAATCTGCACAGTTCCGAAGACTGAAAGAGCTGACGGATGCGAGAATTATCGCACAATCAGCTCAACAGCTTATGCATCGATAGGTGCTGGCACGAACAATATATAGAAGGATGGAAAATAAACTTGAGGATATGCTAGATGACGATTAGTTTGGCTTTAGAAAAGGTAAAGGCACGAGAGAGTCAATACTGACGTTGCGGTTGATAATGGAAGTAAGCCTAAGAAAATGAAGACGCGTTAATAGGATTAGTCGACCTGGAAAAATCATTCGACACTGTAAAATGGTCCTAGATGTTAGATATTCTGAGAAAGCTAGAGGTAAACTGTAGGGACAGGCATATACAATACGTACAAGAGCCAAGAGAGAACAATGAGAGTGGACGACCATAAACGAAGTGCTTGGACTAAAAAAGGTGTAAGACAGGGATGTAGTCTTTCTCCCCTACTGTTCAATCTGTACATCGGTGATGTAATTATGGAAATAACAGAAAGATTCAGGAGTGGAACTAAAATTCAAGTTGAAAGGATATCAATGATACAATACGCCATACACTGATAACATTGCTATCCTGAATTAAAGTGAAGAAATACATGATCTGCTGTATGGAATTAACAATTTAAGGAGTACAGAAGTTTGAATGAGAGTAAATCGAAGAAAGACCGTTGTAATGAGTAGTTGCAGAAGTGAGACAAGCGAGAATCTTCACATCAGGATTGATGGTCACGAAGTGGATGAAGCTAAAGAATTCTGCTACATAGCCAGTAAAATAACCAATAACCCACGGAGCAACGAGGACATCAAAAGCAGACTAGCATCGAGGAAAAGGGCATCTCTGGCCAATAAGGGTCTACTAGTATCAAACGTAGGTCTTTATTAGAGGAAGATATTTCTCAGAATTTACGTCTGGAGTACAGCACTGTATGGTAGTGAAACATGGACTGTGAGAAAATCGGAACAGAAGAGAATCGAAGCGTTTGAGATGTAGTGCTACAGACGAATGTTGAAATCTAGATGGACTGATAAGGTAAGGAATGGGGAGAGGAAAAGAATGTGTGGAAAACACTGATAAGGAGAAGGGACCGGATATAGGACGTCTGTTAAGACATGAGGTAATGACTTCCATGGTACTACAGGGAGCTGTAGAGCGTAAAAACTGTACCGGAAGACTGAGGTTTGAATACAGCCAGAAAATAATTGAGTACGTAGGTTGCAAGTGCAACTCTGAAATGAAAAGTTTGGCACAGGAGAGGAATTCGTGGCGTGAAGCATTAAACCAGTCAAAAGAGTGACGACCCGAAAAAAGGGCTAAATTATTAACATTCTGGGCAAGAGGTTCATAGAAACACCGTCTACCACATGTCTTGACATGTCTTGGAGCGTACATATGAGGATGTAGTTGCCACACTTGTCTGAACGTTCAATAATATCGGCTGTTATATAATTCGATCAAGTGAAGTCGAAAATGTGTGTTTTTGTTTCGTACAGACTAGTATAAAATAAACTTTCGAGATTGCGTAGTAACGTTGCAATTGTTCGTAGATTTTATGTGAAATTTCAAACCCTTAGGGGAACATGTTTTCATAAGACTCGTTCAACATAATTTCATTTCTGTTTGTGGAGTATTGCCGCTAGATGACGCTAAACATGGCGCATTTCCGTAATGTTCGCGGTTAGAGGGAATTTCCGTTTCATATTTTCAATAGGAAAATATATTCGCGCACGGTAATTAAGACGAAATATACTGTAAATAAATTTCTGGACAGTTTGAAAGCAACCGTATGCAATGAGCTTTTTTTCGTAATTGAGGATGTTTAATGTTTCACTGCTTAGCCGATAACCACATCTACGTATTTACAGTAACTGTTTGTCTTTGCTGCAGTGGCTTTTATGACAAATGGCAGGAAAAAAACTAAACACGATGTCCGGAAAAAAAACTAATAATTTATCCTGTCGGTTCCATATCTATGTACATGCTCACTTGAATTGTGATGTATGGTATTAAAATTGGTGCATTCGTTTTACCTGAGGAATACAGGATGTTTTGTGGCAGAGGTGGGGGAGGACCGTAAGTAATTTCTTCCGTAACACGTTGTCACAAACCACAAACGTTATTCACTAATCACTGGCACAAACGTATGACACAAAGCAATACTATACGCCTTAAATTACTGTCACAAGGATCAATATTTATGCACTAGGTGCAAATTACAATGTTTGAGCAATATCTAATTTGCTTCAAAATGAGTTTCATGAGTTTTGTGAGTATAGAATGTCTCCATAAATTTGTCATAACGGAACTTTTCGTCTCATTAAGCCCCTTTAAGAAACACTCGTACGTCTTTCAGATGATGGTATGGTTATTATTTGTCCAGCAACACACATATGAAAGCACGTACTTTTAAAATACGTGTCAGGACGCCACAGTGAAAACGTTCCTGAAGACAGCTTCGGTTTGTTTAGAGAACAACACCATTGAATGAAAAGGGCGTGAGCAGAGGTGTGGCAGACGGAAATGTAAATGAATGAACGAAATTAACGAAATTAGAAAGAAATTGCTGGTCCACAGCAGTAACAAAGAAAAACCAGTCTAAGCAAAAGTTGAACATGTTTTTGACACGAGAATGGAGCACTACATGCTTATAATTGAAAAAAAATTTATTCACCACGAAAGTTACCTGTGGCAGAGATGCAGTATATGCAACACGTAAGTCAAAATAAAAAATGAATATTTTTACATTAATATACCCAGATTTCGTTTTAGAGAGTGTAGCATAACAAAAAGTACCCACTAGAAGCTGAACCTCTTACGTGTCCTGGAATCAAAGTGCTTCTTCACTGTGGAACCCAACTGAACGACCACAACTTCTAAAAGCCATAATATGCTCCCACTGAGACGTAAAAATTTCAAATAGGGCTCAAAGGTACCTACCATCTTCCTTTGCAGTGGAGCAAAACCATAGCGCCCTGTGACGTCACGCTCGGTCTCGGCGACACTTCAGACAGTAAAGTGTTGATGAAGGCAAGAAAAAGACCAGAGATCAGAAGCAGTTGTGTGAGGTGTAAGGTGGGTTAACGACGTCACATTGGCAGCAAATTTCGCCACAATTCCGCCCAGTGCTGTCGTGGACTTGTCACACGATGGGAAAGTCGTCACACCCCATTGTACTTAGTTTCACTCCTTCTTCAACCCATCTCTAACTTCGTGGGCCAGCAACCCCCAACTGTTAGGAATGTCCTCAAACATTAAACATTCTCTTCTACTTTGTTAAGACCATAATAGTTTTTGTCTCGCTTGTGCAACTTGATTTTCGCGCGAACTTTACACTTTAATTACGCCAATGTTTCGTGATGTTAAACAATTATTTTGGAGATAAACTGCCGATAGTCTCACAGGAGCAGTTCTACTCCTTTTCCTCATACCGAAAGTATCACTTGCTGCAGTAGTACCGGGACTGTCCATCATTTTGTAATTAAACATTTTGGAATCGATCGATACCATTTTTAAAATTATACAGTTGTATAGGATAGTGTGGTTAACTTTTTTTCCCTCAAGTTACGTTTGATATTGGTAATATGTTTCCATCTAGACGAACAGCGACGAGGTAGTCATGAATCAAACAGCAATGTGCTCTCGCAACTTTATTAAATAAGCGAGATACAGGTATCAACTTCGATTTATGGCAGTTTTAGCTGCCCGTAAAACAGATGTCGATAAATACAGTGATATAGTTATTTATTGATCTAACAAGAAATCACTATCTACATACATTTTTCTGATGTAGCAGTCTTTAAACAGCCTAACACAAGAAAGTATATTGATCGATGGAAAACTACCGGGTGTAGCTTTGGAATGTCTCTTACGACCAATAAAATAGCAAAGTGGTATACAAACAAGTATGGTGTAGGAAAATTCTTAATAAGTCCGTAATGAAATTTTACGTAGACATTTCTGTATTCGTATTTCTAAAAATTACTCATTAATAATATTCTACTACGTATGTGAAAGTAAAGGAGTATAATTTTCAACAAATGGTCTGATTTATAATCCCACTAATTTCTTTGATCGTTGTTTCTTAACATTCTTCACCGTAATGTAGCAAATGTTAAAACAGTGAGACGACTGGAGATGGCGGCAAAGGAAGTGCTAGTTCTCACTCTGGTGAAGAGGATTCTCATCTCAGTGTCTGAAAGAACTAATGCTCCCTGTACTAAATATTCTGTACGTCACATTATCTGTTGTGTTTTAGAATGTAGTAGAAGTTGGTAAGAAGTTTATCCAGATGTTTTTAGAGAGACCTGTCTACAATATATATTTTTTTCTTATTGTATTCATGTTCTTGCCATTGAATTATACCAAACATATAACAAGCAACAACTCAAAACGCAATCCAGTGAGTTACTAGCCCCCTTTTTCCATCAACCCCTTCAATTTTCCTATGTGCGTTTTGTTCAAAATCAGTTGAAAATTTTTATCAAAATCTACGAACCTCCAACAAAACGATCTTACATTTGTTCCATAAATTCTTTGACGACTTGCTAATCGTCAGTTTTGGTATATCTTTTCCCTGATATCGTGTATGTCTCCTGAGTGAGACCGAATATATTTTCTATAAGAAGTCTGCACACACTTCCAAAGAATGATCTACGAATAAATAGGGGAAGTTTGTAGAGCAGACATTCAGACTAGTTAACGAAGATAGCAAGACAATACGCTCATTATTAGATTGCTTTAAAAGTGAGCGGAGAGCTGAAGGAATTTTGGCCTCGTAATCATTCATTTGCACGTAATCTGACCCCTGGGTACCATGACGAACCGATGTCATGGAAAATGTAAGACCACTGGAGCCGCTGCTTCGACAGAAAAGCACCGTTAAACAACTTGCAATTGCAATAAGAAAAGTGTTTTGATATATTTTATCCAGCAAGATAATGATGCTTTGCATACTAGTACGAAATTTGTGGAGGATTCTACGTTAAGAAGAGTGGTGAAGAGTTTGCAACTATCAGCCGGTTCCCTGAATCGAGTATCATAAAATTACTAGTTAAGAATAAGTAAAGTTGGTTATTGCATGGAGAGCACGCAATAGCAAGAAGTCAATTGCAGTCAGTTACTATTTTATATATTCCTAGTCAATTTTCTTGGATAATTGCAGATCACATTTCTTTTATGAACGTCACTACTGCAGTCTTTTTAGAGTGTTTTCTTCTTATATTGAATATTGCCCAAGGATTAAAATCTCTGTCATTTAACTTTGTTCTTGTTTGTGTTCATTTCTCTATCATTATAACATTTAAATGGCTATCTACGAGATATACTGCATGTAGTTTTACCAAGACATATTTATCGATTCTTCTTTGCGAGGTGCTTTTTGTCACTGAGAAGTGCATGATAGATAGATAGATGGATATTCATCGATCACAGGCTCTGCAGACCACGCACTGCTTCCACAAGCTGCCTCCATTCCTTCCTGTTTTGTGCCCAGTTCCTCCAGATGTGTCCAATTCCCAGGGCTTCTAGGTCCTTCCCCAGGTCGTCCATCCAGTGCAGCCTTGGTCGTCCTATGGGGCGTTTGGTGTTTGGTTTCCCCGCTGGTGCCATCTCCGCCTGTCTTCCGTGTGGCATACGGGCTACATGGCCCACCCATTGCATACTATTGCTCTTTATCTCCTGTAGGATATTTGGTTGTCGCATCAGAAGGTAAAATTACTCGTTTTTCCTCCTCCTCCATTCTCCGTTACCTAAAACTGGTCCCCATATCTTCCTCATTACTCTTCTTTCAAATATTAATAGTTTTCCCTCTCTCGCTTAGGCATGCTCCATGTTTCTGTACCGTAAATTACTGCTGGGAATATCACTATGTTGTAGATTTTCATCTTAGTGGTCACTGAGATCGATTTAGAACCAAGCGTCTCTCTGAGGGAATGCACGCATTTCTTTCCCACTGCTATTCTTTCCTTGATGACCATTTTTATTTTGTTGTATGTGGTAACCCAAGATCCCAAGTATTTGAACTGGTCTACTCTCTGGAACCTCTTGCCATCTATCTCAAGAAATTCTACCTGCTCTTGTCTTCTTCCTACTGCATAAACTCTGTGCATAGGTTCCCATTATTTAAAACAAGTTTTGAGCCGTGCACGGCTAGTGTTCATCTCATTAATTGTTTGTCACCTTCTACTATGGTAATGTCGCCTCGGTTGCTTATTCCATTTACTGGCATCACTAACTTCCTGCCTTCCTTGCCCGTGAGTGGCAGCAGCAGCGCGTATCGATAAGCGCACTGTCGTACCATCTCTGGAGCGACCGATAGTATTTCCGGGTCATCGTGTGTCGGGTAGTCAGTGAGTGGCACCAGCAGTGCAGTCGGGACGGAGCGGCAATCGGGGACGGACCAGCAGGAGTCGGTCGGTTGGCGTGGAGCAGCAAGCAAGCCTCCGTCGCGCGGAGTCGGGCTGGAGGCACTGGCAGCGTGGATTTGGATTGGATTGTTTGGGGAAGGAGATCAGAAAGCTAGGACATCGGTCTCATCGGAATAGGAAAGGACGGGGAAGGAAGTCGGCCGTGGCCTTTCAAAGGAACCATCCCGGCATTTGCTTGCAGTGATTTAGGGAAATCACGGAAAACCTAAATCAGGATGGCCTGAAGAGGGATTGAACCGTCGTCCTCACGAATGCGAGTCCGGTGTGCTAGCCACTGCACCACCTCCTGGCAGCGTGCACCCGCGGTTGGAGCGCTATGAAGTTCGTCGCCCACCGATCTTGGACATGAAAGTTGAGACCTCACTTAACTTACTATCGAGCCTAAACTGTTTACATTTCTTCGTTTGAACCTGCTTGTCGCTTTTGGGACACTCCCACGAGCAACAACGAGTGTGTATTTAAGTCACCTAAGATTCCAGCCATCTTCCTGCTAAATTTAACTTAACGTAGTTATTCCCTGTTAAGGAAGTTCACCAGCGGTATCTTCTGCCTTGTGGCCGTTGACGTTCTGTTTACATGCCCTGGTCGTTGATGTAATTTTAGGCAGTGTATTTTTCCTCGTTTTGTTGTTGCTGTCCAACGTGGGGCGTAATTCGACAGCTGAGGTGGCCCCAATATTCTGTGTGTCGTGTGTTGAAATCTTGTGGTCGTTTTGCTGGATGCGTGGAGCAGAACTGATTTTGTTGATTTGTCGGTCGCCTGTCTGTCGGTTGGGTTGCCTCCAGATTAAGAAGTCATTGGACAGGCTGTCTGTCTCACCTAAATGGGCGTTAGTGTTACAATCCCAGACCAACCCTTGGAAATTTCTGAGTGCCGTTTTTTGTGCGTTATGTAGTAATTTCCCTGTTTGGATTTTATTTATTTGGTTGATGTGTGATTTCAGTCGAGTATAAATATCTCTTAAATTAATGTTCTTGTCCTGCCTTGAGGCATGGGACTGTTATTCTTTATTTTATAACAAATGTTTTAAGATAATGGCCTTCTGCCCTTTAAAATTGAAACTCTTCTTCTACGGCTTATGCCTAAATTAATTATTTGTTGATGAGCGGCCTTCAGCCGAGTTTTAATACCTCTTAAATTTATCTTCTTCTCTTGCCCTTGAGACTTAAGATTGATATGCTTTTGAATGGGGCCTTTATCCCAATTTGCATGAAATGTTTTAAGATGAGGCCTTCTGCCTTTTGATTGAATCTCCTCTTATTGCTTAATATGCGACCTCCAGCCTAGTTCCATTAAAATTAAATTGATAAGGCAATCAGCCGATTAGATTGGAGATTTAGAAAATATTCTTTGGTGAAACCTCCAGAAGAACCTTGTATTTCAATTTTGCGTAAGCCTTGTGTCTTGGATTTTGGATGTGGCCTTCAGCTGATCTTAAGTTAATCAAAGGAGGTCGATTAAAGTTTTGAGTGCATTGAATCATTTTTGTAATATTGTGTGTTGTTGATTGCAATTGATAGGAATTCATTTTGGCCCCTTTTCACAACCTATTCCGCTCTACCCTGTTTGGCCAGGCATTTCAAGTTTGCTGTTGGCTTTTCATCTACTGCTATTAGGGCTATAACAAAAATACGACCACAACAGACTAACATTGTAACGAAAACCACTATAATTACAAAACAGCCGTATTACTACTACCATCACCTTGATTTTACTGCGGCAACTTCAGAGACAAGGTATCGTAGGCAGTGTCCCATGAGATAGTGATAGGATCGCTTTTATTCTCTATATACATAAATGATCTGACGGACAGGGCGAGCAGCTATGTTCGGCTGTTGGTTGATGATGTTGTGATGTCCAGTACGGTGTCATCATTGAGTCACTGTTGGATACGAAATGACTGCGAGAAAATAATTGAAGTGACGAATGGCAGTCAGCTCTATATGTAGTAATATTTAAGTTAACGCAGATGAGTACAAAAGCAATTCCACAATATTCGAATATGCCTTAGTGGTGTGCCACGCGACACAGTCAGGTCGGTTAAATATTTAGGCGTAGCGTGGCAAAGAGATATGAAATGGAACAAGGGTGTAAGGATTGTAGTAGGGAAGGCGAATGGTGGACTTCGGTTTATTGAGAGAGTTTTTGGAAAATGTGGTTCTGCTGTAAAGTAGATCGCATATAGAACACTATGGCGACAGATTCTTGAGTATTGCTTGGGTGTTTAGAATTCCAATAAGATCGAATTAAAGTAAGGCAGGGAAACAGTTCACAGGCAGATTACTGGATTTGTTGCCGGTAGGTTCAGTCACCATGCAAGTATTTCGGAGATGCTTTGGGAACTCAAAATGGGAATCCCTGTAGAGAAGGCGACGTTCTTTTCGAGGGAAAATATTGAGAAAATCGAGAGAACCGGTACTTGAAGCTAAGTGTACAATGATCCTACCACCACTAACGCACATTTTGCCTGGGGCCCACGAACATAATAGAAATTAGGGCTCCCTCAGAGGTATACAGACGGTCGTACCGCATAGTGCCTTGCAGAGTATGTATATAGATGTAAGCGTAGAGAAAGTGGTACAAATATGGAACTCCATTTTGTTTTTTGTTCACAGATTTCTCAGTTTTCACATTAAAGGGACGAAAGTTCTGCTGCTCATAGTCTGGGATATATTTTAAGGCTTCGTATGTTTTCGAATACATACTACGTTAGGAACATTTTGAAATTAGGCTTAACACAATCTTTAACATTTTTGATATTCAGGTTTTAGGATACAAATATGGAATAGTCCGTTCATTTCAAGTCTATTAAGTTGAAACAAATAACGGAAAATTTAGTAATTCATACTCAAAGAAAACAATATCAAACCTAATAACATTATAGATAATCACACAAGTATAGCATTTTCATTTATTAAATATTGTCTTATTTTCTCTTGCGAACCCTAGAGATCTATTACATGAGGTTACTGTAGGGTTTGAAATCGAAATATCCTTTTCTGCCGCTTAAAGAAAAGGCGTAACCATCCTCTTCCATTCCGTTCATCCAAAAATGAATCCTAGATATTATTGGCTTTGGCAAACTGAAATGTTCTCTGTTCGAGATCCTTTCTTGTAAGCCCCAGAGCTTTGTTTTCTATTGTCGTCCTATATTCAATTAGCTGTTGTCCTTGTTCGGGAGACATAACAGTTTTCGCCCAAGTTTGGTCTTCCTGACTAAATCAGCAGGTAAATCTGATTTTACTAGCCTGAATACAGTGACCCAGGGAACTTCGTAACCTTTTGCCACCTTTCCAGGTAGCCCACCATCTTTTCTCTAACGCTTTTAAATGCTGTTGGCATAGCAAGCTCATCCCACTGCTTTCGAGCTAGTGAAGTCATTTCTGAAGCAATACCTGTAAGTGAAACAGGTTGTGAAATTACGGTACAAATATCTTATGTTGTTGTTGTGGTCTTCAGTCCTTAGACTGGTTTGATGGAGCTATCCATGCTAGTCTATCCTGTGCAAGCTTATTCATGTCTCAGTACCTACTGCAAGCTACAACCTTCTGGATCTGCTTAGTGTATTCATCTCTTGTGTCAAAATCTTATAGTAGGGCACAAATATGGATTACTGATATTCCATACTAGTGACACAGCCATCTTGACATTCAGAAATGCAGATTAAATCCAAAATTAAATTTAGATGGGTCACAAGCAAGCCATGTAACAACTTAACGTATTAGCTAAACGTCTATTTAGAAAATGTATCCATAATGTGTGTATTGGGACAAGAATGGAGCAGGAAACCACCAGTCAGCGACAATTATTCCTCCGATCGAATTCGTCAAAATAGCTTCACTCACTCGCAAAGGCTGCGAACTGCAGTATGAATGCATCCCAACGCATTGTACAGTTCAAATGGTTCAAATGGCTCAAGCACTATTGGACCTAGCACCTGAGGTCATTAGTCCCCTAGACTTAGAACTAACTAAACCTAACTAACCTTACGACATCACACACAGCCATGCCCGAGACAGGATTCGAACCTGCGACCGTACAGCGCGGTTCCGACGGAAGCGCCTAGAACCGTTCTGCCGCAGCGGCCGGCAGCGTACAGTTGCTAAACGTAGTTTTCAAGTAGCTTTCCTTTGAGTGCTGCACTTAGAAGGAGAGAAACCATAGTATTTCATGTAACTACTCCCATTCTACATTTGTACCTCTCCCTCTGCTACTAAAATTTATGTAGCTGCAGCTGCTTCCGAGCATTTTTTGATGATTAAAGGTCAAGCAGTTTCTCAGGTTTCGCAACTTGTTGTCCGCTATCGATATTGTCCTCTATTTAAACAGGAAACGCGTGCGGTGGAGAATCTTCGCACATTAGAACCGGAAGGGGGTACGGTAGAGACGAGCGGGACTCAAGTAGGAGTTCATACTCAAAAGGAGGAGTAGCTACATTGTATTACGCTCACGGGCCAGGACCCTGTTCTGCCCCACGCGCTAAAGCTCACTTTCGGCGGCGCTGAATGGCCGTAACGCATTTTGATGTTTAATAAAGCGAATCCCGTGCCCATTATTTGAATCTTATTTGCCGCCAAATGGCCCGGCAGTGCCTCTTCCACTGGGCTTTGCGCAGCGCTTTGCTGCACAGGCGGTATCTTTTAATATCGCAATTCTAAATTTCATAACACAATGGGACTAGGCACTGAAACTTTTGAGAATGAAGGCAAGTTAAGGATTAATTTTATATTCAATTCAGAGAAGCAGCAATTTGTATGCGAGAAGAAAAAGCTGGGAGCGGTGCTGCTGCCGTGGCTGGTAGTGGCGGGGAGGGGATGACTGAAGAGGCCGCCATAGAAGCCGACTCGAGCTGCAACGGCTCCAGGCGGCGTCGAACGAGAAGCAGGGCCGACCGTTTTGTGAGCTCTAAGCAACGTGGCTTCAGGAATCAGCCACAATCGCTTTTCAAGTAATCACTAATTACTTCAGATTTTCACCGGAGTTGTTTTATTATACTGGCCGGTGGTACAAGGATTTCTAGCACTTTGGGGACCGGCCACTTAGAATAATATCGGGCCTAAATAACCGGCTGTCTATGCCGTTATTTGAAAGCCTTCGTGGCACTAAGGTAACAGATCTATCTTCAAGGGTAATGAGTATTGAACAAGAAGACCAAGGTTCAAGATTTATTTTTCGTATTTAGTTCAACTCTTTGATTACAAATTGTAAAATAATTATAACCGGAAGATTAATAGTCCTACTGAATAAACTTGCGAGATGAATTACTGAGCAATTTCTTCCACTTCAGCTTCCAAAATTTCTTGCTCACTCATTACAAGTGGTGTATTTGTAGCGCACGTACAACAAACTGCGAAATGTAACGAGTATCCGCACGACATTACTTCAGTACGATCGTATAGGCTCGGCTGCTCGCTAATAGAGCTGTAAAACTATTCTAGACTACCATGGACTGTCATAATAAATCATAGATTACAGTAATTTCCCTGGTAGCCCTGGTCAATTAATATCGTTACTGCTTTATCTGCGCCTTGTGTTACATACCTATCAGGCGTTACATCGTTTTCATCGCTTTCTTTGAGTGTGCAATCATGTCTTACTAGATTCCCATGAAAACAAGAACCGGTGAACCTTCTAAAAACTGAGAAAGGGTATACAAAAGGCCGCAACAACTATGTAACATTTTTGTACCAAGCAGTATGTCTCTTCTCTAGTATTTGAAAATAAACAGTTTTTATCGCAAAATTAAAACTGTCAATGTTAAATCAGGCTTTGTTCTGAAATTGTTGATTTGTAACGTGACACACAGGGATGATGTACAATAAAACTAAAAAAAATGCAGATTAATCGTACAGTGCTAGAAAATACAATTCTGTGAAAAATAGGTACAATTTTAAAAAACACAACGACATGTCAAATATCGCTTCAATACTTCGTCGAGTTTATATCAAACTTGTTTCTTTTATTCATAAACAACTTCTACACTTAACAGTAATAATAGGAAACTCTTGACTTTGATCATGATCAAGAACGTATTACTGTGAACAAAATAATAATAATTATATGGATTTTTTTATATTTGTGCATGGAAACTGTACTTGCGTCTAATGTAATTACTTTGCTTACGTAGAGTTGCAGGAGTTAAGCGATCAACTAACGTTTATTTCTTAGAAAATGCATTTTGTATTTAGAAAGTAAGTAAAATACACAATGGACCAACACCGAATGATGTGCCGTTTTAATTATTTGCAAATCTAACAAAAAACATTGAGAAGAACAAAATTTTGTACATGGCTGCACCTTCAGAGACCGTGAATAGTTGCAACTGAAAGAAAAACAGCCTTCGGTCACTATTTTTAACAAATTAACCTGGTTTCAACACTGCTAGTACTGTTTTTTCTGAATTTAAATCAAAGAATGGTCTATATTCTATAACATGGTCACAGAATTATGACTATCATACGTTTTTAGTCATAATTCTGTGACCATGTTGTAGAATATAGGCCATTCTTTGATTTAAATTCTGAAGAAGAAACTCCCAGCAGTGTTGAAACCAGGTTAATTTGTTAAAAATAGTGACCAAGGGCAGTTTTTCGTTCAATCGAAACATTGAAAGATCATTCCATACATTGGTTTATGTTTCTTTCCCTACCAATGCAACCAGTACCACTGGAAATTCTACATTTACTGAGTCGTCTGTGTACTTTTGATTGTGTAAATCATGAAATTCTGCTAGACAAGCTCAAGTATTGTGGCATGAGTGGGACAGTGCACAAATGGTTTAATTCGTACCTAACTGGAAGAGTGAAGAAAGTTGAAATAAGCAGTTCTCATAATATGCAAAGATCACCACATTCCTCAACCTGGGAACTATCAAGAATGGGGTTCCACAAGGGTCGGTCTTTGGTCCTTTGTTTTTCTTAATATATATTAATGACTTGCCATTCTATATTCATGAAGAGGCAGAGTTAGTTATCTTTGCTGATGATACAAGTATAGTAATCACACCTGACAAACAAGAATTCACTGATGATATTGTCAATTATGTCTTTCAGAATAATACTAAGTGGTTCCTTGTAAACGGATTCTCACTGAATTTTGATAAGACACAGTACATACAGCTCCGTACAGTAAATGGTATGACGCCATTAATGAATATAGACCTCAATCTGAATCGTATAGCTAAGGTAGAATATTCAAAATTATTAGGTGTGTCCATTGATGAGAGATTAAATTGGAAGAAACACATTGATGATCTGCTGAAACGTTTGAGTTCAGCTACTTATGCAATAATGGTCATTGCAAATTTTGGTGATAAACATCTTAGTAAATTAGCTTACTACGCCTATTTTCACTCCTTGCTTGCACATGGCATCATATTTTGGGTAATTCATCACTGAGGAATAAAGTATTTATTGCACAAAAGCTTGTAATCAGAATAATAGCTGAAGTCCACCCAAGATCATCCTGCAGACATTTATTTAAGGATCTAGGGATATTCACAGTAGCTTCTCATTATATATATATTCTCTTATGAAATTTGTTATTAACAACCAACCCCAATTCAAAAGTAATAGCAGTGTGCATAACTACAATACTAGGAGAAAGGATGATCTTCACTATTCAAGATTAAATCTAACTTTGGCACAGAAAGGGGTAAATTATACTGCCACTAAAGTCTTTGGTCACTTACCAAATAGTATCAAAAGTCTGACAGATAACCAACAAGTATTTAAGATGAAATTAAAGGAATTTCTGAATGACAACTCCTTCTACTCCATAGAGAAATTTTTAGACATAAATTAAGAAATAAAAGAAAATAAGTTGTTATATTAACTTAATTAAGTTGTTAAATTAACTTAATTATGTCATGTATTGGAAAATTTGACTCCTTCCACATCATTATGAAATGTCGTATACATGATCCATAGAACTAGTATTAATCTAATCTAATCTAATCTACTGTTCTAGAACTGCCGAACCCTAGTTTTGGTAGAGCGCAACTCCACTCACTAGCGTTTCTTACGAAGTAATTCTAGAAACTGACGACGGAGGGCGACACCACTCGAAGGTCAGGCAGCGAGCGATATGTGGCTGACGTGTCGATAAAATCGCGGCCCAACCTACACTCGAGTGCAGTCTTTTTAACGCGGGATATTCTGGGGCTTGGTCTCCAAAGTGGATGCCACTGGACGTAGATGAAATACATAACCTTTCCTTCGTGGGCGACTACAGCTGAACGGAATTTTTGAGAGGAATACCCGCCATGCGGCTGGTAATTGTACATTCATTTTACACAATGATGAATTCGACCTTGTAGCCATTCTCATGTTGAAATATTAAAATATGTCTAACCTGTCTGTGACACGTCATCGTCGAATAAAACGAATTTCTGGTCTTACACAATACGTGAAGTGCTGTATGTCATAGGGGCTGAGCATTTTAAATAATGCAGAACGGTAAATCAACATGCGAAACAGAGTATCATGTTTAAATGTTTCTATCGATAAGGATTTGAAATGTAAGTTACATATTAGACATCCAAAACGTCTAAGATCTTCGTTATGGATAATACCTGGTTTTGGAGACATAAACGTCAAAATATTCACTCGCTTTTTCTATTTTAATCCTATAATACTCTAGGTGTTTCAAACTGAATATCGGGTTTCGGAGCTTTTGGTATTAATTATATACAATTTTCTGTTATCAACAAAACACCAAACGAAAATGAGACTCAGTTTCTCTTACAAATGCTCAATGTCAGCACCATTCGTCATGCGCCAAACATTATGTAGATAGGCAAGCTCTTCCTTAAACTTGATCAGCTTGTCTGGAGTAACGGTTACAACAAGGGCTTCAGTCTTGTTTCATAAGTCGGGTAGATTAGCTGGTAGCGGAGACACCTACACATGATCCTCTATGAAACTCAAAAAGGTAAAAATTCCATGGTGGTAGACTGGGTGAACGTGGAGGGCTTGCGAAACAAACTCTGTCCTCCAGCCCCTTGCAGCCAGTCAAGACGTCTTTCTCCCAAATGCATACTGAATTATGTCAGTAAAATGGCGCACCATTTCGATGCTAAACATAGTTATGTGGCTTGGCTTCATTCTGTTGAAGAATGAGCTATAATTCTAACGCGTCAAAGTAAGGAACATCAATTACAATTGCTTGAGCAAGAAAGAACTGCACATAAACTTTGCGCCGGGACATGGCACGAAAATCATTCAATTTAGGAGAATCTCGTTGCATCTGTGCCGTATCGTGGGGATTTCCTGACACCCCATATGAGCACGTTACGTGTTTTCAAATTTCCACTTATGTGAAACGTGGACTTGAAGATGACACGATCCAGAAAATCTTCATCGTCTTGCAACAACATTTCGTTTAGAAAGTTGACACGTGAATTGTGATCTCCAAGCTAGACTAACAAAACAGTTTGAGTTGCTCTTTCATTTGATGTATTGCTTATAATTTTGACTGGAAATTCTACAAAGCCTTACGACTCTGATGTCCATTTTGAAGCACTTCGCATCACCACGTCATATTCTGCGATGAATCCTCATTGATTAAGCTTGTAATAAGGATAACATGTGTGGTAAGTGCAAGGGCGTGCTGAAAAGTAATACTTCCGAATTTTTAATGTGAAAACTCTTAAGGCTTTTCAAATAAAACAAACTTTACTAACGTTCTGCATATTAATTAACGAAAATTTGCTCCAGTTACTTAATTAGAACTTTAATATGTCCGCAAGACCGCTTTCGGCCTTTATATTGGGCCATTATTAAGTGTATCGGAAAGTTATGCTGTAGTGAAACAATGTCATTAACTTAATTAATAATGCATCCCGCGAGCTGCTGGCTGTCTGTGCTTTCGGCACCCTCTTTCACATTTTAAATTGTCTGTATTGCGTCTGGATGCTGTTTATCTCCATAGGTGCTAATTACTAAACTTATTACCAATTGGGGTGCGTCTGGTGTCTGGTAATGCTGCTTGTCGTACTTTACCTGGCCGCTAGAGTAATCCCACATCAAAAGGTAACATGAATAGTTTCATAGCTTAGGACAGTTAGTCTTTTGTTTCCAGTCGCTGCCAACGTTAGAGATGTAACAACAAAAATAATATTTATAGCGTTGTGATACTGTAGCAGGTAGTGAAAGGTATGTTGCATCGTGGAAATAGTGTAATTCAAAATACGTTGAGCAAAAGATCTGAGCACAACACGGGAGCTACCTGAGATTCCTTGCTGAAAACCTGGTACAGTATTGAGTTAAAAAAAACGTCTGCCTCCAGAAACTAATAAACGAGACAAACGATACATCCTCTGGTGAATACACAATACCCGTAATGTAGGGTCACATAGGTATACTTACATTGGATTCATCTGTCGTATATAGGAGAGACAGGAGCACGTACAAACGGATCTTTTACGAATTTTTAAATTTATTTTTCGTTGGGTTTATCGCGTTTAAACTGTTTAGTCTTATAGCATGTTTGTTAGAGTATAACTTGATAAATATCCTTCTCACTCAAAATTACAGGTAAGATTGCTAAATATGTTGTAACATGCTAAATTATTAGTTGGTTGGTTGGTTGGTTGTTTTGGGGAAGGAGACCAGACAGCGTGGTCATCGGTCTCATCGAATTAGGGAAGGAAGTCGGCCGTGCCATTTCAGAGGAACCATCCCGGCATTTGCCTGGAATGATTTAGGGAAATCACGGAAAACCTAAATCAGGATGGCCGGACGCGGGATTGAACCGTCGTCATCTCGAATGCGAGTCCAGTGTCTAACCACTGCGCCACCTCGCTCGGTAAAATTATTAGTGGTAGTAAGAAAATTTTTTGGCGAATTTCCACCTGTTAGCATAATATGGCCTACATAGGAATCTGAATGTTAATTAAAGGCCTATTCATTATCAATGGCCGAGTTGTAATTTACTCATACGAAAGATCATGTGCTTACTATGGTACAATCGTTGTGAGCCCACCTTTTTCATCCAAGCATTGGGCCGATTATGGATTTCTTCTTGATTCATTGTATCGTTTCCAGCAGTAAATGCAAAGGCTGTTTTCATCCTCCTCATCATACTGCTGCAGACAAAGGAAGAAGATCTGGAGGGAACATTGGTTGAGACAGGAGTGTTTACTAATAGACGCTATGGAAGGATTAGCTTGCTGACCTGAAGAGGAGCAACAAACTTTACTCGCTTATTAAAAAAACTCCACTGTAAGACGTTAACTCATCTAGTCCTGTTAAGTTTCTGAAAGGCCTTAATAGAAGGATGGCTGAAGACACAAGTGCGTGGAGAGTTACCATGTGAAAACCTGACTTTTGCAGAATACTAATGATGACAATAGGCCTATTCAGGTGTTTCCTTCTACTTGGTTCTAGTAACTTTTTGTTCAAAAAAATGGTTCAAATGGCTCTGAGCACAATGGGACTTAACATCTATGGTCATCAGTCCCCTAGAACTTAGAACTACTTAAACATAACTAACCTAAGGACATCACACAACACCCATTCATCACGAGGCAGAGAAAATCCCTGACCACGCCGGGAATCGAACCCGGGAACTTTTTGTTCTTATCAGTCTTTTGTCTCTTAGAATCAATTATTTCTGCTTGAGATTCATTGGGTTCAAATAGCTTTTATTTTACAAGCATGTAGTTATTATTCTCTTGTGCCTTCATTTTTTAAAGCGCGTTTCCAGCGGCAGCTTTCTCGAGTTTCCTTTGTTTGGGTACCTGTAAGGATGGTTATGCAAAATAGCGCGTAAACGTGTCCCATCGCCATGTTTTAATTAGTTTTGAAGCTACCGTAGTAACATTCATTCCTTCAGATTATATAAATGTATCTTGCGCATTAGAATAATGTCCTGTAGATGATTATATATTTATCCATTTCAGTTCCAGATAGTGGTTTGCTCCTAGGAGCAAGCCGCGCCGTATAGCCGTGCGGTCTTGGGCGCCTTGCCACGGTTCGCGCAGCACCTCTGTCGGAGGTTCGAGTCCTCCCTAGGGCAGGGGTGTGAGTGTTATCCTTAACGTAAGTTAGGTTAAGTTAGAATAAGTAGTGTGTAAGCCTAGGGACCGATGACCTCAGCAGTTTGGTCCCATAGAATTTGCCACAAATTTCCAGTTTCCTAGGAGCAACAAACCTTACTCGCTTATAAAAAAAACTCCGCTGTAAGACGTTCACACATCTAGTGCTGTTAAGTTTTTGAAAGGCCTTAATAGAAGGCAGTAGTAATCATCCCTTGTCAATAGAGCTCTAGCAAGAGTGATTCCCGAGAAATGTGCTTTGCTTACACGTCCCTGCGTCCATAAATATGCCAGAGCCCTTCCTAAACGATTCCAATGTTATGGGGAGTTGGGCCGGTTAGGACGTCAAACGAGCATCGCTGTTATAGGCTATAGACACGGTATATTACACACGTGGCATATGAAGCCCCTTCTAGCGGTAACCATGAAAGTGACTGTGTGCGAAATACTATTCAGAATTTTGATAGAGGTGGTTAAGCCCACATGATCTTCGAGTTGCTTCCCGTAACAAAATCTGCTGAAGACAGTAGTGGCAGTATTACACCTGCACAACAGATATGGAGACTATTGGCAGCAGGTAATATCTAGTGAAAATGTGTTACAGCGGAACAGCATTCTGAAGTAACTGCACTTCAGTTTGGACATGTGACCCTCCTAATGGCACGATCTAATGAAAACAACTGTGAAAGAGAAGAGATGCAATAATGTTTTGCCAGAACTAGCTGGAACTTCTCGGGGAGCCGACACAAACACTCTGTGAACAAAAGATTTGACTTTAGTATGTTCAACAGTATCCATACCCAACTAAGGGATGTTCAGCTTCGACAGACAATATGCATTGTATCTGGCACATTTCTACCTACGCCTCTTCAGAGACACACAATGGTATCCAACATCTCTCCACCTCAGGTAAGAAGACAGCAAGTTCCCGCTCACTTGTGGTACAGAATGCAGAGAAACTTGCTTGTTTGTTTACAGGATATCATTCAGAATGGGTGTACTCTGCACAGTAAAAGCATGTTAAATATAAGCGGCTCCACACAGCTAAAGTACATCAGTAGGTCCAGAAGAGGGCCAGCCTAAACCTGGCCGAAACGTTAGTTTCTACAGTGTAGTTTTTTACATTATAACACGGTACGATGAACAAATGTAGATCCTCGAAGGGATATTCCATTAGGACTTCCAGACAGATGATTTTAAAGTTGTAAATATTTTTCAGTTTCATCGACTGATTCAGGATATAGAAGGAATTTTCTACACACTAGTATCACAATCACCGCAACAAAACCGCTCATAGTCTTGAGCAGAGCTTCTGCACTTCGCCAAACACGCGAGATTGGATAGTGTGAGGCCTTTCACGCCTTTGTCAGCCTGACACGGCAGCGCAGCTAATTTATGGATTAATAGGTGATAAGCCAACGCGGACGAGGCGGGATGAAATTCCGGCCGTCCACGTGGGGGGTTGCGATTTTGAGATGGTGGGGTTGGGGAAGGGGGGGAAGGGGCGGGATGGGTAGGGAGGGGGAGAGATGGAAGCCCGCCGTGTTTTGCGTGCGCTGCAAGGCGCTGCGTAGCGTCATATATCACCAGCCAGCGACAAGCGGCCATTTTCTGGAGCGATCCGCTTTGAGAGCAGCGGCCTGTCCCTGTGGGAAAGATGACGTGGAGGGAACTACTCCGTCAACACGTCGTCACCCGTGGTTTGGGCAGCGCGCAGATATTAAAGGCGGTGTCTAGATCCTTGCGGTCAACACATGGGCTGCATTTGGAATCTATTGTTAGGCTACATGGGAATGTAGTCTTTCTTGGCGAATGTCACTGATTATATCTTCTCGAATCAGCCGAGATTCATGTTGTCGCAACGTTTCGATAAACCTTCCACTCGGCATCTACAGATGGCAGTGACGAGTGGGAAACTTATCGGAAACTGTAACAACACTATGCTGTCACTCAGATGATAACCCGAGGAAGTTTTACTAACGGCATGCTGTTTGAAGACCTACTTAGTCGGTTACTATTCTGCCTCGTAGTAGCTACCTATCTGATCAAACGTATCCAGACATCTATTACTGAACATTAATGTGGGTGTATACTGCTTTCGGCACCATCTGCGCTTGAATGCTGCTGGGTATTGATGTGCGAAGGAAATCGGAATTTTTGTGTACCAACGGCAGCCCATTGTCCATTAATAGTCTTAACGAGAGGACGTAGCGGTGTTGGAAAAACTTTCTAAAACCGAGATCGCCTAATATTTTCTTTATTTACAAACAATCGGTTTCGATAGACTTTGCTGTCATGTTCAGTTCTTCAAAATATTATGATATAAAATGTGTTGATTTTCAGCTTAAGATGATGCCAAGTTGTCATGTAGATAAAAGGTAGCACGTGATATAAATTTTTCCCAAACATAAGACATTAAAAATCAAAAAGCACCTATATAATGTGCTATATTTTATCTACGTGACAACATGGCGTGAGATCCAAATGAAATCTTTTTTTGAAGAAATGAGGATGACAACAAAATCTGTCGAAACCGGTTTTTTGTAAATGAAGCAATTTGTATGCAGTCGTGGCATTATAAAAAATGCCTACCAAGTAAAACAGATCGCTCCTTAGGTTTTCTCATCATGAGAAAATTCAAACAATGATTTTGGGTGCTGGATCTGGTGCCAAGTCGGCGTTCGAACTCATCCCAAAGATGTTACACTGTGTGAGTGTAGTGACCCTAGGCACGCTGATGTCCACAGACCATTGCCTCACGATTGCCGCTATAGGGCAGGGAGCACTGTCATGCTGATATATCACTGTCTGGGTACTGTTTCTCCGCCCTAGGCCGTGCACATTGCTACAGAATGTGTTCATATCACTCCACATTTAGCGTTTTCTTAAGCACAATTGAAGGACCACTAGGTTATGAAGGAAAACATCTCCTTCCGCAGCATCACCTGCTATTTACTTTAGTTACTCTAGATTTCAGGCAATGTTCACAAGAAATCCGCCAGACCCAAAAGACTCCATGGGACAGCCGCTTGATACAGTACAAGTCCTTAGATCACACGTTTCCAGTCATCTACTGTCCAGTGTCGTCACTCTTTACATGACCTCAACCGTCCCTCAGCACTGACTACGGAAATGTGTGGCTTATGAAGAGCTGCTCAATCAGTGCAAACAATTATCTCCGTATAAACAATTGTTATGCTAGCTAGACTACTGGCCCCACTTTGAAACCCAAGAGTCATTACTTCCGTTGATTCCATACGATTTTTACAACCATCTTCCACAATGCTCGACCGTCTCTGTTAGTCAGTACATGAGGTCTGCCTACTCCTCGTTTACATGTGGTTGGTTCTTAGCGTCTCCACTTCACACTCATATCGCCAGCAACTGATTTCTGCAACTTTAGAAGTGTTCAACGTGGCTGATGGATTTGTTAGTCATGTACATCCAGTGACTAGCCAACGTTAGAAGTCACCGAGCTCTCCTGCCGTTCCTGCTTCTCTGTTGACAACAGAACAACCCCCGTCTCCTTTTGTACTTGTGCATCCGTCTCTTGTGATATCTAGTCGTCAGTTCCGCATTACATACGAGGGTGGACAAAAATATGGGACCACCAAAAACGCAACACATTACCATGCTTGGTACGGTGTTGACAAAACGTTGGCATTCTAAAAGGCTTTAAGACACGTCGCAATGAGTAAATAGAGGTCCTGTATGGTTTTCAAGATACATTTTCTCCATTCTTTGCACAGGATAGTGATAAGTTCAGGTAAACCTGACGGAGTTGGTAATGATTATGCACATCACTCTCCAGAGTGGACCACATAGGCTCAGTAATATTGAGATCTGGTGACCTTGGTGTCCAGGGAAAGTGCGGCAATTCATCCTCGTGCTGACAAAACCAGTCCTGGGAGATACGAACTATGTCTGCATGGCAGCTGATTTTATGAAAGCAGAGTAGCCGTTGGGGAACAAGTATTGTAGCATGAGATGGACCTGATGAACCTAAGTGGTCACATAGCAGTAATATGACAAATTTAAAAGAATGCAGAATTCCCAAGATTGGCAAAGTTTTGCGGTAGTTCGAAAGACAGCACTTACTTCAATGCGAGATGTTTATAATAATTTGCACAACGAAACTCTGTCTCGGAATCTAGCAGAAACCCAAAGAGATTCAGGTCATACATAAAACACACCTGTGGCAAGACGCAATTAATACCTTCACCGCGAGATAACGACAGTGATGTCACTGATGACAGTGCCGCAAAAGCCACTCCTTCACTAAAGAAGACGAAGCAAACATTGCTCAATTCCAATCAAGCACATCTGCCAAGATGAGAAACACAGATGTAGATATCCTCGGTGTAGCAAAGCAGCTTAAATCACTTAATAAAAGCAAGGCCTCAGGTCCAGATTGTATACTAGTCAGGTTCTTTTCAGAGTATGCTCATACAATAGCTCCATATTTGGCAATTATATACAACAGATCGCTCGCAGAAAGATCCGCATCTGAAAACTGGAAAATTACTCAAGTCACACCACTACTCAAAAAGGGAAATAAGAATAATCTGCTGAATTACAGGCCCGTATCACTACGTCGATTTTTAATAGGGTTTTGGAAAATATACTGTGTTCGAACATTGTGAATTACCTCGAAGAAAACGATGTATTGACACATAGTCAGCACCGATTCAGAAAGTATCGTTCTTGCGAAACACAACAAGCTCTTCATACTCATAAAGTAATGAATGCTATCGACAGGGAACGTCAAATTGATTCCATAGTTTAGGTTTCCTGAGGGATTTCGACACCATTCCTCACAAGCGTCTTCTAACCAAACTGCGTGCCTATGGAATATCCCCCTAGTTGTTCGACTATATTCGTGACTTCCTGTCACAAAGGTCACAGTTCGTAGTAATAGACAGAAAGTCATTGAGTAAAACAAAAGTAATATCCGGCGTTCTCCAAGGAAGTGTTATAGGCTCTCTATTAACCATGATCTATGTTAACGACATAGCAGACTATCTGAGTAGCCCTCTTACATTGTTTGCAGATCATGCTGTCATTTTCTTTCATGTTAAGTCATCAGATGACCAAAACGCATTTCAAAATGATTTGGATAACGTATCTGTATGATGCGGAAAGTGGCAGTAGAACCTAAATAAAGAAAAATGTAAAGTTATTCACTTGAGTACTAAAAGAAGATCGCTAAATTTCGATTCCGCGATATGTCTCACAAACCTGAAGGCCGTAAATTCAACTAAATACAATTACAAATAATCTAAATTGGAACGATCACGTAGGTAATGTTGTGGGTAGAGAAAACCAACGATTAAGATTCACTGACAGAACACTTAGATGGTGCAACACGTCTACTAAAGAGACTGCTTACACCACGCTTGTCAGCCCTATTCTGGACTATTGCTGTGTAGTGTGATATCCCCATAGGTGGAACTGACGAATGACATCGAAAAAATTCAAAGAGGAGCTCCTCGTTTTGTATTGTCACGAAAAAGGGGAGATAGTGCAATTGACATGATACGTGTATTGGAATGGAAATCATTAAAATAAAGGCGTTTTTCGTTGCGAGGGATCTTCTCATGAAATTTCAATCACCAGTTTTCCTCTCTAGTTGCGAAAACATTTTGTTGGCACCCACCTACATAGGGAGAAATAATCATCACGATAAAATAAGAGAAATCAGGGCTCCCACAGAAAAATTTAAGTGCATGTTTTTCCCACGTGCCGTTCGAGAGTGGATAGGCTTGAAGGTGGATCATTGAACCCTCTGCCAGGCACCTTATGGTGAATAGCAAAGTAATCACGTAGATGTAGATGTCGATGAATACTATTTTTCAGGGTACGCATGGTTTCCACTACATTCCTCGATATGGCTGCCCAAATCTTCGTCGAGCCTCCGCCATTTTTCACTCTTGGGACGTAAACCACACCGGAACTTGGTAAGACTCATCTGACTAAACAACGTTATACCATTTTCTATATTCTACGGTTTGTGTCTTGCACACCACATTCTCCTGTTGCAGACATTTACATCGCTGACGTATGGTTTTGGAATTGAAGCTCGCCCTGTAATTCCCAGATTCATGTTGCTTCATTGGTGATGGAGTTCGCGAGTGTGACATTTAGTTATGCATTCACTTTTGCAGTTGTCGTCCTTTTATATTTCGTCACAAGCATCTTCAATGGCCATCTGTCGCGATCACTCCACATACATTTTCGTCCGCTCTGCGACTTAGCGGATAGTGTTTCTTTGCGTTCCCTGTATACGGTATAAATATTCAATATGGTGCCACTTGAAGCACCCACCATGCGAGCGGCAATAATTCATCTGGCTACGACATAAGGAACTAACAACTATACAGAACACTGTTCTGACCTCGACTGACGCTTGTAACGCATAAAGGGCTCTGCACTGGTAGTGTTCGTAGTCAAATACATCAGCACCTCCTGCAGGTTTGGATATGTTCTGCTGTTACGTACACATACATTACTCGCAGTTTTTCCATATTTTTTTCAACCCTTCTTCTAGTATCCGGATACTATGGTCGGAAAGTGTTCTCTTACCCAGCCCATTTTATCTTTCGCTCTCTCTCTTTCCCTCAGTCCTACTAACACTCACAAACAGGAGAATGTATAAGTCCCCTGCCATAGTTTCTTTAACTCAGGTCTGACAATATGCGTTTGTTCAAAGAGAGCTGTTAAGCAAAGTGACCAAATCGTCTTCGTTTATGAAGGAACTTCATAGACCGCTGGGTATAGCAGAACAGTAAGTGTGGAATGTCAGTGACGTGGCAATGGCATCGTGTTGCCACAAAACTCGGTCCTCTGTTCTCTAGTGATGTCTAAAACTGTAGTATAGGCCAAATCTTGGAAAAAAGTTCGTACTAATTCGAGCGATCTTTATCTCATGAGTTGCAAAATATGAGTTCCTACTGAAAGAAACCAACAAGAATGTTGAAGAGGTATGACAGTTTAACTAGCTGATGGAGAGGAAGCAGAAACAAAAGTTACGCCAATAGCTTACACCTCTGGATCTAATTGACTGGTAATCACGAACCGAGATACTTCAGTTTTATACATTAAATTCATACGTAACACATCTGGCAAATCAAAATTTATCAGGCCTGCTGTTGCCTTGATTTCTCATCGATTTATTTTTGCTTAGAGTCATCAGTCTTCTGGCTGGCTAGTTTGCTTTTTATATTCTTCTTGCTTTGTCTGTCATGGGTTATTTCACTTCAAATGTTACAGAATTCCTTTGTTTCCTTCGTCATCAACTGTTCTCTTTTCCACTCGATTTACTCTCAATCCACATTCTGTCCACAGGAGGCTGTTCATTGTATTTAACAGATGCCACCAATGATATAGGACCTTTTTGATTTTAAGTCAAACTCTCTAACCATATACCACGGCTGTCCAATGGTGCGAAAAGCATTACACTCACCCAGAAGGGATGAAAATTAGCGTATAGTATCCCATTGATGACAAGGTATTTGTGCTGTTGCATCTAAGTGAGCTATCTAACGGTCCCTTCTTGTGCTGGGCGCGTGTAGTCGCTTATATCTAACAAGGAGGCGACATGGCACTAGGGGTTTCGTAGTTATCTATATTTTATGATACGTTAAGTTCAATTATCAATCTAACACAGCCGTTTAACGCAAATCTAAGAAGATCTCGAAAGAACTGTGACATGCAAAAAAAAAAAAAAATGATGGGTCAAGCGTAAAAAAATGAAAATCTGAGTGGCATGTGAAACTCCGCTGTAACCGCCAACGCCAATAACTTATATTCTGATACAAGCACCAGAACAGTGCGAAACAGCATTTACAGCTGCCACAAGATGGCATTCGCATCTAACACCAACATCGATGTTCAAACAACGGGTCATGAGCTCTCTGTTCTCTGTTTCTGTCTTGCCGCGTACTCGTGTGAATTGTCGACAGTTGAAATAGCTCTGTGGTTTGTTTGCAACAATAAGACACTGCTGAAGTAATTATTGCAGATAAATAATACACAATATTAAAGACTGGAACTTGGAACTGCACTAAAACGGAGGAAGAGAGGTGAAGGTAGTGCTTAAAGTGAAATGAAGAAATTACGCAGCGAAGGAAAGGAATTTACTCGGAAAGACAGCATCGTGCATCCAGTTAAAGAGGCTCCCAAGTACCAGGGAGGCATTGATTGCCTTTTTTAAATTTTTATTACAAGGGCTGGAATCTGCATAAGTTATGTTCTAGTATTTTAATGTTTTTAATTTGTTATTGTAACGAATTTCGTATGGACAAAAGTCATCGTCCTGATTATGAGTTTATAGTTAACTACTTGAATGAAGTCATGTACTTACCTGCAAATACGTAGGCATGTTGATTTAATCATGTTATATACAGGGTGACCCATTTATCTTGACCACCCTAAATAACTGTTTGTCCAGATTCAAATTACAAAATATTTCAAGCAAATGTTCTTTAGCCGTCAGGGGTACATCAATCAGCATGATTGCCTTCGTTGTAGCTTTGTTTTTTACAAAGATATGAACAGCGGTATGACTTTCTAAGTGGCACCCTGTATTTCTTATTCGTCAATTCATTTTCTCTCCTAAGGGCCTATTCAAAAATGTATCACAGTACACCATTCACTAAAACACAACGTTACTAATTACATAACACAATACTGACGTTGACGCTCCCAGCGCTTAGTGCAGGTACCCGGAGTAATGGAACACATCCACGTGCTGACGTTGACAGAAGACAAATGTAAACATAAGTAGAATTCACACCCGTCATTCCGTCAACCATGGTCAGTTGAAGAGTTGTGTGAGTAGAATGTACACCAAGGAAGATGTCCTTTTTAATACTGTTGTGTAGAGTAGGCATACAGTAAAAGCCTTCCTTCCTACAAACTGCATCGACATAACGTTTATTTTATTGTTGTTGTTGTTTTGAAGGTAGGCGAAATGCTACGGAGTCAGCGAACTGTACATAGAGCGATATCCCGACAAGAACTAACCTTCTCAACGGATGTTTTCTCGTCTTGTTGCGACGCTTCGGGAGCTGGGAGGTTTCAGCCCACGACACGACAACACAATCGTCGTAGCACTCGCACAGACAAAGCTGCCCAAGTTACTGTTTTCGCATCCGATGCTATGAATCCACATGTGAGCACACGAGAGCTGCCGGCCTGAGTGGCCGAGCGGTTCTAGGCGCTTCAGTCTGGTACCGCGCGACCGCTACTTTCGCAGGCTCGAATCCTGCCTCGGGCATGGATGTGTGTGATGTCCTTAGGTTAGTTAGGTTTAAGTAGTTCAAAGTTCTAGGGGACTGATGACCTCAGCAGTTAAGTCCCATAGTACTCAGAGCCATTTGAACCACTTGAACACGACAGCTTGAACACGCGATTAGCATTCCTAAAACCAGTGCATGTTGTACTTTTACACGTCACTGGTTCGACCCTTACCATGTACACATACATCAAGACTTGCATCGAAACGGTTTCCACAATCGAGTACAGTTCTCTCAGTGGGGACAGTAGCAAATCCTCGCCAACCCGAATTGCTTCTCCAATCTTCTATTTACCGATGAATGTTTCTTCTCAAACAAAGGACAGGTAAATACAAGGAACGTGCATTATTGGTCCGGTGACAACCCAAGACGACTAGACACGTGGAACATCAGCGTCAAGAGAGAGTTCACGTCTGGTGTGCGATACTTGGTACTACAATTATTGGCCCTTATTTCATCAATGATGGTCTAAACGGCACAGCGTATGCCAACTTCCGCAGACGAATTCTTCCTCCTCTCCTGGATGAAGTGCCGCTAAGAACCAGAATGCTTATGTGGTATGAACACGACGGATATCTAGCACATAATACCTTGCGTGCACGTCGTGTTCTGAACTGAAGGTATCCTGCCACGTGAATTGGTCGAAGAGGACCAGTTACTTGGCCTGCTAGGTCTCCTGATATAAATCCTTTGGACTTTTTTCGTTGGGGATGGATTATATGTTTTTTATGGGACTCAACTTCTGAGGTCGTTAATCCCCTAGAACTTAGAACTAGTTAAACCTAATTAACCTAAGGACATCACACACATCCATGTCCGAGGCAGGATTCGAACCTGCGACCATAGCGGTCTCGCAGTTCCAGACTGCATTAAAGACGCAGGAACGTATTGTGCTTGCCTGTAATTCTCTTCAGCAAGTAACAATGGAAGCAGTAAATATTTCTTTCAATCAACCAGTGCACCAGTGTATCGGTGTCCAGGGTCACCACTTTGTCCACCTTTGAATGTTGTACTCCTGGTACAGGAGAGCCAAAGTCAATTTTGTGTTATGTTTTTACTTGGTTGTAAATTTACGGTTTTCAGCCCAGGAAAGTCGTTGCACGTGGAAATCGCAACTAATCTCGTCCTTTAAATAGCGGTTTACGAGTTCTAGCCACTATTTGCCTCGTAAGAGGAAGCAAAGATTTACACATCTTTGCTAGCTCTGTGGTAATGTGCTGATCTGTGAAAAAGCGTCTGTTATGGTTCGCAGCTCCAGTCTTTCTGACTATAACGTTTTTATCCCTTCTGTGAAAGAGCTGCAAGCAGTCAGATCAAACATCGATAAGGAAATCGCAAGAAAATACTTTCGGCTCATAGTGAAATGGAGAAAATCTTACAATGCTGCACAACGGGTAACGCTTCTTTCCGCTGTTGACAAGTAAATTTGGAGATTCTAGGAATAGGTAACTTTATTTTTGAAATGCCAAGTATGCATACCTCTTGAGCATGACACACCATACCAATTAAACAAAGACCCAATCGAAATCTAAGTGAGTAGTATTTCACTAATTCGTGCCGATAGAGGAACGCTTGTGTACAGATACTCAGTTTTATTAAAACAGACTTTCGTCGTATGGTTATAGTGGGTACATTTATTTTATTTCTTAATATACAGTGCACAATTTTCGTAAGGTTTCCTTCAGTGTTGTTAAAACAATAGTAAACATGGGAGAGAAATTAATAATCAACGATACATGCGAATTCTCTGATGTTATCTACAACAGTGTGACGATGCACATGCAGTTTATTGATTACATGTATGTAGAAAACTTGTTCTGAGTTAAAGCTGTCAAAGAAGGTTTGAAGAAGAATGGAAAGCCATTACCACACGACGGCTAATGCAGAAAATACTTTGCTGACGTAGTGTATCACGATGCGCTCTTCCCATACATAACACAAACGTTTCGAGGTGCATCTGCTGCCTGGCCGTCTATTGAACCTGAAAAGAATAAAATGTCGCAGAAGTTAGCCCTTTTTCCACATGCGACTATTTTGGGTTGAGAAGTGAAGGGAATTATGTTCAAAGTTCCATTAGATTGATAACTCCACCAGACACCAGAATCGCGTTTTAAAAAATGCAGCAGTGAATGTACTCGAACTCGCGTCATCATACCTACAGTGCACGACACTTACCGTTACCCTACTAGCTCTCATCTACTTGCTGCAGCTCCAGAAGTCAACAACAATCCCTCCAGAAGTTTCGCATTCCACAGTGCTGTGAGATAATTAATATGGCCGGATCTAGACTTCTAAGAGACAGACAGTTACAGCTTTTCTTTTGCACTGCACGACGTTTTCAACAAACAGATAGCGCAGTAGATTAGTAGCTCAAGTGGAAATGAACACCTCCTAATTAAATTATTTCTGTATCCTACACTGTTGGCAGCTCTGTGTAAGTGGCAGTTACAGGATTTTATTTGGATGATTACAAAACAGAGTCGAATGTATGCAGTGGGTAGCCGAGGCAGCTAGTTCATAGCGATTCGGTCAACCATGTAAATGAATGTACTGAACATACTGCAAACCACAACAGGGAGCCTGAGTGTCAGAATTCTTATCCAGTGTGGCGCAACGGTGCTATGATATAAGAATTAGTCACAGAGAAGGTGGTTCGGTGGTCGGTTGTATTGATATTAGGTTTGCATTTTTGTGGTCTACGTTCGATTTCAACTTCTGCTGATGATTTTTGATAGGTAGAGACAGATTCTATTCTCTTCTGGCTACGCCAAGTAAAGAAGGTACAATAGCATTGGGGTCTGAAATACACATTAAAAGCGATATTGCTTTTCTACCAAGTAGACGTTAGGTTGAACCAAAATAAAGTCAGGAGAGGCGACGTGTAGAAATTCTATCACCAGTAACCTTTCTTATACTACTTATTTATTTCTAGTGACGAAACAAAGGCTATGTATGGTCACAGGACACTTATTCCATCTTTAATTTGAGCTTCCGTGTGTCGATAAAATTGTTTCTGAACTGGGAACACAACTCAGGCGCCTTTAACGCGGAATTCGGGACAATACATCTCGACTACAATTTGCAGATTCCTCAACATCTCCAAATATTGCGCATGAATGGGTTCGAATCCTGGTCCGGCACTAAGGTTTTCATTATGTATTATCAAGCTCTAGCATGAGAATACCTATCTGCTGGCGGATAGTAATTATGATTTTTAATGTATTTTCATTCGTTGTCAACACGAACGATATCTGACGTTTTTGACTCCCAGTGAGAGACAGAACTATTTACGAGATCACTGTAAGTTCAAGGATGTTATTCCGAGCGGATGGTGGAGAAAAATTCGGTAGCTGACGTCTCTTAGTGTGTAGTCAACAACGATAAGTGTGGGGTTGGATTCCCAGTAAGGTCTGAACTCTTCGTTATATTATTTCTAGTTCAAACATGCTCAAATGTCACTGCTGGCGTAACAAACCCATATTTGACGTTCGTTTTCTCTAGAATATAACAACGATAGGTGCCTTGTTGGAGTCCTGGGAAGGTAAAAATTAATGTTTCGTCTCGTCATTTCAGTTAAAACATCTAGCTACTGCCGAGAAAATCCGATATGTCACAGCTGCTTGTGCTTCGATATCAAACCGATTAGGTCCTAGGTTCGGATCCCTGTCCAACGCAAACCTTTAGCTCAGGGCATTTCAAGTAAGTTACTTGTGAAGAAGCAATATTTACCATCTCCCGTAGTTCGTTAACAGGGACAATAGATGCTTTGTAGGAATTTGCGTACGTTAAAATGTTTACGTTACGTAATTTAAAGTTGATATTTACTAACTGATAGTGTCTAAAATCGAGGTATATCACTCTCTGTATGCCTAGTCAGGAATGAGTGTTAGTTTCCATCAGTCACGAAATCTTTGCTTAGTCTGCATGGCCTGGGTTTGAATCCATATGCACAACGAAACGATTCGTCCTGTCATTTGAAGTTCATACATATTCTCAACTAGCTGCTCGTGAATATTTAAAATTTTTAATGTCATGTTGTGTTAAATAATAAGTACGGTATGTTACTTTGAAGAAGAAGTCATGACTACGACGAACTTACTACGCGCATTACCTATCTGATGTAATAATGTGTGTGGTAACATTTGAGGTATGTCACTTACTGCAGTAAATGTGAGCTTACAAACCTTAATGACAGTCTTATCTGTGATAAGGTGTTCCCTGATATTTGTGGTATCGTGGTATTACTTTTCATCTTGAGTTATTGCGATAAAGAGCAGCTTTTTCTAGTGGTGACTTGTTGGAACCATTTTCAATAGTCAAACGACTGTACCGAGGAGAGATTAGATCACCTGCTAGACAGCTGCGTTATGCTGGTTGCTTGCGAATCAGGCGAAATGCAATTCAGGTTGTTCGGTTACTTTTGAGCACGACTGTTCTTTCCGCCATGTTGAAGAAGGCGTAAAATCACTTTTCTCACAAATAATCGCTATCAAAATGTGAATTATGGATGAAAAATCCAAACCGTTAAATTTCCTTATGGATGCCTACAGCGTTCGTAACTGCTTTGTGCGGCTACGCGTAAATGCTAATTATTTCCATTGATTTGCGCAGGTTTAAAATGTGTGACCATACTAAGCATGATCTTAAATTAATACTGTTCATGAACGCAATAACGTGTGTTCCATCGAAATTTACGCAGATTACCGTAGTTTATGAGAATGTAAAGAATGAAGCATTAGCTCGAAAATGGTGCTTTATGTTCAATAGACCACTAAAGAATATGCATGATGAAAAATGTTCAGTCGGACTCTTAGTTTGATGAAATTAAATCAAGGATCGAGGAGAAACTTTAACAGTACTGCCCTGATACTAGACATTCAGTTCTTTATTAATTTGTTGGTAATTATTTGAGCTATTAAGGGTGTGGTAAGAAGGTTCTTCGACTTTTGATAGTATTTTGACGAATGAGAATTGCTTTGACTTCTCGCACTATATGCAACGATATCAAGGCGATCTTGAATCACTTTTGTACCAGTGACTGGAAATGACTTTCACTTAAAAGTCGAGAAAAAAATGCCGGTCAGTGGATTGACAATAATCACGAAAGCCGACGTCTTGGCTCGGGGAGACACCAAAAATGCGAAGGCCGGCAGTCAGACTCTTCATGTACTGCGTCGCGCAATTCAAAACAACCGAAGTGGACCGAAATCGGGTTTTTTCAGAAAAACGCTAGCACACATTAAATTGCGTTGACGAAGGATTTGATTTGTCAGTGTGAGTGGGAATTTTTGGAACATCCGCCTAATAGTCCACACTTGGCCCCGAGTAATTATTATCTTTTCCCCAACTTGGAGACGTTTTTGGGCAGGAAACACTATAAAATGACAATGAACTGAAAGACGGTGTTGATGACTGGTTCAAAACTTGGCGACAACTGATCATGAAGAAGGCGAGTGACCCTCATATTTTGAGTAATTTTGTTCCTACGGTATCCTTACGACACCCTTCAGATTTGTACATGAAGGTAATATCGGAAAATCGTCGGGTTTTTGATTTGTTTCAGTCCAATGAATAATCAGAATGAGAACATAATTGGTGCCGATGTTAATGGTCACTAAACGGTGGGAATGTATTCCACTCGCAGTGGTCAGGAGAGTTCGGAACTGAATTTAGGTGCTGTCTGACAGACCGTTTGAATGCACACACCAGCACGCATAGTTGCGGCAGCTACAGTTATTTCCAGTCACGCCGGGCGCTTCAGCTGGACAGAACAGCTCGCGAAAGCGGACGCACGCCTGTTGCCACAGGCATTGGAAACAGTCGTCCCTGACAAACACAGCACAACACGGCAAACACTCGCGTCATTCCGCGCTTTGCGCCCCGTCAGAGAGCGCGCCGCTCCGTCAATACCGACACACACTCGTCGCCACACGCGATAGTCGCGACATGAGTTTGCCATACGCCTTTGCGTGCACGTGGACGAAA
This sequence comes from Schistocerca piceifrons, assembly GCF_021461385.2. NCBI lineage: Eukaryota > Metazoa > Arthropoda > Insecta > Orthoptera > Acrididae > Schistocerca > Schistocerca piceifrons. The sequence continues at coordinate 360,705,192 of NC_060144.1, read as the reverse complement.
CGCACTCGCCTGTGTGGCAGGCTTTTGACAATCTGTTACGCGTGTCACACCTGAGAGTAATCTGTATACACCACGCCAATAGTGCAAACGACTGAATGCGCTTGAGCGTTTGTCAGTGTATATATAAATTTTCTGCGCTTTATTTGACGCAGTTGGTCTATTACTTGCTGACATTTACGGTAGTGCACACCGAAAAGTGACACCTCGGGCTCATACAGGTGCTTGTATTTTCAACAGGGTAGATATCGAATATAAGCGAAATCTGGCCGGGCTCAGCATATAGTGTTCCAGATCCTTATCATATTCACGGTAAATCATGTGGTTCAGTCTGTTCAAATGCACTGTCAGAAAAGAAAATTAGTTCACCTTTCCAGAAGTTTCGTATTAACGCAAGATTTGTAATTGCAACAGTGTATATCGAGTATATGAACTAATTACATTTACAGATCAACAGGACAAGCGGTTCAGATGTACCAGGTATCGACCCATGCTGATACACCCATATTAGTACGTGATACAACCTCTCCGGGCACCCAGTCGATCGTACAGAAGTCGAATACTCTAGTGGGATACGTTATGCCATGCCTGCTCGAACTGTCCGCGTAGTTCTGTAAGACTTGTTGGTTGGCGAGTCGCAGGAGGCACTTCTCGTCCTATCATATCCTACACGTGCTCGACTGCAGACAAGCCCGGAGATTGTGCACTCCAGGGAAGTTGCTGCACGTCTTGCAGGGAGCGATAAGTTTCACGGGCGAGTAGTGTCCGGCAGGGCCGGCACATCACTTTTCTGTTGCAAGAACAGGAAAAGAATGGGTCTAACAACATTCTGCACGGACCATCGTTGGTTAGCATCCCCTCCAGAAACACCAAAGGCACCACAGACCATAATACCTGTGTGTTTGGATGAATGCACTCACCAGGTCCACGTCATGTGAGCAAAGGACCATCACCTCCGTGCAGGAAGAATCTGATTTCATCGCTGGAGTCCATGGATCAGCATTATATCTTCAAGGTGATAGTGTGATGGCACTAGCCAAACCGTGCATGGCAATACTGTAACCTGAGTGGAAGATGGGCTACAGTTGTGTGTGTCCGTGATGCTACTGTTACTAATTACTTCGCAAAATTTCGTGTTGACACATCTGGTCTTACCAGCTCTCTCATCTGTGCCGCCGTAGCTGTATGATCTGCCACTGCTGACGTTAGAATACGAAGATCATGACTGGCCTCTGTGAAGAGTGGACATCCAGAACCTCGTATACTCGTATCAAAGTGCTGGCGTTGCGTTACCATTGATATCAGCATTGTTGCACAACTGACACAGCATGTCAAACTTGTAGCCATTCTCCGAAAGGAGCATCCTGACAACCGGAAGGTCGCAGTTTGATCACTTTCAAACTCGCTCATTTGGCTGTAGGAAGCAGGAATGCGTCCCCATCGCACAGTTGCCTGCTTGCTTTACACGTCTGTACCACACTGAGCCTTCTGGCTCAGAGCATTGCCTACTAAAGGGTAGACTCGAAAGGCACTCTGGTAGCTATGCCATTACGCCAACTGTTGGTGGACGATAGTACATCTACTGTGCTCCTGGTGGCATACTCTCATCAGATCAAACACGATGTCCCCTCTCCAGGTGTACTAATCTTTTTCTGGAAGTGTATCAGTTCCAGACAACATCTTCAACAACGTTTTGGTACAAATACTTTGGTTCGCTGCCACTATGCCTGATACGTGCGAACGAGGCAACGTTAGGTATTAGTATGAAACATTACTAGCTTTGCTGCTTCATCTAGTCTGGCTAAAACCTCAAGTTTTTGACAAGAGTCATCCTCGACAGCAGCAACCAACCGTCATCATGCCCTTTTTTTCCTACCGACCAACGTGTCACTTGGTTAGCACACTGTACTCGCATTCAGGACGATAACAGTTCAAATCCCCCTCAAGCCATCAAGACTTGGCTTTTTCGTGGTATCCCTAATCATCTTAATCCTAATGTCAAGATGCTTTAAAGAGAACTGTCAGTTTCTTTCCCCATCCTTCCGCAACATAGATTTGTGCTCTGTCTCTAATCACCGGACGTCATGCACTATTCTTTCTCTCCGCTCTTGTTCTTTCGTTATTGATGCTTAATCATCCTTACCCGATTTCGGTGGGCAGTGGGCAGTCAGCGGTATACAACCAACCTGGTTAATAGTCATTCATACGCGTGGGTCTACAAACTCTACGTATTAAACGCATGTTCTATTCCACGCTTTTGCTTTTAGCTAATTTCACAGGTTTCGCTGCTTTCAAGCTACCTCTATTATAGTGAATAACTGTAGTGTCATAATATATTACCTGCCTCACATCTGTGTGGATGAAGCGTCATGTAAAGGTCGCTTTGAAATCTTTCATGCCGGAGTCCATGGATAAAATGTTATCGATTTACTTCACGTATCATATTCATACTAAATCCCTCAGCTTTTGATGTACAGGATTCTGGTCCCTGATGCCTACTGCTATCAGGAGAGAGCCGTGTGGAATCCGGTGGTGACGACCTAGTTACGCTCGGCAGTGCCAAGATATCATCATTGACAACGACACATTTGTTAGACAGTAATACATGCTAGTCATCCAAAGCGCCACACCACAGCTTGGCTTGAAGAGCAGCGCCCCGTCAGCAGGAGAAAGATAGTTTGCATTCTACTTGTAGTATCGCCAGTGCCGAGAATCATCCGTAGCGGCTGTTACATCATGTGGAGGCCATTGATCCATGGACTCCGGCGACATCTAAACTGCGCTCGTTGACGTTGAAGATTTGCACTCAGGATTCAGGCCCCGGAAACACGTTAAGTACTCGCTGGCTCGTAGGAACTGTCTCTCAGCCCCAGCCCCAGCTTAGCAGACAGGAGACAGCAGACTCACGTCTGACACAGGATTTGGATGAGCAGCAGCAGAGGCCCATCCTCTGGAAGGCAGACAACGGACAAAATCCAGACCGCACAGGTCAGGCCTTCAGCAGACACGCAGGGTGATGGTGGCTTCCGCATCCCACCAGTGTTGTCCTGGAAGATGAGAGTGCAGCTGGTAGCCGTATCGTCCTTCCAGCCAGAAGGTGATGTTTGCCGAGGGACGACCACCTTAGCCGTGCCTCATGCTGGATAACTGCAACTGACGCAAGAGTAGAGACTGCTTACTAAACCGTCGTCAATTACCAATTGCCATTGAGACATATCTTAAGAAGTGTGGGGCATTTATGTGTGCAGTTCTCGTGTGGTCTGCAGCGGTGGGAATGTGTCCTGGTTTTCTCTAGCTATCAGCTTTCCTAGACTTCTGGCATTCTTAACTTCACCTGTCAGAGTCTCTTTTCTGCTGATTGGCACCTGAATACTTATTGTTGCGTTGTTTCTAGCCTTCCTTACGACAATCTGCTTTGTCACTAGTATGACGGTGTATGTACGTTTCCGTAATGTTATGCTTCGTCTGTAGACTTGGGCTCTTGGTCATTTCCCCATGGTGCGATTGTTTCCGTGTTTGCCACAACTCGCTCAGCATTTCCCCCTAGCTGCCGGTCTACTGATCACTGATACAGGGAGTTCGGCTTCCGGGAGCTGCCAAGGAAAAACTTGGACGAATATTCAGCTCCTGCCGGGGGTGCTATACTGGGGTATAACCGATGATCGTCGATGGCCAAGTTTGACTGTAGTGAAACTACCAGGGGTCGCACTGACGTGATGTATTACGTTGTCATTATGTTATTTAAAAGGAGCGAACTGAGGGAACACCCTCCGTGTTGTAATCTTCCTCCTTCCTCCTCCACATACAGTCCACATTAAACAATTGAGGCGTAGCGCCGTATACCGATCCTGCCTTGGAGGCGGTTAAGTGGGAGATGTGTCTCAGAGCTGGATGGTGACAGATGGTGACGTGAGACTGGATGCGCACGTAGTTTATGTATAAGCCGATATAGTACAGTATTGGATGGGGACTGTGATTTAGTTTCGAATGTGCCCACTAAAGTCCACTAAACTCATAGAACGTTTTTCATAAACTGTCCTAGTATTTTCATAAAGTGTTATTACGTCTTTCTGTATATGTAAAATGTTATAAATGTGTTTTAGCAGTGTGAATGATGCGTGAGTGTGGTTTAAGGTTAATATGAAGATAATTGTTTAATGAGTTGTGTAGTGGGATTTAGTGTGGGAACATTTCGAAGAAGTATCGATGTGGACAAAGGGGATTTTTGTAGAATAGATTTGTAAAGTAAGTTTATGGTAAAGGAACAGTTAATTCAGGTATAAATAACAATAGTAAATAACTTTATGCATAAACAAAACTTCGGCACATTAGATAATTACGTCGGTAAAAAGTGCAGTCGTTCAGTTAACTATTTTGCAATTGGTTATTGATAATAAGCGCGGACTGACGCGGGAGAATGTTGTTTTGCTATTGGCTGTTGAGTAAACTGACCAATGCTAAAACAATATTCTTCGCGCGCCTTTCTCAGCTGGTAGAGAAGACTTAGAGCATTCTAGAGAGGAGTCGGAGCCTAGCGACGAAACAGTTCGGACGTGAGTAGCAGTAGTTCCGATGGAAATGATCACTTGCCGGATCTAGCAGTGTTTCATACATCAAAAATGTTATAAAGTGACGGCAAAATTATACCGATGTGTGTAGAAATTTCGAAATTTTTAAGTGAATTTTGTGACGAGAAAATACATAAATTCCGCGTGGCGTATTTAGCAGGTCGGTGGTTAAAAACTGTCACTGCATTAGGTACCGACAGACTTAATATTTGTCGAGCATTTTCAATAAAAAAATTCGTATTTTTCTAGCTATTACGTTTTCGGGAAATGCAACACCATAAACTTGCTAATGTGAGTGAAAGGGATTGTGAGTGACTGTGTTGAGACTAGCACGGGCTTGGCAGTCGTACTTGTTCACCTAAGTTTCAGAATATATTAATTAAGGACAAAATTTCCGACTTTTCATTTTGTGTGAAAACTTTCTCCAGAAACGTAGATTAGTGACTTTAATTGCTGCCTGGTTCACGTCGAAGTACAGTAAGTTTCGCTCGGCTTCCCTACTGATAATCTGCTGGCACAATGTTCACAGGTAGCTGCAGGTTCGTCGTAAAGGGACGGAAGGAACCGCGCCGCCGCACAATGCCCAGTCCTAATAATTTATAAGCAAATTCTTTTATGAATATTTGACAGGAGCGAAGATTACAATAAACTTTCTGGTTTACATAGCGTGTCATGATAAGATGTCTCCAGCCTAGGGCTCCGATTCTTGAAGCTGAAAATCTCACATCAGGCCTTCTCGGTTGGTTTGAACTAAATAAATCTGAACATTGTTGTAGCAGCATTTTTTTGACGGAAATATATTATCTCACATTTTAGTATATGATACATTATTCTGATTTTTCACATTAACAAAGCCGAAATTACGTTGTTCTCACAAAAATACAAAACTACGTCCTATCATATCAGAGGCAAGCTAACGACAACAATTGAATTTCTACTAGTTTCCGTTGCATTATTAATTTCGATTATTATTTCATAAATGAATCCAGAAATAAATACAGTAAACAGTACAGGATTGCGTAATTAATAATTGAAATTTTAAGTTTGCCAATAATTCGTAATTTCAAATGTTTCAAAAATATAATTTTAACTGTACATTCAGAACTAGTACTTATCGATTATAACATATAAACTATCATATTTTGTAAAGCAATTCCTTTTCATAAATTTTAGCTTTATATATAACCTATAATATTGACCTGTCCAAAATTCGAAAAATAATACTGCTGTCTACCACTACCGTTGAGGAAAAGTAATGATAGAGGAGGGTGTCCCGTTACAGTATCCATATATTACGTATGCGCTCTCTGTCCCGCCTCTCTTGCATGACCAATACCCGACGCCGTTCGTTCGAACCAAGAGGACCAGTACACTGTGTGCCTCCATTTTGCGGTCCAATAACTAGTAAGATAGGTAGGGTCCTAAACAGGCAAGTATTCAGACCAGCATTAAGGTCACCAAGGAAAATGAACGAAATTCAACGACTCATTAAACACAATCTTTGAGTGTGCCTGAAATTTATAATATTTCTTGCAAGTGTGGCAGACGTTTTGTTGGCCAATGGATAAGGACTGTTGACGTTCGCTGTATTGAGTGTCAGCGTCACCTTAAATACAGAAATTTCGAAATATTAGCAGTGGGCGAGCACAGCCTGCTGAGTAAACACAAAATTATATTTGAACAAATGAGAGGACTTGCTCCCACAGAAGCGTAAAAAAATCAACTAATTTTTGTGTATCCCCTCATCGTCGAGAACACTCTTCCACACAGAATTGAGACCGTATTCAGTGACCTGGTTGAAATTCCAGTGTGTTAAACGATGGGGCAAGGTTTTATTTCGTTCAGACATTAGTGTTTGTGTGTGAGGCTGTGCTCAGAAATAGCCAGTTCTTCATTTACCCTCCTCAGAGGTTGGGAGCAGTATGTTTCCTCCAGGGATCTTACAAATTACATGGAACCCGGTTATCGAGACTGCCCTGCACCAGGCGCAGAATCTCCTTAATGTTATTACGTGTTCGGATAACAGGTCTCATACTATGCCTTGCCAGCCCCCAACCTTGTTTGCTTGATGGAGCACTGCAGAGATGGAGGAACACAGTAGGGGTATGATAACGTGATTGCTCAATATATTCACGCTTTTTCTTCTTGCAGCAAGGAAATTTTTCTTTCGGAACACGTACTTTTGATATCTGATCTCGGAATCAATGTAGTCTTTCTCAGAATCAGTAAGTAGCACGTCTCCATATTAGTATATTTAAAACGTCCCTTCTCTGGACTGTTTAGTGAAAAGTCTACGCTCTGTCTTCCGCTGTCGGAGGAATGGGAATGATTTCCGCTTATAACTTCTGACTCGGCCGTTCTTGGACAAGGGTCACATACGTCAAATTGATATATTACTCTTTTCCATCAGCCATGAAAATTTATAACATCGTTACGGTATCAACCTGTATGTTTGCTAGATGTGGATGAAAAGCTGTTTGCATTCCGGTCTCAACATAGCCGTCGAAAGCCGATATTAATTATCCGATAAAAAAATATTGTGTATGTAACTGGAATAAATAAAAGAAACCTTTCGTGAATTGCTATGCAGTTTTGCTTTGACTATGTCGCAACTCGTGAAACTGTGAACCGGATCTTCGGCATCATGCCGTTCATGATATCAAGAAATTGTTCATTAGATTCGGTGTCATGCTGTCATACCATAAACGTATCATTAATATATGTTTAAAGTGAATGTGATCGAAGAGTGGCGCCTCGTTTAATGCGCGTTTTAAATATTTGTTGATATAGATTTAGAACAACCAGTAGCCGGCCATTGTGGCTGAGCGGTGCTAGGCGCTTCAGTCCGGAACCGCTCTGCTCCTACTGTCGCAGGTTCGAATCCTGCCTTCGGCATGGATGTGTGTGATGTCCTTAGGTTGGTTAGGTATAAGTAGTTCTAAGTCTAGGGGGCTGATGACCTCAGATGTTAACTCCCACAGTGCTCAGAGCCATTTAAACAATTTTTTGAAGAACACTCAGTAACATGATGATTGAGGAACAGGATGGCACACATGCCACTTGATTTCATGAAGGGCGTTTTTGCAAATTGGCCAGTTCTTGGGATGGGACAGGAAGTCAAATTGAAGTCGTTAAGTTCATGAAAATCTCAGCAACAGGAATCGTGCAGTATCGACCTTACCAAGAAACTTCTATCGTTTCTGAGATAATTTCGTAATCGACTATCAAATATCGAAATAAAGCCGACCTTGACACCACGCACTCTTCGACTCTGACCTTAATTTATGTTAAATGATCTCACTTTTCATACATAAAGGACATTTATAACAACAGTACAACATTTCTGATCGTTTAATTATACCGTAGATACCATATAATACGTCTGAAACTGTATTCTATGATTCCAGCAAGAAATGTATGTTTGGAATGGTGAAATCAGTTATATTTACCACTCCGTATTTGCCTGTCATGAACTGAGAATCTTTAAAAACTAATAGCTGCACAATGGGATAACAGATTTCAGAAGGCGGGGGCGGGGGCCTTTGTTCATTTGGCCAATACCACAACTGGATCACCCATTAACAAACGGCGGTGTTATGCAGTATTATAATTCAATTAAACGACTGTTTTGAAAACTAACATTTATTCGTCAGATGCTGGAGGACAAAAGATCAGATTTTACACATACAGCTGTCTTCCAAACGCATCATCAGAATGCGACATTCTCATTCCGTATTCAATGGAACATTGACTCATTTTGAATACTGAAATTTGAACCGTTTCTTCAGATTATGCTATTATAATATGATCATCTAGAAATAGCATCGCCATAAAATTAAAATTACCACTTCCTAATGCGACATTTAATAAAAATCAACCATTTTCGATTGATATCGTAAATGTAACATTTGGGAAGGGGAGGTGACAGTGAGCAGCCTTGTCCGATTCTGTCGCATTCCTCACCGTATGGGTCCTTATTTAATTATGTTTGTATAGTGACTGAATTACTGTAATCAGATGCGCTTGGACTCGCAATTCTGTGAGTGATTCCGCTTTTCCTTGCCAACCGCCTTTTCAGAATCGATGAAATCATAATAAGTTGGCAACATAAATTCCCTTCTTTTCTCTGTTACTTGTGCCAAAGTGAAGAGACAGTGAGAACGTGATCTGCTTTTTCTAAAACCATGCTGTCCCTCTAACAAAATTTTCCCACAGTTGGTCCTAATCTCTTGTTTATAAATTTAGCATGCACTTTGTAACAGGAATTTACTAGACTTATTCCTCGGTAATTTGGGCATTCCGATTTCTCGCCTGTTTTGTAAATCGGGCTTACAAAAGCTTTATTCCATTCGTCTGGTTCACTTCCATTCAGTCAGCAAACAAAATTTTAAGAGTCTCTGCTTTAGTTTATCAGATGCATGTTTAACCAGTTCGGTGTTCATATTATTGTCGCCCAGCGACTTTTTGTTTTTTGTTTCTTTGATCGTGTTTTCTAGCACTTCCATTGTTATCAGATCTACGGAGACACTAGTACTGGTATTTGTTCCTGGCTCTTCTTCATTAACAATTCACAGATATTAGAAGTATTTTGGTCACTAATTTTCGAATATTCTATTTAATTGTAAAGTATGTTTTTCTTCTTTATTCAAGTGCTCCATAATCTTGTATGCTTTGTTTTGTCTTCCAAGAATGTCGTGCTCCGTTTCACTCACATATTGGTCCAATTTTGCTGTTTAATTATTCGAATTCCTTCCTTTACTTTTACTTCTTTAATGCTCTCTGTAACACACATTATAATTTAATAACAAGATTTTTAGATACGCCTCCTGTTTATCATTTATTAAGTTGCGTATATAGTCGTTCCAGATCGTTAAACCCCCTTTTAGAGCATTTATTATTTCTCATTCCTAATGCTTCAGCGGCTACGTGCGTAATAATTTCTTTAATAGTAATCCATACTAGATATTTTTAAACAACCTGATGTCATTTCTTACCAAAAAGTGATTTGATAACACATTTTTATTATTACAGATGCCTTTTTATTTGCAAGAATGCAATCTGTTATCGAAGCTGTATCTCGAGCTGCCATTGTGAATTTGCTGATTTTCGGATGTTTGGTTCTCATTAGTTTAAATTGAGTAAAAATTTCATATTTTTGTGTAATAGCAGACAGAATTGTGGAAAAAACTGTCTACTGAAGGAGGGAAGCTACCACATAACTATACCACTAAACCAATTTCATATCAAATGCAAACCCTTTAAAGTAAAAAAAAAAAAAAAATTCAAATGTGTGTGAAATCTTATGGGACTTAACTGCAAAGGTCAACAGTCCCTAAGCTTACACACTACTTAACCTAAATTATCCTAAGGACAAACACACACACCCATGCCCGAGGGAGGACTCGAACCTCCGCCGGGACAAACCGCCCATTCCAGGACAGCAGTGCCTTAGGCTGCTCGGCTAATCCTTAAAGTTAAAACTAAAACAAATTAAAACAGGGCTAACTGTGAGGCAGCTGAATTTTATTTTGATGTACCGTACATATCTACACATCGTTTTTGTGACTTCACATCCCCTAAACCGTTGGACAGTGGTATGTCTGTAAATACAATCTAGAGAAACAGAAAACGTCACTTCAGAATCAATTGATGTTTTGTTGGTTATGTACACCTCCAATCATTTTTATTTCAGTAAATACCATGCAAATGTAGGAACATGACAGTGCACAGATATGTTCGATGTCACATGTTACTGTCAGCGACTTTTGTAAGTTGTGGGCCAAAATTGATGGAGTTACAACTGTGATTAACTTTTTTAAAATTAATATTAGCTTATATTGACATTTCAAAGGCTTTAGAAAGAAAGGTGGTTGACTCTTTACTTATGATGGATTTATGGCATCCGTGAGTATAGGCCTTATTTTTATCGATCCGAAATATACGCAACGTTACAGGTTCCTGAGGGAGAGCGGTGTACAAGAGCATTTGGGTTTGAGCGGAAATATTTTATCCTTTCACCTTCTTTCCCGCGGCGGCAGAAAACGGCGCGCTATGGGCGGGGTGCCGGCTATAATGTTCCGACGCATCCACGAAAAATTTGCAAACCACGCAGTCTGACTTTTTGAATATCAGAACGCGGGAAACTTCGCTATCAAATCCCAGAAATCCTGGCAGATTTCGGTGTGGAATGCACCCGTTCACTGGTCTGGCCAAACCAGTTTCACTCACAGCCAGGATGGTGCTTGCTGGAATTGTAAAATGTCAGTCAGCTGATTCAAGATGAATAAGTTCACCCTCGTGACACACGATATGTACCCAGTACGCTTAAGTTCACCCTCGCGACACACGAAATGTCAGTACAATTGGAAGCTGCCACTGGTTCTTAGTCCACCACAAGACAGAGACCTCATGTTCAAAAATGGTTCAAATGGCTCTGAGCACTATGGGACTTACATCAGTCCCCTAGAACTTAGAACTACTTAAAACTAACTGACCTAAGGACATCACACACATCCATGCCCTAGGCAGGATTCGAACCGGCGACCGTATCGGTCGCGCGGTTCCAGACTGAAGCGCCTAGAACCACTCGGCTACACCTGCCGGCCAGACCACAAGTCTCACCCACAAGGGAAAGACCTGAAGATCTCCACCAGGAGAGGACCATAAGAAGAAGAAGGCAAAGAATCACAACCAATTTCCATCAATCCTTGGTATGAGAGCCGAATTAGCAATAACGGGACCGCACGAACACTGCACAGACCTGTCGAACTACCCTCTACTCACTGAATCTCCCCTCTTAACTGTTCTGTTGGCTTGGTAGCCAATCCAGACGAAGCACCAGGGTTCCCACGCTAGGGGCCGAGCCTCTACTTTGAATATGCTCGGAGGAGCCAGTCAGCGATTGGAAATCTCTCTCTGCTGAAAAAGGATTTTAGGGTAGGGAGCGTCATTCTCACGGTAAGCATGACCATGTTTTGGCAAAAGACATCTACCTGGATGGAATGACAGTCCCTCATTTATGGAGAGGTCTAATCTTTCTGGACCTACTTGAAGATTTCTGGAAGAAGGCTCTTGAGCTGCCCAGTCAGTCGTGCCCATGAAATACGTGTTTTTTACACTCACTAAAAGAACGTTGCGACTTTCTGGCGTCAGGGGAGTTACAGTTTTGCGTCCGCTTAACACATGCACCAGCTGCTCTGTTGATGATGTCCCAGCTTCTAACATGAGAATGAACGAAGTTTTACAGCCTTCTCACTATCTGCACATAGGTCACTTCACAGCTGTCTCTCTTAAATGGCTTCCTCCACCCACTTTCCGCCAACTCGCTACCTTCATGCCAGCCCCAGGTAAAATATTTTAATTTTGCAAACTGGCACCATTCTGGCAGTCCCTAAGAAGAAGGAGGTTAGGGCTTCGTTCAGAAGTCCCTCTGCAGGTTTGATCAATTGGGTGCTGCTTCTCAGAAGCACTCGCACAGCCATGTCTATCAGTCAGCATTTATGACCACCAACTTATCTCTCTTCCTGTCATCCACTACAGCACCTCGGGTACAAGTTCTCTACAGGCTAGATTTGCCGTTATACGAACATTCTGGCCACCATTTCCTCGAGTAGAAAAATTATAAACCACACATACCAAATGTAGTACTTGGGAACACGGAGATCTTGACCTAAAATATGAATATTGATTTGACTGGCAGTGTAATTAAAGTGAGAGAGTGGCGTGCTACCTCTCACATTATCAGTTTTAATATCATGTGAATTATGATGAGGCTTTTTCACTTTACCTGAACGGGAAGAAAACAGTTCCACTGCAGAAAGTGTCAGACATGAAATATGATTCTAATAAAGTTAATAGGTGTGATTTTAAAGGATTCATAGGTTCGTTTTACTGGTTGTTGCAAGGGTAAAACAACAAAAGACTGGAACGAGGTGCTGACTGACTGCTGGAAATCCTTTAGGATGAACATAAATCTCTGATTGTGGAAGTTAATTTTTTGAGCAGGTGTGCCGTGGCTTTGTTATTCGCAGCACGCCAAATTTCCTGCACCGCTCAGCAGGGCTTGTTAGCGATGCTCTCGGGCTGAAATGTTGGGAAGATGTCCCCTCTGTATTCCTTGCTGCGCTGCTGGCGCCACCCATAGCCGAGATGGACAGAGCGAGTAGGGCGAGAGGCAGTAACTTGCCCCGCTTCGAGGACAGGATATCTCGAGGAAGCGAGCGCCAGTCCCGCGGTCGGAATCTGCGGCGCATTGTCAGTAGTAATAGTGGGGAGCGTAGGCGGTGTTGCCGGCTTGAGCTGTGATTGGAAATGAGCAGCGAAGTGAAGCAGAGATAGTGGAGTCACTGGGAAGAAGATATTGTTGGAGGTAAGTCCGAGAACTTCATGGAGCTGATTTGTGGGTCAGCACCGGACTAGATGGCGGTCACCACGGGCGGGGCTACCCTGTTGACAACAACCCGGCTATCCAGTTGCTCTCTTCCTCCGTCAGCCACACAGCACTGTGGTAAGAGCTAGGAAACAGCTTCGGCAGAACATAAGAAGCACAGCTTGAATGCTTTTATACTGGTGGCCTTGTATTCGAGGCGGTGCAGCGTGTTATGTGTGAACATGCTGTAAGTGTAGCCACTTGTAAGCAACTTCCTGAGTGTAAGCTTGGCAATACTGAGTGGGGCATGTAGCAGTGCGTTTCATGTGAATCAATAGGCTTAATTGTATTATTATACGATTTGGAGGTGATGAAACAAATAAAATGAAACTGAACTTTTTTTCGCCACAACTGTGAATCAGTTCTTTATTCAATGGTTTTAATGGTACTGAATTCTTATTACTGAACCGGTGGTTCACTCACGTGTATTAAAGTTCTCTTTCGTATTGGTTTATGTGAATGAACTGCCCTATTAGTTACTGGATAACAATTTATTCAGACAACAGCTTGTGTTGTTTAGTAGCCCTGTTCGTAGCTGGTTCTTAATTGTCGGTTGTTTGTAGTAATACTCGTGCAAGGTCTTAAAATAGACTGTTTTTGACCCTAAATAAGTTTAAGTATTATCTGAGTTCTTAAGATTATCAGTGTCATGTATGGTAAGGGCAGGTTGCCCGACGTTTTAAATTGTTTTGTTTTTACCTTGTCACCAATTGTAGAGCCAGTTTGAATTTGTTCTAAGAGGGTGGTCCTAAACAGCTTGAAAGTTTATAATGTTGTTGCAGGGTAGGTTGTGTTGAGACGTAATTGTCAAAAAAAGTGTACATGTTGCGGCATTTATGAGTTAATTAGGATTTACGTTAGCCAAATCAGCACATTGCTTTTGCAATTAAAGGCTTCTCACCAGAGATGATGGTGTTAAACGTGCTGTTTGTTTGATTTCCTAAAAAGCGAACGAGAGAGAGATAAAAAAAACTGGACATGCTAAGGCAATAACTATAGAACCCGTCCAAAGGCTGAGCAGTCTCGTGCACTATCATCTACGTTATGAGAGAAACTGACACTGATTGTATCTGATGATTATCATGACAATTTTGTTGTCTGGAGCGCTCAATGGCGTAATTATCAGGGCCCGTACAAATTCTTAATCTTTTCCCTGTCAAGTCTCAACATATTCCTGAATGGCGATGAAATGATAAGGACAACGCAAACACTCAGTCCCTGGGTGGAGAAAATCTCCGACCGGACGGGGAATCGAACCCGGACCCCACGATCTGTAGGCATCAACGCCAATCACATGACCTCGACATTCCGACAGGACGCTTGAGTTCGGCGCGCAACGGCGTGACTGGTTAACTTCAAAACTAATTAACTCTGAAACAGCGCAACGTGTCGAAATTTTATTGACAATTATTTCTCAGCACAACCTACAGTGCAACATATACCGTGCAACAACCTTACTAGTTCTTCAGACTGTAACTGACCTACCTATATTTTAACATGTTCTGTTACTGTGAAAGGATATTTTCTGTTCGGCCATTGTAGCCCTGCTCAAGTTCTTTCAGACTACGGAATTGTAGTATTGTAATATATTTCCGGGTGGTGGTGCCCCACAGGTCTTACATATTTGAAAAATGTTGTATTACCGACTTGGGGTTGCTGGTAAAATTGTTTATTTACACGATAGTTTGTCACCTGACATCGTCAGGCTTATAAGAGAATTCATAGTTTCATGTTAGGTGGAATATAAAATAATTATCGTCAGATGGTAAAACCATTGATTAAACACTGTTATCGTATTGTAATGTGAAATGCCGATGGTAATTCGAGATTTTCCAAATATGTTGTTTTAGAGTAAGTAGTTTTTCTTCTGTAAATTGATGTTTTTCATGCGAAATGAATTACTACCTCTACAGTATGACAGAGCATGCGGCCGCGGCCCCTGTACGCGGTTATTTATAGATCGGAGGAGCGATCACTGTGGTATGTATTGTTTTGGACCCATCCACTATATTGGAATTAGGCAGTTCTTAATCCATGACATATTTGACGAACAACGAATGTTGGCAAAAAAGATACCGAGCTTCTCCGCTCTAATGTTTTAATCATATGTCAACTGAAGATGTGGCTTTAACACCAAGAAACCTGTAGTGGTACAGTGATAATGGACCAAAATACAGCTGAAGCGATTATTAGTACCGAAGATGAATACTCATAGCTGTGGTTGCCCCACCTACAAGGTTGTCTGCTCTACATAACATTTTGGTGTACCGTTAGGTGAAACAAGTATTCTTCGTAGATGAAATATTATACACAGAGTGAACGTGGCATATTTTCGCACACCGCCGGACTTCGAAGAGAGCACTAAAACGTGTTTTCGGACTTTCATGGGTGCGTTGTTCGAGAAACTTAAATTCCATAGTATTTGCTTACTCGTAAAACTCTTTCAATGAAATGAAGTAATGCAAAATGTTCCAAATCTTTGATAAGTACATGCAAGATAATGGAGACGGATAATGTACAATATTTACGGGAACGAAGAGAGATAAATAAGAATGAAAGAAGAAGAGAGAATCTCACGAATTGAAAATATTTTTCTCCTGTTGATACGACACTGTGGGAAGAGTTTCAGCGTACACTCTGAGAATTAAGTTGAAACAAGATACCTGGAACTGAATTAACTAGCTAACAAATGACAGTGGAACCCGCCACAATAACAAAATGTTTACCAATTGCGCATAATTTACCTGTTGCTTCAAAATCATCACTTCAAACTTTTAGGTGTGGTAGATCAAGTCATGTGGAGTAACGATCTGTTAGAGACGAATGTTCGATGACGCTTCGCCGTTAGGCTCCTTTTGTGTGGTTTGTGTTCTTGAGAGGCGGCAGGGCACAGGGAGTATGCGGCGTGCATATGCCTTTTGTGCTGCTATAGTTCAGTCATCTGCTCCGTGCCAAAGAGAGTAGGCCCAGCAAGATTAAAGTTTCTGATTAACTTCTTGAATAACTTTCTCCGCTTGGAGACAATCATTCCTAAGGTCCTCTTGTCGATACTATATCGCTTTACTGGGGTAGGTAGTATGTAGGACACCTGGTTAGTAAATCTACGAGTTTGGTTAATGTCGTATTCCCAGGACCGGCGATTTCTATAGGACGCTTAACACCACTGGGAAGTCCCAGTGATCATTTTGTCTGTAACTGAAGCTGTTGCCTATCACGTGATCCATCACCCCTAGACGTTTGAGCCGGAGACTTTCAAACAGCGTGCATACTGACAGGCAAAGTACCAGGTGTCCATGATTAAAATGCGGCTACGGACTGAGATCCGTTGTCGGCTGTAATTATTGTACAGCAGCGACACTTGGAAGATATGCTAATGCGTAAATGGTGAATGGGATTACGCCGATAAACATTCTTTTTTTTCAGTAATCAGGCTCCTCACTACTTTGATGTGGACAGCCATGAATTCCCCAATTACCCTTTTGTGCCAGCCTCCTCATCTCAGAGTGGCACTTGCATCCTAAGTCCTCAATTATTTAATGGTTATATTCCAATCTCTGTTTTCCTGTACAGTTTTTGCCCTCTACAGCTCCCTCCAGTACTGTGGAAGTCGTTCCGAAATGTCATAGCAGATGTCCTAGTATCTTGCCCCATCGTCTTGTCAGTGCTTTCCACGTATTCCTTCAGAGCCTATTTTCCGGAAAACCTCCTCATTCCTTACGTTATTAGTCTACATTTTGGCTACCAAGTGCTAATCTTGCGCTGTAGAGCATCTCGCCGTCGTCTCCGGTGCTCATATTGTACACCTGTGTGAGCAGTGGTTAATCCTAAAATCAACTTTATTCGTTTCACACTTGTTTGATCCGTTATGCCCACGTCCCATTCCTAATTCAGTACATATGGAAACATTTCTGTACGTCTTTCTTAGATTCAAAGTGTCAGATTTAAAAAAATAAATAAAAAAATGGGACTAACTTTCTCCATAGTATATCTGTTGCCCATTAAAGCATTAGAATATCTATTACTTTTCGCTATCGTGCGACAATTACATCCCACACTGGACCTCTGTCAGTAGCTGCACTTTAATTATAGCCAATCGATACTCTCAGATATCGGGATTAATGGGTTAGGAAGGCATGTGGCTGACAGGTATGTTACCGAAGCACCATTTTCATAACTCGTGCTTACAAAATCTAGACAGGAGTTATTTACAAGAGAATGGAATGCCTAGTAGAAGAAGACATGGGGGCAGATCGGTTTGGGTTCCGTAGATATTTATAAACGCGCTAGGAAATACTAATTCCAAAACAGACTTAGTAGAATAGGTAGGTAGAAAGATAAACAGGTGAAAAACATTCTTAGCGTTAGTATATTAAAAGAAAGGCTTACTAGAGTGGTGACGAATTCAACCTTTGAAAATCTGCAGTAGTATGGTTTGAACTACGATGAGCAAACGCTTATCAATATGTAACAGAAATTAGTATAGGGTCATATGAATCAAAGGACATAAAGGGAGGTAGCAATTGATATTTGACTGAGGCCTATATCCGAGAAAGATGGATATTTCAAATACATTTGAAGAATTAAGAATTTTCGGAATGTATTTACGTGGTGTATAATGGCTCTAAGCACTATCGGACTTAACATCTGAGGTCATCAGTCCCCTTGACTTATAACTAATTAAACCTAACTAACTTACGGGCATCACACACATCCATGCCCGAGGCAGAATTCGAACCTACGACCGTAGCATGCGCACGGTTTCAGACTGAAGGGCCTAGAGCGCTCGTCCACAGCGGCCGGCCCCGGTGTACAGTAATACGAGGTAGGCCTGCCGTAAGATGGAAAATACAGCCAAGAAAATAATGAAAAATTTTGCTTATGACACCACAGAACGATGTTGGAGATCATATGTGTAGCTCGAGTTTCTACTGAAGACATATGGGCAGTAATGGGAAGATAAGATATTCGTAGCACATCTTGACCAAAAGGTCTAGTCTGATGTGACTTCCCTTTGGTGCATCAAGGAATAGTTAATATGGTAGTGGACGTATTAGTATTGGGTAAAACTTGTACAGGCAGACGAAGGTCTGATCACAGTTAACAGGTTCAGGTAAATGTAGGACGGATACTTATGCAGACATGAACAGACTGACACAGGATGATGTAGAGTGACCAGTGGTGTCAAAGCACGATACCACGACGAAGACATAGAGAATGTCATGAAACTATGATCTTATGAAGCAAATGGAAAGCTATCGTCTGGTGATGACTTACGAAAGAGTATAATTGTAAACTCGCCTTTCTGCAATAGAAAAATAGGATTTTACTCTAGCCAGCGACTAGATAGTGTTCGGGTTGTACTACCAGGCATCATGTCATACAGATATGATCGTGTACAGCGACGAAGCAGCAGCCAGTGTCCGTTTTGGTGAATTCATGTCCTTCTCTTCATGGAGTTTATCAGTATCACTTTTATGAAATAAATTTGGACATAATATGCTGGGCTTTTATGTTCGTTAGTCATGAGACAGGTGGCTAATTTACAAGTCGCCGAATTCGTATCAACATTTCCAGTTGGCGCATACACGAGGCAGAGGATTAGATAAAAATATAAGTTTGGAGACGACGAAACTTGCACGTTGCCAGCTCAACGTTAGGATCAGATGCATAGAAGTGAGCAGCAAAGGCGAAAATAAACTAGAATAGTAACTGAATGATATTCTTCTAAAAATTATAACTGGAAGAAATACTTATATGTTTTTCAAATTAAATAAATGTCACAAAACAGAATATATGGCATTCCATCCCTGCGCTGACAGAAATAGTAATGTAAACGTTAGTAATCAACCGACTGGCACAGATGACGTTAGCCAGAGAAAAATGTTACTGTTGAGACGGCTCACGTTGCGCAATGCCATAACTGCAGGATCAACTTCATCTGCTGAATACGTTTATTCATGCAATCACTTGAAATACACTGTATGAAAGAGTAAGTAAAGCACCAATAATACACTATCATACTCTCTATAGATCCACTGTGGACATGGGATAGCAGGTGGTCAAATATTTAACAAAGAAATTCATGCAAAAGCTGCGCAATTGACATATTATTTCACTTCATTTTCGCTACCATTTTCGGCAATTCATTATGCCATCTTCAGGCCCCATATGCGCCTCCCAAAAACAATCGATATTGGTATACTGGGGCCATATGTTTCTTGATGTCATGAATTCATAGCTCAAGTGGTTGCTTCGAAGACTTGACTGCAACAGAGTTGCACGACATCCAGAACATATGGCCACAGTATACCGATATCAATTACTTTTGAGAGGTGCATGTGGGGCCTTAATATGCATAATGAACTGCTGACACTTGTAACGAAAATAAAAAGAATATCTCAATGGTACGGCTGTTTGAGAAATTTCACTGTAAAATTAAGACGCGATCATACGTCAATTCAAGTTTGTTCATGTACACGCTATTGGCAGGTATGTGCGCTATGTGGTCAAAAATATCTGGACACCTACAAAAACATTTGTTTTTCATATTAGGGGTATTGTCCTGACACCTGCTGCCAGGTACTCCATATCAGAGACCACAGTAGTCATTAGACATGGTGAGAGAGCAGAATGGGGCGCTCCGCGGAACTCACGGACTTCGAACGTGGTCAGGTGATTGCGTGTCACTTGTGTCATACGTCTGTACCTGCGTTTCCACACTCCAAAACATCCCTAGGACCACTGTTACCGATGTGACAGTGAAGTGGAAACGTGAAGGGACACGAACAGCACAAAAGCCTACAGGCCGACCTCGTCTGTTGACTGATAGAGACCGCCGACAGCTGAAGAGGGTCATAATGTGTAATAGGCAGATATCTAACCAGACCATCACACAGGAATTCCAAACTGCATCAGGATCCACTGCAAGTACTGTGACAGTTTGGCGGGAGGTGACAAAACTTGATTTCATGGTCGAGTGGCTGTTCATAAGCCACATATCACGCCGGTAAATGCCAAACGACGCCTCGCTTGGTGTACGGAGCGTAGACATTGGACGATTGAACAGTGGAAAAGCGTTGTTTGGAGTGACGAATCACGGTGCACAGTGTGGCGATCCGATGGCAGAGTGTGGGCGAATGCTCGGTGAACGTCATCTGCCAGCGTGTGTAGTGCCAACAGTAAAATTTAGAGGCGGTGGTGTTATAGTGTGGTCGTGTTTTTCACGGAAGGGGTTTGCACCCCTTGTTGTTTTGCGTGGCACTATCACAGCACAGGCCTACATTGATGTTTGGAGTACCTTCTTGCTTCCCAATGTTGAAGAGCAATTCGGGGTGGTGATTGCATCTTTCAACGGTCGAGTACCTGTTCATAATGCACGGTCTGTAGCGCAATGGTTACACGACAATAACATCCCTGTAATGGACGCCTACACAAAGTCTTGACCTGAAACCTGTATAGCACATTTGGGATGGTTTGGAACAACGACTTAGAGCCAGGCCTCACCGACCGACATCGATACCTCTCCTGAGTGCAGCACTCCGTGAAGAATGGGCTGCCATTCTCCAAGAACCTTCCAGCACCTAATTGAGCGTATGCCTGCGAAAGTGGAAGCTGTTATCGAGGCTAAGGGTGAGCCAACACCATATTGAATTCCAGCATTACCGATGTAGGGTGCCACGAGCGTGTTAGCATTTTCAACCAGATGTCTGGATACTTTTGATCACGTAGTGTAACTCATTAGAGCTTCATTTCTCTATGATAAAGAGAGTGTTGCTCGTGCGTAGCGTTGTTACGAGGCTTAGTAGGGTATATGAGGGTCGTTAAGAGCCATTACGGCGAAGAACACGGAGATGCCGCGTATTAGTGTAAGAGAGCAGTATCAGCACTTGTCAGAGTTTGAAAGGGTCCGCCTTGTGGGTCTGTGTCTGGCCGCCTCGTAGAATTGTGTAACATCCATATTTGTGCGGCATTCAGATGTGACAATGGGGCTTTGTTGGGCTGCATAGGAACTTGAGGGCAGACATACCCGTCCTCAAAGTTCGACAGCCGTAGACCGTCATAAATGAGGACAGCCGTAACGCCCATTAGGTGTATGGTAAGCCGTTTGCATCTACACCTGTTATCCGAAAATAAGTAATCGACTCCCTGGAACAGTCAGTATGATCTCCCAGCACTGGTCGGAGACCAGCTGCAGAAAGGCTAGGGAAACACCGTCCCATGCTTGAGATGCCGCTAACAAACATAAACGGCCGAGTTCGGAGCTTTTCCGTGACAGGGAAGCACGGACAGCTGGTGAATGGTATCGCTGCGTTTTCAACAGTGGTATGTTGTTCTGCTCTATCCCGGATGACCATCTCCTTCTTCCAATGCTTCGGAGAGGAGCAGCGGTGTTACTCATAGCGCCGTGTTGTGAGCGGCTGTCGGGTCTGATCTCAGGTCACGATTGGTGGGATTGAGGGAACTCTGATGGCCATCGACATACTGCTTCGTCTTGTGTTATATCTCATCTCTGTGGCACGTGTCTCTCCGGTCACACAGAGGTGACGTTGAGATATTCCTGGAGCCAGCTAGGTCCCCAGATATATCCCCGATTCTACACGAGTGGTACAGGCTAGGACATCAGCTCCGTCCAAGTTCCAATGTAGAATATCATGGACCAGTAACCGCTGTTAAGAACCAACTTCCCTCTGGGGAGAATACAACGATTCCTTCCCAACCGAATCAATGCATGAATCCGGCCAGACTTTATGCATCTTTATATTGATAAGTAACCTTTTACTGCCGAGATGTTAGTAAATTTGATTGGATTTTGTAATTTCTGAATTAACGTTACATGCCGTGTCGACAAATGATGCCTCCCGTTCTTCCTTCTCAGTACTGCATTTTTCTTTCTTTTTTCTCCTTTTGTATGCAGTGTAGTTCTGTTGTGCATGGTTTGTTCAGTCGGCTAAATCGCAGTAGAATGGAATGAAGAAACCACTGTTTGGGATGTTTATAATCAGCCAAAAATCACTTAGTTATTGGAGACTTAAATAAAGCTACCTTTATTGATATCGGTAAAGAAATAATCAGATTAATACACTTTCAGCCTACTTGATTGTTTGCAATGGAAATATAATCGAAATGGCGATATAATCTCTTTGTTTGTAGCTGAGAAACCGAGTGCTTTGCATCTTTCCAGGGATTTTACGTTCTCATTTATATTTTATTTATGCAATTCTTTTCATCAAACTAGCCTTAGTCATCACAATTAAAAATCTAGCTATGTACATTGCTTGAGGTTTCTGTCTGTCCATGTTGCAGGTATTCTGTCTATTGGGTTTGAGCCCGGTTATTAATTGGTGACCATTATCTGTGTTGGTTCTGGTACTCAGAATTAATTTTACTACTTTTTGCTAAAGCGAGCTGCACGTAGTTCTTTAAATTTTATTTATGCATCTTTTAACGTTGCCCACCTGTTTCGCAGTGTTTTTTTTTTTATAGTGGCTCATTGCATATTATGAACTGATAAGTAAAAGTTAATTCATTTTGGGGTTGCTGCAGGGGAAAATTTGCTAAGGAAATGCTTTCCTCTCTGTTTTTCTTCACATTGTGCTTTATTTAATTTATATTGAAACAGAATCAACGGAATGGATTGAATCTCGACATTTTTCTGTAACAATTTAAACTATTCATTTTATAATTCTGAAATTGTGTTATTGGCTTGCATTAATTTGCGTTTCTCAGAAATATAACAATAGATGATAACTACTTGGAGTAGATTTTAATGAAATAAAATTTTCTTTTCTGTATCAACTATTTTGAATCTGCGACCTGGCAACTTACCGTTCCGATTTGTTTGGCAGCTGCAGTCTTTCATCACGCGTAGGCCAGGTGAAACACGTACTAAAACTACATCCACAGCGGAGACTATCATTGAAGTGGAACACACGAAGCGAGGCCGTAACCATATCGCTAAAAGATTGTTGTACATTACATAAACGTTTACGTATGAGAGACTTTTGTGCAAAATTATTGCCATCTGTATTCATGATACTAAAAATATAAAACTGATGATATTTAGATGTTTTCAATGCAGAAGAAGTACAAAATGAGGAATAAAAAGGACAGAAGAAAGGAAATAACAAGGAAAGAAGAACAATATTGAAGCTCTCATGTGATCCTAGTTTGTCAATATGAACATAAATAAAAAAGTAATAGCTAATTCCTTGCCAATAATAGCCGCGCATAAGTTAAATTCGACCAATATTTCCCTTATCTATTGTTGTGAATTAGATGTTTGTTCTTTCAAGTCGAACCAGTTTCGAAACAGCAATAAATGCTTTGCGCAATCACGAATGAAACTGCACGAAATAAAAAACTGTGAAGCTGACTTCATATGCCGGTGCTTCATATAATTAAGATGGGAGTACTGTCTCTTAGTTCATTTCAGAGGGTGAAACTCAAAACCTGTTTGTTATGGACATCTACTACACACACATGAAAACATACGTAAGGGATGAAGCCTGAATAATAAGAACTTTGACAGTGGTATCTCATTTAGGTAACAGTCTCAAGAGACAAGAAACAGAAAGCTTTGCTTCCTCAGCATCGAGTCCAGTCTGAGAAAAGAAAATATTCATCCTGTCTTCAGGCAGAAAATTATTACTGTTTACCAAAAGCAAATACAAGTTTCATGGAAACACCAGAGAGAGTTCTATTAACAGGCACAGGTCGGTTGCCGATAGTGTGCCGATTTGTGGGTCACAATAACAGACACGCCAATAGGTGGCGAAGCGAGGATGGCTGCGTTCAGCGGTAAATAGCACCACATTGCGGTAACAGAGCAGCAAGTGGGTGGTACAGCCGCATCAGGGCGAGTCTCTCGTTGTGGCAACGTGAAAAGACGTCGGGTTTTAGTGACGTAGACCGGCGCGGTACATAAGTAAGTGTGGGTCTTGAGGTAGGTATCACGTGGCATCGTGTCGCTGACTATCATAACATCCTCTGTTTCGGGATCGAACCTCGCCACTGCTTAAATTTTGAATAAAAATGTTCAGCAATGGTTGCCGAAGACTTCCAGCGTAAGAACTCACTATCATTCTGCCAACAGCGAAAGGGTGGACAGAAATTCTGGGTACTCTCATGCCCTTGGGCGGGGAACTGCACCTAAGACACGGAAGAATCAGCATTGATGAACGGCACGAAGATGCAGAAGGCAATTGAAACCACTGCATTAAAGACGCATGTCTAGCCACAGGACATGTGTCCTGTAACTGAAAAAGTGTTATGATGATGTCACAATTGGCATTACGGACTAGTCCCGTTTTCGGATCTCCAAAAGTGAATTGTGAAGGGAGTGGTGACCACGAGAAAAAGATTGAATAACTTTCTAAAAGTCGGGTTGTGGAATGTCAGAAGTTTGAACGTTGTAAGAAAGCTAGAAAATCGGAAAATGGCACTACAGGTGCTCAGTCTCTAGATATTAGTAGTAACTCAAGAGAAACGAAAGAGAGAAGAGGATTTCTGGTCATACAAGTACAGGGTAGTATCAACATTAGCAAAAAAGGGTATAACAGGAGTAGGATTCATTATGAATAGGAAGATAGAGCAGAGATAGAGTTACTGTGAAGTTCAGTGATAAGGTAATTATCATCAGAATCGACAACAAACCAACACCGACTACAATGTTTTAGCAACACATGCCGAAGTGCGAAGACGAAGATGAAGAGAAAGAAAAAATATATAAGGACACTGCACGGGTAATTCAGTGCGTAAATGGAAATGAAAATATAATGGTCGTGGGGAATTGGACTGAAGATGCATTGGGGGGGGGGGGGGGTGAGTAGAAGAAATAGTTACAGGAGAATATGGACTTGATAGTAGGAAGGAGAGGGGAGAGAGCCTTGTACAATGCATATCAGTTAACAATCGCGAATATTCAAGGGTCATGAGATGATGAGGTGTTCTTGGACAACGCTGGGAGATGTGGGCGGATTCCAGTTACATTACATCATAGGCAGAAATTCCGAAATCGGATACTGATTCGTAAGGCGTACCCAGGAGCAGATACAAAGACAAATTACACTTTAGTAATGATGAAGAGTACGCCGAAGGTTAAATGACTAGTGCGGAAGAATCAGTGCTCAATGAAGCTGGGTACGGAGGTACGAATAAATGAAGAGATACGCTGAAGTTCGTTAAGGGGATAGATACTGCGATAATGAGTAGCTTAGTACGAAGTTCATTTAAAGAGGAATTCATATCTCTAAAAAGGGCAATCTCGGAGGGTGGAGAAAAAACATTCTTTCAAGGAAGGTAACTGCGAAGAAACTGTGGAAAATTCAGAAATAAAGACATATAGGTCCCTCAGGAACAAAATAAACAGAAACTGCAGGGAAGCTAAGGCGAAATGGCTGCATGAAAAATCGTAAGATACCGGAAAAGAATTTATTTTCGGAAAGACTGTTTCACCATATAAAAAATCTGAACAAACTTAGGTTAAATTAAAATGAGAACAGTGAGAGGCTTAATATCTAATTTAGTGGTCACGAAGTAGACAGACTGGGGAGTTTGCTACCTACGCAGCAAAATAACTCATGACAAACGGAGCATGGGGGACATAAAAGTATTCTCGCAAAATGGGCATTACTGGCGAAAAGAAATCTACTTGTGTCAAACATAGGTCTTAATTTTAGGAAGAAATTTCCAAGTAGTACGTTTGGAGCACAGCATTGTATGGAGATGAAACATGGACTATGGGGACACCGGATCAGAAAAGAATCGAGGTATTCGAGATGTAGTGCTGCAGAAGAATGTTGGAAAATACGGTAACTGGTAAGTTAAGGAACGAGGGGGTTCTCCGCAGAATCGGCGAGGAAAGGAATATGTGGAAAACACTGACTAGAGAAAGGGCCAAGATGATAGGAGATCTGTCAAACGTCGGAGAATTACTTCCAAGGTACTTGAGGGATTGGTAGAGGATAAAAGAATAAAGTAAGGCGGAGATTTGAATACACCCAGAAAATAATTGACATAGATTGCAACTGCTACCTATGTTGGAAAGGTTAGTACAGGACAGGAATTCGTGCCGGTACCCATAAAGCGTCAGAAGACTGATGTCTAAAACAGGAAATAATGTCAAGAGTACAACCAAGAATTTATGTCGCAGTGGATGAATAGTTTTCACTTCTTCTAGATTTAAACTCATGCAAGGAATTTGTGCATTGGGAGATCATTGGTCGGATTGAAATGAGATAGCAAAGGATAGAAATGAAAAATAAGTGTAAATTTTTGCGCAAAGTCAGACTTCCATGTCCAACTTCAGCATTTCTGAGTATTGTACTGTAGACCCTTCGTTATAATACAGTACTTACTACGGTAAACAACGATGAACACGGTAAATTTTGTCTCTCGTATGCTCAGGAAGAAACTCCGTTGAGATGTCTATAAGTCATGCAAGGTTCCAAAGTGTGATTAGGACAGATTATAAGTTCAACACAATTAAGCATTTAAGTAAATCGAACGTATATCGGGAGAATCCAACTAATCAATTGATCCGCTGAGCCGGCCGCAGTGGCCATGCGGTTCTAAGCGCTTCAGTCTGGAATCGCGCGATCGCTACGGTCGTAGGTTCGAATCCTGCCTCGGGCATGGATGTGTGTGATGTCCTTAGGTTAGTTAGGTTTAGGTAGTTCTAAGTTATAGGGGACTGATGACCACAGCAGTTAAGTCCCATAGTGTTCAGAGCCATTTGAACCATTTTTTTGATCCGCTGAGAAAGGAAGCAAAACACAGAAGAACAAGAGCCAAGGAACGTTCGAAGAAGGTATCGATACCATACTACAGGAGCATTCCGCAGAATGTGTCGAACATTCTTAAGCCATATAACGGGAAACTAGCATTTAAAACAGGTAACGCAGTGGGACGCATATTATGATATGAACAAATGTGACGGTCTCCCGAGAGTGATATGAGTTGATAATGAGTGGAAGAACACGTTCGAATTGAGGATCTTGTAGACTGGATTTATTGCAAGATGTATCGTCTAAGACAGGAATACTCAAAGGTCTATACAAACTGTTTCTACCAGGTACAATGTGAAACACCGACTGCACCAACATCATATGCACAGTCATCAAATTTACAGATGAAATAGACCCGCCGGCCGCGGTGGCCGAGTGGATCTTGGCGCTTCAGTCCGGAACCGCGCGACTGCTACGGTCGCAGGTTCGAATCCTGCCTCGGGCATGGATGTGTGTGATGTCTTTAGGTTAGTTAGGTTTAAGTAGTTCTAAATTTTAGGGGACTGATGACCTCAGATGTTAAGTCCCATAGTGTTCAGAGCCATTTGAACCATTTTTTTTGATCCGCTGAGAAAGGAAGCAAAACACAGAAGAACGAGAGCCAAGGAACGTTCGAAGAAGGTATCGATACCATACTACAGGAGCATTCCGCAGAATGTGTCGAACATTCTTAAGCCATATAACGGGAAACTAGCATTTAATACAGGTAACGCAGTGGGACGCATATTATGATACGAACAAATGTGACGGTCTCCCAAGAGTGATATGAGTTGATAATGAGTGGAAGAACACGTTCGAATTGAGGATCTTGTAGACTGGATTTATTGCAAGATGTATCATCTAAGACAGGAATACTCAAAGGTCTATACAAACTGTTTCTACCAGCTACAATGTGAAACACCAACTGCACCAACATCATATGCACAGTCATCAAATTTACAGATGAAATAGACCCGCCGGCCGCGGTGGCCGAGTGGTTCTTGGCGCTTCAGTCCGGAACCGCGCGACTGCTACGGTCGCAGGTTCGAATCCTGCCTCGGGCATGGATGTGTGTGATGTCCTTAGGTTAGTTAGGTTTAAGTAGTTCTAAGTTCTAGGGGACTGATGACCTCAGATGTTAAGTCCCATAGTGCTCAGAACCATTTGAACCATTTTGAGTCATCAAATTTGTATTCATTCGTATTCAATGTGACATATTACACTTAATCTTCGACTAATTTCGCTTTTTACTATAAGCATGAGGTAGCTCACGTGAACTGCAAATATCCGCTGGTGCTGGACACGTTGGTTGTATTATATTGACCGAACAAAATGAACGGTGGTTGAAGCCATGGCAAGAAACCGATTAGCACATGTTATTGACATAAGAAGCTACAAAGTCTATCACACTGCGTACTTACGACAGAGATGGTCGCTGACGACAAGACTGCCAGTAGCAGTAAAGGAAAATAACTCTATCTTAAGTTTTTAGTTGTTTTTTTTTATCAGACTTGTAGGTTTTATTCGATTAAATACTCTGATTCTTGTGATGACACATGTCTTGAAGCTTCCTCTCCCATCACGCATTTTTATTCAGTGTGGTCAGATGTCATGGTGACTAATATGAGTGTGTTATTTCGGTAAAAATATAAATTTCAAAGTACAGCATCCGGGTGACCAAATATGTATTTCACATCATCTCGGTTAGGAGGGGACGTAAATAATGTATTAACCGAGTTGTATCTGATGATGGAAACACGAGGTCTGATTTTATAAAACAGGATTTATACTTCTTGTACAGTGAATACAGTCACGACCACAACTACTAAACATGGACAAAGCCATAATAGAGTAAATTCAGCTGTCGAATGATTATTTGAAGAGACTAAATATCTGAGGTGATCAGCGTCTTATTCACCTCCCCCCCCCCCCCCACCCGCTTCCGCGTAGGAACGAGTGTACGGCATCTGCTGTCTGCGTCTAAAGTTTTCAGTTATGTGGCAGTATGAGAACACTTTCAAACTGTTTGCGTAGCACGTACGTGAGGCGAGACATTGATACGAGCTCGGTATTTGCCTTATGAAGTGTGGGAAACCACCTCAAAGACGCATCATGGCTGGCTAGCATACCTCCCCTCGTCGATCATTTTGTTGTTGTTGTGGTCTTCATTCCTGAGACTGGTTTGATCCAGCTCTCCATGCTAGTCTATCCTGTGCAAGCTTCTTCATCTCCCAGTAACTACTGCAACCTACATCTTTCTGAATCTGCTTAGAGTATTCAGCTCTTGGTCTCCCTCTAAGATTTTTACCCTCCATGCTCCCCTCCAAAACTAATTTGATGATCCCTTGATGCCTCAGAACATATCCTACCAACCGACCCATTCTTCTAGTCAAGTTATGCCACAAACTCCTCTTGTCCCCAATTCTGTTCAATACCTCTTCATTTATGTGATCTACGCATCTAAACTTCAGCAGTCTTCTGTAGCACGGCATTTCGAAATCTTCTATTCTCTTCTTGTCCAAACTATTTATCGTCCATGTTTCACTTCCATACATGGCTACACTCCATACAAATAATATCAGAAACGACTTCCTGACACTTAAGTCTATACTCGATGTTAACAAATTTCTCTTCTTCAGAAACGCTTTCCTTGCCATTGCCAGTCTACATTTTATATCCTCTCTACTTCGACCATCATACCAAAACTCCTTTACTACTTTAAGTGTCTCATCTAATTCCCTCAGCATCACCCGACTTAATTCGACTACACTCCATTATCCTCGTTTTGCTTTTGTTGATGTTCATCTTATATCCTCCTTTCAAGACACTATCCATTCCGTTCTACTGCTCTTCCAATTCCTTTGCTGTCTCTGAGAGAATTAGAATGTCATCGGCGAACCTCAAAGGTTTTATTTCTTCTCCATGGATTTTAATATCTACTCCGAATTTTTCTTTTCTTTCCTTCACTGCCTGCTCAATATACAGATTGAATAAGTTCGGGGAGAGGCTACAACCCTGTCTCACTCCCTTCCCAACCACTGCTTCCCTTTCGTGTCCCTCGACTCTTATGACAGCCATCTGGTTTCTGTACAAACTGTAAATAGCCTTTCGCTCTCTGTATTTTACCATTGCCACCTTCAGAATTTGAAAGAGAGTATTCCAGTCCACACTGTCAAAAGCTTTCTCTAAGTCTACAAATGCTAGAAACGTAGGTTTACCTTTCCTTAATCTTTCTTCTAAGATAAGTCGTAGGGTCAGTATTGTCTCACGGGTTCCAGTATTTCTACGGAATCCAAACTGGTCTTACCCGAGGTCGGCTTCTACTAGTTTTTCCATTCGCCTGTAAAGAACTCGTGTTAGTATTTTGCAGCTGTGACTTACTAAACTGATAGTTCGTTAATTTTCACATCTGTCAACACCTGCCTACTTTGGGAATGGAATTATTATATTTTTCTTGAAGTCTGAGGGTATTTCAACTGTCACATATATCTTGCTCACCAGAAGATAGTGTTTTGTCATGACGCTCTCCCAGGGCTGTCAGTAATTCTAGTGGAATGTTGTCTATTCACGGAGCCTTGTATCGACTCAGGTCTTTCGGTCCTCTGTCAAACTCTTCACGCTGTATCATATCTCCCCTTTCATCTTCATCTACATCCTCTTCCAATTCCATAACATTCTCCTCAAGTATATCGCCCTTATATAGACCCTCTATATACTCCTTCCACCTTTCTGCTTTCCCCTATTCGCTTAGAACTGGGTTTCCATCTGAGCTCTTGATATTCGTACAAGTGGTTCTCTTTTCTCCAAAGGTCTCTTTAATTTTTCTGTAGGCAGTATATATCATACCCCTCGTGAGATAAGCCTCAACATCCTTACGTTTTTCCTCTAGCCATCCCTGCTTAGGCATTCTGCTCTTCCTATCGATCTCATTTTTGAGACGCCTGTATTTCTTTTTGCCTGGTTCATTTACTGCGTTTTTGTATTTTCTCCTTTCATCAAATAAGTTGAATATATCTTCTGTTACCGAAGGATTTCTAGTTGCCCTCGTATTTTTACCTACTTTATCCTCTGCTGCCTTCACTATTTCAACCCTCAAAGCTACCCATTCTTCTTGTACTGTATTTCTTTCCCCAATTCGTTTCAGTTGTTCCCTCATGCTCTCCCTGAAACTGTGTACAACTTCTGGTTTAGTCAGTTTATCCACGTCCCATCTCCTTAAATTCCCACCTTTTTTCAGTTTCTTCAGTTTTAATCCACAGTTCATAACAAATTGATTGTGGTCAGAGTCCACATCTGCCCCTGGAATGCCTTACAATTGAAAACCTGGTTACTAAATCTCTGTCTTGCCATCATATAATCTATCTAAAACCTGTCAGTACCTTCAGGGTTCTTCCATGTATACAACCTTCTTTTATGATTCTTGAACCAAGTGATCGTCGTTCATACACGAAGAGAATTCGCTCCTGGTCTGGCTCGCCGCTTCGACTGCTGAAAGCGACGCGCAAGCAAGCTATTTTTATTAGACCCGGGTCATTTTGGATGGGAAAAACTGACCGTTACTTGTAAGTGGGCGGAAGCTAGGGACGATGGAAGATGAGCTCTAGTGGGGCGCCTCGGACTCGATAACAGGGCGGGGTGTGAGTGAGCGGGGTGTGAGAGGGCAGGTGCCGACCACACGAGTCCTGGCCACGGTGTCCCCAACACCACCAACCAAACGGAAGTCGACAAGACAGGACTGTCAAGGACGGAGACACTCATTGTAATAATGAAATTCCACCGTGCCCCCACTGGGTCGGCTTCACGCCTTCAGTTGGTTATTAATACTAGTGGTGGAGTTGCCACTATTATACAGTTCAGGGTCCGGAGAAAAGACCTCAGGTATTTGGGGAGGCCGCTGTGTGACGTGTGGTGGTGGTATTTATTTGGAGGGATATTGACTGATAGAGATATACGTGCTATTTTCACTGGGCGCAGTGGCCCGGCTATATGTGCATCGTACATTTGATTCAGAGGGGCATTTTTGTAGTGGTGGTTCTATGAGCAGGGAGCATTTTGCATTCAGTTCGAACTTGTCAGACTTCATTCTGATCCTGATAGGAAAACTACTTGAGTTTTGTTATCAAACTTTAGAGCATCAGGTTCTGCACTGAAAATAAAGTCCACTCAGTCCACTAGCTGACTTGGGAAACCGTGGCTCGTCTGAGAGCGTCCTTCCAGCAGTCTCCGAAATGTTCAGCACTTAAACATGCAACTGCCCTGGGATTGAGTAAGAAATATCCTGCACAGAGGTCTTCACTTGCACCCAGAAAACTGGTGGTCAGCCAAGAATTAAGTAAGAGATATTTTGCAACTTTTTGAGCTGTGTGTGAGAAAATTCATCAGAACGTTCACCCTGATGCTGCTTCGACTTCTTCTGATTAGACTCTCTGCCATTTGTCAGTTATTATAAATAAACAAAATTTCTGCTTTTGGGAAGCAGAAAACCCTGACGAACGTCACCAACGACCATTTCACAGCCTTTTTGTGACAGTCTGGTGCGTCGTTGCTGAATCAGGTCTGTCGATCCACATTTTTTCGAAGAAGATGGCGTAACGTTGACGGTTAATGCGGATCGATACTGACACGTGATAGGGACCTTCCTCCGACCTAAGTTAACAGTTTTGTGGGCACAGTGAAGAGGAAGATGTCTGGTTCGAACAAAACTGAGTTACAGCTCACAATTCTCGGTGTTCTCTGGTAATTTGTAGAAAGTTGTTTCCTTGACATCTTCGCTCTTCATGAGTAGACTTTGCCTGACCCTTACGATCATCTGATTTGTCACGTTGTGACCAACTGATTAGGGGACACTTAGACAGTCAAGTGTATTAATGTCGTTCCATAATCCCACAAGCATTTCCAGGAGGCAGTCATCCAGGAAGTGGCTGCCATTCGACCGGGAATGGAATGAAGAACTGTGGACAAATTCTGGGATCCGCTTCGTCAATGTGTCAACAATGAAAAAAGCCATTTGCCGTACATAATTTTAAAACCAACTAATGTAAAATGGCGCAGTATTTTTGTCCACAAATGAAAGTGTATTCTCTGTATTTTCCACAGATTCTTTGTAATTACCTTTTGAAATGCAGGAGATATTTCTTCCGAGCCATGTAGACATCTTGGCTTCCAGCACTCACGAAGTAACCTTGTTCAGTAGACTCTATCAGCTTATGAAGTTTTGCGATAGATCCTCGTGGCAACTTCGATCACGGCTGTCACGCAGTTACATGTTTGCACCGCGAACAAGCAGAATCCTGATCCCATCGATACCAACATTATAAGTTTTGCCGTGCTTCCCCTTTGTGTCCGTCTTACACGCCACTCATGACTAACAACATTCTTTCGTGTATCATATTTCCCAGAATTCATTTCACAAGAGGACCATCAGAGCTGCCAATCAAGGATTTCATTGATCCTCAGGTATGTCGTATAGGGATCTGTCCTGAGTACCTGGCTATCGACACTGCATGCGACAGTCACTGGCTTCGATCATGAAATTTTATGGGTATGTCTGATGCACGGAATTTTCGTCCCTT
Organism: Schistocerca piceifrons; assembly: GCF_021461385.2. Taxonomy (NCBI): domain Eukaryota; kingdom Metazoa; phylum Arthropoda; class Insecta; order Orthoptera; family Acrididae; genus Schistocerca; species Schistocerca piceifrons. Next base: position 360,671,864 of record NC_060144.1, on the reverse strand, counting down.
ATCGACCAATGAGCATAGGGCAGTGGATAAGATTCACCGCTACAACGTTGGTGATACCAGTTCAAATCTTGCATGTGATGGTCGAGCGGTACTATGCGCTTTAGTCCAGAATCGAGCTGCTGCTACGGTCGCAGGTTCGAATGCTGCCTCGGGCATGGATCTGTGTGCTGTCCTTAGGTTAATTAGGTTTAAGTAGTTCTAAGTCTAGGGGACTGATGACCTCAGATGTTAAGTCCCATAGTGCTTAGAGCCATTTGAACCTTTTGAACCTGGCATGGGCACTCTCTGAGCTGGGGAGGGTGATCTACTATTCTGTTTCTCTGCGCAACGCATTAATTTTAGATGTACTCTTTACCCTGTGGCTCCTGCAAGATGCAATTTCCACCCCCACACTACTACAAAAGTCAGGCAGACGCTCCTAACGTTCTAAAGAGAAATGCCTGAAAAACTTTCAGCAATGAATATCTTCTGGAGTCGTCCGCTGTAAGGCAATGACACAAAAATTCACAAAATTTCTTACGTAACTAGTGGGATACTTGGGTACTGGAGTAGTGCTAGTTAGTGTAAGAAAAACATGAAACTAACGAAAGTTATTATTTATTTTGCAAAAATTCTGAGAAATTACAATGACACTTTTAGTTATGAATTGAACAAGTTATATCCTGGTTCATTTCGGAATGTGAAGTTACCTTTCAAGAATAGGATTCGCTAATGAAATTTCTATACAAAGTTTAAGATGCTTGTTGCCTTGGCCGAATGGCTGACAGGCGCACCTACTCAACTTGAATAATTATCCTTTAGAGTATTGCTAGGTACGGTCGAGGCTGTCATGTGTGAAATGCTGTGAAGTGTACTGTTGTGGAGGAAATACGGGGCTCGCAATAGCTGTAGTGAACAATACCATAAGCTGCGATGACTGCTGTCTGTGTTGCTTGCTGCTGACAAATAAGATAACTCTCGTTCTATCTGGATTGACCTTCGCCAATCAAACTCTCCCTATGCCTTGATGAAGTCAAGGATTCCTATTCGCCCCTAGTCTAACTATTGGCGTGGTACACCGGTCAGATAACCAGTCCACCACGATGCCACTCAAAATTCGCTCGCAGATGTTTACCTATAACTCTGTCTTTTCACACCGCACAATAAGTGCGTCGGCCAACACAGTGAACAACACTTAATCGCAAGGACTCAATATAGAGTCGCCCATCGATTCGCTCTCGACAGAGGTGCTCTCCCAGTGAAGTACTGAGGAGAGACTTGTTCCTCGCTCTTTCGAGTACACATACGAACGCGCACGCGCTTGTTACGTGTTCTCGCTCCAAGAGCGACAACAGAATGGCGCCTCTCCACGCCAGACGTGCAGGGGTATATCTTTCGGTCTCTTCCATTATTCCTTCAGCTCAATGCATCAGAATTATCGCCTACCAATCAGCATTGCACTTCTAAAACGGGAGAATGATGTTTCGTTTAAGGTGACTAATTGGGAAACCTGGAGCTTTGGCGTTTGGCGTTTGCTGTCTCCCTGTGAAAATCTCTGAAACTGCATGCCACGTGTAAAGAATGCATAGGCTGGCCGCTCCCACACAATGTAGTGGAATTTGCTTTTAAGCCAAAGGCGAGGTCGTTCCCCCTTTTCACTCGGGCCCATGCTGTCCGTTACGGTACTAAAAGCCTCTGTGACCGTCGTCTCTGGATGTATGTGTGCACGCCAGCCTTGAGTATTTCAACCACGGTGCGCTCACGTGTCAATTGCATATCGTTTACATGAATTTATACAACAGTGACTTTATCTTATCAAGTTTGGGTTCGAATGAAGCGTCTTGATGTGTGGAACATGATTGTGAGGGCGGAATATGTAAGCAATGAAGGTCAGGAGACCACGACGTCTTACAACTTCTTTATTTTTCAGTTTCATTGTACAGAATATCATTAAACAGCATATGTCATGCAGATCTATTCAAAAATAGTCATTTTCACCGCAATAATTTCATTAATAAATCAATCATTGCTACACAATTTGTTGAAATGTAAATTCCGTTTGTTACAGAATAGATTACAGAATTGGAGCCATGCCACTTCGCATCAATAAATCGATTGCTAGATAGCGGCAGCAGGGCCCGTTTATTGATGGTTTTCCATAAGAGCAGCTTTGATCGGCACGAGGGTGACAGTTGGAATTAACAGGCCGAATTGGAAGGAGCTACAGCGCGCGTGAGGCCGGCTCACCTCCTCTGTCTCAATGTGATAGTAAACTGCTTTTGTGGAGTATAGGCCCCATCCCACGAAGATAGTGTTTTAGTTTGACTGTGGTGGCGATGAGGCATCGGATATTTATTTGGCTCTGCCGAGCCTGTGGAGATTCTGAGTGCCATTTCGCTACTGACCCATCATATATTTTTCCCGACACTTTTTATGGGGCATCTGCGCCATGTTTTGTTATAGCCGTAGTGCTTTGACTAGTTTCTCGTTCCCAGAAAGACTTCTGCGTTTCCTGTTTATAGGGGGCCTCTCCAAAAGAACTGAAGTTCATTTTAATGGAAGCAACTTTGCTTCATTACAGATGTCAGTCGCAATTGTTTGTGAAATGAGCGGAAGTTGCATCTTCAGTGTTACAGAGTTAGTGGAGTTTTGTTAATCAGAACTGCCTGTTTAGATTGGTCATATTTCGAGTGTCTTAGCTTGGACCATGCTGAGGGCTGAGCTGTGTGTTGTTCTTTCTTTAAAATACATTGTATAATTTAATCGCAGTGCCTTTTCACTGTAACCATTTTAGTTCAGTTTTAGGAAAAAGATTTGGTGCAGGTGTAAATCGACCCACCCTGAGATTTTCTGTGGTAAGTTATGCTAAAATGGGAATGTATCTAACCATTGTAGTTGTTACAGGCAGTACTGGTAAACGAAGTTTGAAGTCAGAGATTTGGTTGTTTAGCAATTTGACACAGTGCAGTTTACTTTAGTAAAAGCTTATAACTATTGACTTACTGCAAAATATCTTAAACGTCAGCGGGTTTGAATTATATTCCATTTCAAAGTAGTGTTACCGATGCATAATTAGTACAAGTAACTGTTTGCCTATCAATTTTTCGGGTACATAAGCGTTATTATTTTCTCATTCCTGTAACAAGAGTGCTATCCATAATAATTCCAATCCCACAGATAGCAAGTGTTGACAGATGTGAAAATTAACGAACTATCAGTTTAATAAGTCACAGCTGCAAAATAATAACACGAATTCTTTACAGACGACTGGAAAAACTGGTAGAAACCGACGTCGGGGAAGATCAGTTTGGATTCCATAGAAATGTTGGAACACGTGAGGCAATACTGACCTTACGACTTATCTTGGAAGAAAGATTAAGGAAAGGCAAACCTACGTTTCTAGTATTTGTAGACTTAGAGAAAGCTTTTGACAAGGTTGCCTGGAATACTCTCTTTCAAATTCTGATGGTGGCAGGGGTAAAATACAGGGAGCGAAAGGCTATTTACAATTTGTACAGAAACCAGATGGCAGTTATAAGAGTCGAGGGGCACGAAAGGGAAGCAGTGGTTGGGAAGGGAGTGAGACAGGGTTGTAGCCTCTCCCCGATGTTATTCAATCTATATATTGAGGAAGAAGTAAAGGAAACAAAAGAAAAATTCGGAGTAGGTATTAAAATCCATGGAGAAGGAATAAAAACTTTGAGGTTCGCCGATGACATTGTAATTCTGTCAGAGACAGCAAAGGACTTGGAAGACCAGTGGAACGGAATGGACAGTGTCTTGAAAGGAGGATATAAGATGAACATCAACAAAAGCAAAGCGAGGATAATGGAATGTAGTTGAATGAAGTCGGGTGATGCTGGGGGGAATTAGATGAGGAAATGAGACACTTAAAGTAGTAAGTAGTTTTGCTATTTGGGGAGAAAATAACCGATGATGGTCGAAGTAGAGAGGATATAAAATGTAGACTGGCAATGGCAAGGAAAGCGTTTCTGAAAAAGAGAAATTTGTTTTAATGAGAATAGAAGCTTTCGAAAAGTGGTGCTACAGAAGAATGCAGAGGATCACATGAGCAGATCACATAACTAATGTGGAGGTATTGAATAGAATTGGGGAGAAGAGGAGTTTGTGGCACAACTTGACAAGAAGAAGGGATCAGTTGGTAGGGCATGTTGTGAGGCATCAGGGGATCACATATTTAGCATTGGAGGGCAGCATATAGGGTAAAAGTTGTAGACGGAGACCAAGAAAAGAATACACTAAGCAGATTCAGAAGGATGTACGTTGCAGTAAGTACTGGTAGATGAAGAAGCTTGCACAATATAGAGTAGCATGGAGAGCTGCACCAAACCAGTCTCAGTACTGGAGACCACAACAACGACAACATGTTAAACTCTTAATTGGTAATATAATGAAGTATGTGTCGGCCTTTGTAAAGTAGTGCACTGTTACTAGTTTCCTGATCTATCTCTTAGTCTGTTGTAGCTCACATTGTGTGGGACCTGGCCCATCCACCAGCACACCCGTGGGTGGCGAGTTCATACCGCCCACCCTGTCCGTCGGCTTATCCCAGCTGACATGGTATCTGTATAATTTCTCCTGGTTCTGAACTTATGTCACCAAAGGACATGTCGCATTGCTTGCGGTACATTTGTTGTTACCAAATTTGCTGAATTCATTTAAGAAGTTATACTTAAAATCCCTCTAATGTTAATGTTTTTAATATTAATTTGCATCATGGCTGACTTCAGGTGCCTGTTAATGTTTGACAAATTGATTAATTTCTTCATTGCTTAAATGAACTTTTGCTGTTGCCAGTTGCTAATCTCATTTCGTTGTTAATATTCGATAAGTTGCTTAATTTCTTACTTTTTTGAAAGCTATTTTGGCGATGTCATGAGGATTTTGACTTTCATTTAGATAAAAGATTATACACGTTTTTAATTGTAAACGCTACTTTCTTTGCTGCTTGCCTAGCCCTACATCTCAGCAGCGTATAGAACAGCTTTACCGTAAATACACTTAGTCTAATGGTAACAGAGAGTGGATTTATGTGAAGGCGGTGGGCAATTACGTAAATATTGTAGCACCATTCGCATTTGGAACTATAGTTAATTGGATGTGTATGTTTCTTTGTTGGAGTGAAGGAAGTAATGCGAGTTGTGATTCACTGTAACAGCACTGGTGTAATGGATCCGAGAGACTGCTTGGGTTTGGCCTTTCTTTAAAAGGAATCACTTTGTAACACCACAGCTCTTATGCTGTATGGATTTTTTTTTTTTTTTTTTGCTTATTTCATGTCACATTGTTGATCTTCTGTAAATGTGTTTGAATCGATAACATAAAATTGTGTACTCTTTTCTTTGTCAAACCTTTGATGTCGTGATTTGATTCTATGCAAAGTAATGTACCTGTAATTTAAATTCTTTGTCCCATTTGGAGGGAACAATACTTACTGTATATGATTGTAATTTTGTGTGAATAATTTTTGTAGAAGTGGCAATATGTGAAAATGTTCTGTTTTATTTAATACATTTGGTTGCTATTATGTAAACTGCTGATCCTCACTTAGGGCTCTTAGTTATTCTGTCTGTAAGAGGTAGGGTGGTTCCCCTCGGGAACGGAACTGTGTAGTGCGCGCAAATTGTGGTTGGCCTAGGCGGAAAAGGTGGAACTGATAGTCAGTCGGAGACGAGCTACGAGTCGGAAAGGAGCTACCAGTCTGTGCACTGTCAATGTAAAGGTGCATATCATGCTGATTCAGAGAGAGGCTTTTACTGCTTCTTTCCAATGCCTCGGATGGGTGGATAAATAGCTGGATCTATTCTGGAATTTGTATGAATCATCGCCATGAAGATACGATAAAGTCCGGCTATTCTACCTGTAATTCCACCTACCAACATGCAGTTGCCACCACATTGCGCAATCACTGTAACGTAATACTATATTGATGTACAGTGAAGGATCAGCCTAATGGATGTGTTAGTGTGCTGAAATATAAGGTAATTCATATCGGAATTTATTTACCTACTTTGATTTTACTCCTCATCATAACATCTCTCAGGGTCCTCTCCGTTTGAAGCAAAGTGATTACCGAGTGTCCTTACTGAAAGTACGTTGAAGCCTAGAGCTTTGTTAAATAATGCCTCTTGAACTTATTAGAAAGATAGTTAAAGCTAATGTGGTAACAGAGTGAGTTAAAGCAAATGTTATTTGTCCAATAATAATTTTCCTATTGAAACTGTTATTTAAAGTGCTGTTACCAACTTCAAACTTTAGGCTGAGTCTTATAAAGTAAATGATCACGTTGTTGTCTGTAGTAAATTCTAAAAAGGAGAGTCAGTTCCATGCAATTTTGTCTACATTGTGTTTCGTTGTAGTAAAAGTGAGAAAGCTGCAGTTATGAAACGTTACATTCTCATGTATGCCAAGTGTTTGTCTCTCTTGTGTGTATATTAACAGTATAAAGACCACTCAGTTTGTGTAAACCCTGAAAGTGATAGTGTTTTTCTGTACCTGTTATAATTTTGAAAATAGTTCCTGCTGCTCTAACTGTTAGCTTCAATCTTAAAACATATGTGTGTTAGAGTTCATTGCACTCGCGTGTTGCTAAGTCTAGGTTGTGTCTGTTGTGTTGTCCATTATAGTTACTTATACCTACTTTCATAAACGAGAATGTTAATCTTTCTCTTGCCTAATTAGGCTGGCGACCGTTTCCCTTATTCTATAAACAGTATAGCTAGGCAAAATTTTGTTTGTCACTATTCCAATATTAACGTAATTCTGACTTTCATTTCCGATAAGCCACTTCCATTAGGAACAATACGGTCAACTTAACAAAATTCCTCTCAGAGGGTAACACTGCTCTGTTGGCTTTGTGCCATAGTTACTTTTACAAAATTGTTTTATGTTACAACCTGCTTCTGGCATTGAGGTTATGGTACAGTAGTTAGCAGACGGGGAGTGTTATACGTGGCGCCGCGTGACAGGACGTTGTTCAGTTTGCACCTACAGACGGAAAAAATTATAAGTAGTTAGCATTTTACAAACATTGAGTGAACAAAAAACGTCCAGCGGCACGAACCTGTACATTACTTGACAGAACTAGTAGTGAAAGTTCAGTTTAAATTAAAAATAAAAGGTATCAGTACTTATTAATAGCTAAAATGGACAGGAAATTAGAAATAAATTTAGACGCGCGAGAGCAGAATGGAACCGAGAGCAGTTCAGGCAGCACACCAACAGATGGCATGACGCGCGAGTTAAATTACTTACGTTATCACGCAGACGTTAATAAACAGATCGAAGCTATGTGTGTAGCGCGTACTAAGCAAGACAATGTAGGCGATGTTGTCGAAGACAGTGGCTATGCTGATGAATCGAGGGATATGTTTGAATCACCAAAACCAGAAAGGGGTGTAGGATCTGAACACGAGAAGGCAGTAGAATCTAAAAGTGAAAAGACATTAAATCTGACTGACTTGCTTAAAATACTGTCTGCACAAAATGACAATATTAAGGCACAAATTGCAGCGCTAGGGCAACAAAATGTAGAACAAAGACAGCTAATTGCAGCACAGGGTAGTGATATTAGTAAACAGATTGAGAAAGTTGATGTAAAAGTAGACATTGTGAGTAATGAAATTAAAAACCTCAAAAGCGAAATTACTGTCATCAATGGCAATATTGCCAACATACAAGGACAAATTGATGACATTAACGAAAGATTTGACTCTGAAGTAATTAAAATTCAAGATCAAATTGAACCCTTAGTCTGTACTAAGGTTGACGAAAAGGTATTCGGTATTAAATCCGAAATACAAACCGAATGTAACGCGGAATTTGCACAGATTAAACAATCTGTAACAGAAACAAGCAGAGCTCTAACCAAACAGATTCTTACTTGCGAAAAGAAGTGTGAACATAACACTTCACAAATCCAAGGCAAAGTGTATGACTTGAAAAGGAAAATACAAACCGGACCTACACATTTTACTGAAAGAATGCCTCTCAGTAAAATATTAGAGGGCGAGGAAAAATTCGACCCAGCGAAGAGACATAACGACTGGCACCCCCTAGACTTTGTAAAGAATTGCGAAAGAAATTTTCCTGAATATTTGTCTGATCAGGAAAAAATTAATGTTGTAATTAGTGCACTAACGGGAGAAGCAAAAAGATGGGGGTTGAATCTGGATACTAACCAGATGTATTTTGAAACGTTTAAACAAAAATTTATTGACGAATGCTGGTCAGAACAAAAACAAGACCAGTTGTGGCGTGAATTTCTAATGGCCAGGTTGTATGACATCAGAGGTAGGCAAACCATGAAAGAATTCTGCGAATCATGGTACAGAAAACTGATACATTTGAAGGCTAGAAGAACTGAAGCTGAGATCGTTTGGGTTCTTTGGCAGAAACTGCCTGAGGATTCGAAACGATATGTTGGGAGTACACACAGTAGTTTTTCTGCGTTCTTGGAAAGGGTAGAAGATGAAGATCACTGGCGAAGAAATCGCGAGTACCGTCCCCATAATAACAATAATTATTTGCGAGAAAGTAATGACCAAAATGAACAACTTGAAAACGAAAGATATCGTGTAAACGCGATTCAAAGAGGTCGTGCGAGAGGTAGAGGAAATTATACGACGCGCGGCAGAGGATACATAGCACGAAATTCCCAAACTAGAGACGAAATGGAAAACTAAAGACCGCGTGTGTTACGGGCCGGATTCACGCGGAAACCGATTTTGGGCCCAAAGAAAAGATGCCAAATATCAGATTCGAGAAGGAAAGACGTGAACTACGGGGCAGGAAGGTTAAGGGCGCGCCTATAGCAGACGGGCGCGGAATGATACATAGTGGCGTTCCCAGTGCGAAGTCACGTGACCGTTCGTGCTCGGGCCAGTCGTTGCCGAAGCAGCGTACATTGCACTTGGCAGCAGACACAAATGGCAGACGTCGGAACAAGACGGCTGCCGTAGAGAGAGACAGAAGAGGCGGGATCGGACACTTCCGATGGCCGGTTTCAGTAGTAGATGAATGTAGAAATGAAAATAAAGTTAATATGTCATGTGATAAGGATAACTCAATGTTGAAATCGTGCGAAAAGACTTTATTAAAGAATGAAAGGGATACAGAAAAGGCGAATGAAAAGGGAAATATTGGCACTGTTAATGATGTGTATGAGGTAAAAGACGTAGATGTGGGGGAGGTTATGATGAATAAAGAAGAGAGGAAGGTAGAATACGCCACGCAAAGGACGTGTGCACAATTAATGATAGGTGAAAGTGATATAGAGGAGGACGTTAGTAAACATGACATTATAAGCAGTGCAGGTGAAGTTATTCTTGATGGAAAGGTGCTTAATGATTTTAATGCAGAAGGATCTGATAGGGATTTCGCACGATTACCCGAAAATGACAGCATGGAAGAAAATGAAATGGAAGTTATTGAAGTACATGAAGATTATACTAAATATGAAGTTAAGGCTGAAATCGTTCAAAGTGATATAACAGAAGTGTCTGACTGTCCAAACGATGTGCATTGTGTAGAAAATGAGTCGGAAAACGAAGTGGCTGAAACATCTAGTGATAATCTGCTCCACTGTCTAAAAGTTGCTTTCCTGCCAGAATCTGATGACGAAAATGAAATCAGTGATAGTTCAGATGATGAAGGGTATATGAATACAGATAAGAATGAATATTCTAACTTTCCCTATTGTGCAAAGGTCGAGGTCTTAAGTGAATCTGACGGTGAGGAAGAGAGTAGTGATGACTCTAGTGAAGATGAATTTTCGGGTGTAAACGAAAGTGAATACACTTTTACTGAAAGAGGGTATGAGAAAATTAGTGACATTTTACCAAAGCAAGATACAGAAAGTGAAACTGGTCCAAAACCGGATGAATTATTCAGTAGTGTAACACAGGGGCATAGTTGGCAGGAACCTCCAGATGATACTATACTGGGGCAAGCCTTAACAAATGTTTTGAAGGAGTGTGAATTGCAGGAACAAAAAGAACCACCTGGTAAGATAATAGCAGAACAGGAGATCATGTACCTTGCTAAAGACTTTGAAATTCCACAACCTAAAAAGCCACCTGATGAAACAAAACGTTGGCAAGATCTGAATAGCATAGTGAAAGATGTAGAAGATAGGAGGCCTAAAAAGCCACCAGATTTAAGTGACTGTTTTATGAACCATAAAAGACTGCCTTGTTAATAAAGGGACTGGGGGCAGGATGCTGTATTTGTATATATTTTAATGTAATGCATGACTTTAGTATTATTATAGTATCTGAGTGTTATCTGAAGGTGAATTATTGTTCTGTTGATCCTGAGACCTGGGGGAGGTTGCTTATTTATTGTACTGTACTGTATGACTGCTTAGGAACTGTTTATTTTCAATTGAATACTTATTGTTGCCAGCCTAATTATGAGGATAGGGGCATGTAGTATAACAAACCTGAGAACTTTGTGAATAATGATGGTTATGGTTACTTTATGAAAGTGCAAAGAACTCCACAAGATAATAATTTATTTCTAATATACTTAAAAATCAGAAAGGGCTTATGTTTGCACCATGTTGTGTATTTAGAGATACATGTCCTCAGATGAGGGTTGTTGAACCCTCAGGGGGCAATGCACTCTTTGCATTGTCAGGTGCCTGACGAGCACCAGGGACCCGAGTCGTTGCTAGCACTACTTCCATTTCTTTTCGTGCTGCCAACCTTCCTCTTCATCATTCAGAACTTTTACTATCTTCTTTCCTTCTTCTCTATCAGAGTGTATTGAATAGTGTGGCAATGATGTAAGATATTGTGTATTGTTTGTGGACAAGTAAATGGAAATAATATGGGTACACTAGAAAATGGCAAAGAATAATGAAAATATAGTGGGTACTGTAAAGGAAAAATGAAATTAAAAAGTAATTGGAAAGAGAAATACGGATGAGAAAAGGTAAGAATATTGAAAAGAAAAGGTAAATGAATGCCATAATATAATTAAATGTAAATGTTTTTGAAAAAGAAAGGGGCAAATATGGTGTTGAAAAACTGTATATGTGTTTAAAACTGAGGAGATGAACCTGGCTAAGGTATGTGTAAAGTAGATGTGAGGTATGTGTCTAGTGCCAGCAAAAGAGTTGGCAGAAATCACTTGCAATAGGATATGAAATTATTGTCCTGATCTTGATGTATGTAATGACCTAACTATGTGTGGAAAAGCAATGATAAAGGAGTAGTAAGAAATACTTTATCCTAACTTGATCCTGAATATGACATTTAATTCTTTCTCGATTAATGTATATGTTACCTGATTGTGTCATTTGAAAAGAAATGGTTTTGTTACCAGTGTCTAATTGCTGTTTCAAAGTTACAGGTTTCATGTTTTATACCACTAATGCAAATTTTACCAAAAGTGTGTCAGAATGATAAAAAACCTGGAAATAATGACAATAAACTGCTCAAAAATATGTTGATGGGCAGTAAAACAAGACAAAATAATAAAAATGCTGTGGTCCTGATGCTAAGGACTACAAAATATACGATGTGAGCAGTAACCAAAGGACTTGCCATTGTGGGGCAAGGAGCTGATAAGTGGTCATGAACTGCCAAACCTAGAGGATGGGGCAGTGTGTCAATTTAAAAATGTGTTTTTTGTGTATTCTTAATCTAAATTGTGTTTTTGTGTCTAAATGTGTATGTAAAAAGACTGCTAAACCAATAATGGGTAGAATGTGTAACATGGACTGCTAGTGCTGAGGCAAGCAGTGAATTAAGTTAGGTTTTTTTGAGCAATATGTTATAAACTGACTATTCTTATTGAAGTCAGTGAAAAGTTATTATAAAATGTATAAGGAATCTTATTTAAATGGATGTAGATGTTTTTGATACTAGGTTTTTTGAAATAACGTAAAGTTTTGGACTGCCTTGTTTTGAAACACAGCAGTGATGATTAAAGATAGGCTCTGAATATGTTAGTGTGTTTATGTGTAACAAATATTTTGGACTGCTATTAATGTAGAGCAGCTTTAAAGTTAATTATTTTGAAACAACCTTGCAAAGTTACTTTGGTATTTAAGGAGTCAGTTGGAAAAGGTTTCTCATAGTTGTTTGTATAAATAATTGTGCATATCCGGATGCAAACTGAATTTTTCAATATTTCATTAATTGCTGAATCTTGTAAAAAGTACTATGATCATTAATATGCTTGTGTGTCTGAATATTTACTTTCCTTTAAAAATATTGAAAGACAAATTTCTGCTTTGTTATGTTAAAATGTTCTGTGCTATTGTATATGTGTTTACTTTTTTATTTTATTTGAAGGCTATACCTTTTCTACTAATATGAAGGTTATTTTGTGTAATGTTTTGTCTTTTATTTGAACTGTGTGTGTATGAAATGAACATGTTTGAAGGTATCGTGTGTATTGATGAAAATTAATTTCCTTAAACCAGCCTGTGGATGAAAATTACTGTAAATGCTTTACTTTAAAAATGTTTTTGGAAGAAGTGTATGAATCTCCTTAGTATATATACTGTATATTTGTAATATGTTTTTTGTTTTTCTCTCCCAACTGATGTTGGATGGTATAATTTTTTGCAGCTAGCACCACTTAGGTGTTATAGATGTTTCCTTGAAGTAACCCTTACAGGAAACTTCAACGAAACATGGGGCATGTGTAACACCACAGCTCTTATGCTGTATGGATTTATTTATTTATTTATTTATTTATTTTTTTTGCTTATTTAATGTCACATTGTTGATCTTCTGTAAATGTGTTTGAATCGATAACATAAAATTGTGTACTCTTTTCTTTGTCAAACCTTTGATGTCGTGATTTGATTCTATGCAAAGTAATGTATCTGTAATTGAAATACTTTGTCCCATTTGGAGGGAACAATACTTACTGTATATGATTGTAATTTTGTGTGAATAATTTTTGTAGAAGTGTCAATATGTGAAAATGTTCTGTTTTATTTAATACATTTGGTTGCTATTATGTAAACTGCTGATCCTCACTTAGGGCTCTTAGTTATTCTGTATGTAAGAGGTAGGGTGGTTCCCCTCGGGAACGGAACTGTGTAGTGCGCGCAAATTGTGGTTGGCCTAGGCGGAAAAGGTGGAACTGATAGTCAGTCGGAGACGAGCTACGAGTCGGAGACAAGCCACCAGTCAGAAAGGAGCTACCAGTCTGTGCACTGTCAATGTAAAGGTGCCTATCATGCTGATTCAGAGAGAGGCTTTTACTGCTTCTTTCCAATGCCTCGGATGGGTGGATAAATAGCTGGATCTATTCTGGAATTTGTATGAATCATCGCCATGAAGATACGATAAAGTCCGGCTATTCTACCTGTAATTCCACCTACCAACATGCAGTTGCCACCACATTGCGCAATCACTGTAACGTAATACTATATTGATGTACAGTGATGGATCAGCCTAATGGATGTGTTAGTGTGCTGAAATATATGGTAATTCATATCGGAATTTATTTACCTACCTTGATTTTACTCCTCATCATAACACCTCTCAGGGTCCTCTCCGTTTGAAGTAAAGTGATTACCGAGTGTCCTTACTGAAAGTACGTTGAAGCCTAGAGCTTTGTTAAATAATGCCTCTTGAACTTATTAGAAAGATAGTTAAAGCTAATGTGGTAACATTTCCTATTGAAACATTTCCTATTGAAACTGTTATTTAAAGTGCTGTTACCAACTTCAAACTTTAGGCTGAGTCTTATAAAGTAAATGATCACGTTGTTGCCTGTAGTAAATTCTAAAAAGGAGAGTCAGTTCCTTGCAATTTTGTCAACATTGTGTTTCGTTGTAGTAAAAGTGAGAAAGTTGCAGTTGTGAAACGTTACATTCTCATGTATGCCAAGTGTTTGTCTCTCTTGTGTGCATATTAACAGTATAAAGACCACTCAGTTTGTGTAAACCCTGAAAGTGATAGTGTTTTTCTGTACCAGTTTATGAATATCACACGGTATAAGTGTATATTTTTACTTTTATAATTATATGTTTTATGATTTTGGTTGGGGTGGCTTTAAATATTGTGGGCTAGCATGAGACTTTTAATTAACTTATACCGCGATAACACTCGTACGGACATCGGTTGCCTCGAAGTACGTACGATATAATATCTTTTAAACACAACGCGCGACTCACCGCCTTCTAATAAATAGTTTGCGTGAGCGTTGCTATTTAGAAAAGAAAATATGCATATTCTTACGCAAACTGTAATTATTAATATGGGTCTCAGGGGCTACTGGTTATTTATGTACCAAATTACACGAAGATTAACTGAGATATTGCGGAACGTAATGCTTTTCAATATTTCTTGTTCATTATTTGCAAGGCAAAACTGGAGAGAATCTCGTCTGCCGTTAAGCGGCCAAAATTAAACACACTGAACTCATTCAGTGCTGTAAATTTTGGTAACTGAAATGAATTTTAGCTTCGAAATTAATGAAAGATCAAAACTGAGAAGTCTCTCGCATTTACATTTAATATTATGAGTTAAAATTTTAATTAAATAATACAATCAACGTAATGGCAGACTAAATCCTGCTAGGGGAGATGAACTCCCTCACTACGAAGTTCTGTAAAAACTTTGTTAATTATAATTGATGGTTGCAATCATGAGAGGTGACAACTAAGTCTATAATACACAATTTCTAATAACAATTTCCATTATATTTTTCAAAAATACAGATGAAATTTACGTTACTTATCAGAAAGCACTACAATGGCGGCCTACCGCTAGACGAAACCAAAACAGGAGAGATAGTTCAATCAAACCATTGTCTCCGATCTTCATGGCCTAACTTATACAGAGATTATACCAAAAAAACTGTGTTGTGTTAATTACATTAATATTTGTGTTTTTATAATAATAACTTACGTTATTTACTATTTGTTATACATCGCGCTCACGCACACGGTCTTGAAAGAATTTATAATTCACACGTCTCATAACAAAAACTTCCTTTCCCTTTTTCCAAAAGTCCATTTATGTTAAGTACCGTCACATGCACCAACACTAGAGGTTTGTTCAAATGGCTCTGAGTACTATGGGACTTAACATCTTAGTTCATTAGTCCCCTAGAACTTAGAACTACTTAAACCTAACTAACCTAAGAATATCACACACATCCATTTCCGAGACAGGATTCGAACCTGCGACCGTAGCCGTCGCGCGGTTCCAGACTGAAGCACCTAGAACCGCTCGGCCACATTGGCCGGCAGGGGTTTGTTAAGCCAGAGGTTGGCTGAGGTTCTGGAAGATTGGAGAACGATAGGTGACTTAAGGAGAAAGGTAGTCCGAGGTAGAGTATCATCGCGAGTTACGGGGCGAATTGATGAATAAATATTTTCTTCACATCCAGCCAGGGGCGAGACACTCCAACAATACATATCAAGGAGTTAAGCACCGCTTTCACGGCATTGAAATTGTCATTAACTGAGTAGGAAGTTGTTGAAAATATTGTGGAAGGCACTAAGCCCGAACCAGGTCACGATTGATGTTTTTTGGGAACCTACTACCTTTTCCGAGTGTATAAAATCGAGAGAATATTCTTCGCTGATTAGAAACGGAGCTCTGAAAGACATGTGATATATGAACATGTGGAAAGGTTTCTCAGTGACAGGAGTAGGTGAACGCTTACATGAAAGGCTAAAGATAGTCTTCGGTGTGGTGGTACCAATAATTTTGTGCGCCACTGTCCTCTACAGTGCAGGGAAAGTCCGAAAAGTTGACGCCAGAAGCATGGGCATCCTATTGGGCCTTTACGACCCAAACTGTGTAACTGTATCAGGGAAGTAACTAGTCAGTTCTTACCTTTTATTTGTGCTTCTGTTAATCATAAAAACCTGTCCGTGCCCTTATAGATTCAAGAAGTAGTGTTTCTCTAATTGTTCACCACTGCTATTTGGAAAGACGAGGCATTTTAAGTTAGCTCCCTTGCAGTAAACTCAGCAGGGATGTTGACCACCAATGGGCAGCTCTTGTCTCTAATGGATTGTCTGCGGGGAAGCGGGGCTATACAGGGGTTTTCGTGACCATTGGGCTGGAACTTCATGCAGTGAATAGGCTTAATTCTTAATTATGCAAACAAGAGGTTTTCTTTTAAATATTTCCCTGGCAAGGATTTTTAACTGTGCGCTTGCTAGACTGTCCAAGGGGTTATTAGCCGCACGCTTCATGATACTCGGTTCCAGGTATGTTGTTAGGGGGAGTGAAAAGCTAGAGCTTTTTTGGAAGTGCTTGGGCCCTTTCCTGATGGACTGACCAATAAAATAGGACTCACTTACAGAATCCAGTATAAGATCACGTTGACAGATGATATTCCGGTTCGCCACCCTTCACACCGGTTGTCGCCAACAATATGAGAATTTTGAGACAACTGATCGGTAACGTGCTTCCCGCCGGCGTGATACCATCTTACACCTCGCCCAGTGCGCCGCCCATGTTTCTGGTACCGAAGGGGCACACTGATGGTTATCGTCCGGTGGTGGATTATAGAATTCTCAACCAGAGTGTCATTTTAGAGTCTTCACGACTACCGGACTTCCATAACACTTTTACCTGGTTTGGCAGCTCACTCTACTCTACCATCTTCGATTTCAAACAGGCCCTCCACCAGATTCCTCTTACTGAGGATTCTAAGCGTATGACAGTGTTTTGTAACGACTGGAACTTGTACATATTCAGTCATTTTCCATTTGGTTTATCCACTGGTGCGGCTGTATTTTCACGTGTATTTCGTTTTGGGTGATCTGAAGTTCAAGACAGTTCATAATTACTTCGACGGATTAGTCGTGTATGGAGCCACCTCTTCCGAACACCTCCAGCATACTGAGCAGGTCCTCATTCGTGAAGCGGGAAGCGGGTGTAACCGAGAAACTGTCGAAGATAAATTTTGCTCAGAGTGTGATTTCCTTTTTAGGACATTTGGTCTCTAACGACGGGGTTAACATAGATTCGGAAAGGACACGAGGTCTTCAAATTTGGAAATTCGTGGTAAGGTCTTTTGGGACCTAACTGCTGAGGTCGTCGGTCACTAAGCCTAATATAACTTAAACTAACTTGCGCTATGGACAACACACACACTCATGCCCGAGGAAGGACTCGAATCTCCAAAGTGGGGACCTTGACAAGGCGCCCCGGGCCGCGCGGCTACCCTACGCGGCGAGATCTTCAGATATTTCCTCCCACTAGGAATAAGACAGGAGCTTCCTTCCTCATCGGATGGCACATTTTTCAGAAAATTCGTACCAAATTCGCCAGGCTTGGCCTCCATTGAATAGCTTGAGGAAAAACGGAATAAGTTTCTAGTCGGAGAAAATGGAACAGCTTTAAGTAACCCACCCATTTTGGCTATTTCTGATTTTCTACAATTATTGAGCGAACTGACACATCCAATTATGAGGTAGCTGCCATGCTTAAGAAACACCGTGGAGAGCATCTTCCCATAGCAAATGTTTCCAAACCTCTGTCGCCAGTGGAATGGAATCACTTGTTGTATAAGTGGGAGCCACTCACAGTAATGTTTGCCTTGGAGAAGTTTAAATTCTATTTGGAGCACCAGCGATTTGTCATCGGAACCAACAATCAGCCTTTCAACTGGGTGCCCGCTAGACACAGGAAGACAGAATGCATCACGAAACGGGCTGTGCGTATTTGTGCGTTTCGCTTCTCCATCAAGCATATTCGGGGAGGTTGAGCTGTGCCGGCACACGTCGGTCGGTCCATCGCCACATAGCGGTAGCGGAGCACCATCTTTGATGGTTATCCACGCGAGGATCTTTGACCGGCACGAGCGCGACAGTTGGAATCTACAGGACGAGATGGATGGAGCTCTTGCGGGGCGAGACGATAGTTTACCTCCACCGTCTGGAGGCAATGGTAAACGGCTTTTTCAGAGCACTGACCTTGTAGCAACAACTGTATATATAATAATTTTTCCTTCTGATTTTCGATAAATTAGTGTAAGCAATGTTTTGATTTCTTTTCTTGTTCTTTTCATGTCGTTATGTTAAAGAAACTGTAAGCAACTTTCGATGTGAATGTTAATATTTATGTCAAATTTCAAGCAATGCTATAACAGAATTGAAGTGTAACCCATGTTGAATCTATTGTAACATGTTTAAAATTGTAATTATGCGCCTGGTCCATACGTAGGCAATGTATTAGGATATGTGGAATGTAAAACCTTTGGTGAATCCCCTGTCTGTAAGGGGGCAGTAAAAGGTGGATGGCAGGCGAGCGCGGGAAAATGCACATGGGCGCGGCACGGCATAACGGGCTCAGCAATACAGTCGGAGTTGGGCATCGGTCTGAGGAACACGTTCCGGATCGAGGAGGCTATCCTGGAAAAAGTGGTTACATTGAGCCTCGGATGTGCCGTTTCCGACGACTACACAGCATGGCTATCTTCTATAGGCACTGAATTGAAAAGGATTGCGACGCTAAGAAGAAGCAAAGTGCCGATACACCAAGAGCCATAGCTGTGATTGTACGTGTGCTGTGCGCTTCGCCATCTCGCCGCCCGCCAACCGCCGCATCGACACGAACAGGTTGAATCTTTAGAATTGTATTCGTGTGGACCAGTGTTAATTTTGTTCCTGACTGTTCAATAACAACTTTTACCAGAATTGTCCTATCAATTATTTATCCTTATCACTAACCTAGACAGGGTCCTTTCCACATGTTGTGCAATCCGAGTGCCCCGAAATGAAGATTTAAAGTTTATGTTAATAAGAATTTCCTGCAGACCTTTTTATGCTAGAATGAATTTTAAGGAGCTTTATTGTTAATGAAAATATAAGCAAAGAACAAAGGTCTGACAAAGTTGGAAGTTAATTTTGGAACTGGTTTAGTAATGAAGCTTAATTAATTTGAGACAAAAATAATGGTAGTTAAATGAGGAAGTAATAAGACAAAAAGAGTAGTAACTCATATTTTGTAAATCTTGAGTGATTGATGTTTCCAATAGTTAATAGTTGCAACACAGTGATCATAACAGTTTCAGGGTCCCTCCCCCCCCCTCCCCCACCCCCTTCCACTCTTTTCTTTTCTATTCATTTAAATTCTGGAGTGTACTGAACTGATTTGACCTGCAAAGTTAAAGTCAATATAAAACCTAAATTTATCAGTGTTTACTATTATTAAATTTGACATTGTAGGAGTGTTTCAAAAGTGCTATTTCTAGGGTAACTTATGCCCGATTTCAGTCGGATCAATAGACAAAACGCGGTTTGTAGTCTTCATTGTAGTGTAATGTTGTGTATTTATAGCTTGTCCAAATTAGTACAGAAAGGGAAAATATTAGTTCAGTAGATTTCTCTGGTTCTAAAATTTACCATATAATGCAGTATTACTACGTGTTGTTATGCTTGTACGTACATCCACTTGTACAAGGAAAAACTCACTTAATGCCTAATTAGGCTGGCGACCGTATTATTAACAATTGGTAGCATCTGCTGTGTATGTTTCTTGCCCATCCTAACGTGTAGTTGCACTCTATACTTGCTTGACGTATTATTGTTGTTACTGAGTAGGTGAAAGTGTGATTTTGCCTCCATTTAGATACACGCGGTCAACATATTTACTAAAATCCTTTATTATAAGGTGAAGCCCGTCAACTTATCATAGTACAGGCTTTAAAGAGTTAACGTACGCCAGAGCGGAGACGTTACAAGTGGCTTCCCGGTGACAGCACATCCAGTGTTGTCGGTCACAAATTAATGTGAATACCGAACAGTGGATGTTCAGTGGCACAAATTGTACTAATATTAAGTAAAATAAATTGCAGTGAACGTCAAGTAATGTAGTGTAGTGCAATTGGCATTCAGTATGGACAGGAACGTAGACACAGTAGATGTGCCGAGCGTAATGGAAAATGCGGCTGGCAGTAGCAGGAGTTTACGCGGCCAGATAACAGATCATGAACACGTTAACGAACAGATTGAAATGTCGAGATCGTCTCGAACACAGCAAGGGATAAAACAGGAAGTAGAGGGTGACTGTGTAGATGATAGTGGGTATGTGAATGAATCCACTGACATGTTTGATTCACCACAGACAAAGAAAGAACCGAAAGAAAATTCTGAAGTAGGATCGGAACACACAGATTCCGTAGAACAAAACAGTGTGAAAATTTTAAGCATGAACGATTTATTTGAACAATTAACCAAAAAAATTGCAGGACAGAATGATCAGCTTCAAAAACAAGTCGGTAGTCACGTTAATCAGCTTAAAACACACGTTGCCGAGCAGCTGAAAACACAGAATGATCAGCTTAAAAAACACGTTGACGAGCAGCTCAAAACACAAAGTAATCAGCTCAAAACACATGTTGACGAGCAGCTTAAAACACAAGTTGGTCAAATTAAACCACAGGTCGAAGATCAAGGAATTAAAATTAGTAAACAAATAGAACAGGTAGAACAAAAAGTGAGTAATTTAAGTTCTGTGGTAAATACAATGAAATTTGAAATTGACACCATTAACAACAATATGGATACTATGCAGGGGGAAATTAGTAACATTGACAGTAGATTCAGTGTTGAAATTCTCAACATCCAAGAGAAAGTAGAACCTCTGGTTGAAACAAAAGTAGACGAAAAACTTTTCGGTCTTAAAACTGAAATCGTAAACGAATGTCAACACAGAGTCTCACAGTTGAAAAAGGCAGTTTCAGACACTGAAAGAGATTTAGGTGAGAAAGTTACCAGGTGTGTACAAAAATGCGAACAAAATACTTCGAAAATTCAAGGCAAAATTTTCGATCTTGAGAGTAAAATTAAAGATAGACCTGGTGTTGTCTGTAATGGCACACCAATTACGAAGCTGTTAGAAGGTGAGGAACGCTTCGATCCCGCCAAGAAACATAACGGATGGCATCCGTTAGATTTCATCAAAAATTGCGAGAGGGTATTTCCTGAACACTTGTCTGATCAGGAAAAGATAAACGTAGTAATTAGCGCCTTAGCAGGTGACGCCCTGCGCTGGGGGATTAATTTGAATACCGAACGAATGACGTTCGAATAATTTAAGCAAAGGTTTGCGGAAGAATATTGGTCCGAACAAAAACAGGATCATTTATGGCGCGAGTTTATCATGGCCAAGCTTCATGATAACAGGGGCAGGAATTCTTTGAAAGATTTCTGTGAATATTGGTACCGGAAATTGACGCATTTGAAAGGTCGAAGATCAGATTCAGAAATCATCTGGGAACTATATAAAAAGCTTCCAGAAGATTCAAAGAGATACGTGGGAAGCAATCATCGCAGCTTCCAAGCGTTTCTCGAAAGGGTCGAAGACGAAGACCACTGGCGCGAAAGTCGTGCCAATTATCAAAATTTTGGTAACCGAAATAACCGTAATAATGACTAGAGAAATGACGGCGAAGGGTTTCGCGTCAATATGATACAGAGAGGTAGATGTAGAGGCAGAGGAAGAGGAAGTTATCCTGGTCGCGGTAGAGGATACACCACGCAAAATAATAACGACGCGGGAAACTGATTTCCGCGAACGTTGCAGGCCAAACGGAAGCGGACAATATATACCGGCCCCGATTTAAGAAAGGTTACCGAACTGACGGTAAAGTTATGAGACAGGTTAGAGACAGGCGTGGAACGACGCAACGTGTTGTTGCGGAACAAGCGTCAGGTGCGAGCCAGAATGAGTCATCTCTGCCGCACAGAGCGCTACTTGTTAACAGGCGAGCGGAGCATCAGGGGGCAACGGCCCAGCCTAGCAGAACAGCTTTTTTGAGAGAAGCCGCTAGCAATACGGCAGCATTAGGTACGAACATAGCCGTGAGAGCTGATGAATATATAACGAGTGATAATCCCATGGAGAAGGAAATAATAGATGAAACTGTGAATACACAGAGAGGTGCGGTTAGCAGTGCTATCAATAAAGTAAAAGGCAAGAATGAATTAGCAGAAGTAACTAATTGGCGTGTGCAGATAGACGATCTGTACAAGGGCCTAAAGCAATGTGATTGGGAGGATTTTAAGAAGGAGTATGAGGCAAGGAAATTAGTTAGTGGGAAACGAGATAGTAGGGACATCGATAAGGTGACGTGGCCCAAATTTAAAGAGGAGAGAGTAAATAGCGCCGCGCAAAGTACGCGTGCTGCCGATAGGGCGAAAGTTAATGATAGGCAGGAATTGGAGGATTAAATCCTTAGCATTCATGAGGAAGTAACTTCTGTTAACAATCCGCCAACAGTACAAGCTGCTACCGAAAGGCACCATGGGGAAGGGACAGATGATTACCTAAAAGTAACTGAAGTCCACGAGGATTACACGGAATATGAATTAACAGTAGATGTGAGTGAAGCTGATGATGAGGCCGTTTTGCCAAAAAAGGATACTGAGTTAAAATCAAAGCCTGACCAAAATGCAGAGGGAGAACTTAGTGCCTGTCTCAGAAAAGCTTTTATGTTAGAACCCGAAAGCGATCCACAATGGTCGGATTCTGATGATGGTTCAGATGACGAATATTTCGGTACTAGTGAAAATAATGGAAATACAGTTAACTGCGATATTGTATCTAATGATGACGAAGTTTCAAAACAAAATCCAGATGTTGAGACTGAACAAAGAAAGAAAGAGCCACCGGATGACTCAGTCTTTATTTTGCAACGAGTTCAAGTAAGTAAGACTTTGAACTTCAGAAACCGAAAAAGCCGCCAGATATAAATGGTTTACAGGTCAGAAACGTATCTTGGGACGATGTCACAGTCGACCAAGGTGCGTTGCGGAAAAAACAGGAAGGGGCATGAATTAGAGTCTGGGGCAGATTTATATCGGATTTTGAAAATGTCATGAACACCTTTCATCAGGAATCTACTGGATTCCCACCGGAAGAAATTTTGTTAGGCAGCAGAAGTAAAAGTTTAATTGAGGAAAAACTAGAGTTTCGACTTTGTACAAGTTTGGGGTTGAGTCAAAGGAAAGAATTAATAACAAAAAGGGCAAAGCAAAAAGCTGAATCTAGATCTAAAAGACACGAAAAAAATCTGAAAGTTTCAAAATTTAAAATTGGGGATTATGTTATTTTAAAAACCCACGAAAAATCTAGTGAACTGAACCATGAAATTTCCAAATTTAAATATATTAATAATGGACCGTATATAATACAGAACATTGCACACGATAATGCTTACTACCTGATCTACCCAAAATCCAAAATACCTTTAGGTGTAAGAAATGTTGTGGACCTGAAACTGTATGTTCCTAGGAGTGAGTGACATACGTACACTCAGAAAATAATTTGCAGTAAATGTGCTGTATCCTATGCTAAAACTATTTTATTCCAAATGTAACAAATCTTTGTAAATGTATGTATACCATTGACAGTGTGCTAATGTAGTTATGTGAGTTTCAGATTACCAAATGCACTATAAATGTAAGAATGTATGGAGAAAAGGACTGAAAAGGAAAGGGTTAATGCCAAAAACCAAAGTGGACAGTATATGAGTCATAATATAAAGGACTGCCAAACACTAATGAGGGCAGATAAATAATCAATGGAGAATTGTAAGTGTGATACAGGTGATGTGGTAAAATGAGGTGAAAAGGACTGCCCAAATCTGAATAATAGGCAGCAAATATGTGTAGTAAATTTTCTGAATATTATTGTGTGTGTTTTTTTTTTTAGTAAGTAAGGAAATGGACTGCCTTTCAATGCAAGCAGCAATAAATTGTCTTATAGTGTATACAGATATTAGCATTTGCTTTTGTTGTTAAATGTTTATGTTCCAGATTTTGAAATTATTTCTTTGAAAAAGTTAGTAAAAATGAGTAATTTGCTATTTTAATAATGTTGTGATGGGAGGTTGGACTGTGCAAAAGGCACTTAAGAGAATAAAAAGTAAATGTTCTTGACATGTTAAAAAGTATAGACCTATACAATGTGAGTGAAAAGAAAGTATGTGGTATAAATTTTTTATGGACCTTCACATACAGATTCAGAACCACTGTATAAATGTAAAATTTAGTGTTCATATTAAATTTATACTTAGTAAAATTTACTGGAAACAGGGGCATGGGTAACAACAACTGTACATATAATAAATTTTTCCTTCTGATTTTCGATAAATTAGTGTAAGCAATGTTTTGATTTCTTTTCTTGTTGTTTTCATGTCGTTATGTTAAAGAAACTGTAAGCAACTTTCGATGTGAATGTTAATATTTATGTCAAATTTCAAGCAATGCTATAACAGAATTGAAGTGTAACCCATGTTGAATCTATTGTAACATGTTTAAAATTGTAATTATGCGCCTGGTCCATACGTAGGCAATGTATTAGGATATGTGGAATGTAAAACCTTTGGTGAATCCCCTGTCTGTAGGGGGGCAGTAAAAGGTGGATGGCAGGCGAGCGCGGGAAAATGCACACGGGCGCGGCACGGCATAACGGGCTCAGCAATACAGTCGGAGTTGGGCATCGGTCTGAGGAACACGTTCCGGATCGAGGAGGCTATCCTGGAAAAAGTGGTTACATTGAGCCTCGGATGTGCCGTTTCCGACGACTACACAGCATGGCTATCTTCTATAGGCACTGAATTGAAAAGGATTGCGACGCTAAGAAGAAGCAAAGTGCCGATACACCAAGAGCCATAGCTGTGATTGTACGTGTGCTGTGCGCTTCGCCATCTCGCCGCCCGCCAACCGCCGCATCGACACGAACAGGTTGAATCTTTAGAATTGTATTCGTGTGGACCAGTGTTAATTTTGTTCCTGACTGTTCAATAACAACTTTTACCAGAATTGTCCTATCAATTATTTATCCTTATCACTAACCTAGACAGGGTCCTTTCCACATGTTGTGCAATCCGAGTGCCCCGAAATGAAGATTTAAAGTTTATGTTAATAAGAATTTCCTGCAGACCTTTTTATGCTAGAATGAATTTTAAGGAGCTTTATTGTTAATGAAAATATAAGCAAAGAACAAAGGTCTGACAAAGTTGGAAGTTAATTTTGGAACTGGTTTAGTAATGAAGCTTAATTAATTTGAGACAAAAATAATGGTAGTTAAATGAGGAAGTAATAAGACAAAAAGAGTAGTAACTCATATTTTGTAAATCTTGAGTGATTGATGTTTCCAATAGTTAATAGTTGCAACACAGTGATCATAACAGTTTCAGGGTCCCTCCCCCCCCTCCCCCACCCCCTTCCACTCTTTTCTTTTCTATTCATTTAAATTCTGGAGTGTACTGAACTGATTTGACCTGCAAAGTTAAAGTCAATATAAAACCTAAATTTATCAGTGTTTACTATTATTAGAGTTGACATTGTAGGAGTGTTTCAAAAGTGCTATCTCTAGGGTAACCTATGCCCGATTTCAGTCGGATCAATAGACAAAACGCGGTTTGTAGTCTTCATTGTAGTGTAATGTTGTGTATTTATAGCTTGTCCAAATTAGTACAGAAAGGGAAAATATTAGTTCAGTAGATTTCTCTGGTTCTAAAATTTACCATATAATGCAGTATTACTACGTGTTGTTATGCTTGTACGTACATCCATTTGTACAAGGAAAAAACTCACTTAATGCCTAATTAGGCTGGCGACCGTATTATTAACAATTGGTAGCATCTGCTGTGTATGTTTCTTGCCCGTCCTAACGTGTAGTTGCACTCTATACTTGCTTGACGTATTATTGTTGTTACTGAGTAGGTGAAAGTGTGATTTTGCCTCCATTTAGATACACGCGGTCAACATATTTACTAAAATCCTTTATTATAGGGTGAAGCCCGTCAACTTATCATAGTACAGGCTTTAAAGAGTTAACGTACACCAGAGCGGAGACGTTACAACCTCATCCCGCGAGGACGGTGTTATGGTTTGGCTTTGGGGCGATGAGACCCTGGAGAATAAGCTGTGTTGTATAACTTAAACTAACTTGCGCTGAGGACAAAACACACACTCATGCCCGAGGGAGGACTCGAACGTCATCGAATATTTTTCGTGAGATTCTTTCTGCGGAGGTAGCTGCGCAGTTAGAGATGACATATTACAGACTATGCGGCCAATCCCGCTGGAGGTTCGAGTCCTCCCTCGCGCATGGATGTTTGTGTTGTTCTTAGCATAAGTTAGTTTAAGTAGTGTGAAAGTTCAGGGACCGATGACCTAAGCAGTTTGAACCCTTGGGAATTCACGCACATTTGAACTTTTTTTTTCTTTCTGCGTCTTCTGAGCCTTGTTTTGCTAAAGTCGTGGTGCTGCGACTAGTTTCTCCTTTCCAGAACGTCTACCGTGTTTGCTGGTTATGGGGGTTCGCTCCGAAAGAACTGAAGTTTATTTTAATGGAAGCAACTCTGTTTCATTACATATGCTAGTCGTAACAGTTTATGTGTACGAAAGATGTACGGTCAGCGTTACGGAGCTAGTGGAGTTATGTTAATCGGAACTGCTTGTTTAAATTGATCAAATATCGAGAGTCTTAGCGTGGACCATATTGAGGGCTGAACTGTGTGTTATTCTTCCTTTTTAAATACAGTGAAGTCTAATTTAATCAGAGCGTCTTTTCGCTGTAATCATGTTAGTTAAGCATTAGTGAAAGATTTTCAGTGGGGTGAGGCTAATTTAATCACAGTGCCTTTTCTTTGTAATCATATCAGTTAAGCATTTGTAAGACCTTCTGATCGGATTGTAAGTCGACCTGCCTTGGGATTTTCTATAGTAAATTCTGCTAAAATAAGAAAGCACCTATCCTTTGGGCAGCCATTTAAACAAAATTTAACATCTGTGGTTCGATGGATTAGCGGTCTGAAATAGTGGAGTTTACGGTGATAAGAGCGGCCCTATTCGTTACTAATGGCTGGTGGATTATGGCAAGACATATTAGGCGTCAAAGAGTTTGATATTTTTTTTACATTTCAAAATAGTGTTTAATGACTATTCTTCGTGCATAGCTAGGGCCAGTAATTGTTTGCAAACTAATTTTAGGGGCATGTAAGTCTTACTGGTGTCCCATTATTGTAACGAGAGTGCTACTGAATTGTTAAGTATTTTGTTTCGTGGGCTGCGGTGACCGACCGGTTCTAGGCGTTTCAGTCCGGAACCGCGCTGCTGCTACGGCCGCAGGTTCGAATCTTGCCTCGGGCATGGATGTGTGTGATGTCCTTAGGTTAGTTAGGTTTAAGTAGCTCTAGGTCTAGGGGACTGATGACCTCAGATGTTAAGTCCCATTGTGCTTAGAGCCATTTGAATTTTTACTTTGTTTCTTATCGTCATATTCACTGATTGCGCAGATTTTATTTATTTATGTTTAGCTCCTAAATGATTACATTATGAAGTATGACCTCCCTTTGAAAAGTAATACATTGTTACTAGTTTTCTAAGGATAATTCTTAGTCTACTGTAGTTCACGTTGTGCGGGACCTGCCCTATCCACTAGCACGCCTGTAGGTGGCTAGTTCACATCGAGCACCCATCTCCGTCAGTCTGTCCCTCCTCTCACGGTGCTGAATTCTATCTGTAATAACTTTTCCGGTTCTGAACTTGTGTCACGAACAGACGTCACGCATCACTTATGTTACCACTGTTAACTGTTACCAAATTAGCTGCAGTCATTAAAAATATTATGTTTAAAAGTCAATTGAATAATTTTCTAAACCATGAGGATTTTGATTATTAATATGCAGCTTAACTTACTTTAGATACCTGACAAAGTTTGAAAAATTGCTTAATAACTTAATTATTTAAAAGATTTTGGTTCTTGTCAATTGCTAATCTCATTTCCTCGTTCATATTCGACAAGTTATTTAATTTCCTATTTGTATTGACAGCTATGTTACTGACGTCTTAAGGTTTTTTTACGTCTATTGAAATAAAAGGCTATACATGTTTTCAACTGGAACGTAGCTTTCTTGCCTTCTTTCCCAGGCCTCCCGCTCAGCAGCGTATTAAGCTGCTTTAGGGTAACTACATCCAGTCTGTGCCAGAACACAATTTTGGATGGTATTTGTTGTAAAAGTAAGGGAAGACCCAAATTCAGTAAAAGCTACTGCCTTGCAGACACACGGATTTTTCTGAAGCGATACCGGGAAACACCGATGAGTCGAAAATGATCTTTGCTCGGTCAGCTTCTGTACGAACCACGCGTATGTGATCACTCTTCTGAAAGCATGTGCACCAAAATTGATGCAGGATTAAAGAATGTATCTTTATGGATTATATCTTCTAAGAGATTTCTCTTTTAGTCTGTAGCAACTCGTAAGCATTTTAATCTTTTGCGTGAAAATTTTATCCTCCCTGTAAAAGTAAAGATCACACAGTTCGGTCACACGTACCACCAGCGGGGTAGCCCATAGTCTTAAGCCTTGCACTACGCTTGTTTCGTCTAAGCATTATCAACGCTGCAGAAATAGAAGGTACCCACATAATTTCAACATCGATTTTATTTGGAACTAGGGGAGTCGTACGAAAAGTAGCTACTAGCTAGCACTGCACTCAGGACAGTTGCTGTAGAACATACCGAGGACTCATCAAAAGTCGTAATTAACAGGTCTGATAGTCTCCTTGTAAGTTTTCCTATCACCTCCCCCTTGACCGAATTTTGTTTCGCTAAATTTTCATGTATATTTATCTTCCCCTAGCGCAAGAAGGTTGCTCCACATATTACCAAAAATTATGGGTTGACTAATCTTCATTCCTTGCGACAAGAATACCTCGCCTTTGTCTTGTTCAGATCAGTGTCTCTTACTCGTCTGTAATTTTGTATTGTATTGTATTAAAGCGGGGATCTAAAAACGACAGAGAGGTTTCGTCCCACCGCAACCCTCAGTGGTTCACAACCCCACAACAGGTCGCAGCAGTCCACCCATCCCACCGCCGTCCCACACCGAATCCCGGGTTATAGTGCGGTTCGGCCCCCAGTGGACCCCCCGGGAACGTCTCCTACCAGACGAGTGTAACCCCAAATGTTTACTTGATAGAGTAATTTCGGTTTACGCATACGTGGAGACAGCAATCGCCGACACAGTGTATCTGAGGATGGATAAGGGGAACCAGCCCGCATTCGCCGTGGTATATGGAAAACCGCCTGAAAACCATCCACAGACTGGTCGGCACACCGGACCTCGACGCTAATCCGCCGGGCGGATTCGTGCCATGGACCGGCATGCCTTCCCGCTCGGGAAGCAGCGCGTTAGACTGCGCGTCTAGCAGGTCGGGCAAATCGCCTGTAATTTTACTCCCGTGCTCTCCTTTACTGAATTTAATAATCCAGGCAATAGAAACATTTCTGTGGAAAAAGAAGGCTGATGTCTTCATAGTCCTAAGAATAGCAGCTCACCGACTGAGAGTTGCTTTTATCTGCTGACAGATAAAAGTGACAGGTATTGCATCTCATTTCTACATCTAAAGCTACGTACATATTCGGAAGCCACCGTGCGGTATGTGGCGATAAGTACCCAGTACCACTACTAGTCATTTCCTTTCCTGTTACATTCGTCAACGGAGCGACGGAAAAACGGCTGTCTATATGTCTCCGTATCAGCCCTAATGTCTCTAAACTTATCTTCGTGGTCCTTACACGAAATGTACGTTGGTGGCAATAGAACCGTTCTACAGTCAGCCTCAAACGCCAGTCCTCTAAATTTTCTCGGTAGGGCGCGATGAAAAGAAGTGCCTTTCCTACAGGGATTTCCATTTGAGTTCTCGAAGAATCTCCGTTACATTTCCGCGTTGTAGGAACCTGCCGGTAATGAACCCATGAGTAGCAGGCCGCATCTGAATCGCTTCGCTGTCTTCCTTCAAACTCACGTGGTACTGATCCAGAACACTACTCAGCAGTGGGTAGCACTAGTAAGGTCGCTTTTGCAGATTACCACACTTTCTTAAAATTCTCCCAATAAGCCGAAGTCGACCATTCGCCTTTCTCACCACAGTTCTAGCAAGCTCGTTTCATTTAGTATCGCTTTGCAAAGTTACGCCTAGATATTTAATTGATCT
The DNA here is from genome assembly GCF_021461385.2 of Schistocerca piceifrons. Lineage (NCBI taxonomy): Eukaryota > Metazoa > Arthropoda > Insecta > Orthoptera > Acrididae > Schistocerca > Schistocerca piceifrons. The sequence continues at coordinate 360,641,914 of NC_060144.1, read as the reverse complement.
GACTGTGTCAAGTAGCATACTAGTGATGCTTTATTACAACATTTTTCCTATTCATCTACATTAACTTACATTTTTATACTTCAGAGCTATCTGCCGTTTATCACACCATCTATAAATTTCGTGTAAATCACCTTGTATCCTCCTCCATTCACTCGACGACACATACTCGTTCATCACGGCATCATCAGCAAACAGCAGCAGGTTGCTGCTCACACTGCCCGTCTGACAGTTTCCCTATGTAGAGATTAAAGGCGATCCTATTACACTTCCCAGGGACACTCTTGACAATACCGTTTCTCTGATGAACACTCTCCGTTGAGGTCAACGTACGGGGTCACATTACTTAAGAAGTCTTTGAACCACCCACATATCTGGAGGCTATTCCTCAGGCTCGTACCTTAGTTAAGAGTCTGCAGTGGGGTACCAGTGGGGTACCATGTCAAATGCTTTCCTAAAATCTGGGAAAATAGAGTCACCTCCTTGTCCTTCATACATAGTTCGACGGAAATGGTGACAGAGAATGGCAATCTGAATTTATCACAAGCAATGCTGCCTAAAAGCGTGATAATTTTTAGACAAAAGCTGTTTCCTCAGAGAAATTTATTATAAAAAATTCGAATTGAGAGTGGCTTCACGAAATATTCAGCAAACTGATGTTAATGGTTTTAGTCAGTAATTCTGCGGATCAGACCTTTTACCCTTCTTATTTGGAGTGATTCAGCTCACTCTACCAATGGGTTTTATGCAATCTGCACCTTTAGATGCTACCTGCAATATTTTGCATATTGCCTGCACACTACTCGCAAACCGTTAGCTCTACAGAAAAAGTGAATAGAGCTTCTACGTAGGAAATTTAATGTTGTTAAATTTAGCATCGTCTTACCTTTTTTCTAGACGCCATAGTTTTCGAATTATTTAAGGACAGCTTACAAAAATGACCTTCAAATGCGATTATCTTGAATAATTCGAGAACGGTGGCGTCCAGCAAAACGGTAACCCATTACAAAATATAACTACATTAAATTTCCTACAAAAAAAGGCCTGTTTATCTTTTCTGGAGGACTAATAGTTTGCATGTAGTGAGCGAGGGGGCCATGCACAAAATCTCCTCGCAGGGGCATCTAAATCACCGTGCACACAGGAATCACCCGTGCTCTTTTTCAGTTAGTTTGGTCTTGGTGCTGGGCAACAGATGCAAGCTAAGTAAGGGGTCAATACTGTCTGTCTGTTACTTGTATTTAGTTTTCCTGCCTGTTTTCTTCTTTAGTTAAATTACTGATCCACACGGAAGAAACACCTGCTGTCAGAGAAGAAGGTCGATGACCCCACGGTTTCGAAATACGTCTACATCTACTTGGATACTCTGCAAATCACGTTTAAGTGCCTTGCAGAGGGTGACATTAGCACCTGAGCTTTTATTTCTAGGTACTAAACAGCGACAAGCATTACACCACAATGCCATCAAATAAATCATTAATAATACCGCCCACAACTACAGTACAGACGAATATCGTTCAGCGGGGAGCGGCAACGTGTTCCAAAGTGGAACACCGTCCTGGAGAGCCCTTAGGACGGACAATACCGAGAAAACAACCACTGTACCGGAACTGGGGCCGTCCGTGAAAGCACCGGACCAATACACACATCGCCGGAACATCGTGCGTGGGCGTTTGCGGCGGCCCGACTCATTACCAGCTGCGTATCAGCGGCGCGGGAGCGGCCTCGCGTCATTAACAGTGGCCGCAGACAGGTCGTACTGCCGGCGCCGCCCACCGCTGTGGCCGACCGGTTTTCTACCGCTCCCCGCACCCCACTCCTCTACCCAACTCGACGTCCGGCTGGCAATTGATTGGCGGATTGATTGATTGTCTGATTGATCTCCATCGCCACCGAGATCAGGCGCGCCTTAAACTGTCGCGCTAGTGAGGTCGCGAGCACGACTCATCGACCCATCGATTATCGTAGCTTACAATGATGAATGGCTCGCTCGCACAGTGTGCCCTGAGATAAAATGAAATTCCCCTGAGTAGCGTGGGTCTCTCAATTCCTTTCCTGTTTTTCCCTTTTTCTGCAGGCTCATGGAGACTTGTTTGATTTGTTTTCAATTCTGCCGTAAACAGGTTCTGTTCGTTTTAAATGTAATTTAAATTCAGTCGGTCGGAATACGTTTCTACGACCAAAGGTTGCTACAGTGGGAAATTTATTAGAAATAATCATCGGAATTATTATGTCCACAAGGTATCATGGTTTAAAGAGCAGAATCAGGTTTTAATCAATCTAACTTAGTCGCCCTTAAGGCTAAAACGCTTTGGTGAATAAAGTCATGGGATAGCGATAAGCAGATGTATGATGGTTGAAGCATCTCGTACACAAGGTAAAAGACAGTGCGCTGGTGAAGCTGTCATTTGTACTCAGATTCATGTGAAAAGGTTCCCGGCCGTTGTGGCCTAGCGTTTCTAGGCGCTTCAGTCTCTAACCTCCCAACCGCTACGGTCGCAGGTTCGAATCATGCCTCGTGCATGGATGTGTATGATGTCATTAGGTTAGTTCGGTTTAAGTAGTTCTAAGTTCTAGGGCACTGATGACCTCAGATGTTAAGTCCCATAGTGCTCAGAGCCATTTGAACCACTTTTGAAACCGTAATGATTATTGCCGCAGGCTAGGAATGAAAAGACTTTAAACGTGGAAAGGTAGTTCGAGCTAGAGGCATGGAACATTTCATTTCAGATACCGTTATCGAATTCAGTATTCCGAGACCCACAGTGGGAGAAGTGAGCCGACCATACCAAATTTCAGGTGTTGCCTTTCATCATGGACATCACTGTAGCTTACGAACTTCACTTAACGACCGAGAACAGTGGCATTTGCATAGAGTTGTCACTGCTTACTGACGAGACACGTTGCGTCAAATAACGCAGTTCTCAACGTGGAACGTACACTGCATGTATCATTCATGACAACGCAGCGAAATTCAACGTTGAACGTTAAACGACAAATGACGACCAACGCTAATGCCTTTGCTAACAGCATGACCTCTTCTGGCCTCGGGACAAAATCGGTTGGATCGTAGACCACTGGAAAACCGTCGCCTGGTCAGATGAGTCACAATTTCAGTTGGTAAGAGATGATGGCAGGGTTCGATTGTGTAGCAGGACCCATGAAGCCATGGACCCAAGTTGTCATCAAGGCACTGTGCGAGCACATGATGGCTCCAAAATGGTGTGGGATGTGTTTACGTGGAATGGACTGGGTACTGGTTATGTTCAGCTATTTGGAGACCGTTTGCAGCCGTTCATTCATGTTCCTAAACAAGTATGGAATATGTGTTTTCGACAATGTGTCATGTCACTGGACCAAAAGTGTTTGCGACTTGTTTGAAGAGCTTTCAGCACAGTTCGAGCGAATGATTTGGCCAGCCAGATCTCCCAAAATGAATCCAATAGAACATTTATGGGACATAATCGAGAAGTCAGTTCGCGCATGAAATCCTGCACCGGCTACACTTTCGAAATGGCTATGAGGCACCATGGATCACTATTTCTGCAGCGGGCTTGCAACAACTTGCTCAGTCCTTGCCACGTAGAGTTGCTGCACTACACCGGCCAAATGATGGTCCGACACGATGTTAGGAGGTACCCCACGACTTTTGTCAACTCAGTGTGTAGGGATGTCGCTTACTCGTGACATTACGGTTGCTGATAAATATTCGTCGTATCAAAAAGAACAGTATCCAAATGAAATCACGGAAATGTTTTTGAGTGTGTAGTGTCTTGTAAATGGATCTTCTGCGGGAAAACTTCGATAAGGGAGGTTATTGTTAAACGAAGTAAATTTGTAACAACTGATCTGAGCAAGGATGCCAGGATGAAGATTAAGAATGCCATCTGTAGATATCGCTTTGAAATCTCAGAGAATATACGGATCGTATAATTAGATCGAAGCCACAGTCACAGTAATGGGCTGAAGTAAACCTCAAGCAGCCAGAGATTTCGGAAATGTGATAGGACAGTAAAATACAAAACTAGAGTAACACAGTATGTAATCTATAGTTGAAACTCCGTCTCTATCAACACTCGAGCATCCGAGGCACTATAGGTACCATTCCCTTTTTTCTTGTTGCATTCTCCAATAATACGTGGGAAGCACACCTATCGGTAAGCCTCGTTGACAAGTCTAAACTTTCCGATTTTCTAATTGTGCTCATATCACGAGATATACACAATATGGGCAAAAAGAAACAGCACGAAAAAGGAATTAGTCAATGGGACGGAAATCGGTACATGTAATGTAGATGTTCGAACCAACAAATTATTCCAGTTCCAGCAAAATTTGATGATTTATTCGAGAGGAAGAGGTTCATAGGTTCACAAAGTGGCAAGTTAATAACACGTTACAAAAACAGACATAACGTCTGATGGGATACCGCAATCACTGGTTATACTATGTTACTTATAATCCGTCTTGATTGCAAAAATGTTTATTCACATGACCGGTTTCGGTTCCTCTAGAACCATCTTCAGATCTTAAATGACAATGATAGTAATGTACTATTTCACAAATGCAAAACTATTTCGTCCTACCGATCAACATCAAATGTACCAGAACGTACCTAAAATTTCTGTTATAGGAGTAATCCGTCCACACACAGCAACCTTCACATGCTGCGTCACATTAAATTGGTTGGCAGATTGCACGTCATTTATATTAATTATAAAACATTTACAGACAGGTGGCGTCTGGTGCATTTGTTACATTAAATATGCACATATGGTATTAAGTAGATTTTTCTAATTTGCTTTTATCTCTAAAAATACTTAGTTAAGATCTGTAGTTGTCGAGGTTAAAATCTGTACTTTCAAAATTAAAATACACAATGAAATGATCGTTTTTGTAGGATCCAAAACAAAGAGCGATTTCTATTTCATGGCGCTGGTGGAGACCTGTTTTCCTCCAAAAGTTGCCGTAGCGAACGGATATACGGGTAAGGAGGTGATGAATATTTATAATAAGATAAAGAAGAGGCAAATCAAACAAATAGAACGACGTCAAGTCGCAGTTAAGAGGAAAACAAGAAAAAATACGTGGCTGTCACTTACAGTGGAAGAGTTACAGATAATATTGAAAGATTCTTTCGTAAAAAATGGTTCAAATGGCTCTGAGCACTATTGGACTTAACTTCTGAGGTCATCAGTCCCCTAGAACTTAGAACTACTTAAACCTAACTAACCTAAAGACATTACACACATCCATGCCCGAGGCAGGATTCGAACCTGCGACCGTAGCGGTCGCGCGGTTCCGGACTGTAGCGCCTAGAACCACGTGGCCACTCCGGCCGGCGATGCTTTCGTAAATCCGACGTTAAAATAGGGTTCCGAACAAATAACACGTTAAAATTGAAGCTCCGGCACAAAATACGTAATAGTACGAATAAATATCAGGATTCAGGTGTACATAAGATCCGATGTGATGACTGCTGTAAACAATACATAGGGCAGACTGGCAGGAACTTTGAAACTAGATTCAGGGGGCACACCAACTCTCAATGCAAAACCAAACAGCGTCTGGGGCGCATATGGTTCAAATGGCTCTGAGCACACTGGGACTTAACTTCTAAGGTCATCAGTCTCCGAGAACTTAGAATAACTGAAACCTAACTAACCTAAGGACATCACACACATCCATGCCCGAGGCAGGATTCGAACCTGCGACCGTAGCGGTCGCGCGGTTCCAGACTGTAGCGCCTAGAACCTCTCGGCTACCGCCTCCGGCTGGGGCGCATATGGCTGCCTTAAAGAACTCAGTCACGAACATAGAGATCATAAGCGACGGTTTCTTAATATTTTAGAAGAATTTGAGATATACACCCACAAAAAGAAAGACCCGGAATTAATCCTCAACGAGCAAAGCGAGTTCAATCATAATGCCTATTTTAGTATTTATGACGACTTAGTGAAATGATCACTGTTGTGTATACAAGTAGAAGTCGAAGGATGAGGGATGGTGCACGGTGAAACAGCTTTTTGTTTTGTTTTTTTTGTTTTGCATTTTGTTCGTTATTGATCGTTGTGTTTGGTCGTTGCGGACGTCACAAGACATCCTGTTCAAGTTCAGTGGTTCATCCTTCCACTCAGTTTTTTTTTTAGTACGGAGGCCAACCGGCTCTCTGACCGAACATGCTGAGCTAGCGTGCCGGCACCAGCTGGAAGATGCGTGCAGCGCTTAGCGTGGTTGACGGGGCCTTCCCGCACGGCCCTCTTAGCCACGGCGATGGACATCAGACGACTGAACGGCTTGGGCAACAACACCGAAATGGCGGGAACCACGGAAGTAGACAATGGAGGAAAACAAGTCTCCACCAGCGCCATGGATATAGAAATATTTGTTTTCGATCGTACAAAAACGATCATTTCATTGTGTATTTTAATTTTGTCAAGTACAGATTTTAACCTTGACAACTACAGATCGTAAGTAAGTATCTTTAGGGATAAAAGCAAATTAGAAAAATCTACTTAATACAGTATGTGCATATGTAATGTAACAAATGTACCAGACGTCACATGTCGGTAAGAGTCTTATAATTAATATAAATGACGTGCATTCTGCCAACCAATTTAATATGACGCATTATGTGAAAGTTGCTGTGGACGGGTTACTCCTATAACCGAAATTGTAGGTACGTTCTGGTACATTTGATGTTGATCGGATAGGACGTAATAGGTTTGCATTTGTGAAATAGTAAATTAGTATCATTGTCATTTCAGATCTGAAGGTGGTTCTAGAGGAACCGAAACCGGTCATGTGAATAAACATTTTTTGCAATCAAGACGGATTATAAGTAGTACTGAATAACGCATTAGCCCACTTCTGACCTCTATGCAAGGAGTTATTCGGCTTGATATTGACTGACAGAGTTGTTGCATGCTCTCCTTAGGGATATCATGCCAAATTCTGTCTAATTGGGGCGTTAAATCGTCAAAATGCGCAACTGGTTGGAGGGCAATGTCCACATTTCTCTAGATGTTCTCAGTGGGGAGAGATCCAGTAACCTTGCTGGCCAAGGTAAGGTTTAGCAAGCACGAAGACCAGCGGTAGAAAGTCTCACCGAGTAGCGGCGAGCAGTATACTCCTGAAATGTAAGCCTAGGTAGGTTTCCATAAATTTCAACAAAACTGGACGTAGAATGTCGTCGGTATAACGCTGTGTTGTAAGGGTGATGCGGATGACGACGCTTCTGGACACTTTCCAGATACTTCTTCGGCCTAGAATCTCATTAATTGGAGGAGAATTGTCTTCAGTAATGAATCTCGCTTCGACCTACGCTCCGATGGCCAGCAAAGATGTTTCTAGGGACGCACCAGACACACGTGTGACACCATCCTATCATCTCATATGGCCCTACAACCAAGAGTGACGGTCTGAGATGGCATTTCTTTTCGTACCGGGACTCCTCCGCGATACCCTTACAGCACAGCGGTAAGTGACAATATTCTCCACCCCGTTTTGTTGCCATTCGTGGCCAGCCATCCTGGGCTACATTTCAGCGAGATACTGCGCGCCCACAAACGGCGTGAGTTTCTACTGCTTAGCTTCGTGCTTACCAAACCCTACTTTGGCCAGCAAGGTCGCGGGATCTATCCCTAATTGAGAATATCTGGAGCATTATGGGCAGAACCCTCCAAGCACATCGAGATTTTTAGGATCTAAGGCGCCAATTGGACAGAATTTGACACGGCCTCTCCCAGGATGAAATCCATCAACTCTATCAAGCAAAGCAAAGCCAAATAACTGCTTGCATAAGGGCCAGGGGTGGAATAATGGGCTAGTGCATTGTTCAATTTGTGAAGTTCCTTCGCTTGAATACATCATCTAAGTTTTCTGAAACTGTAATCCTTTGTTAGTCTGTACTTGTACAAACCATCCATCGTTTCCTTGGTCATAGAGTAGAGAGAGAGATGCAACACCCGCAAAGTAAAAAATTAGTACCACCACATAACCACAGAAATCCTCTCGTTCCATTTGTGACTTGAAAATAATGGAGTATTCATTATGACCAGTCGAAATACAGGGAGTTGTCGAAGATGTCACCCTGCTGCATTCCCATAGCATGTATAAATTAACTGCGTAGCAACTGTTCAAACTGCCATGCAAATCTCAATGTTCGCATATCAAAGGAAAAAAAATTCGCTTCTCTGAGGTTCAACCCTATTGTCACTGGTAGATGGGAATATAAAAAAAGTGGCTCTATGTTGAATTAGACTTGCACGGAACTGAACCTTAGTCATGAATATCACTGGAGATGCTGGAAGTGGCTACAGCTGCAGTCGGTTCATTGCTGCGCTTGATTTATGAAACTGTTAAGACAAGCACAGGAGCCCTGCCTGAGGGATAATAGCATTCACGTACCCAGTGTACGGCTGTAGCTCTTCCAGTCAGTGAGGATAATTTGATTTCTCCTGACTCTTCGATTTGCCCCACAGGTAGAAGTCACAGAGAGAGAGATATTAGGTGATCGATGTGGTGAGGAAATTTTATTCCTCTGCTGATTGCCCTGTCCTCACCAAACACCTCACGCACTCCTAACAGCATTATGAAGGGAGTGTTGTGCCGTTGCACTATCTTACTGAAAATATTCATATTACCTTTCATTTTCTGTTGAGTTGATTCACATCCGGATTAAGTAGTTTCCAGACATAACGGTTAGCATAAACCGCTTGGAGAACGAATCTCTTACGATACGGACACAATGTATTGCGCACAGAATACATTCGAGATTTTCCATTGACTCGTCAGAATATTGATGGGGAATTTTTTATGTAAAATGGGGCATATTCTGGTGAGTTCACAGATTCCGACAGGCTTATCCAGGCTTCTACATCTACATCTACATGGATACTCTGCAAATTACATTTAAGTGCCTGGCAGACGGTTCATCGAACCACCTTCACAATTCTTTATTATTCCAATCTCGTATAGCGCGCGGAAAGAATGAACACCTACATCTTACGAGCTCTGATTTACATTACTTTATCGTAGTGATCGTTCCTCCCTATGTAGGTCGGTACCAACAAAATATTTTCGCATTCGGAGGAGAAGGTTGGTGATTGCAATTTCGTGAGAAGATTCCGTCGCGACGAAAAACGCCTTTCTTTTAATGATGTCCAGCCCAAGTCCTATATCATTTCTGTGACACTCTCTCCCACATTTCGCGATAATACAAAACGTGCTCCATTTCTTTGAACTTTTTCGATGTACTCCGTCAGTCCTATCTGGTAAGGATCCCACAACGCGCTGCAGTATTCTAAAAGAGGACGGCCAAGCGTAGTGTAGGCAGCCTCCTTAATAGGCCTGTTACATTTTCTAAGTGTCCTGCCAATAAGACGCTGTCTTTGGTTAGCCTTCCCCACAACATTTTCTATGTGTTCCTACCAATTTAAGTTGTTCGTAATTCTAATACCTAGGTATTTAGGGGATTTACGGCTTTTAGATTAGACTGATTCATCGTGTATCGGAAGTTTAATGAGTTCCTTTTGGCACTCATGCGGATGACCTCACACTTTTCGATATTTAAGGTCAACTGAAACTTTTCGCACCATTCAGATATTTATTCTAAATCGTTTTGCAGTTTGTTATGATCTTCTGATGACTTCATTAGTCGATAAACCACACCGTCATCCACAACAAACGAAGACAGCTGTCTGGAACCGCAAGACCGCTACGGTCGCAGGTTCGAATCCTGCCTCGGGCATGGATGTTTGTGATGTCCTTAGGTTAGTTAGGTTTAACTAGTTCTAAGTTCTAGGGGACTAATGACCTCAGCAGTTGAGTCCCATTGTGCTCAGAGCCATTTGAACCATTTTTTTTTTTTTTTTGAAGACAGCTGCTCAGATTGTCTCCCAAATCGTTTATATAGATAAGGAACAGGAAAGGGCCTATAACACTATGTTGGGGAACGCGATAAATCGCTTCTGTTTTACTCGATGACTTTCCGTCAGTTACTACGAACTGTGACCTCTCTGACAGGAAATCACAGATCCAGTCACTTAACTGAGACGATATTCCATATGCACGCGAGTTCACTAGGAGCCCCGTGTATGGTACAGTGTCAAAAGCCTTCCGGAAATCCAGAAATACGGATTCAATCTGAAATCCCTTGTCGATAGTACTCAGCACTTCATGTGAATAAAGAACTAATTGTGTTTCACAAGAATGATGTTTTCTAAACCCATGTTGACTGTGTGTCAATAGACAGTTTTCATCGAGGTAATTCATTATGTTTGAACACAATATATGTTCTAAAATCCTGCTGCATATCGACGTTAACGATATGGGCCTGTAATTTAGTGGATTACTCCTACTACCTTTTGTAAAGACTCTCCACTACCTACACTAGGTGACAAGGAAGTCTACGCTCAGACATAGTCTTCCATAAGCTATCACTGTTTACACCGTCAAAGGCCTTCTCAATGTCGACAAAGACAATATGGGTTTCTTATTGAATTCTCTGTGTTTTTCTATAATGTTTGTAATTACAAACAGCTTCTCTGTGCATGGACAACCTGGTCTAATCCTATTTTGTTCTGCAGAAATAATAACTTCTGTAATATTCTTCGCGCGGTTATTAATGATCTTTGAATATAGTTTGCAGCCAGTGTTTAGTAGACTTATTACGTTTCCCTTTTTGAAAAGAGGGATAACTTTGGCAGTATACCAAGGTCTGGGTTTTTGCAGTTCCACCAACATTCATTTATTAATTGTAAAAGTCTTTTATCTAGTGGTAACCATCCATAGTTAATTATCTCTGTATTTATCCCCCATGTTCCTGTAGCTTTTCTGTTTTTCATTCCTTTCAAAGCCTATTGTAGTTTTCCATTGTAAATTGATCTACTGTTTAGTTCTGCATACTTTATCGAGTGTTATCTTCGGCGTTCTGTGTACACCACAAATCTGTATAATGTTCAATAAAGCTTTGTCTTTTTCTTCGTTGTTGAGGTATTTCATGACCTTGTATGTACATTGCTGTCTGCCATGTACGTCGTGATCTAAGACGCTTATGAATGAGTCCCACGACTCTTGGTGTGCTTTTCGCACCATTTGTTTCGTAGCATTTCTTTCTATTTTTTGTATATTTTACAGCACTATGAGGTTTCTAACTGTAGAAACTTCAAATAAGTTATTTGTTTCTCTTCAATGGCTTCTTTAATTTCTATGTTCAAAATTCTTAGTCGTTTCTCCCACTTGTTTTCTTCCTTTTACCAAGTGGTTCTTAGGCTGCTTCAGTGCCGCATATTTTGGTATTATTCCATTCTGTATCGATTTTTTTTTGTCTGGCAGTGAAGCAAGTTTTTCGTGGATTCTGTACTTAAAAAGTTTCCTAATATTATATTCCGACAGGAGATGTACGTTGAACAACTCCTGTTGTGGCTTCTTTTGGAGTTCCTTTGTCGTCTTCCATTTCGATAGTAACGTTACCTTACTGCCTAGAAGGAAGTGGTCACTACCTATGTCACTTCCTCTGTAAACATGTATATCTTGCATAAGATTCTTCATTTTATCATTAATAAGTACGTAATCAATAACAGACCTTAATCCTAGTACACTCCATATGAACTTGTGAATGAATTTCTTTCTGTAAAATGTGTTAGTAATTTTAAAATTGTTGAAGGAGGAAAATTGGCGTAGTTCAAAGTAGTTCAAATGGCTCTGAGCAATATGGGACTTAACATCTGAGGTCATCAGTCCCCTAGAACTTAGACCTACTTAAACCTAACTAACCTAAGGACATCATACACATCCAGGCCCGAGGCGGGATTCGAACCTGCGACCGTAGCTGTCGCGCGGTTCCAGACTGAAGCGCCTAGAATTGCTCGGTCACAACGGCCGGCTGGCGTAGTTCATTTCCAGTATTATTAAGGGTCTTTTCTCTAAATATTCCTACTACTCCTTGTATAGGTGGATTACCACATCTTGCATTAAAATCACCAGCGATGACAACATGGTCTGTCTTGTTGATTTTATTTACTTCGTTCTGAAGATCATCGATAAAAGTGTCAGTAACATTCTTTCTTCCCTCCCATGGGCTGTAGACACCTATAACTGTTAGAGGATCTCTTGGAATTTGAAATCTGACTTATTATTCTTTCATTTATGGAGCTGTGTTCACAAATCGGCCCCCTTCATTTAACATTGACTCAAATTGCTATTTCAGCATTAGCTCGTTTCCTTTTTGACACTCCACTGTTAGCCATCCAGTAGACTGTAAAATCTTTGGTTCCTTTTAGTTTTTTCTTATTTTCTGTTATTATTGCGATGCCTCCTTGAGTACCTGGTGTAACTCGTTTTCCTTGTTTTTCATTCCTACTATTTCACGTTGCCAATGTCGCATAATCCATAATGCCAAATCGTTTGTACTTCAAGATTTCCTGATTGTCATCTGTTGATCCAGACCTACATCCGAGGTTGTTGTGAGTTTGCCACTAGTTTGACAATCCCCCGGCTGCGTTACGGGCACTGCGCAAGCTAGGGCGCGTTCTGGTATCGCGACCTGCCTGTTTTTCTGTAGGGGTTGTCTCCCTTAGGGAAGCTGGCTTGCCCACGCCACTAGAGCCCTTCCTGCCCTATTTTGAGGGACACAACTTCGTCTGGCTCCTTAGTCGAGACCACTCAGGCCAGAGTGACCCTGCCAGTAGCTACGCTAACGCCGGTAATGCTCTCGACTTATCGAAGCACGCAAATCTTGGCGCCCGGCACTGAAGGTGTCTTCCGTAAGTCGGTGTCCCTGGGAGGGCACAAATTGTTTATGCTGAAAAGTAATTCACAATAATGCAGCACAAAGCCGAAATTGCCATAGGAAAATAAAACGTTAACGGCAATAAGCAGAATATGATGAATTTCACCGAAGGTATCAAGCCGAGAAAACGAGCTACCTATTTCGTTAGCTGACAGTAATATTAGAGAGAAATCTGTGTCGAGTCATTGTGGTTTGTTATATGCCTTTTCATGCAGCTCAGTGAACCACTGAGAATTATTCAGATTATACAGGGTGTTTCCGTAAGAGCTTGCAAAAGTGTAACAGTACATTAAAAAAATGGCTCTGAGGACTATGGGACTTAACTTCTGAGGTCATCAGTCCCCTAGAACCTAGAACTACGTAAACCTAACTGACCTAAGGACATCACACACCCATGCCCGAGACAGGATTCCAACCTGCGACCGTAGCGGTCGCGCGGTTCAAGACTGTGACGCCTAGAACCGCTCGGCCACTCCGGCCACCCGAACAGTACACAGAGAACGCTCCAATGAATAATATGAGGTAGGGAACCTCGAGTCAGAGATGCCTGCTTATAGAGATTGGAAGTAAACTTCTCTACCGCTTCTCCTATCATTACTGTGTTCCAAGCTTATTTGGAACAAACATGCATACAAGTTTACACGTACTGTACCGTTTGTTTACACGCACATTCTGTAGTTCCTGAGAACTCGCATTCGGGAGGACAATGGTTCAACCCGTGTCCGGCCATCCTTATTTAGTTTTTCCGTGATTACCGTTAATCGCTCCAAGCAAATGCCGGGATGATCCATTTGAAAGGACACGGCTGGCTTCCTTTCCTGTCCTTCCCTAATCCGATGACACCGATGACCTCGCTGTCTGATCTCCTCCCCCAAACAACCCATCCATCTTTATTTCCTTCAAGGAAACAAGGAGGACCACCCTTATTACCTGGAAGTCATGATGCAGATTTTGTTTACTTTACTTGTCCATAAGGTGGCTCTGTTGTATCGTATTTACATTGTCCTATGACAAAACGTCCTAAGATTCAACGACCAACCCATTCCTTACTCGGAACTATTCTGAGACATACAGTGCAATACGGTGGAGCAGTACAAGTACAGCATTTCCTGGTAGCTGGACTGGAAGGGAAGGTCCTTTTCCATGGCCTGGGAGATCACCTGGCCTGAATCCTCTTGATTATTTCCTCTGGAGATATGTAAAGTCACTAGTGTAGGAGCCCCAATGGACATGGAGATGAAATTAGTGGGCAGAATTGTAGCTGCCTGTGATGTGATACGAAACACGGCAGATATACAGGGTGGTAGACTGATAGTGACCGGGCCAAATATAACACGAAATAAGCATGAAACGAAAAAACTACGAAGAACGAAACTCGTCTAGCTAGAAGGAAGAAACCAGATGGCCCTATGGTTGCCCCGCTAGATGTCGCAACCATAGGTCAAACGGATTTCAGCTGCGTTTTCTTAAATATAAACACCCATTTTAATTACGTATTCGTGTAGTACGTAAAGAAATATGAATGTTTTAGTTGGACCACTTCTTTTTCGCTTTGTGATAGATGGCATAGTAATAGTCACAAACGTCTAAGTACGTGGTATCACGTAACATCCCACCAGTGAGGACGGTATTTGCTTCGTGATATATTACCCGTGTTAAAATGGACCGTTTACCAATTGCGGAAAAGGTCGATATCGTGTTGATGTATGGCTATTGTGATCAAAATGCACAACGGGCGTGTGCTATGTATGCTGCTCGGTATCCTGGACAACATCATCCAAGTGTCCGGACCGTTCGCCGAATAGTTACAATATTTAAGGAAACAGGAAGTGTTCAGCCACATGTGAAACGTCAACCACGACCTGCAACAAATGATGATGCCCAAGTAGGTGTTTCAGCTGCTGTCGCGGCTAATCCGCACATCAGTGGCAGACAAACTGCGCGAGAATCGGGGATCTCAAAAACGCCGGTGTTGAGAATGATCATCGTTTGCACCCATACCATATTACAATGCACCAGGAATTGCATGGCGACGACTTTGAACGTCGTGTACAGCTCTGCCACTGGGCACAAGAGAAATTACGGAACGGTGACAGATTTTTGGCACGCGTTCTATTTAGCGACGAAGCGTCATTCACCAACAGCGGTAACGGAAACCGGCGGAATATGGACTATTCGGCAACGGAAAATCCACGATGGCTGCGACAAGTGGAACATCAGTGACCTTGGCGGGTTCATGCATCGTGCGATCTGAGGCGCTGCAGTCACGGACTGTGCGGCTGGTCCCAGCTAAGGTTCGAGTCCTCCCTCGGGCATCGGTGTGAGTGTTTGTCCTTATCATAATTTAGGTTGAGTAGTGTGTAAACTTAGGGACAGATGACCTTAGCAGTTAAGTCGCATAAGGTTTCACACACATTTGAACATTTGTTGGTTAATGTATGGTGCGGCATTATGGGAGGCCTCCATTTTATCGATGGCAATCTAAATGGTGCAATGTATGCTGAGCTGATTTTCTACGTAACGTTCTACCGATGATACTACAAGATGTTTCATGCATGACAGAATTGAGATATACTTCCAACATGATGGATGTCCGGGGCATAGCTCGCGTGCGGTTCAAGCGGTACTGAATAGCATATTTCGTGACAGGTGGATTGGTCGTCGAAGCACTATCCATGGCCCAAACGTTCACCGGATCTGACGTCCCCGGATTCCTTTCTGTGAGGAAAGTTGAAGGATATATGCTATCGCGATCCACCGACAACACCTGACAACATGCGTCAGCGCTTAGTCAACGCATGTGCCAACATAACGTAAGGCGAACTACTCGCTGTTGAGAGGAATGTCGTTACACGTACTGCCAAATTCATTGAGGTTGACGGACATCATTTTGAGCATTTATTTCATTAATGTGGTATACAGGTAATCACGCTGTAACAGCACCCGTTCTTAGAAATGGTAAGTTCACAAAGGTACATGTATCACATTGGAACAATCGAAATAAAATGTTCAAACGTACATACGTTCTGTATTTTAATTTAAAAAACCTACCTGTTCCCGACTCTTCGTCTAAAATTGTGAGCCATATGTTTGTGACTATTACAGCGCCATCCATCACAAAGCGAAAAATGTGGTCCAACTAAAACATTCATATTTCTTTAAGTACTACACGAATATGGAATAAAAATGGGGTTTCCTGTTAAAAAAAAAACGCAGTTGCTATCCGTTTGACGTATGGCAGCGCCATCCAGCGGCCGTACCATACCGCCATCTGGTTTCCCCTTTCAAGCTAGACTAGTTTCGTTCTTTGTAGTTTTTTCGTTTGACGCTGATTTGGTGAGATATTTGGCCCGGTCACGATCAATGGACCACCCTGTATATGTCGGGTTGCGTCAGAATGTTGTTCGCCAATATCATGCTTGCTTTGAGGTTAATGGCCATTAGTTTCAGCACATTTTGTTATATGCAATAGAAATAGTATGTTCATTGTGTCAATGAAGGTAGTTGCCGTTAACTAACGTAAATAAAAATGTTAAAAGTAGTGTGGTTTTATTCATATTATCTATTTAAGTTGGCTTCTCCGACGCCAGGTCCCGTACCTCAGATTGTTCAGTGGAGCATCCTCTACGCCCTGTTAAATTTCTGCAAACTCTTACGGAAACACCCTGTAACAAAAGCAAGCGAGGTGGCGCAGTGGTTAGCACACTGGACCCACATACGATGGGACAACGGTTCAAATCAGCCTCCGGCGATCCTGATTTACGTTTTCCGTAATCTCCCCAAATCGCTTCAGGCAAATGCCGGTACGGTTCCTTAGAAAGGGCACGGTCGGCTCCCCTACCCATCTTTCCTCAATCCTATGAGACCGATGACCTCGCTGTTTCGTCCCTTCCCCCGAATAAACCAACCTGTAAGAAATAATTAAATAGAATTGCAATCATGAGAGAAGCATGCCTGTAATGTTTGTTATGCCTGCAACAGCGTCGGAAACACTATGCTGGAACAGTGAATTATTTCAGGCTAAGTGAACGACATCGGCGAAGACGATTTTACTTTCGGAAAGAGCGGAAAGAAGGGCCCGCGTCACTGGCGCGGCGGCTGACCTGTAAATCATAGGCCGACGGCAGCGGACGCCTCCGCCGGCAGCCGTTCCGGGCAACGGCCCGATGCATCACGGCAGTCGTATTTCCGTCAGACGGCGACGCTATCTTTCGCAATCCGACGGCGGGCGCGATATTTATGCGTAATGTAGCTCTGTGCGCCGCGCCACGCGTTTGCCGCCACACAAATAACGGCGCGAATGCCGATAAATTGTGTTATTCGGCGCAGCCAGTGCGGCGCTGGCCGGCGGACGCAGCCAGCGCGTGCCAATCCGGACGGCGCTGTCAGCCGCCGCAATGCCTGCGCTTGCGTCACGCATTCCCGCGTCAGACGCTCGGCGCGGCGGTCTTCTCGTACCATTAATGTAGGTCGCGGCACCGTACACGACTTACAAGCTGCAGACTGCATACGTAAGAACTTTTCTGCTAAAGAACAGTGGTTTTTATTAGCAATTCAAAATGAGCGTTAACTGCCCCGACGGCAAGAAACTTTATTTTCGTGGTTACCGGTTTCGGTCATTTTCTGACCATCTTCAGACCTCATAGTATCTATGTTGGTAGGTGATGGCAGTGATCGGAACAGCCGTTACGAGCTCCACGAACTTCAACTGTTTGACTTTCGTGGAGTTCGTAACGCCTACTCCGTTCTAGGATAGTTTGTAAAATATCGATATGCAGACAACGATTAAGAAAATATTGATAGATTTGGGCGACGTTTAACGCTTGCTGTTTATAGATATATCGAGCACAAAAGGCAATATCAAGTGCCGATATTTTTATTTTATATTTTATATTTTTCACAATTTTCACGATATAGTACAAGTTGTTCTTTTGAAATTATAGTAGGACATTATTTTACATTCACTATGTGGAAGAGTCTTACTATTATTTGAGCTGTCCTCATGTCCAATCTTTCTCCTCGAGTATCTGAAGCAAATATATGTTAAATTTCCTTTACTTTACGTCTATGGTCACAAATTTTTTGTCATCAGACTACCGGTTTTGGTCTATAATGACCATCTTCAGATCTATTAAAGAAAATGTCCTAATCTAAAAATTTTTTCGTAATGCAGGGCCACAATCATAATACATTTCTGTAAAGTCAGTACCTCCATTAGACTGTTGTTTATTTACAGTGTTATAATTACACTTACACAATCATGTTTTCAGCTTCAAAGTGCCATTATCGAGTGTTTTAAGTGTTATAAATTGTCTAAGATTGCATACTGTCGTAATATAAAGCACTATTAGACACATTGTCTAAGAGTCGATATTTCTGGAAGAGCCAACTGAAACTAAGCAATAGGCTCTTCCAGAAATATCGACTCTTAGATGGTGTGTCTAATAGTTAATTTTAATACGACAGTATGCCATCTTACACAAATTATAACACTTAAAACACTTGATAATGGCACTTTGAAGTTGAAATCATGATTGTATAAGTGTAAAAGTAACACTGAAAGTAAACAACAGCCTAATGGCGGTACTGACTTTAAAGAGATGTCCTAATGTACTGCAGCCATAATGGCGTCGTCAAATGTTAAACGGAAAAAATTTGTGACCATAGATGTAAGGTAAAGGAAATTTATTCTACATTCGGGTCACTGAATAATTGCGACCATGTCGCAGGTTGTGAAGCAAGTAAATGTGGCCCAAGAGATCTGCGATTGCACTACTTGGGGGAAGGGGGGGGGGGGGGATAACAAGATATCCGATGTGAAGGAGCAGCTGACACTAGTTGCGTTACATTTTTAACGCAACTAGTGTGTTACTTCTCCACAGCGACATTCTTCAGAAACAGTTACTGAAAATGATCGACAAAAAGCTAAATGACAAGACTGGCCGTTGCGGCGGGCGGAGGCGTTTTATGGGAAATGCTGACGTAATCGGTTCTCGGCGCTACCAACAGAAACTGCGGCGTTTAGCTTCGCCAACCAACATCTAGTTCGCTGGCTGTTTCAGAAATAAAAAAAAGAAAACATACACTCAGGGGAGTCGACATGAAGCGTACCGGACAAATTCGGTATCTGACGAAACCGAACGATGGACCCATCAGACACCGTTTATTGTGCCACTTACATGCAGTTACCGTTGTCAGCAAAGTGGTTATCAGCAAGCGTGAGAGTGCATCGTTTTCATTTCAATTCTTGCTCTACGAGGGATAGACGGGCTACTAGCTTGTTGATTTACAGAGTATCTAATAACAAATGAATACTTAAATATACAGCTCTAAATCGGCAGTAAATCTACAACGTGCCACCTGTAGCTTTATAGGCAGGTACGCCGATATATGTTCTGCCGGTATATCGACATGCCTATAATTTATTCGATATGTGGAGAGCCGATAGTGCTACAATTTTGAATGTCGATGTATAGGATTGTCGATATTTTTAAAAAATCAACAGTCCTTTTCCGGTCACTATAGCACTAGGCAGCTACAAAACAGTACTGCAACGAATTTATCATCTCGCCGGTACCTTTCGCACTACATTTGTTGAGGGACTACTGGTGACTCTCGATATGTCCGATGGATTTCGTGGTACGTTACAGAGCAGCACAGCATTGGTTGGAAGGTGGTCTATATGATTAAGTGAACGAGATTTCTAGAAATCATACACTATATGGTCAAAAGTACCCGGACACCTGGCCGGAAACGACTTACAAGTTCGTGGCCCCCTCCGTCAGTAATAGCGGAATTCAATGTGGCGTTGGCCCACCCTTAGCCTTGATGACAGCTTCCACTCTTGCGGGCACACGTTTAGTCAGGTGCAGGAAGGTTCCTTGGGGAATGGCAGCCCATTCTTCACAGAGTTCTGCACTGAGCAGAAGGATCGATGTCGGTCACTGAGGCTTGGCACGAAGTCGGCATTCCAAAACATTTCAAAGGTGTTCTATAGGATTCTGGTCAGGACTCTGTGCAGGCCAGTCCATTACAGGGATGTTATTGTCGTGTAACCACTGCGCCACAGGCTGTGCATTATGAACTAGTGCTCGATCGTGTGGAAAGGTCTAATTGCCATCCCCGAATTGCTCTTCAAGAGTGGAAAGCAAGAAGGTGCTTAAAACATCAATGTAGGCCCGTGCTGTGATAGTGCCACTCAAAACAATAAGGAGTGCAAGTCCCCTCCATGAAAAACACGACAACAACATGACATCACCACCTCAGAATAATACTGTTGGCACTACCCACGCTGGCAGATGACTTTCACCGGGCACTCACCATACTCACACACTGCCATCGGATCTCAACATTATGTACCGTGACATGTCACACAACACAACGTTTTTCCACTATTCACCCGTCCAATGTTTACGCTCCTTACATCAAGCGAGGAGTCGTGATGTGTGGCTTATGAGCAGCCGATCGACCATGAAATCCAAGTTTTCTCACCTCAGGCCCAACTTTCATAGTACTTGCAGTGGGTTCAGTTTGGAATACCTATGTCATGGTCTGGATAGATGTCTACCTATCAAACATACGACCCTCTTCAAATGTCGGCGGTCTCTGTCAGTCCACAGACAGAGACGATCTCGGCCTGTACGCTTTTGTGCTGTACGTGTCCCTTCACGTTTCCACTTCACTATCACATCGGAAACAGTTCACCTAGGAATGTTTAGGAGTGTGGAAATCTCGCGTGCAAACGCATGACAGAAGTGACACCCCATGACCTGACCACGTTGGAAGTCCGTGAGTTCTGCAGAGCGCCCCATTCAGCTCTCTCACGATGTCTTATGACTACTGAGGTCGCTGATATGGAATACTTGGCAGTAGTTGGCAGCACATTGCACCTAATATGAAAAACGTATGTTTTTGGGGGGTGTCCGGATTCTTTTGATCACGTAGTGTACAAATGGATGAAGTATTGCATATACAAGGTAATAAAGGTCAGTGCTTTGCTGGGGCTGTCATTTCTCATCAGAGGATTCTTATGAATATGTTTCCGACGTGATTGTGACTACACGATGGGATTTAAGATTTTGAACGCGGAATGCAGCTGGACGCATGGGACATTTCATTGGGGATATCGTTAGGAAATTCAGTATTTCGAGATCCACAGCGTCAAGAGTGTGCCAAGAGTACCAAATGTCAGGCATTCCCTCTCACCAAGTACAGTGGTCGACAGCCTTCACTTAACCATCGAGAGCAGCGACGTTAGCATGGAGTTGTCAATGATAACAAACAAGCAACATTGTGTAAAATAACCACAGAAATCAACGTGGGACATACGACCACCGTATCCGTTAGGACAGTGCAGTTAGTAGCCTATGGCAACAAGACGACCGATGCGAGTGCCTTTGCTAACAGCACGACATCGACTGCAGCGTTTCCCCAGGGCTCGTGACCATACCGGTAGCACCCTTGACGACTGGGTAAGCGTGCCTGGTCAGGTGAGTCCAGATTTCTGTTGCTAAGAACCGACGGTATAGTTGGAATGTGGCGCAGACCCCACGAAGCTACGGACCCAGGTTGTCAACGAGGCTCTGTGCAAGCTGATGGCGGCTCAGTAATGGTGTGGGATAGGTTTACATGGAATTGACTGGCTCCTTCTGTCTAACTGAACCGATCGTTGACTCTAAAAGTTTATGTTCCGCTACTTGTACCAGAAACAATGATGGAATTTTTGTGGACGACAAAACGCCATATCATCCGGCCACAATCGTTCACAGTTGGTTTGAAGAACGTTTGAGAAAATTTGAGCGAATGTTTTTGCCAACCAGATTTCCCGGCAGGAATCCCAACGAACATTTATGGGGCGTCATCGGGAGGTCACTTTTTGGACAAAATCCTGCCCTGGCAACACTGTGGCTATTATGGACGCTATAGACGCAGCGTTGCTCAGTACATCTACAGGGGTTTCCGACGACTTGTTGTACCCATGCAACATATATATGCTGTTCTACGCCTGTCAAATGAAGGTGCGATAGAATATTAGGAGGTATACCGTGATCTCAGTGTATGTTCTAGGCAGAATGCCGAGAAGGTCTCACAAACTTCACGCCCTGCGCTTGGTGTTGATCGGTCAAAGCGCTGTAAGGAGCGGGGTATTTATAAATCTGATACCGCACCTGACCGTCGAGGCGTGTTTGACGTAAACTTAAGGTCCCTTGCAACAATTACTAACGGGCGTCTTGTTTCCATAAAAGAGTTTCGTGTAAATGCTAAAGCACCTTCAACCTTTTAAAACTAGTTTTTGCACTGATGTTCCTGACGCGGATAGAAATAAAAAATAAATAAACGAAACGTTGTGAGGTTGTTTGGACAAAGGACCACGATGATAAAATAATTTCCTGGTGCGGTTTTTAGAGCTTGAGATATAGTAGTCGATCTAGTGCCCTCTTGTGGTATAGAGAGCAAATTTAGAGCCCCCTGGAGTGCGGATAGTTTTGTATTGTGCGTAATGTTCCTTATTTTTTCCGATTTCATATCTAAATGATATTTAGCGTAAAGAATGGTAACATCAGTGCTATAGTTAAATATAAAAATGAAGAGCAGTTCTCAAACATAAGTAACAAATGTACTAGGGTATACAAATTCATCCAAATTAATTGTAAAAATGACTTCTCATGACTGCAGAGCGCTCGTAATAGACAATTAATTTTCGTAGCTGTTGAGGCAACAACATCAGTTCAGGCTTCGCAGCCGTTGAGAATCGGCCAGGCGAGCTCCTAGCGTTATACAGATTCTGGATGCTAGGATCCCGTGGTCTAGGGATAGCGTCTTTGATTCATAATCAAAACGTCTTCCGTCCCGGGTCCGATCCCCGCCACTGCCTAAATTTTGATAAATAATCAGCATTGGCGGCCGAAGACTTCCGGCATAAGAAGTTAGCCTCATTCTGCCAACGGCCTTGTCAAAGAGGGCGGAGGAGCGGATAGAGGTTCAGGCCACTCTATTGCCCTAGGGGTGGGAAATTGCCCCTAAAGGCGGAAGAATCAGCAATGATCAACGACATGAAGATGCAGAAGGCAATAGAAACCACTGCATTAAAGACACGTAACGTGTATCCACAGGACATGTGGCCTGTTATTGAAGAAGTGTCATGATGATCTCTCCATTGGCAAAAGATTCCGGAATAGTCCCCCATTCGGACCTCAGGGAGGGGACTGCCAAGGGGGAGGTTACCATGAGAAAAAGATTGAATAATCAACGAAAGGATAACGTTCTACGAGTCGGGGCGTGGAATGTCAGAAGCTTGAACGTAGTAGGGAAACTAGAAAATCTGAAAAGGGAAATGCAAAGGCTCAATCTAGATTAGTAGGGGTCAGTGAAGTGATGTGGAAGGAAGACAAGGATTTCTGGTCACATGAGTATCGGGTAATATCAACAGCAGCAGAAAATGATATAACAGGTGTAGGATTCGTTATGAATAGGAAGGTAGGGCAGAGGGTGTGTTACTTTGAACAGTTCAGTGACCGGGTTTTTCTAATCAGAATCGACAGCAGACCAACTCTGACAACGATAATTCAGGTATACATGCCGACGTCGCAAGCTGAAGACGAACAGATAAAGAAAGTGTATGAGGATATTGAAAGGGTAATGCAGTATGTAAAGGGGGACGAAAATCTGATAGTCACGGGCGACTGGAATGCAGTTGTAGGGGTAGGAGTAGAAGAAAAGGTTACAAGAGAATATGGGCTTGGGACAAGGAATGAAAGAGGAGAAAGACTAATTGAGTTCTGTAACAAGTTTCAGCTAGTAATAGCGAATCCCTGTTCAAGAATCACAAGAGGAGGAGGTATACTAGGAAAAGGCCGCGAGATACGGGAAGATTTCTATTAGATTACATCATGGTCAGACAGAAATTCCGAAATCAGATACTGGATTGTAAGGCGTACCCAGGAGCAGATATAGACTCAGATCACAGTACAGTAGTGATGAAGAGTAGGCTGAAGTTCAAGACATTAGTCAGGAAGAATCAATACGTAAAGATGTGGGATACGGAAGTACTAAGGAATGACGAGATACGTTTGAAGTTCTCTAACGCTATAGATACAGCAATAAGATACAGCGCTGTAGGCAGTACAGTTGAAGAGGAATGGACATCTCTTAAAAGGGCCATCACAGAAGTTGGGAAGGAAAACGTAAGTACAAAGAAGGTAGCTACGAAGAAACCATGGGTAAGTGAGGAAATACTTCAGTTGATTGATGAAAGGGGGAAGCACAAACATGTTCCGGGAAAATCAGGAATACAGAAATATAAGTCGCTGAGGAATGAAATAAATAGGAAGTGCAGGGAAGCTAAGACGAAATGGCTGCAGGAAAAATGTGAAAACATCGAAAAAGATATGATAGTCGGAAGGACAGACTCAGCATACAGGAAAGTCGAAACAACCTTTGGTGACATTAAAAGCAACGGTGGTAACATTAAGAGTGCAACGGGAATTCCACTGTTAAATGCAGAGGAGAGAGCAGATAGGTGGAAAGAATACATTGAAAGCCTCTATGAGGGTGAAGATTTGTCTGATGTGATAGAAGAAGAAACAGGAGTCGATTTAGAAGAGATAGGGGATCCAGTATTAGACTCGGAATTTGAAAGAGCTTTGGAGGACTTACGGTGAAATAAGGCAGAAGGGATAGATAACATACCATCAGAATTTCTAAAATCATTGGGGGAAGTGGCAACAATACGACTATTCACGTTGGTGTGTAGAATATATGAGTCTGGCGATATACCATCTGACTTTCGGAAAAGCATCATCCACACAATTCCGAAGACGGCAAGAGCTGACAAGTGCGAGAATTATCGCACAATCAGCTTAACAGCTCATGCATCGAAGCTGCTCACAAGAATAATATACAGAAGAATGGAAAAGAAAATTGAGAATGCGCTAGGTGACGATCAGTTTGGCTTTAGGAAAAGTAGAGGGACGAGAGAGGCAATAATGGAAGCAAGGCTAAAGAAAAATCAAGACACTTTCATCGGATTTGTCGACCTGGAAAAAGCGTTCGACAATATAAAATGGAGCAAGCTGTTCGAGATTCTGAGAAAAGTAGGGGTAAGCTATAGGGAGAGACGGGTCATATACAATATGTACAACAACCAAGAGGGAATAATAAGAGTGGACGATCAAGAACGAAGTGCTCGTATTAAGAAGGGTGTAAGACAAGGCTGTAGCCTTTCGCCCCTACTCTTCAATCTGTACATCGAGGAAGCAATGATGGAAATAAAAGAAAGGTTCAGGAGTGGAATTAAAATACAAGGTGAAAGGATATCAATGATACGATTCGCTGATGACATTGCTATCCTGAGTGAAAGTGAAGAAGAATTAAATGATCTGCTGAACGGAATGAACAGTCTAATGAGTACACAGTATGGTTTGAGAGCAAATCGGAGAAAGACGAAGGTAATGAGAAGTAGTAGAAATGAGAACAGCGAGAAACTTAACATCAGGATTGATGGTCACGAAGTCAATGAAGTTAAGGAATTCCGCTACCTATGCAGTAAAATAACCAATGACGGACGGAGCAAGGAGGACATCAGAAGCAGACTCGCTATGGCAAAAAAGGCATGTCTGGCCAAGAGAAGTCTACTAATATCAAATACCGGCCTTAATTTGAGGAAGAAATTTCTGAGGATGTACGTCTGGAGTACGGCATTGTATGGTAGTGAAACATGGACTGTGGGAAAATCGGAACAGAAGAGAATCGAAGCATTTGAGATGTGGTGCTATAGACGAATGTTGAAAATTAGGTGGACTGATAAGGTAAGGAATGAGGAGGTTCTACGCAGAATCGGAGAGGAAAGGAATATGTGGAAAACACTGATAAGGAGAAGGGACAGCATGATAGGACATCTGCTAAGACATGAGGGAATGACTTCCATGGTACTAGAGGGAGCTGTAGAGGGCAAAAACTGTAGAGGAAGACAGAGATGGTAATACGTCAAGCAAATAATTGAGGACGTAGGTTGCAAGTGCTACTCTGAGATGAAGAGGTTAGCACAGGAAAGGAATTCGTGGCGAGCCGCATCAAACGAGTCAGTAGACTGATGACCAAAAATTTCCACTTGCTGTGGCACAACGCCGTGCTGCTACGGTTACCTACTTCACTGGAGGCGGGCCCTTTCACAACATAGCTGGTTGGAGTGATTACAAATGCTCTCTGTTCATCTCCTAGCGCTTCCACTACAACTGAAATTGTAGCATTCTCCACATCAGCTGTCAGCCTATGTGGATCAATAGACTTTAATTTTGTGTAGCAGCGGCATCGGCTAGCCACTGTTCTACAAGGCACTACGAGATCTGATGGCTCTGTCTCTAGTTGATGCCACCAGCGGAAGAATTCCCTTAGCTAAAGGGTGCAGGTACTGGCGCCTACAGGTATGGGCAACTCCCCGTCTGTAAGATTGCGGTCGGATGTCCAGTTTATGCTGCACCTGCCCGACACCTGGGAACAGTGTTGCATCTGCAACGCCGCACCAGCTGCTGCACTTGTACTAAGACAACGTTCCTGTGTGGTGTACTCGCTCTGTCGCGAACCAAATGCGTTGCTGTGTGGTATTCTAAGGTGACCAGTGCAGACTGGAATGATCATGCATGCAGCCAAGATGCGCCCATGAACCTCTGTACAGACGCTTGAAAATTAGAGAATGTTATTACTGGTTGATCTTCTGACTCCGACCTCACCATGGTACTGATGAAACACAATCGACCATCCTGTCCTCGCCATCTGGGGGCAAGGACGATCATCCAGGTATCTAATGATGCCGCACCTCCGACTACGTATCTAGTCTGAAATTAATTCTGCTTTACTGTCAGCCACACGTTAATCATCCTTGATATTAGGTTGCAGAAACGAAAACAAAAAATTTTCATAAAAAGCTCTGTCATTAGATTGGAGTAAGTTCGTTGTTTTTTCAATGCAACGATATTATTAAGCGGAACTTCATAATTAGTTCGATGACACCTGAAAGCCTACACGACCTTTGTATCAACCACACTGAGCGGTAAATATTTTAATTCGTTATTGTTTACGTCAAAAACAAACAACACTGATTAAATGCCATTTCATTCCAGACCAGAAAAAAATGACAAACGTAGAGTTAAATATAGTTAATTCAGAACAGGAGCGTTTGTATCAGTCTATTAGTGATGCACTATTTCATTTCCTAGGAAACATAGCAATTATCACTGTCAGCAAATTTGTGAAATATGTATCTTTCACCAAAAACTCTAGTATGAAGGATTCTTAGTTAATTTAATCACCATGTACAGAAACTCATATAGTTAATGCGATTCTGGTTAAAATCTGATTTACAAAAAAGTTCCGTTTGTTGGCATATTAACATAGGATAAGTTGAACTCCTTATTTTGCCCAGTTCTTTAGAGCCTCTTACAAATCTGCTGCCTGTATTCGAGATTTTCCTTTTTTGTTACTGTAACTGATTCGGTGCATTGTACAAGAATAGGAATAGCCATAGCTTCGTAGAATTTCACCTGTTTCTTTTCCTGTTTTCCTCGCTAAAGTTCTTCCAGTCGTTCCACAGATAGCTTAATATTTATTAACATTTTATGGATATCGTTGCATAGCTGAAACAAATATTGCATCCTAGATAATCGAGCTGTGATACTGTTCGATAATCGTTTTCTTCCCTTTGAAAGCCATTACATTTGTCTTATTTGCAAATATATTTAAGCTCTAAATCATTATGTTTTGCATCTAAATAGTCAACAACCAGCTGCATAAAAGAAATTAAATTTCTTAACAGGTTTCGGGAACTTAGTGCCCTTCTTCAGGAGGTTATATCCATCGCATTATTTGCGAATGACAGCAATAAGTTGCATACAGCAGCGATTCTAGTGCCTGTACAAAAATCGTATATAGAAGCCCGACAACAAGTGTAGACAACACACACAGCTGCTAATCAGCTTATGATTACCTGGTAAGCTCAAGTTTTGGCGTAATGTCTGAATTTTTTGGCTTCTTCATTGTATCCATATTACTGATGACACTCGCAAATAATTCGATAAGGTATAACTTTCTGGAGAATGGCACTAAGGCCAGAAACCGGATAAGAAATCTGGCCATCAGTATACAACAGAGTATTTGATAGTATGCCACATTCTATTTTAATTCCTAACTGTGTCATTATCTTTCAAATTCACAACTAGGTCACCAACATAAATTAAGTAAAGTGGGTAACAGAGCATAACAGAGTATTTGATGGTATTCCAGATTCCATTTTAATTCCTAACTGTGTTTTTACCTTTCAAATTCGCAACTAGGTCGTCAACATATAAATTAAGTAAAGTGGGTAATAAACCACACCTTAGTAGAATGTCTTCATTTCTTAAAATTTCATCAAACATTTTCGAACCAGGAATTGGAACTATTTTCATATAGACTCCTTGTCGCACAAATAAGGTAGATAGGAAAATATTTTTACCTCCAATATTTTTCACAAAATGGGTCTCACGAAAGAGTTTCGCGTAATAAGATATGCTACATACGTTTCTAAGCCAAATTCCCGATGTTTTTCAATAATTCGTCTTATTATTAATCCTTGTAGTTACTTGAGCGTACCTCTCTGAAGCTTGGCATGAGATATGTAAGGCGGGTGGAATCAAGATGATAAAATAAGGAATTAAACAATGAAAATCTTTTCAGTTAATGACAAGATAGAATAGAATGGTATGGAATGGGAGGTTCATGTTGACAGAATGACAGAAAACACCCCGAAAAGGTAGTAGTTATCAGCTGATTGCAAAGAGAGATCCAAGTAGACCCCGAAAGAGACGGATGGATGACAGAGACCGGGTGCAGGTAGCAATAACATATAATCCTCGGAATGATATTATAGACACAGAATAAAATCTACTGACCCCGTCTTCTCATAAAAGTAAAGAAGTCACTGT
Organism: Schistocerca piceifrons; assembly: GCF_021461385.2. Lineage (NCBI taxonomy): Eukaryota > Metazoa > Arthropoda > Insecta > Orthoptera > Acrididae > Schistocerca > Schistocerca piceifrons. The sequence goes on along the minus strand of NC_060144.1, from coordinate 360,613,171 downwards.
AACTAGGCTACGATTATGTGTGGCGGGCAGCCCTAAATTCTCTCAGAGGTTTACAAATTTGTAGCGTCTGTCACTCGCTCGCACAATGATTCAGCTGGCGAAGTTTGTTTTATAGTGGCAAAATCCTCCCAGTCTTTATGCAACCGTGCAGCTTAGATACTGCGCCATTCCAACAGTTTCATCATAAAAACGTAGGCATGATAAACAGCGTCATATACCTATGCTCTGTCAAAGCATAGGCCTGGTAGCCAAGCCGAGCGTGCCAACTTCCACTGAAGTACATACCTCTGCTAACCGTCTACCGAGGTTTGCCGAGATTAATTATGTAAAGCATGTCTTACCTAACCGGAACAAGTCTACCAGTGGCAACAATATATCCACAGTTCGATTTTTCAAAGCAAAAAATTTTGTAGTATCAAATATTTTATATAACTGCTAAAAGCAAACTCTGTGTTTTATTACAGCTAGAAACAACGAAACGATTACTTTATTATTGAAAAGTGTACAATGTTGGGAGTATTTGTGTTACAAGAGGATTTGGAAGTCATTAGCCACTGATAGCTTTGGAACAGTTTGTAAGTCCGTTGTCGTGCGTGGGCATGCTATATGCCACAACTATATGCCTGTTTCCACTATTAATGTAGCTTCTTACGAGCGTACACGTAGTCGCTAAAAAGAGAAAGCGAGAAAGTGATTCAAGCGTCAGCTGAATCCACGCTACCAAAAGTACAACGAAGGAAGAAGTGCTTCAGTGATATACGCAAAACAGTGGTAGAAGCTAGCATTACAGCCAGGAAGGCACGGCTATAGGACAGCAAATGCAAAGAATTAGAACAAGGCTGAAACGGACATAGAACGAAAAAAGTCTTTACCTGAAGCACACCGTAGAGAGTACTGAGAAAGACCAGAAAGAAAGCAACATTCGCAAAGTATATGGCACTATATATAACATCAGAAAGGGAAATAAACCACGAACATCAACTACTTATGACATCGACAGGAACATCATCGATGGATCAGGCGATATATTGAAGGCTTGGAAAGAATATTTTGACGTATTGTTGAATGGCCTAGAATGAGAAAAAAAGCTGGAGAAAACTTTCTATACAACAGCTGAACCTCTTTTAAATGGCCCAACATACGAAGAGGTGATCAGCAGTTAAAAAAAAACAACTGAAAAACCACAGAGCGGTGGGAACCAGAGAAGTTGCTGAAATAGGGCCCTCGTAACCTTCACGAGAAGTTGTTTCACCTTATTCTTAAAATTAGGCAAAATGAAAAAGCATCAGATAGATGTAGGGAATCAATCGCTGTCCCTATACACACGAAATGAAATAAACAAAACTCTAGGAATTACGCCGGAATATTCCCATTACTCACAGTATGTACAGTACGGTCAAACATAATATTGAAAAGTTCATACAGTATACAGACATGAAAGCGGTCTACCAGAATGCTTTTCATAAAAGTAGATCAACAATAGACACGATATATTCTTTATCAAATTCATGAACGAATAGATAGCATTTATGCTGAGTCAAATCCATCAATGAAAATATATGATAATACAGAAAGAGTGCCCATTACTTATTCATAGACTTCCTCAAGGCGCAGGAATCGATGCATAGAGAAACGGTAAAGGGAATCATGCCAGAGTACGGATTCCTCAAGAAATTCATCAGCTTGCTCAAAATAATGTATGGAGAAGGCAGTAAGCAGAGTGACATACTGTGGCTCGATAACGGACTGTTCTGTGATCAACACTGAGCTGTAGCAAGGTGGTGATCTACCCCACTTACCTTCAAACTTCACGTGGAAAACGTGTTAAGAGAATCCAAACGAGCAACAAATGGAAACATCACAGAGGCACAATCAAATATACTGACCTACACAGATGACATAGTTTTAACAGAAAATAACAATGGTGAAACTGAAACGCTGTTCAATAACTTAAATGAAACCACCACGGAAATAGGCCCAAATATTAATGATGAATTAACAGAATACATGATAATACAAAGGGAAAATGTCTGCAGGACAACGTGATAATCTTCAGAGAACTACATATTCAAGAACACTCCAAATTTGAAACACCTTGTTGTAAATACAAATGATTGTAAACAACCCTGTTGGCAGAACATCCGCAACTCAGCATTATAGCAGAGGTTGAAAATACCGATTCAGTAGTAAATTATTTTTACATGACCGGTTTCGGACTGTTATACATCCATCCTCAGGTGTCTTAGCTGTCCTGTGCTCCTCGAGCGCTGGGTTTACCAGGTGCGGTTTGCTGCCTATGAGCGCTCATAGGCAGCTCACCGCGCCTGGTACACGCGGCGCTCGGGGACCACAGCACAGCTACCAGAACTGATGATGGGCCTATAACAGTCCGAAACCGGTCGTGTGAAAATAAGGTAATTTACAATTGAAGCGGTATTTTCAACCTCTGACAAATGACTGCAATGGAAGACAGGTCGAATACCAAAGTAGACTACGGGAGACAAACAAAGTTTACTTTTAACTTCAAATACTTCTGTACGCCAAACTCTTGACCAGGAAAGCCAAACTGAAACTATGCAACACAAACATCAGGCCAGTACTATTACATGGAGCTGAAGCATGAAGCGTGAACGAAAAAGAAGAACACCAACTCTTAGTCTTCGAAAATAAGGCGTACAGCAAAACCTTTGGGTGACATTTGCCCAAGCAAAATAAACATTGCTTTCGAGACCTAACGAAGAACTGGTCAAGTTAGCCGACCAACTCTCGCCAAAGCCAGACCTTTGCAATGGGCAGGCAATGTTGTCAGAATGCACCATGGCAGAATAGTCCGTCAGATACATTACAATAAGTTGGAAAGCTCAAAATACCCTGTAAGACCAAGAAGCAGATAGCAAGACGAGCCGACTGCAGACTGTAGAGTGCTGCGTATCACCGAATAGGAGGAAGCGGCTCAAGACAGTAAGAACTGCAAGTAGACAGATCGTCACGTCCCAATGGGTGAATGTGGGAGGATGACAGCAGAGTGTAGAGCCATTGGTTAGCTGCAGATGTTGTTTCAAAATGGCTCTGAGCACTATGGGACTTAACATCTGAGATCATCCGTCCCCTAGAACTTAGAACTACCTAAACCTAACTAACCTAAGGACATCACACACATCCATGCCCGAGGCAGCATTCGAACCTGCGACCGTAGCGGTCACGCGGTTCCAGACTGAAGCGCCTAGAACCGCACGGCCACGCCGGCAGGCTGACTGTACCGTCACTTAGTATCCTGTATGCTAATGTAAAACGTTAGAAAGTGAACTGGTGTACGTGTTAACGACGTATTCACGCTATTTTTTATTTATTTCTCTTACCAGATACATACATATTAGACAGCGTTATGACTATCTCACCTTTGACCAAAACCTAGCCATTTCCAATGCATTTACTGTTCCTTGATCAAGTTCATCATCCGTGCAGAGGCTGTACGCTAATGCAGTTGATGAATAGTCTGGTCTTCTGCACAGTCACACCGAATACCGTTTTGATCAGTGTAAACTCTTGTTGCCAAATTAAACTTCGATCTGATAACTCCAGCTCCAGATGTCTCGTGTTTCGTGTGCGGTCCCCTTACTGCGTATCATAAAACGGTAAATTCGGAAGGATATAAACTCATTTTACAGCATTATATACTACGTACAACTGAAGAAAAATGGCAAGCTGTGGCTTTGTATTAGCGTGGCAGTGCACTTTATTCTAAAGCAGCCTCTATGATGCGTTGGTTTCTGGAGAGCTGTATTCCTGAAATTGATTTTTATGCCCACACTTCCGACCAGAACCCAATGGAAATCATTTGGGATTGGTTAGAATATCGATTTGGCTCCTCAGCGCTCCGTCCAGTGTCAGTACGTTCTCTGTTTTTGTCTCTTGAAGGAGAGCTGCCTTTTCCGCACAGACCTTCAGAACTCTCATTATAAATTCACCCTTTAGATTTCAAGCTGTCATAAAGTCGAAGGATGGACACACCCTATATTAATGTCAACTAACGACGGGATACGATCGATCGGATAGTATGTATTTGCATTCATAGATTTTGTGCATCATATGTTGCTATGAGCATGTGTGACAGTCACAAATGTTTAACGTTCTATATGTCCTATTCAACAGCTCTTCATGTATGTCACAAAACGTAAGTGTTGATGGAAATATAACGCAAAACTCAATGTCAGTGACATAATGAATGAGATTATTTTCTCTCAAAGCAAGGAAATGTAAAGTGAAATTATAGTAAAAGATGGGATATTCTCTTAACTCCTTATTATAAATCCTTTTCTTCTATTTATGTCAATAAATTAGTACCCTCTCAATAATTTATAAGAGCACATTAAATGTGTTCATCATCACACACCAATCTACACCTACATACAGCAGCTGCCATAAACAAGAAGATGCATATTTCTTTTCACTTTAAATTTATTTCGAAAATTTACGTTATTTACATGTAAAATACTGGCAAATAATCCATCCTAAATGCCTGGAACGATTACAACCTAATGTGGCACTTACATTAGCTGCGACCTGGAAAGAAACACTGTCGGGATAAGTACTTCTGGGGTGAGTGTGATAACCTGCAGGGAGAAGGGGAAGGAGGAGATGGACAAGCAAGAGGATGTAGGTGGAGATGGGTACAGATATGATGGAGGAAGCCATGGACAGAGAGAGAGGAGGGTGAGAAATGGACAGAGGGAGGGGACAGAAGAAGACGGAAAGATAAAGCAACGAGGAGGAGATGGACAGAGAGGAGACAGAAATGGAGGGGACAGAAGAAGACGGAAAGAAAAAGCAACGAGGAGGAGATGGACAGAGAGAGGATCGATGAGCAGCTGCACAGAAAGCGGGGTAGGAGGAGGTGGATGGAGATAGTGGCAGGAGGAGCTGAAAGAAAGTGAGGAAGGGAGAAAATGGAGAGGGAGAGGCAGTGGAAGAGATAGTTAGACAAGGGTGAAGTAGCAGATGGACAGGGAGTGAGGGAAGCATGAGAGTGACTAATGGAAGATTGGAATACACACTGATCCAGGATACTACTAAAAAAATGAATGTGGCCTGTAACGATTCCTTCACCCAGTTAATGTACAAGTTGACTCGTCCCACTTCCCAGGAGGCTCTCCTTCATGATGAGATTTTCAGAACAGGATTCAGAGCAAAAAACTCAAGGTAGGTCTTTGCTATAAACACTTTTGCGTTGGCCATAATAGCAGTCTAGGCTAGAACTGAGCTGAGCTGAGCTGAGCTGAGCTGGCGTGATCCCAGCAGTTGGCTGGGCCGACGACGCCACACGTGGGCGTTATTGCCCGCCCAAAGTTGCCGTAATTTTGTCTATTAGCGGCGCGATATTGCGCATCCACCTCCACGCCTAGCAGCCTCTAGCTGCCGGCGCGGCGGTCTGTTGCCACCACCAATTACGAAAACAAATTTGCATCGTATCCACTTAAGCGAGATACGGCGCGCCCGTGATTGACTTGGCTAACAACTTCCGAAGAAGTGCGTGCGCCTCTGGAGCAGCTGGCTCTCCTCCAGACTACTCCTGCCTCCAGGGGACAAGCGCGCTCCGCTCCCCTGGCGTTGGTGGGGGGTCCCGGGACGTGATTGGTAATTAGGCTCCGCAAAGTGGAACGCGTTTCGGAGGGCGAAGGCCACGGCGGGAGAACGGCGCGTACCGTAATGAGGGCAAACTTGCGCTTCACACGTCGCCGGGCAATCAATAAGACGTCCCGTGCGCCTATCGGCAATGCAGAAAGTCCAAGAATTGGCCAGGGGCAATATTTGACATCAGTATTTACTAAAAATGAAACAATTATAAATATTATTAATTTGAGCACGAACCGGCTTTCGACGTGTTGCGCTATCGTCAGAGGATGACTACATTTAGTGGTCGTGGTGGTGGTGGTGGTTAGTGTTTAACGTCCCGTCGACAACGAGGTCATTAGAGACGGAGCTCATGCTCGGGTTAGGGAAGGATTGGGAAGGAAATCGGCCGTGCCCTTTCAAAGAAATCATCCCGGCATTTGCCTGAAGCGATTTAGGGAAATCACGGAAAACCTAAATCAGGATGGCTGGAGACGGGATTGAACCGTCGTCCTCCCGAATGCGAGTCCAGTGTGTTAACCACTGCGCCACCTCGCTCGGTTACATTTAGTAGCCATAGATAAAACTACTTGTGACCTTTGCAGATATTGCTGTTGGTAATGATAGACTCTAAACTGAATCACCAAGGATTTATCCGCCTTCGCGATACACGGTATAATAAACTCCCGTTTATCCGAATCGAGTTTATCCGAAATCCGCTTTACCCGAATAATTTTTTTTTTCCGATTTTCGCGCCTCACTTTGGCGCTGTCTGACGCATCACGCAGCTAAGCTTTTGGCTAGCTAGACTGACACTTGACAAGTTTCAACTTGTCTACGCCTGGAGCCAAGCATTCGATGGTGTTTTTCGGCAGTCTACTGCTAATCAGTACATTGGCTCGTGTCAAAAGTCCGAATGTCGTAAATTCGTGCGCGTGCTGGCTGAAGTCTTAACGTGTTTCTTGAACGTACCGCGTGTTTCATGCCACTGCCATCTATTGGAAGTCCTTGGAAGTACAGAACGTACAGCATTGCTCCACGCAGCGATACGTAGGCCTGTCGAAAGCACCAATGAGAGTGCGGCTCCAAACACTTTCCGCCTTTTGTCGGTACGTCAGACGAAGCCGAGCGTTTAACAGTTTAACAGTGAATTTAAAACCCACTGTTGTGTTGCTGCGTAGGCATGGGTAGGTCAGGAGAGAAGGGATAGATGTATCGAATGTTTTCATTCTATGGCAGCAACAGCCTGGTTTCAAATGTCAAAAGCTTCACCTAGTGCCTCTCGAATGTTGTTAAGACGTCCGTCCGTGTGTTTTCGATTTAACGTTTCATGCTCGCGCTACATGCTTTAAAATGCCCAGAGATAAACGTGGCCAAAAACCAAACCAGAATCAGTCGAATGTCGGCAAAAAAAACGCTGAACGTGACTACGCGCGCCAAACGAGAAAAGAATGAGGTTTCGTTGGGACAAATGCTTCGCACTTTGCAAAGAACTGATGCTGATGGGCCATCTGCGAAAGTTGCTTCGTATTTGAACGTCGGTAGCAGTACGATTACTGGTTGGAAGACTAATCGATGAAAAACAGAAAAATTTTGTTTCATCCAAGCGTCAGGCAACGCAGTGAAATCCCGAAAAACAATGAGAAAAGGTGCACACCCTCAGTTAGAAGACGCCTTATTTTTGTGTCACTGACAAATAAGAGCCAAACGTGTGTCAGTTTCATATTCTCTACTTCGTCAAAAAGCTATGACTTCTTAGGAGCTGATTGAATTAAAGGAGCAAGAATTCCTCTGAAGTGATGGCTGGCTGTATCGGTTCAAGAAGCGGCGTGGCATTCGTGACATTGCCATCAGCGGCCGCTATTGCAGATTTTAAGAGGAAACTGCACACTATCATAGACATAGGAGGTTATACTGGGTATCAGCTGTGATGAAATCGGGTTGAATTACATAGTGTAGCCAACATAATCCCTTTCCTCTAAATGAGAGAAAACGCCATCCGGACGTAAAAAAAGCAAAGAAAGGGCTACTGTCCTCGCATGCGGTAATGCCACTGGCACTCATAAACTGCGCTTTACTTTAATTGAAAAAATACAAAAAACCAAGAGCATGTAGAAGGACCAGCTGATAAACCTTGTTCTTTGTGATACACGAATCAGTCTAAGGCATGGATAAACGGTGCCATGATCAAAGAAGTAGTTCCAGTCAGAGTTTGTTCTAGCTGTTGAAAAATACATGGGGTAAAATGGACTTCCTCGAAAAGCGCTCCTTCTCACCTACATGATCTACAAGATGGGGACATCAAAGTTGTGTTTCTCTCACCAAACGTCACGTCTCTACGTCAGCCGAAGGACCAAGGTGTTCCTGACGCAAGCTGCAGGAATATTTAATCGGTGCGATTGATGTTAAGAAGATTTTGTGCAAGCTCTTAAAAAAATCTTTGTTTTATGTGTTATTCATCGGACTGCTGATGCTTGGAATCTAATTCCTCCAATTTCTCTCGTTAGGTCTTGGAAAAACTCTTAAATCATAAGACATCTCATCAGTGGTGGGAAGAAGGAGGCAACACCGAAACTCAAGCTGACGTGCCACAAACAGATAAAAATGACGTAATTTTGGTGAATTTACTGTAGAAGCTACTGGGTTGTGAAGACACAAACTTCGAAGACTTAGGATGAAATCATCCAAACTGCGACCAGCCAGAAAGCGTTGGAACAATATGTCTCTGATGACGAAGCAGAAAAATGTTCCTCACACAGTCTGTTACGAAGCAGTCCACTCCGCTGTGGAGTTCATAAGCCAACAGAACGTGGCAACTTATCCCGAAATCGTTTGTATATGACGTTGGTGACGTATCGCTGCAACAAAAGTTCCTCGAGCCAAAAAAGAAAAACCATTATAGACATTACTAACAAAAAATAAATTCTAATGAAGCGCCCTAGAACTTCAACGTCCATACGTTAAAAGTTTTTTTTTAAATTTCCTCTGTGCAAACTTTTCATTTCTTTGAGTAATCTCTAGATTTGTTAAATAATTTTGTGCCGTAGTTTTTTTTTATTCAAAAGAGTAGGTAATAAAATTAAAATTCTTGTTTTTTCCTGCTGCCAAATAAGGCAGATTTTTTTCTGTAAGAACGCAAAATGAACAAGTTTTTTTTTATTCAGCATTTAAAAACTTTGAGTTTTCAATCATACTTTGGTGCCTTTTTAACAAGTCAAAACAAACTTTTCAGTCAAAAACATGCTCGCTTATTCACAACCATATCAATAACATTCCACATACCCTACGCACGTCTTACGATCATATTTCGCACTATTGACTCAAATCGGGGTGTTTAATACGTGAAAACAGGGTGACTTCGGTTTATCCAAAATTCTCCTTATCCGAACCAGCCTTCGCCCCTATTATTTCGGATAAATCGGAGTTTACGGTACAGTCATCTAGTCCTCTGCTTGTTTTCCTTTTCCCGATTGTGTACGGGGCCAGGTATCGTTATACGGGTTGTGAGTACGTTAGTGGTTGTTGGTGGCTGGATGCTCTTCCTGACGCCACCTCTCTTCCCGGCCCGGAGTTCCCTTAAAACCATCTGTCTGTGTCTAGCGTAAATCTCATGCTGAAGTGTGAAAACGTTTTCTAAATGTTGTCGTAGTGTGTAACTGAGGGGGGACGATGGTATCAGCCTGGTATTTGCCAAGGTCGATGTAAAACATCGACTAAAAACAAAATCGAGGTTGGCGAGTTTGCTAGTCCCTGTCGTTAGCCTGCTAGGCGGACTCGATACGAGGCAGTCTCGCGTTCCCGAATTGGGGAAACGACGCGCTAACGCACTCGCCTGTCCAGGCATTTTGTTCGACGTACAGTATGTTATTAACAGTTTTTGCTTATGAGTGTAGTACTATTATTTGTTTAATATGTATTACCAAGTATTTGTATTATTTGACTCACGTTGGTCACATTAAGATCTGGGGAGAGCGGAAGGTCAAATGTAGTGCCTCTTGAGCGTCACGTATGACAATCGGAGATGTTCTAGAGCCCTCATCCGCGAGGAAACACAAGAGGGGCAACAAATCTCCTGTGTAAATTCGTATGCCCTGATATGAAAACCAACTGCTGGTGATCATAATGTATGATAGTAAAATTCTACTCAGTCTCGTTTCGAGTCTAGTATTCTACAGGCGTTTATTTCGTGAAGTCTACTCTTAGCCATTTAATAGTTCACAATTGACTGCATTGCAATGCATAGAACCAGGTACATGTCCAAAGCGCTGTGAATTTATAGTGTCCACATGTTTCATTGAAAGTTAATGAGTCGCTTCATTTCAGCACCTGAAAAGGACAAGTTTTATTTGTTGTGGTTGATGGAGGAATCGGAATAGCTTGCATATATCACTAGGCATTCGAAACTGATGAAAAATGAATATTAGAAGTAAACTAAAATTTTTCTGACTAAATATTTGATGAGAAAACTTTATTTGGAGTGAAATTATTAAAACTGAGACTAGCCCTTCGCTGATATTGTTTACTGTGCGGTTCACATAGTGAATGGTTGTCAGGAGAACAGCTATAAACAGTTAGGATTACGACGAATACTGAAAGCTCTAATCTAAGCCTTGTTTAGCTGTGCAGCTTCATTTACGCTTGAGTGAGCCATAGCTGCATAGTTAAGAAAAGTAAGGATTTTTTGAAAGCAACTGCTACGTCTGATACAATTCGTACGACGTATCATCCGCTCCGGCATTAAAATGAATCTTCGTCATCGTGCGCTTTGTGTGACTGTCTGTACAAGAAGCATATTCTACGCAACATATCAAACATCAGAGTAGAATTATGTTGTGGTGTGAAGTCCAAAGCTCAGAAATACGAGAGTTGGAATTTAAAAAGTGACAACTATTTATTTACAGCTCGTACAAAGTTTATACGTGTTTCAAAGTTTTACTGACCTTCAAAGTAGTCACCAGCATTGTGTATAACCCATTTCCAACGATTTGCAAGTCGTAGGACGCCCTAAGGAGTGCCAGTTGTGTTTACAGTTCGAGCGGCGCGGTCTATTGCCCGATGAATTTGTAGCAGTTCTGAAGCGAATAGCGTGAAGTGTTTCCTTCAGTTTAGAAATCGTGTTGATCTCACGAGGGCTTCAGTCAGGGGAGTGCAGTACGTGGTATAGCACTTAGCAGCCCCATCAGTCAAACAAATCAGTAACTGTATGTGCTTGAGCATTGTCATGCAAAATGATGGTCAGATTCTGCAGAAAGTGTCATCACTTCTTTCTCTATGCTGTTAAATTTTGGAATACAACCTACGACCAGCTTAGAGGTCTTATTAAAAGACTTAATGCTGCCGTTTTTGCTATTCGAAAGGTATTTGAATTGAGTGATCGTTCGACACGAAAATTAGTCTACTTTGCTTATTTTTATTCGCTTATGTCGTATGGTATTATATTTAGAGTTAACTCTTGCCATTCTAAAAGGATATTTTCGGACCAGAAATGGGTGGTTCGGGCACTAAGTGGTGTACGTTCATGAACCTCCTGTCGATGACTGTTCACGAGTCCCAGCCGGTCGGAGCGGCCGTGTGGTTCTAGGCGCTACAGTCTGGAGCCGAGCGACCTCTACGGTCGCAGGCTCGAATTCTGCCTCGGGCATGGATGTTTGTGATGTCCTTGGGTTAGTTAGGTTTAATTAGTTCTAAGTTCTAGGCGACTGATGACCTCAGAAGTTAAGTCGCATAGTGCTCAGAACCATTTGTTCACGAGTCTGCGTATTTTGACATTGGCCTCTCAATATATATATATATATATATATATATATATATATTCCTTGGTGTAATTTCTTGTTAACAATATTAGCTTATTCCAAAGAATAAGCAACTTTCACTTACTTAATACTGGGCAGAAATCAAATCTGCATCTGGATCGGACTTCCTTAACCCTTGTGCAGAAAGGTGCTCCATCCATTTTCAATAAGCTGCCACTAGAATTCTAAAATATTAGCAGTAATCCACTCGCTTTCAAATCGGAACTGAAGAGTTTCCGCATCGGTCACTCCTTCTATTCTGTCTAGGAGTTCCTTGAAAAATTAAGCAGATTACTGTTGTATTGTTGATTGCGTTTACTTAAACTTACGGCTGGACTTTTTTCGGGTTCATAAACTTTTTATTTTTATCTTTTATTACTTTTATGTTGTAATTTAATGCATGACCTTGGATATTTGCTCCTCAATTTGGTCCTACTGAACTTGCAGTGTGTTGTGATTTCTGAAGTTGTGGGAATGTATTTAATTTTCTAGTGGTATTATAACATGCGTACACTCTTCGGGATATCAGTGCTCTATTTTCGGATAAGGTATTAATGTACAAGAATACAAAGTAACAGAATGTAGACAAATGTACTACTGATTGTTATAATGATAAATGAACAAATTCATTAATTTTAATTACTGTACCGAATTTTTTATCAACTACGAAAATAAAAGTTAGTGGAACTGTATTTATCGATCTATAAATTACAGTCATCAGCCTATTTAAGGACAATGAAACTGACAAGGCGGGATTCAAATTAAACTTACGTAACTATTAATGAGACATACGTTGGTGACAATGGTTTTTACAGAAGAGAAAGCTAAACTGAATTTGCAAATCATAAAAAGACATTAACTTGTAAATTATAGATTGCGGCATCAGTCGTGCTTTTTAAATTTTATTATGCATATCCAGATTTCGGCTAGAAGCTGGCCATTCTCAATGCACTATTATTTTAGCTCAAATATTTAAAAAGGTTGACTGACTGCTGCAGTCTGTAATTTACGAGTCAATATAACAGTCGCTGAGCACAACTTCTTACCGAATGGAAGGTAACCTGAATAAGATATTACACTGAAGTGACAGAAGTCTTGGGATACGTCCTACTATCGTGTCGGACCTCTTTTTCCCGGCATAGTTAACCAGTTCGCCGCGACATGGACCCATCGAGTTGTTGGAAGTCCCCTGCAGACTTATTGAGCCATGCTGCCTCTATAGGCGTCCATAAATGCCAGCGTGTGGCCAGTTCAGGATTTTGTGCACGAACTGACCTCTCGATTATGTCTCATAAATATTCGATGGAATGTCTGGCGATCTGGGTTGCCAAATCATTCGCTCCAATTGTCCAGAATATCCTTCAAACAAATCGGGAACAACTGTGGCTCGTTGACGTGGTGCGTTGTCAACCATACAAATTCCATAGTTGGATGGTTGAAAATGGTCTCCAAGCAGCCGAACATAGCCATTTCCTGTCAATGATCGGCCCATTTGGATCAGAGGATCCAGTCCATTCTATGTAAACACAGCCTGCACCATTATGGAGCCACAACCAGCTTGCACAGTGCCTTGCTGAAAAGGTGGGCGCATAGCTTCGTGACATCTGCGCCACACTCGAGCCCTACCATAAGCTCTTACCCACTGAAAGGGGTACTCATCTGACCACTCAACTGTTTTCCAAGCGTCTAGGGTCCAACCGATATGGTCACTAGCCCAGGAGAGGCGCTGCAGGCGATACTGTGGTGTTAGCAAAAGCGCTTGCGTCGGTCGTCTGCTACCATACCTATTAACGCCACATGTCACCGCAATGTACTGGCGGATACGTTCGTCGTACGTTCCACATTGACTTCTTTAAACGCCGCTGCTTTCTGTCATTGAATCAAAACGTTCGGCCACTGCGTTTTCCATGGTGACATGCCTGAAATTTGGTATATACGGCACATTCTTTACACTGTGTATCTAAAACTATTGAAATCCCTAACGATTACCTAAATATAATGTCCCGTTCGTGTAGCTGCTGCCACCACTCCATGTTCAAGATAGATAATTCCCGTCATGCGGCCATAATCACGTTGGAAACTTTTTCACTTGAGTCACCTGAGTAGAAATGACAACTCCGCCAACGCACTCCCCTTTTATACCTTCTATAAGCGATACAGACACCATCTATTTATGTTCATATCGCTATCCCATGACTTTCCACCTCAATATACCCATGCAAAAATTATTACATCAAACTGTCTATGAACCTTTAAAAACACGCCGACTCAGTATTTGTTGCAAGTTGTACAATAATGATAAACATAGCCTCACGAAGTGTTAACTGTCGCTGTATATCGCTAATAATTTCTTTCAAATTATAAAAATTCATTAACAGGAAAAATAATGGATGTCATACTCAGCAGCAATTAGATAAGGTAATGCCGAAAACACAAGACGCAAAATCAACGTAGGAAATTAATTAATACATACAACTGAGCAACACTTTTGAATCAGATTATAAATGATTACTGTAGCTCTCAAGAATTGATAATTTAGTTAGTTAATGAACTTCATTCTCAAAATGACAATGAATACAGCTGAAATATAAAACAGACGTAATAGTTTCAGTCAACTACAAACGAGAGAAAAATGTAAGTCCTAATTTCCAGCACCTTCGAAATTTTTACATCAAATTCACTTTCTGTCTTGATAATGTTACGCTCGGTTATTTTAGTAATAAGAAAATGATCCTACCACTGGTAATAACGACGTGATAAAATCATTTAAAATGGAAGGGGCTTTAAATCTTATATTCCATTGTTCGATTAGACGATTCTACGATACTGGTAAGCCGTAGTGGAGCTGATGGTGGCACGATGTAATGGTTTTCCGGAAACAGTTATTTAGGCAAAGGCTATTTCTTCAGTTATGGTCGAACTTTAACGTACTTGGTTAAGCAGTACTCTTCTTTCCATAATACGCTTGAAATCGATCCCTGAATAAACATTGTAATGCGGCCCATACAGCTTCATTCCCGACGTATCCACAATGCCCTGCCCTAAATTTTGTAACCACGCCGTTTACATACACTTATTTGGGCGCACTCTCGCAGTCACTTCACGGCCGACCTCTTTCACTGCTAACCTCGAACTCTTGACTACAACCCTACTAAATGTTTTTAGTAGTTGATGTCTGTCACTTGGCCGGCCGAAGTGGCCGCGCGGTTCTAGCGCTGCAGTCTGGAACCGCGAGTCCGCTACGGTCGCAGGTTCGAATCCTGCCTCGGGCATGGATGTGTGTGATGTCCTTAGGTTAGTTAGGTTTAACTAGTTCTAAGTTCTAGGGGACTAATGACCTCAGCAGTTGAGTCCCATAGTGCTCAGAGCCATTTGAACCATTTGTCTGTCACTTGCAGCTATAGCGTTGCGTCATCGTCTGCCGCTCGGGTGAACGCGGCACACAAACAAGGGGATCACTTCAGAAAAGTTCTGTTACAACCTATTGTTGTAGTTGTCGTGCTCTTCAGCCCCAAAACTGTTTGGAAGCGGCTCTCCATGTTGTTCTATCAAGTGCAAGCCTCTTTATCTCCGAATAACTATTGCAACCTACATCCTTCTGAATCTCTTATTGTCCACGTCTCTTCGTCTCCCTCTATTACATCAACCCCCCTCCCTTTCCATTCCCTCTAACACTAAATTGGCGATACGTTGATGTCACAGAATATGTTTTATCAATCAAGCTCATCTTCTAGTCAAGTTGTGCCAAACATTTCTTTTCTCCCCAGTTCTATTCAGTACCTCCTAATCACTTACGTGATCTACCTATCTAATTTTCATGTTCCTCTGTAGCACCACATTTCTCTGCTTCTCCAAACTGTCTATCGTCCATGTTTCTCTTCCATGCACGACTACACTTCACACAAATAATTTCAGAAAGGACTTCATGAAACTTAAATCAATAGTCGACGCTAACAAATTTCTCTTCTTCAGAGACTCTTTACTTGCCATTACCAGTCAAAATTTTATATCCCCTTGCGCTTCGGCCATCATCTGTTATTTTATCTCCCAAACAGCAAACCTCAACTACTGTTTTGAATGTCACATTTCCTAATTAATTCTTTCACCAATACCATATTAAATTCAACTACATTGCGTTGTATTTGTTTTTCTTTAGTTGATGTTCATCCTATACCCTTCTTCCAAAACACTGTTCATTCCGTTCAATTACTTTTCCAAGTCCTTTGCTGATTGTCACAGTATTACCATGTCGTCGACAAACCCAAAAGTTTTTATTTCTTCTCCCTGAGCTTTAATTCCTACTCTAAATTTTTCTTTGGTTCCTTTATTGCTCGCTCAATGAGACTGATTGTTGTGTTGTTGTGGTCTTCAGTCGAGAGACTGGTTTGATGCAGCTCTCCATGCTACTCTACCCTGTGCAAGCTTCTTCATCTCCCAGTACCTACTGCAGCCTACATCCTTCTGAATCTGCTTAGTGTATTCATCATTTGGTCTCCCTCTACGATTTTTAACCTCCACGCTGCCCTCCAATGCTAAATTTGTGATCCCTTGATGCCTGAGAACATGTCATACCAACAGGTTCCTTCTTCTTGTCAAGTTGTGCCACAAACTCCTCTTCTCCCCAATTCTATTCAATACCTCCTCATTAGCTATGTGATCTACCCATCTAATCTTCAGCATTCTTCTGTAGCACCACATTTCGAAAGCTTCTATTCTCTTCTTGTCTAAGCTATTTATCGTCCACGTTTCACTTCCATACATGGCTACACTCCAAACAAAAACTTTCAGAAATGACTTCCTGACATTTAAATCTATACTCGATGTTAACAAATTTCTCTTCTTCAGAAACGCTTTCCTTGCCATTGCCAGTCTACATTTTATATCCTCTCTACTTCGACCATCATCAGTTATTTTGCTCCCCAAATAGCAAAACACCTTTACTACTTTAAGTGTCTCATTTCCTAATCTAATTCCCTCAGCATCATCCGACTTAATTCGACTACATCCCATTATCCTCGTTTTGCTTCTGTTGATGTTCATCTCATACCCTCCTTTCAAGACACTGTCCATTCCGTTCAACTGCTCTTCCAAGTCCTTTGCTGTCGCTGACAGAATTACCATGTCATCGGCGAACCTCAAAGTTTTAATTTCTTCTCCATGGATTTTAATATATACGCCGAACTTTTCTTTTGTTTCCTTTATTGCTTGCTCAATATACAGATTGAATAACATCGCGGATAGGCTACAACCCTGTCTCACTCCCTTCCCAACCACTGCTTCCTTTTCATACCCTTCGACTCGTATGACTGCCATCTGGTTTCTGTACAAATTGTCAATAGCCTTTCGCTCCCTTTATTTTACCCCTGCCACCTTGAGAATTTGGAAGACAGTATTCCAATCAACATTGTCAAAAGCTTTCTCTAAGTGTACAAATGCTAGAAACGTAGGTTTGCCGTTCCTTAATCTTTCTTCTAAGATAAGTCGTAGGTCAGTACTGCCTCTCGTGTTCCAACATTTCTACGGAATCTAAACTGATCTTCCCCGAGGTCGGCTTCTACCAGTTTTTCCATTCGTCTGCAAAGAATTCGCGTTAGTATTTTGCAGCTGTGCCTTATTAAACTGATAGTTCGGTAATTTTCACACCTGCCAACACCTGCTTTCTTTGGGATTGGAATTATTATATTCTTCTTGAAGTCTGAGGGTATTTCGCCTGTCTCATACATCTTGCTCACCAGATGGTAGAGCTTTGTCAGGACTGACTCTCCCAAGGCAGTCAGTAGTTCTAAAGGAATGTTGTCTACTCCGGGGGCCTTGTTTCGACTCAGGTCTTTCAGTGCTCTGTAAAACTCTTCACGCAGTATCGTATCTCCCATTTCATCTTCATCTACATCCTCTTCCATTTCCATAATATTCTCCTCAAGTACATCGCCCTTGTAGAGACACTCTATATACTCCTTCCACCTTTTTGCTTTCCCTGCTTTGCTTAGAACTGAGTTTCCATCATAGCTCTTGATCTTCTTTCAAGTGGTTCTCCTTTCTCCAAAGGTCTCTTTAATTTTCCTGTGGGCAGTATCTATCTTACCCCTAGTGAGATAAGCCTCTACATCCTTACATTTGTCCTCTAGCCATCCCTGCTTAGCCAATTTGTACTTCCTGTCGATCTCATTTTTGAGACGTTTGGATTCCTTTTTGCCTGCTTCATTTACTGAATTTTTATATTTTCTCCTTTCATCAATCAGATTCAATATTTCTTCGGTTACCCAAGGGTTTCTACTAGCCCTCGTCATTTTACCTATTTGATCCTCTGCTGCCTTCACTTTTTCATCCCTCAAAGCTACCCATTCTTCTTCTACTGTATTTCTTTCCCCTACTTCTGTCAATTGTTCCCTTATGCTCTCCCTCCAACTCTGTACAACCACTGATTCTTTCAGTTCATCCAGGTCGCATCTCCTTAAATTCCCACATTTTGCAATTTCTTCACTTTTGGTCTACATTTCATAACCAATAGATTGTGGTCAGAGTCCATATCTGCCCCTGGAAGTGTCTTACCATTTAAAACTTGGTTCCTAAATCTCTGTCTTACCATTATATAATCTATCTGATACCTTTTAGTATCTCCAGGGGTCTTCCATGTATACAACCTTCTTTCATGATTCTTAAACCAAGTGTTAGCTATGATTAAGTTATGCTCTGCGCAAAATTCTACCAGGCGGCTTCCTCTTTCATTTCTTAGCCACAATCCATATTCACCTACTATGTTTCCTCCTCTCCCTTTTCCTACTCTTAAATTCCAGTCACCCAGGACTATTAAATTTTCGTCTCCTTTCATTACCTGAATAATTTCTTTTATCTCATCATACATTTCATCAATTTCTTCTTCATCTGCAGACCTAGTTGGCATATAAACTTGTACTACTGTAGTAGGCGTGAGCTTCGTGTCTATCTTGCCCACAATAATGCGTTCTCTATGTGATTGATTAGCGTCGAGGAAAGGCTACAACCTTGTCTCACTACCTTCTAAACCACTGCTTCCCTTTCATGTCTCTCACCTGTTATAACCACCGTCAGGTTTCAGTACAATCTGTAAATAGCCTTTCACTCCCTGTATTTTACCCCTGCTTCCTTGAAAATTTCAAAGAGAGTATGCCTGCCAACACTGCCAAAATCTTTCTCTGTGTCTAACAAATGCT
Source organism: Schistocerca piceifrons (assembly GCF_021461385.2). Lineage (NCBI taxonomy): Eukaryota > Metazoa > Arthropoda > Insecta > Orthoptera > Acrididae > Schistocerca > Schistocerca piceifrons. The sequence goes on along the minus strand of NC_060144.1, from coordinate 360,594,579 downwards.
ATAAAAGTAGGTTTGCGTTTCATTGACCTACCTACTAAAATAAGTTGTAGGGCCAGTATTGCCTCACGTATTCCTTCATTTCTACGGAATCGAAACTGATCCTTCCCGAGGTCAGTTTCTACCAGTTTTTCATTTCTTTTGTAAAATTCATTTTAGCGTTTTGAAACTATCATTTATTAAACTGATGGTTCGCTAATTTTTACATCTGTCAGACCCCGCTATCTTTGAATTGGAATTATTACATTCTTGTTGAAGTCTGAGGGTATTTCGGCTGTCTCGTATATCTTACTCACCAAATAGAATAGTTTTGTCACGGATGGCTCTCCCAAACCTGTCGATACTTCTGGCGGAATGTCGTCTACTCCCGGGTCCCTGTTTCGATCTAAATCTTTCAGTGCTTTGTCAAATTCTTTTCGCAGTATCATATCCCCCTTCTCATCTTCGTTTACTTCCTCTTCCATTTCTATCATGTTGCCCTCAAAGACATGTCCATGGTATACACCCTCTGTATACCCCTTACACCTTTCAGATTTTCCTTCTTTGCTTAAGAGTGGTTTTCCATCTGAGGTCGAGATATTCATAGAGACGGTTCTGTTTTCTAGAAAGGCCTCTTTAACTTTCCTGTATGTGGTATTTATCTTTTCCGTAGTGAAATACTTTTCTAAATCCTTAAATCTGTCATCTAGCCATTACTGCTTAGCCATTTTGCACTTTCTGTCAGTCTCAGTTTTATACGTTTGTATTCCCTTTCACCTGTTTCATTAACTACATTTTGATACTTTCTCCTCCTCAATTATATTCAGTATCTCTTTTGTTTTGTAAGGATTTTTACTAGGCTTTGACTTCTTACCTATTTCACCCTCTGCTTTCATTACTGCAACTCCTTTTCAATTAAATTCAGTATCTCCTGTGTTTGGAAAGGATTTTGCTGTATTCCTTTCCCTTTTTCTGTCAACTGTGTCCCTATGCTCCCTCTGATACTTTAACAACCTCTGGTCTTTCAACTTATCCAGGTACCATCTCCTTAATTTCCTATCTTTTTGCAGTTTCTTCAGTTTTAATCTACAGTTCATAAATCATAAATTGTGGCCAGAGCCCCTGGAAGCGTTTTACAATTTAAATTGTGGTTCCGAAAAATCTGTCTTACCATTCTATAATCAGTCTGTAACTTTCGGTTTCTCCAGCGCAGGAATGATACGCTGCCTTCAAATGTTTCGGCCTCAGGTAGCCTGTCTACTGTGGATCTATCTCGGTGATGATAATAACTGAATATGTGACGCCGAATCGCGTCTTGTGCGAATGGAACACTACTGCGTGGCTACCGTCGATGAGACGAGTGGTTGGTATTGTTCAGGAGGGCAGATGGCAATGTTGCTGAAGGTGGCTCATTGCACTCTGCGTCCGGTCGCCATTACACACTTTCTGTAGGAGCAGAAACGAAAGCGCCGATAATATGTAGGTCGTAGTCTTATGTTTGTATTTCATTGTAGTTGCTACTTGTAATGTGAAAACTCGAAAAATTGAAATGACCTATTTAGTATCTAATATGCTGAAATATCGTGAGGTTATTTTTTAAATTTCACAATAGAAAGGAAAACCATTTTCGCAAATTGTCAAACATTCGCAATTATTTTTCTTCCTTTGTTAAATATGAGCATTATTAATGAATTCTGCTACGAGCGGAAGAGTAATCTATCAGTATATTAACAATGATAATATGATGAGGACACTGACATTATGATGATACCGGAAGGTCGAGGGCATGCTTGCTCCTTACGTCTCTGAGCGCGTTATGGTTACGCTAATGAGGAAACGCTACTCACAGTGCTGTCACAATATGGTTTAGAATAGCCTTCTTCAACAGTATTCGAAATATCAATGCTCTCTCCGAGATGTATAATTAAATTTTCGATGCATTTTTCCACAACGCCTTCGTTCTAGCCTGCTTTTCTGTCGAGATTCGCTGCACTGTTCGGCTTTCGTCCGGGTCTCGCTTGACACTTGACTGACAGCTACCACAAGGAGATATTCAGCTTCAGAGATGGTGAAACTTTATTTACTGGAGCAAAGTAATTTTTTCTTAGCTCCCCTACCGCTGCAATGGCACTGAAGAGACAATGGATGTGGAGGAAGCCATATGATCTCATGCCCGTGCCTTCTAGCAATCTCGTCAGTTATGTTTGTTGGAAATTTCTGTCTCTTTTGTGTCACAATTTCTAGTAACCCAGCCTTCTTTTAAACTCCTTATTCCATCATTTGAGCCACTGAAGAATATTATCTTTTGTTGGCAAAGTTGGTGTCTTATCGAGAACAATGTAATGATTCGTAGCGTTATTCACAGTGATCACTGATGATTGTGTCAGAATTGTCATAAGCGATGCATCGGACCATGTTTGAAAAACTGCAAACGTTGATAAATGTATAAGGCTTTATACATAATGTTGGCAGACACAGCTATTGAAATTGACGACAAATTTAACTTGAGTCATATCGCAAGCAACTGTAAGTGATGATTTAATCAGACCGTTTCTCTGTGCTACAGCAGCATCTTCAGGTGGATCTACAAGAGAAGGAATCATCCTTGTTATCTACAAATTTAAAAAAAATTATTAAGGAAAGCCAAAAAAGTAAATGTAAATATGAACACTTACACTTGTGTCACGTAGATTAGCACACAGAGCCGCACCCAACGTTCGTAGTCACGGAACTCAACCCCATGAAGAAGGGAAATCGTCAACAAATAATAACCGGCAGGGCGGTGGGGTGAGTAGAGCAGTGAATGAGACACTATAACAAAAAAGAACCGTAGTTAATTGAATAAATATGCTTAAAAACTAATTCAGGAAGCATAAAATAAGGTACCATCAGTGGAGCGTCTGTATCAGAAACGTATCCCATAACCAGCCGCGTTACTACAAAGGTAAAACCCCGAGAAGGATAAAATTATGAAACATTAAAAACTGGGAAGCGAGGAGGTAATCGAGCTGTTGAGCCTACCTGTGCATCCATGTCCTAAATGAGTGCAGATGAATGACAATCTTATTGAAAGCCTTATAAGATTGTAAACTTTATTTAAGATACAAAAAACTAGTAAAAACTGAGAATAAACATTAGATAATAGGGGACCCCACTTATAAAGTTAAACCTATGAACCACATAGACAGATTAACGAACCGCTTAAAATAACGTGAGTGCCCAAGCTCAGCGTGTTCAGTCAGAGGCTGTGGTACCCTGTGTTATAATAATAATAATAATGAATTGAATGAACTGATCAACGAAGAACATCAAATACGACAAGCAATATAGAACAAACTGAGAGAATATATATATACATATATGTATATATATGTATATATATATACCAACAGACGACGTTTACGAACCCTGTGGGTGGTTGCCTCGGCGGGAAAGCTCTGGAGACTGTTCATAATTTGGTACTTGTGGCCTTTTTTATCTTTGCAGTAACGAGGCCGGTTAAAGGGTTACGTTCCTCAGACAGACGATCAACTGATGATACCTTATTGTATGCTCCTTGTATTACATTTTAACCACATATATAACATTAACTACTGTTTTTTTTTCGCCTTACTGCCTCATTCCCTGCACTATTCGCCCCAGTGTTTTGTCGATTATTATTTGTTGACAACTTCCCACTTCTTGGGGTTGGATTTAGTGATTACAAACGTTGTGTGGGTCTCTGTGTGCTGTCTATGTTGCACTACGATAAGCGCTTTTATTTAGATTTATTTTTATTGGCTTTCCCATATTTATTTTTTAAATGTACAAATCACAAGGATTCTTTCCTTTCCATGTAGAGCCACCTGAAGAAACTGTAGTACACCAATCGTGTTTAAATCATCACATAAAAGCTATTTGTTGTTTTATTCAAGTTCAGTTTATCATTAACAAGCTGTCTGGTACAAAACTGTCCTATGTGCATGCACGTAAAACAATAGGCATTGCCATGAACCCCCCACGCGTTCCACCATTCCAGTCCCTACGTAATGTATGGTTGGCATTAGGATTAATGCCAGTCTATCAGAACTATATTTTCGAAGCTCACATTCAAGTTCATACACAGGAATCTGCACCACCATGCAACAAACTTTGTCCATGCCATTAGTATTTTTGGTCAGTTAAATGGTTCAAATGGCTCGAAGCCCTAAGGGACTTAACATCTGAGGTCATCAGTTCCATAGACTTACAACTACTTAAACCTAACTAACCTAAGGACATCACCGACATCCATGCCCGAGGCAAGATTCGAACCTGCGACCGTAGCAGCAGCGCGGTTCCGGACTGAAGCGGACTGTCACCTGCTTGTTCCTCATCCGCTTCTTTCCTGGTGTGTACAACCTGGATGACCCACTTTCTCCACAATCTATATTATACTGATCTTCCCCTATCGTTACAACACTCATTCCTTATTTTCAGTGCTGTTGCAATCCTCTTAACAACCTGAGGGTCAGGAAAAAAAGGGTTCATCTTTTTTTCGTTTCTTTCTCAAATTAGTCCAAATACTTGAATCCGCGGGTCTCGGTGTGTGGCAAACTTTCCTTTCTCCGTTCACATCAGTTGTTGAGCTGGTCCTACTCTGGACATTGTTTAAAACGAAACAAAAGTAAATGAACACTAAACATAACATAAATGAAATAAACTACTGATTGAACTACTTAGACAAACGACGAAATACGGTATCGGTCGCACGTGAGACACTGATAACGTTTCACGCACGCGTGCAGTAAGTTTGCCGAGCAGCAACGTAGTTCATGGTACGTGCTCAGGTCCAATTCCCTTTTGGTTGGCTACCTGCGGTTGCTAGGTAACGGAACGGCGCTACTGAGCTGCCTGTACCAAATTTTCGTCTCCAGGACTATAAGCTGTGTATGGAACGTGCGTATTTCGTTACCGTCACTGTGTGTGTGTGTGTGTGTGTGTGTGTGTGTGTGTGTGTGTGTGATGTGGTAATCATGTCTGTTGAAATCCGAAATAAAAGTATGCAGAAGTACGAGAAACAGGGTTCGGTATCCAAACATTTCATAAAATAATAACCATACAAGGATTTGGAATTGAACTAACAATGTTTTGTGGCAGTTTGGCAACGGTTACTAGTTCGGCCGTGACTTTGAGCACTCTCAATGGAGGAAAGCAGGTCCAACGCGTGGAACTGTGAACTAGCAAGTAATTTTAGTGAGACTATATAGCTCTCTCGTGTACCACAGATGCTAACATCATTCAGACTGTATCTCTTTATATTGTACATTGTAAAGTCCCTGCCTGACATTATCAGCTAGTCTGATTTCATAATTTTTAAAACTGCTTTCACTAGTTTGCAAGAAAAATGTATCACAATATTCCAATTATCTAGTATTCTCAAGAAAATATAGGAAATATGTATGTTTGTGATCAAAGAGAAACATTGAAAAACGCAAACTGAAACTCTGTGCCAGTAGTTGATTTCCGTGTTGTATTGTTCACATTTCACAAACACAGCACGAAATTCGCATATCTGATGCAGTATTCTTGTTTTACAACTCTGAGGCTCTTTCTGTATTATTAGTAGTTGCGCGGGGTAGCCGTGCGGTCTAGGGCGCCTAGCCACGGATCGCGCGGCTTCCCCTGTCGGAGGTTCGAGTCCTCCCTCGGGCATGGGTGTGTGTGTTGCCCCTAGCATAAGTTAGATTGAGCTAGATTAAGTAGTGTGTAGGCCTAGGGACCGATGACCTCTGCAGTTTGGTCCCACGGGACCTTACCACAAATATCCTGTTTGTATTATTAGGTTTTAATTATTATTTATTTATTAACATGACAGAGTGACCCACCAACCTCGTAACTATAATGGGTCATTTGCTACTAAAAAATTGACGGTTTTCAGAATTTTATTACTTTTTTTAAATATAGTTGTTAATTTAAGAATAAAAAAACACAGAAAATATGCGACATACATAAAATACAATTGGAAAAAAAAATACTAATCTTAAGAAAAATACACGAATGGAAAGATTTAGACGACAAAAGGGGTCCCTTTACCTGGCCATTTCAAGCGAGATGGCTTGGGTAAACACTTTGAGCCTGTCTCACCTGACTTTGCATTTCCTGTTGTACTATAGCTACTACTATATGTATGTATGTTGTGATATTAGCTCTACGTGATTTGTGTATAAGATATGACAGTACTATTTGTTACTACAATAGGTTCCTCAACTTAACCGCGCTGTATGCGGAAGCTGACCCTCGGTAGGTGGCCTTGAGCCTCGTCTCCCCTTGACAGTACTATCAGCGTCTTTGCCTTACCTGGTAGAAGTTTAAATGGTTCCTACCACGTATTCTTTTGATGAAATTGTTACAATAATCCTGTCTGGTGTCGTATAATTTGTTTTCATATTTTTGCTTTGCATCTTGGTGTAGTTCCAATCTTACTACCCTCTCTTATGCTGTTTTTGCTTGCTGGTAATGTATCCTTTTGTTTCTAGCGTCTTCCTTTTGATCTTTTAACTCAGTTGTCCAGGGAAGTTTCAGTTATCGGTCATTGGGATAAGTGATAGTTGTTCGTTTTGAAGCAGGTCCGTCAGAATACGAGCTTTATAGGCTATGCTACCATTGACTATATGGAGGGAAAATTCTTCCACCACGTCCCTTAATTTTTGCCAGTCAGCTTTAATTAGAAGCAGTCGTAGTTTTTGTAATGTGACGTTTGTTTGTTCGTGTTTGTGTGGATAAGTATGGCCTTGTGGTCACTGTGTGTGCCACTTTCTAGTATTTCCTATTTGTTGACATATATTATGGACTTCGCTTTTGCTAGTGGGATGTCAATATTGCTGGATGCTACTGCATTGTTGCAGTATGTAGGTGTTTGTCAAGCTTTGTTAAGAAAAAAAAGATGTTCAAATGTGTTTGAAATCTTACGGGACTTAACTGCTAAGGTCATCAGTTCCTAAGCTTACACACTTCTTTAACCTAAATTGTCCTAAGGACAAACACGCACACCCATGCCCGAGGGAGGACTAGAACTTCCGCCGGGACCAGCCGCACAGTCCATGACTGCAGCGCCCATAGACAGCTCGGCTAATCCCGCGCGGCTTTGTTTGGAACAGAGAGGCTGCATTGATGTATTGTGCCAACTACGGTTTGTGTCCTGTTGTCTGTTCTGTCTGCATGCCACAGAGTTGACCGTGCATTGATATCACAAAGTATGAGTTATCTTTTGTTCCTCGAAACCTTTGCTATATCTCTTATCTGGCCGCCGAAACACTCTGTCTCATACGAATACTGTGTTTAAATGGATGAGATGATTCAAGATCCTCGTCCATGCGTAGTTTCAGCTATAGTTAGCACAAGGTTGTGTTATTTTTGTGACTTTGTAATTTATGTTCTCTATTACAATTGTTGCCTTGGCATTCTGAGTCCCGGTAACTGTTGTGAGGTGTATGGGAGGGTCTGGAAGTCTCACTCCACCTAAATATGGCTCGTGGAGACAGATTATATCTGCCTGTATTTCGTTCAGAAGTATACCCAGTTCCATTCCAGCCAAAGTGCTCCTATTGCAGTTCACCTGTAAGATCTTCACAGCAGGGGGTGTCTAGTAAAGGCAGGGCACTGGGGTGTCTCCTTAGGAACGTAATAAATGCAACCACGCACACTGACGAAGTACTTATAAACTTTGTCTATGTTTAAACCTTCACCTCTTTGTGTGCATGCTCGTCCCAAGAGTCTGCAGAGCTCACGATGGACGGTTGGCAGGTTCTGTCTCCTAAGTATCATTCTGTCGGTCTGCTCTTCTATAAGGAAAATGGTTTTTAGCCCTCTGGGTGATTGAGGCGTATCACCAGACGCAGAGCAATCTGGAAAATTTCTCTATTTTCTGACCTACTTGTGTGTAAGTTACTCTCAAGACTATCATAATCATTTACGTTATTACTGTGTTGTTTGGGGTTTCTGTGTGTGTCCTGTGGAAACATCCCGACGTTTTTCTTCCCCTATTGTTTGTGTAAACTTGGAATTGTGTGTGGATAAAGTATTTTTAACTGTATTATTAGGTAGACTGTTTATATATAGCACTGAACATTCAGTATGTTTTTGCAAAGCTGGAATACTGTTTGTCCATCTCTAGGTTATTTGCCAACTCAGTGTTTTCTTTGTTACTATCTCCCTCTGTGTGTGCTGTATATGCTGCCGCAATATGTGAAACGTAGGGGCTTTATGCATTGTCTGTATTTGCCAGAGTCATATTCATTTAACCCTTTGTTGCCTGACGGTACTTAAAAGTACCGGTAAGTTTTGACTCTCATTATTTTCTCGTGGTGCAGTTTCGTGATCTGAGAGCCTGTCGGTACGTAACAGTAACTCTGCTCTACTGTTTCATAGTTGTTGTTGTGCAATACATAAACCTCTCTGGCGGTCAGAGCTTGAAATTGTTTTTCGCGCGCTGCTGTGAAAACAGAAGATTGTATGTGCTTGTTTCCATGGTGTTACCTGAATTTGTGCGCAATTTATGGAAACTTCCGTTGAGTTTTCCATTGTACGTACTTATCTTCTTTGTTTTTTTATAACAGTTTAAAGCATTACGTTACAAGTAAATGAGATAAAGTGGAAAATATAAGGCGGACTTATTAGTACCGTCAGGTTGTGCGAACACTTTATTGTAGCAACAATGCGTTACCTCTCACTAGTTGTTCTGTCCACTTTTTCTCACACAGAAATCCGTAAATACATTTGCCTGTGGAACAATTAGAAAAAACAGGACAGGTTTGCCAGGGAATTTACCTAAAGAAAAATGACTAAATCAAATCACAGAGTGTCATCTTTAGAACTAACAGTATTTCAATGGAAGGAAAATAAAGTAGTGTATTTTGCGTCAAACTTCCATAGCAGCGAACAGAGCGTAGTGACAAGAAAACGGAAAGATGGAACTAGTATGACTATACCATGTCCAGTTATTGTATGTGATTACAATAAATACATGGGTGGTGTGGATCATGCAGACAGATTACGTTCAACTTATGGTCTTGACAAGCGATCAAAGAAATGGTGGCACCGTCTCTTCTGGGGAGCAATAGAAATTGCTTTTGTCAATGCTTACGTCATTTTCAGTGATCTACATGGGGCACTGCCACTGCTGGAATTCAGGCGTGCTGTGGCACTAGGGCTAATGAATGAACAGCAAGTGCCAAATCTCAAAAAGAGAAACTCTGGTAAAGATTAAATAACTCTCCCAAAGAGAAGGAAGGATAACTTTTCTGTTCCGAAGGATGTACGTCTTGGCAACCGAGGAAACCATTTTGTAGTGTTCAGTTGTAAAAGAGGACGATGCGAAATGTGTGCAAAAAATAAAATTCTGTCGAGACCACATTCACAATGTAGTACATGTAAAGTGTATTTGTACTGCAATGAGAAAAAGAACTGTTTCCTACAATTTCATGAGGTATCACTAAATATGTGATATGTATATACTGTCAAAAATGTACAGCCAAGTTACTATGTATTGTGAAGTTGCTCTAGAATAAATTTATGCGAAATTTTAAAAAACATTCAGAAATGTCATATATCTGTTAATTTTCTAATGTAAAAATATTTACTATTTATGTGGAATAAAGTACAAGTTATAAAAATTGGAGCATTTTTCTGCGCATGTTGTGATTCTGTCCATGGAATCTGACGGTACTTCTGAGTACCAGGAGAGAAAAAAGTTGCAAAAAATAAAATAAAATTTTACAAAAAATCCTACCGACATTTGAGGCCACAAAAGCATAAATTCTGCAAAGAAAATCTTAAAAAATAAAAATTTTCTTATGTCAGGAAACAAAGGGTTAATGATGTGTTTTGACCTAGTGAACAAGTAACAGGTATTTTATCTTTTGGTGGTTCATGGACTGATTTGCCAATATGGCTATCTGTTCCTTGTTTTTCGGTGTTGTGAGATGAACGTGTGTTAGTATCACTGAGGCGCCCAAGAGAATCATTTTCTGTTTGTCTCCTGCTTGTTTTTTTACACTCCGCATTACATGGGTAGAAAACGTCCTCTTCAATCTCTTCCGCTCTTAGGAGACGTCCGATCTGGTAGATTGCGAACTGGAATATTTTGTGTTTTATCTGCCTTCTTCCCTGCACAAACATGTCGCCTACGTAATCAGTGATGTTAAAATATGTTTGCTGTTTTATGTCATTCGTTTGCAGCGATGTAAAATTGTTCATTTCTAGATCTGTTAATCGTGCTATACACACATTGTGTTGCTGAGCGACTGCACGCGGCCAATATCTCCTTTTAGTAGACCAAGACTTTTGTTTGCCCTTGCATGTATGGTTCCTTTCCATACCTATAACTGTATTTAAGAAGGTATTTTGTGTCTGACAGTTGTAATTGTACTCGACGTTAGTGAACGTTTTCGGTAATGTCATATGCAGTGCGCTCTATTTGCCTCTCGTACAACTACCAGTAGGTAAGGCAGTCGGGTCCCCCTGCATTCTCACATTTCCTGTTTCTGTATTGGCATGGTATACATACAACTGTGGCTTCCTCTCGGCACTCTGACTTCCTGTGGCCTGGATTCACACGTTTTCCACAGGATCTTTATCGCAACGTTTTGGCGGGTGACCTAGGCCCCAGCAGTTGAAGCATTCCCGAACGTACACGAAATCTTTGATGTATAAGGACTCGAACTCAATATAAGTTCTTTCCCTTTGCAGCAGCAGAAAATGAACCCTCGGAGTGATTTCCAGAACGTTATTAACTGTTAGTTTACCTTTTGGGCCTGTTTTTAACTTTATTTTGACTTCCTTGTAGAACTTCTCTTTAGAGATGTGTTCGCTTATGTTCATCTCAAATACACACATCAAAAAACGTTTTCCATCACCTCGGATCTGAGAGTTCCGGAACCTGTACAGAAAACTGAAATAGAGATCAACATAAACATCATTTCCGCCATTATGTTGCTTATAAAAACCACACACTGCACGTTGTACCATCATACAGCGAGACCTTCAGAGGTGGTGGTCCAGATTGCTGTACACAACGGTACCTTTAATACCCAGTAGCACGTACTCTTGCATTGATGCCTGTATTCGTCGTGGCATGCTATCCACAAGTTCATCAAGGCACTGATGGTCCAGATTGTCCCACTGTTAAACGGCGATTCGGCGTAGATCCCTCAGAATGGTTGGTGGGTCACGTCGTCCATAAACAGTCCTTTTCAATCTATCCCAGGCATGTTCGATAAGATGCATGTCTGGAGAACATGCTGGCAACTCTAGTCGAGCGATGTCGTTATCCTGAAGGAAGTGATTCACAACATGTGCACGACGCGGGCGCTAATTGTCGTCCATGGAGACGAATTACTCGCCAATATGCTGCCGAAATGGTTGCACTATCGGCCAGAGAATGGCATTCACGTATCGTACAGACGCTACGGCGTCTTCCGTAATCACCAGCGGCGTACTTCGGCCCCAAATAATGCCACCCCAAAACATCAGGGAACGTCCACCTTGCTGCACTCGCTGGAGAGTGTGTTTAAGGCGTTCAGCCTGATCCAGATGCCTCCAAACACGTCACTCATCGGTCAAGAGAACGTGATGCCAATCCTGAGCGGTCCATTCGGCATGTTCTTGGGTCCATCTGTACCGCGGTGCATATGTCGTGGTTGCAAAGATGGACCTCGCCATGGACGTCGGGAGTGAAGTTGCGCATCATGCAGCCTACTGCGCACGGTTTGAGTCGTAACACGACGTCCTGTGGCTGCACGAAAAGCATTATTCATCATGGTGGCGTTGCTGTGAGGGTTCCTCCGAGCTATACTCCACTGGCAGCGGTCATCCACTGCAGTAGTAGCTCTTGGGCGGCCTGAGTGAGGCATGTAATCGACACTTCCGGTCTCTCTGTATCACCTCCATGTCCGTAAAACATCGCTTTGGTTCATTCCGAGATGCCGGAACACTTCCATTGTTGAGAGACCTTCCTCGCACAAAGTGACAATGCGGTCGCGTTCGAACTGCGATATTGACAGTCTAGGCATGGCTGAACTACAGACAAGGAAAGCCCTGTACCTCCTTTCTGGTGGAAGGACTAGAACTGATGGGCTGTCGGACCCCCTCCGTCTAATAGGTCCTAATCATGCATGGTTTTTTGCATCATTGGGAGGATTTAGTGACATCTCTGAACGAAGTGACTGTGTCTGTGACACAATATCCATAGTCAGCGTCTATCTTCACGAGTTCTGGGAACTGGGTGATACAAAAGTTTTTTTGATGTGTGTAGTTCCTCCAGGAAATCGTGATCAATTAGAGTAGTTGCTATCTGATACAAGTCATGGAGTGGTCGGATCTTCCTCGGCTCTTCACGTCTAATATCTTTTAGTTGGGCAACATTTTCTATGATTTTCTGATACAACCGCAGGAGTGGTCGGATTTTCCTCGGTTCTTCTCATCTAGTACCTTTTAGTTGGGCTGCCTTTTCGATGATTTTTGTGGTGTCACCGCCAGACACCACACTTGCTAGGTGGTAGCCTTTCAATCGGCCGCGGTCCGGTAGTATACGTCGGACCCGCGTGTCGCCACTGTCAGGATTGCAGACCGAGCGCCGCCACACGGCAGGACTAGAGAGACTTCCTAGCATTCGTCCCAGTTGTACAGCTGACTTTGCTAGCGATGGTTCACTGACAAATTACGCTCTCATTTGCCGAGACGACAGTTAGCATAGCCTTCAGCTACGTCATTTGCTACGACCTAGCAAGGCGCCATTATCATTTGCTGTTTATCTTGTGATGCATGTACCATCAGACCGATGTTCACCAATTATGGATTAAAGTTAAGTATTCAAGAAGCTACGTACTTTACTTGCTACTCTCAATTACTTTACCTGTTCCAGACCTCACGCCAGCCTGCGTGAGCTTAAATGCATGCCTTTCGGCTTCACCTCCTAGTGGCTTGGCTGTCTTGCCAAGTCACAACAAATGACGACGAGGATTTTGCGTATTGATACAGCCTAATTTACTTGTGTCATGGCTTCGCCACAATCTCCAAATGTACTGTCCGAATTTTATCGCTTACAGAATCAGCCGACGGAGGCCTTGCTGGATGCCCTTGGACAGCTCGTCCAGGGTCAACGTGCAATGCAACATGACGCGGCGGCCGCCGCTCCACCGCTCCCACAGCCATAACACGCAGTTGCACTGCCTTTTCGTCCTTTTGATGCGGCACTGGAAAGCTGGACGGAGTGGCCACGCCAATTTGCATTCCATCTCGCCGCCTACAGAATTCAAGGTAACGAGCGGCAGCCTTTCTTATTATCTTGCGTCGGCGTGTCCACGTACCGTGTGATAGTGAAATTATTTCCCTGACGCGACGTAGCAACTCTGTCCTACGACGAAATTTTGTCTGCATTAGATGCATATTTCAAAGAATGAGTAAATGTAGTTGCCAAACGGTATACGTTCTTTCATACAAAACGTGCGGCCGGTCAAACTAATCGGGAGTGGGTTGCAACTTTTCAAGGCCTTACTAGGGATTGTGCTTTTGAGTGTGAATGTGCACTCCTTTATTCAGATACTATGGTACATGATGCTATTGCACAGAACGTTTCTGATGTTCGTATACGGGAACAGATTTTGAAACTAGTCAATCCCTCCCTTCAACAAGTGATGGACATACTGGATCGGAAGGACACATTTGACTTTGCTCAGGAATCATTTGAAACTTCACCTGCCGTGTGTCACATTAACCGGCCCGCTGGGCGAGCTGCACGGAACAGTAAACAGCCCTCGCGCCCGTCCGCGCAGCTGCCACCAGGCTCTCCGCCATGTGTGCCACGCAAGCAAGCAAATGCAGTGCTAAAATCATGCCCACGGTATGCTACTAGACATTAGCGTGAGAATTGCCTGTCACGCCAAGCCATTTGCTTTTTCTGTAATAAAAAAGGACATGTTCAAAGTGTCTGCCAGAAAAAGCTCAGATCGGACACTTTCAACCATTCCCGGCCCTTTGCTTCGCGCCGGAATCGGAATCGAACCAAAAATACTCAAGCTCGTGAACCTTCGCCCATGGAAATTCATGTAGTTCAGTCCACTCCGCCCAGTGCCACTCGCTCTAACAGTGTTCGTCCCACAAATAGTGTGCGTCGACGTCGCCTGAAATCACGTCAAGTTGCATGTGATTATGTACCAGTGTCAGTTCATGTTGCACGAGACAGTTGCTCTTGTCGTCAACAGGACAATAAACTTTTTATATACTTGGACATTCATGGCGAAGTGATACCGTTCCAGCTCGATACCGGAGCTGCAGTTTCACTGATCAATAAAGACACATACAAATAGCTGGGCACACCTCCGTTGCATGCCGCAAATGTTAAGCTAACTACATATCCAGGTCACGGGCTCCCTGTGTTAGGACAGTGCAGCCTTCTTGCAACATACAAGGGACAAACAAAACTTGTGTCATTGTACATCCTTCGTTCTTCTTCTGCAGTGAACTTGTTTGGTTTAGATTTATTTCAGTTGTTTAACTTGTCTATAGTCAATCAGGTCCTATCAGTGAACCAGACTGTGCCTTCAGACAGTGTTTCTCGTCTATGTGCAGAATTTGCAGACGTTTTTGCACCAGGCCTTGGTTGCGCTAAGAACTATAAAGCACATTTGGAACTGAAAGTCAATGCGCAACCGAAATTTTTCAGAGCGCGCAATGTTCCCCATGTATTGCGTAATGAGGTCGCAAGAACAATAAACGATTTGGAGTCACTAGGTGTACTTGAACGTGTGCAGGCTTCTCTCTGGGCATCACCCTTAGTAATTTTGCTAAAACCTTCCAGAAAATTGAGTCTTTGTGTGGACTTCAAGGCAACAGTGAATCCTCAACTTGTGACTGCAACTTTTCCTTTACCCCGCCCGGAAGATCTTTTTGACAAACTGTGCCCAGGTCAATATTTTTCGAAGTTGGACCTAGCAGATGCATACTTGCAAATACTGGTGGACGACAAATCCCAGCGTGTTTTGGTGGTTAACACGCATCTTGCTTTGTACCGATTCAAACGATTGCCATTCGGGTGTGCATCCGCCCCTGCATTATTTCAGCAATATTTACAAACTGTTTGTGCGTCGGTCCCTACTGCAGCAAACTATCTGGACGATATTGTGATCTCCGGAAAGACGGAAGAAGAACATTTAGACAATCTCCGAACATTATTTCAGGTCTTGCGACAAAATGATCTTCGCTTGCGGAAGGACAATTGTGAGGTTTTTGCTCGTGACTTACCCTATCTGGGACACGTACTCAATGCCCGAGGCATACATCCCAGTCCAGAGCACCTCCGTGCCATACAGGACTTGCCTTCGCCGCAGAATTTGAAGCAGCTACAGAGTGTGCTGGGAAAAGTAAATTATCACCATAAATATCTGCGCCACGCCTCTTCCATTTCAGCTCCACTTCACCGCTTACGCCGTAAAGGTGTTCCGTTCGTCTGGACGACGGAAAGCGTACGCGCCTTTCGCCAGTTGAAATTGGCGTTGCTTTCCAATACTTGCCTTACGCTATTCGATCCCCAGAAGCCCCTTTTGTTGATGGTGGATGCATCGGATTTCGGGATCGGTGCTGTGCTTCCGCACAAAGATGACTCGCACGATCGCCCTATTGCCTTTGCGTCCAAATTGCTCTCGTCTGCACACAGAAATTATTCACAGATCGAGAAAGAAGCTTTGGCTCTCGTATTCGGTGTTACGAAGTTTCATGATTTCTTGTATGGTCGTCACATTACCATCATCACAGACCACAAACCTTTGACATCGCTTTTTCATCCGAACAAGCCTGTACCTCCACGTACACCGCAGAAATTCATTCGTTAGTCTATTTTCCTCTCGCAGTACCGCTACAATATCTTGTATCGGTCCACTGCTAATCACGGAAACGCCGATGCGTTGTCCCGTTTGCCTGTTGGTGAGGATAGAGCATTCGATTCCTCCGAACTTGCTTGCATGTTCATTGATTCGGAAACCGATGACGTGGTCGAATCGTTTCCGATTGATTTTCGTCGTGTAGCTACAGCCACAGCTGCCGACCCTGTCCTTGCTACCGTTCTGCGTTTCGTTGCTACTCAATGGCCCCTGTCAATGTCACGGATGGGGGATCCGTTGGTTCCCCGATTTTTTGTTCACAAGGAGAGACTTTTTGTACGACGTGTTGTTTTGCTGTTGCGTTCTGATAATGATCAGTCCAGGGTCGTGGTCCCACGTTCCTTAGTCCTCTGTCTTACGGCTTCTCCACCAAGGACATTGGGGTATAGTGCGAACAAAACAACTTGCTCGTCAGCACTGTAATTGGTTCGGAATCGATGCTGCGATTACGAATATGTGCTCTTCTTGCATGGCGTGTGCCGACCAACAATCCGCACCACTGCGGATATTCTTTGCATGGCCGAAAGCCACTTCCCCTTGGCAACGCTTCCACATAGATTTTGCTGGTCCATTCTGGAATGCTCGATGGTTGGTTGTTGTCGATTCATTCAGTAATTTTCCTTTTGTTGTCCGGATGTCTTCCACGACGTCATCTGCCACCATCCAAGCGTTATCTGCTATCTTTTGCATTGAAGGTCTTCCACAGACTATTGTTTCCGACAATGGCCCGCAATTCATGTCCGCAGAATTTCAGGCATTCTGCAAGGCCAATGGTATTCAACATCTGACGTCCGCGCCGTTTTCGCCACAGTCAAACGGTGCCGTTGAACGATTGGTCAAGCCTTTCAAGTCACAGACGTTGAAGTTGAAAGAGTCTCATTCTCGGGAGGACACGTTATTGCTCTTTTTGTCCTCGTATCGCTCTCAGCCCCGAGATGGTCGCTCGCCGGCTGAGTTGCTTCACGGTCGCCCTCATCGACCCTTTATGTCTTTGCTACATCCGCCGCATCAGGTTCCTGTGCAGCGGCAGACACCTGCTTTTGCCACAGGCGACGTTGTATACTATCGCAACTATCGAGGTTCACGGCGTTGGCTCGCAGGGCGCATTCTTCGCTGCCTCGGCCGCGCTATGTATCTGCTTTTGGGGGCCTCTGGTGAGGTGCGTCGGCATCTCAATCAGCTGCGCCTCTGTCGTCGCGCGGGATCTGCCGCTCCCCGTCTGCTTTCAGCGACGGTGCCGTCCGGTCAGCGCCCTGGGGACCCATCTACTGGCTCGCCTCAGCCCCAGGTGTTACAGACGCTGCCTTCCATTTTGCCCCATGGCGACGCGCCGCCGCCGCTGCCTGTTCTCCCGCCGGCGACGCCCGCAGTGGACGCGTCGCTGCAACCGCCGGGCGCCTCCCTGGGTCACGCGCCACCGATCGCTTCCCGTGACCAGTTGTCCTCCCCCATGGAACTCTTGCCCGCTCCGGACCATATGTCGTCTTCGCCCGTCGGGTGCCCCAACTCGATGGAGGTCGACCCTTCGGCCCCTCCTGTCTTTCTGCGGGCGCACACACCGCATGTTGGCGTGCACCCTGGACTAGGTTTTCAGGCGTTTCCTAGCTCCCCTCGGACCGAAAGGCAGGGTGCGGGTGGCACAGCCTCGCCTGTTTTTAGGCTCCCCACCTCGTCACATACGTCAACATGGGTCCTCCTCACGGCGGGCGGAAGCCTTATGCCACCACCGTCCGCCGATTTGCGGGGGAGGAATGTGGTGTCACCGCCAGACACCACACTTGCTAGGTGGTAGCCTTTAAATCGGCCGCGGTCCGGTAGTATACGTCGGACTCGCATGTCGCCACTGTCAGGATTGCAGACCGAGCGCCGCCACACGGCAGGTCTAGAGAGACTTCCTAGCACTCGCCCCAGTTGTACAGCCAACTTTGCTAGCTATGGTTCACTGACAAATTACGCTCTTATTTGCCGAGACGATTGTTAGCATAGCCTTCAGCTACGTCATTTGCTACGACCTAGCAAGGCGCCATTATCGTTTGCTGTTTATCTTGTGATGCATGTACCGTCAGACCGATGTTCACCAATTATGGATTAAAGTTAAGTATTCAAGAAGCTACGTACTTTACTTGCTAGTCTCAATTACTTTACGTGTTCCAGACCTCACACCAGCCTGCGTGAGCTTAAACGCGTGCCTTTCGGCTTCACCTCCTAGTGGCTTGGCTGTCTTGCCAAGTCGCAACAATTTTTCTTTCAGTTGTTTATGTTTCCGTTTCTGAGACGACTGTGTTTGCTGTGGAGCTGATTGCTATTATTTTTACTTTGTTTTGACTGTGATTGTTTTAGTGGTTGTTTCACGTATGGCCTCGGCGCCTTGACTGTTTTCCGATCTGAAAAAGAGAACGCTCGACTGTTTTGATTTGTCTTGCTGTATGCGTTCTTCCAATTTGCCCTTCGGGTTTGAAGCTGGGCATGCAGCCGCAACGGTCGCAAAAGACAGTGCAGTTGACTTGTTTTCTGTTCCTAATCTTTGATTTTGTATTTTGAGATGTGTTGTTTGTGATTACAGACGATGAATTCGTTCCAGCGCATCTGGTACATTGGAGTTAGCTAATTCTTAGCGTAAACGCTCATTTTATTTTCTTACCTCCTCATTCTGCCCTTTCGATTTTGCTTCAGTGATGACGACTGCCCCAATTTTGTTTCTCTCTACTGCTGGTGTAGCTGTTAAGGTCCTTTCATGTCTCAGTTCGTTTTGAAATTCCATAAGAATATTGTCTGTTACGTCGATCGTTTCCGTAGTCGACGCATCTGAAGGTGTTGCCGACGATGCCATTTTAGCAGAGGTACATCGTTTTATAGCACCTGTTTCTCTGCCACTCGGAGTGCTTTTATTCTGTTTTCTTTCTAAGTAACCGTGATTACTATATTTGGTGATCCGCTGTCGCTAGAAGAACTAGCGGTGGCTGCCGCTACCAGAGACCTAGTAGCTTTCTTCAGTATTCACGCTTTCACGTGGATATGGAGAATGCGCAATCAGAGAGGCACAAAACGCGCATCCCAAGTTCTTCACAGCCTAAAATGTTGGGAACGAAAGCCATTTCTATTTTCACAAAATATAGTAAATTTCTAGTCTATTTAGCTGTAGCGTAGTAAAAGAAAATATGGGGCACAAAGAAGTCACACGCCGGTTTAACAACGTTCGCGGCCCTGTTGCCACATTGCTTGTTGCTAGTCACAAACAGACTCCGTTTATGCTGACGTGTCTGCCGTTTCTGTGGTCGCCGACCTCACACGCAGCCTTCGCAGCTGAAACCGAGGTCCCCGATGGCAGGCGGGTGTCAACTGGTGCCTGTGTTGCGGCTGCTGTTATGGTTCAATTCTTATATCTTGGCGGTTCGCGCATGCCCGCCCAGACACGGGAGATTGCTGCGTTGCCAGTTGTACGCGCCAAGAGAAGCAGCGCCATAGTATAGTTCGCAAACTTACGTTTGGGGGGAGTACGCAGTTTATGAAGTAAAGCCACCACGGCCGCAGTAACCCTTTCGCTGCTACAGAGACGTGCTTCCCGCATTCCGCGATGAGCGCGATTTTGTCATCAATGCACTGCTCGCCTGTGCAGACACACAGTGTTTCGACTGCTTTGACACACTTTATCATTCGATTTCACAAAAACTATTTGGCCCAAAAATTTGATTTTTACAGATCTTCTTGACTGATACCTTCCCCCCATAAATGACTTAATTTTGTTGCGATGTTCAACGCAGTTATTGTGCAGCATTAGATGTAGTAAACGATTGCACGAAATTCTGAAGAGTTTGCAAAGGAAAAAGTCCATAGGGTATACTTTCTGTACGGTCGATTTTAGTTGCCACTAGAAATTTCAAAAAATTACATTCAAACGAATAAAATTCGTGAAGTAAGACACTTCGATATTGTTTTTAAATAAAGAAACTATTAAGCATTGAACAAGGTTTGAACTCACAACCTTTTGCTTTGCAACCAAACGCTTTAACCATTACGCTAACACACCTCTTCATTCAATATATCTCCTGGAGGACTTTAAAATGTCACGCAAAATACTGACATACACTGTTGGTATGATTATCAATTACTTACGTTTCGTCGAAGTACAATAGGAAATAAACAATTACCGCTGTTCTTTATTTCGAAAAAGCGTTTAGTGAGAATGATACAAACACCTTTCCTTGCTATCGCCTGAATTAGGAGGCTTATTGCTTGTTTGGTTTAATTAATTAATAGAATATGAAGCAATTGGTATAAAGAATGCTTTTTCCAAACTTTCTATAAAAGAAAGTCTGCTATTAAGACATTGCTTGTGTTCAATTACTTTATTTATGACTGAACGTTTCTAAAACTGAAGACACTCGTCCGTGCTCTGCACTGCAGTCGAGCTGTGGCAACGTCGTTCTCTGTTCTTTAGTTGACTGTGTTTTGTGACGTCAGATGCGCAGAACGAACCTAAACTTGGCCGCCGTCATAAATGACGCGCACTTTAATGTAAGGCGAGCTGACGTTCCGTAAAGCGACGAAGAAACCGACACCGTGCGCTGCGACCCGGAGTTAATCTTACACACAGGCGAAATCACTAAAAGTATTTGCACATCTTTTATGATCACAGTATGAATCGCACGGACAGCACTCACTTACAGCGGCACTCGCCAACCAAGAACGAAAGTTAGCAGATTACCCTTGCCACCGTAAATAAGTGTTAAGACCTGAGCGGAAGTTAACGCACTACCGACACGGCGGCATTCTTGTACAAAAACATTCTTGAAACACGATGACCACCCACACGAACAACCCCATGAAAATGATCCTTTTCATATTTTACATTGTCTGGGACGGCCGGACGACAGCGATAATTGCACACAAAAATATCATGGTTATTACCAGCGATGTCACAGTTTAACACAAAATCGATTACACTTTGCAACTATACATAGCCTTACAGTTTATCAGCATTTAGTTAATACATTTAGTTAGTAGATGTTAAAAATTCTTAACCTTGGTTAGTACATTGTGCTGAAGGTTTCAGGTGCCAATGCATAGTACACCTGTACGATGCTGTTAGGTTGTAACAGTCTCTAAGGTTGCGGTCACTTTTTATCTACCTTTCAAAACAAACACATTCCCGTGGTTGTGATAAATGGAATTTGTAACATGTTTTACTAATTTTTAAGTGTGCGAGTAGTGTAGCGGAAATGTGGCAGCGCTATTTGATGTAACAATTGGCATTCGATAGTACCCGTTGTTTATAAGTGATACTTACTGTGACCTATATCTGATCGACACCGCCCACCAAAACACCATCGTGTATGAATATGCTGGCCTCTTCAGAAATGTATTCGGACATCCTTAGCTAAAAGGAAAATTACCACTAAATGTGAATAGAATCGGACCCTCCAGTATAAAAGGAAGGTGGGGATGGAGGTTTGCGTTGTCAGCAGGAAAGCAGTAACAGTAGAATGATTCAGCAGTCAAGAGGGTCCAGCGATTCTGTAAGGGATCCGTGACCCCACGAACATAGATGCTAGTATCCTACGCCCAGGTCGATAGCAGACAGGAATCGATTGTCGAGCGTTGCAGGAGGCAGTGAGACTAGTGTTGAGTGCGAAGTAGTACTGGAGAGTGTCTAGCGAGAGGTAGTGTGGGAGAGACGGGCAAGAATGGTGGTCGAGTGAGTTGTAAACGGTAAAATTCACCGGAGTATGACGAGTGAACACGTCCCCCTGATCGTCATGGGGTTGACCCTCACTAATACCGATTCGCGAGTGATATGAAACAGAAAGTGACAAGTGCCGAATTACGTGTTTCGCGTCAACCGCGTCGGCCAGCAACAACCATGGATTGCAGTGAGGATTGTTGTGAATGTTAACCATCAGCATTGCGTGTGACGAAGTACTGAAAATCAGCAATCAATAAAAAGAAATAACCACAATTAGACGTGTAAGGCGAAGGTAGCAACTGCCTCAGAATTTGTGTGTTAGTAGGAAATATATATCAGTTTTGTACATCGCAACCTTTGTGGTCCTCAATAATAGACAAACTTTCAATCATTAGCTATTCCGTCTCACAACAGCCGCACTAGGTTGAAATACCCCCGAAACCACAGCAGAGAACCCGATAGCAATTCATCCATTAAGCACACGGTCATATAATCATAATAATTAACTGTTTGGCGGCTTCGAAAAATTACACAAAATCCAATAAAGGAATTTAATGGGGGGGGGGGGGGTGTTTCAATTCGAACGTGGACTAGTTATTGGGGCCTTTCAGCCCTTGTAAAGCTGTCTAAACCGACTGTTGGTGATGTGATTCTGACGTGCGAATACGGTGGAACAACCAGAGAAACTAAATGAAGCTAAAGCAAGACCAGTCAGACATCATCTACCGACGGGCTGGGACAGTAGATCACTGCACATGGCGGCTCTAAAATTTACCTAAAATCAGTGGAAGGAATAACTTGTGCGTTTCAAAGTGCTACCACAATGATAGTGCATAGGGCGTACAGAGGTACGATGGTTGAACAGCTCATTGTAAGTCACACATTTCTGTTGTCAATTCTAAGTCACTTTTGAGGTGGCGTAAAGAGGGACACCATTGGATATTAAATGATTGGGAACGAATGATTCAAAGTGATGAATCACACTACATAATGCGGTAACGCAATGGAAAAGCTTGTGCTGCACGAATGCTTGGAGAACGTTACCTGCTACATGTGCAGTGGTAACAGTGAACTATGGAAGAGGTGGACTTAGGGTATTCAGTTGCCTTTCATGGTTATGGTGTCGCCTCCTCATTGTGTATAAGTAAACACTATGTGTATAACAATGCGAACATATTTTGCAGCAATGTGTACTGCGTACGCTAGAGGAACATTTCGAGAAGGTAAATGTTTCTATCCGCATGACAATAGATCGTGTCACAAAGCGGCGTCTGCAAGGCACTGGCTTGTAGTAAATACATTCCGGAAATGAACTGGCCTTCCTACACTCCTGACGTGAACCCAACTGTACACTTTTTTTACTATTGTCATCTGACTGGAAACTGGTTCGATGCAGCTCTCTATGCTAGTCTATCCTTCGCAAGCTTCTTCATCTGTGCGTAACTAGCACAACCTACATCCATTTGAATGTGCTTACTCAATTCGGACCTTGGTCTCCCACTACAGTTTTTACCGCAGCATTACTGTCCACTACCAATCTGACATTTCCGCGATGCCTCGTGATTTGTCCTATCAACCGATCTCATCTTTTATAAAGTTGCGCCGTAAAAACCTATCTTCCCAAAACACTTCAGTTTATCTTCGTTTCTTATTCGATCTACCCAAATGACGTTCAGCCTTTCGTAGAGCACCACATTTTAAAAGATTCACCCACCTGCTTAGCTGGGTGATAGCGTGCTCGCCTCATATACGAGCGGGCCCTGGTTCGATTCCTGGGCGGGTTGGAGATTTTCTCCGCTCGGGGACTGGGTGTTGTGTTGTCTTCGTCATCATTTCATCCTCATCACCGCCGCACAAGTCGCCCAATGTGGCGTCGACAGCAATAAGGCTTGCACTTGGCAGCCGAACTTCCCCGGATGCGGCCTCCCGGCCAACGATGGAATACGCCCATTTCCATTTAAAAGATTCTGTTTTCTTTTTGTTTGAACTCCTTCTCATCAACGTTTCAATAACTCACAAGGCTACACTACGGATATATAACCACAGAAAAGACTTATTACAACTAATGTTGATATTAGGTGTAAACAACGTCGTCTTTTCCAGAAATTATTTTCTTGCTATTGCCGGTCAGGATTTCATATCCTCTCTACCTCTCCCGTCTTCAGTTATTTCACTGTGCAAATAGCAAAACACATCTATTAATTTTTCTTACTGCCCAATCTAATTCACTCAGGATCTCCTGTTCAATTCGATTAGATTCAATTTCCTTGTTTTGGTTTTATTGATGTTAATCTAACAAACTCTTTTCAACATACTATCCATTCCTTCAAAAGTTCTTCATAATCCATTCATCTACATCTACATCTAGGTGATTACTCTGCAATTCATAATTACATGCCTGACAAAGGGTTCGTCGAACCACCTTCAAGGTATCTATCTACCGTTCCACTCTCATACAACGTTCGGGAAAAACGAACACAAATCTTCCTGTGCGATCTCTGATTTCTCTTATTTTATTAAGGTTCCTATGTAGGTGGGCGACAAAAACATGCTTTCACACAGTGAGGAGGAAGTTGGTGTTTGAAATTTCACGAGAAGATCCTGCCACAGCGAAAAATGCCTTTGTTGTAATGGTAGCCTCCCTAATTCATGTAGCATATTCAAGACACTCTCTCCCCTATTTCAAGATAGTACAACACGAGCTATACTTATCTGAACTTTTTCGATGTCCTCCGTCGATACCATCTGATGCGAATCCCACACCTCATAGCAATGCTCTAGAAGAGTACGTACGATCGTAGTGTAGGCTGTCTATGAAATAGATCGGTTGCATTTTCTCTGCGTTCTGCCAATACAGCATAGTCTTTGGTTTGGTTTACCAACATTGCTTATGTGGTCGTTCCAATTAAGGTAATTCGTAATTGTAATCCCTAAGTATTTATTTGAATTTGCGCCTTTTAGATTTCTGTGATTTATCATGTAAGCGAAATTTAAAGGATTCCTTTTGATACTCATGTGTATAACCTCTGAATTTTCATTAGTTAGAGTCAACTGTTACTTTTAGACCATACAGATATCTTGTATAAACCATTTTGCAATTTCTTTTGATCATTTGAAGACCTTAGAAGACGGTAAATGATAGCATTATCTGCATACATCGTAATACTGTTACTCCTAAATCGTTTATGTAGATCAGGAACAGCAGAGGACCTATAACACTTCCCTGGGGAACGCCAGATATTACTTCCGTTTTACTCGTAGAATTTTCGTCAGTTGCTACGAACTGTGTCCTTTCCGACAGCTAATGAAGAATCCAGTCTCACAACTGAGACGTTAGACCATAGACAGGCAGTATGATTGGAAGGCGACTGTGAGGAACAGTGTCAACACTCTTCCGGAAATAAAAAAAAATGGAACCAATTTGACACACCCTGTCAACAGCACTCACTGCTTCATGATAATAAATAGCTAGTTGTGTCTCACAAGAACGATATTTTCTGAATTCGTGTTGGCTGTTTGTCTATAAATCATTTTCTTCGAGATAACTTATAATGTTCGAACACAGTTACAGATCTAGTTAGATAGTTACCAGCTATCGATCGGTTTCATATTATTGTTTCATATGGAGCTGTTGTATCAGAATACTCTGAGATGAACTTCACTAGTGTACTATAAGGACCGGAGGCCTTACCTTCATTAAGTGTATTAAGCTGGTTTGCTACATCGAGGAAGTCTACTTCTAAGTTACTGATCTTGGCAGTTACTCTTGGTTATAATTCTAGAATATTTATTTCGTCTTTGTTGGTGAAGGAATTTCGGAAAACCGTATTTAATAACTCTGCTTTAGTGGCATTGTCCTCAGCGACATCAACATTGTTATCGTGCAGTGAAAGTATTGATTGTGTCTTTCCGCTGGTGTATTTTACGTACGACCTGAATCTCTGCGTATTCTCAGCCCGATTTTTCGTTATGGAAAGTCTTAAAAGCATCTCACATTGGAGTTCGCGCTACATTTCGGGATTCTGTAAAACTTCGCCAGTCGTGAGGGATTTGCGTTCTTTAATCCACTGATGTCATCCCATTCCGTGAAATACAATTCCATTACCAAATTTGTCACTGATTTCCTTTTTCACTGCTCAATGTACAGATTGAACAACATCAGGGATATTCTGCCACCCAGTCTCACCCCATTCTCAGCTACATCTTCCCTTTCATGTTCTTCCACACTTTACACCTGCAGTATTATTTCTTTTACGAGTTGTAAATAAAATTTCACTCATTGTACCTTATCCCTGCTACCTCCAGAATTTCATAGAGTATATTTCAGTCAACATTGTCGTAAGATTTCTCTCAATTTATAAAAATCTGTACATGAGAGCTTGCCTTTTTTCAACGTGTCTTCAAGAATAAGTCGCAATGTCAGTATTGCCTCGTTTGTACCTACATTTCTCTGGACCCCAAAATGATCGTCCTCGAGGCCGGCTTTCGCCAGTTCTTCCATTGTAGTGTAAATAATTCGTGTCAATATCTTTCAACTATGAATAATTATCGCATGATTCGGTAGGATTCACACTTGTCGGCACCTGCCGTTTTTGGAATAAGAATTACACCATTCTTATTAAAGTGTGTCTCACATGTCTTGCACATCAGGTGGAATAGTTTTATCATGGTTGACTCTCCGAAGTATATTCCAGGGGCCTTGTCTCGGCTTAGACGTTCTTTATTTTGTCAAATTCTTCTTGCAGTATCGTATATCCCATTTCATTTTTACCCACTACCTTTGCTCTTCTATAAAATTCTCCTCACGTTTGTGTCCGTTGCATAGAACCTCCACATATTCCTTCCGGTTTTCAGCATTGCCTTCTTTACTTAGTAACTAGCTTGTCATCAGAGATTTTGGTAACCATACTGTGGTTCGATTACCCCCACAACGCCTTTTTAAACTTCCTATAGGGAGCCTCTATCTTCCCGTGTCCTTAATATCCTAACATTTTGCATCTTCTTGAATTTGAATATGCAGCTCACAGTTAATCTCTATCCCAACTCTATGACTTCTGTATATTTTTAATGTTTCTCTGGTATCTTCCCAGTCCAAGCGTGTACCGCCTAAGACCGTGCAGAGTTTCTTGAAACGAACACTATCAAATACATCTTTCAGATCAATAATGGGTTTATAGCTATCTCTACTTAATTCCAGTTGTCTTTCTAGAAAGCTGTCGAATCCTATAATGGATTCTATAGTCTCTGATTTTGGTCTATCACTGTACTCCTTCTAATTTTAGTTGTATTGTGCTCTTTATTCAGCTTTTTTATTATGGATGTAAGTATTTTTGCTTGCACGTGAAACTGCGATTATCGTAGTGCTTTTACAGCAGTCTGTCATATCCCCCTTTTTTTATGCGTGAATGCAGTCTTAATTTCTACAAAATTATCTGAGAGAGTTCTATAATAATAACAATGTTTTAGAATTCTGATTAGTTGCACTTTCATTTTTTTGTTCTCTAGAGATCTATCAGAGATCAAATCAATTTACAATTTATCATTAACCCTTAGTAGATATTTTGAAAAGAAACACCAAGAACTCCTACTGCAAAAAATGCTAATTTACATCTATATGCATCACATTCAACTTATTTCATGTATGATGTCACAATGAAAGCGTTGAAACAATATGTCTTAGTACCAGCTAAGCAAACCACCTCACCCACTCAGGCCCATTTCTGTATATCTCCAGGAACTTTAATATGACATTCTGTTGGCATTACAACAGAGGTCGAAAGGTCTGAGTCTCTCTGCTTTTTGCTCCTCCATCGCGGCGCGGACCGCTGGAGCAGAGCGGAGTAGGGGGTATGGGGGCGGTGAGTTGGTCCACTGATTGAGCCCTGCCGTGGTCGGGAAGACCGAAGAATTTTCATTAGCCGTTCCACTGCAGGCAGAGGAACACGGACCCACCCGCCAATTAAGTGGCGGCCGCATTTCTATGCTAAAAGCGTGACGTTTCCTAGCCGGGGGCAGTGCGCAGAGGGGCGCGGAATTCGCGGAATCCTTGCTGTCAGCTATACCGGCAGGCTGGAAGAATAAACTGACAGGTTTCTAATTGAAATTGATTAAGCCGTCAAGCTCATCACTGGAATTCACCAAAGGTAACTACAGTTAAATACCAGCGTATAGTCGTTTCTGCGGCTGAGTTAGCCCCTCTTCTAACCATAATGTATCGTAAAGCCCCTCGACAAAAACTGTACCAGTGGTTTAAAGAAGGAACATGTCACACCCTTCTATAAGAAGAGTAACAAAGGCAATGAAATATCCTATAATACTGGGGGCCTCTATGTTTGAACACAGTCAGGCAGACGACGATGTTGGAGGCAATAATCGGAAACATAAGTTTTTATCCGTATTTGACGCGACAAGTAAACCAGAAACTTCTTATTCAACGCCTACGTCTCTAACTAATTCATACCTCAATATTCTAGGTATGGGAAACTTTCATAATTTTCTGAGTGATATTTATGTGTGACAAATACACTGAAGCACCAAAGAAATTGGTAAACCTGCATAATATCTTGTAGGACCCACGCGAGCAAGCATAAGTGCAGCAGTACGACATGGCATGGACTTGACTAATGTCTGCACCTTGAATTCAGCAGGGCTGTCCATAAATCCGTAAGAGTACGAGGAGGAGAGAATCTCTTCGGAAGAGCATGTTGCAAGGCATCAGAGACATGTTCATGTCTGGGGAGTTTGGTGGTCAGCGGAAATGTTTAAACTCAGAAGAGTGTTCCTGGAGCGACTCGGTAACAATTATGGACGTGCGGGATGTCGCGTTGTCCTTCTGGAATTGCCCAAGTCCATCGGAAAGCACAATGACATGAATGGATGCAGGTGATCAGACAGGATGCTTACGAACGTGTCACCTGTCAGAGCCGTATCTAAACAAATCAGGGGTCCAATATCACTCCAGCTGCACACGCCCCACACCATTACAGAGCCTCCACCAGCTTTAACAGTCCCCTGGTGACATACCGGGTCCATGGATTCATGAGGTTGTCTCCATAGCCGTACACGTCCATCCGCTCGATACAATCTGAAATGACTCTCGTCCGACCAAGCAACATGTTTCCAGTCATCAATTCAAGAAGGCTTCCACTTCTGTCACGTTGAACGATTCTTTTCAGTCGTTGTTAGTCCAGTTCTTCCAGGATATTTTTCCGTTCGCAGCAATGTCGGAGATTTGATGCTATAAAGAATTCCTGATACGCACGACACTCTCGTGAAATGGTCGTACCGGAAAATACTCACTTCATCGCTACCTCAGTGATGCTGTGTCTCATCGATCGTGCACCGACTGTAACACTAAGTTCTAACTCACTTAAATCTTGATAAGCTGCCATTGTAGCAGTAGTAATTGATCTAGCAATATGCCAGACACTAGTTGCCTTATACAGTGGTTGCCGACCGCAGCGACGTATTCTACCTGTTTACATGTATCTGTATTTGAATACGGCTACCTACACCAGTTTCTTTGGCGTTTCAGTGTAGATCCAGTTTATAATAAGATTCGACAGATGGTTGTGTTCTGACACGGTTATAATTGTTCTACACTGCACTGACGTATTGAAGTTTCTCATTTCAACCAGTATATGACTTACGGTACTTCTTTCGGCATGATGTCACATAAGCGCCGGCCGGTGTGGCCGAGCGGTTCTAGGCGCTTCAGTCTGGAACCGCGCGACCGTTACGGTCGCAGGTTCGAATCCTGCCCCGGGCATGGATGTGTGTGGCGTCCTAAGGTTAGTTAGGTTTAAATAGTTCTAAGTTCTAGGGGACTGATGACCTGCGATGTTAAGTCCCATAGTGCTCAGAGCCATTTGAACCATTTTGTCATATAAGCATGCTGTTTACACCCTGTATCTGCAGATAAAATTCTTCTTCCAAAGATGTATTTACATATGTACTCACAGATAACACAGTTATTTTAAATAGGTATGTTTTTATGTAACTATGATCTTACCGTAATGATGAATTATGCAACGTAGATTTACAACCTATGCTGTGCTCCTTTGACTACCACTCAACCAACAATTTCCATGCAATAATGTGACCATGTTCGGGGCACTGGTAACTACTGTATTTACGTCCATTTCGTGGCAAAGCTGCCTCGTGGCCGGATAACATGTTTGCTACCTGTCTGCCATAGTTTTCGGTGGTTTTGTACACCTACTCCCTAGGACGCCCAATGAAATAGATCTTCATGACTTCACTCAAAGAAGTCTAATCGTACAAAACATGTAAGCTGTGTCATTTAGATAACTTCTAATCTGACGTTGGCACGGCTTACCGATGTTAAATTTTGATTCTTCTCACTTTTTAAGTATTTGTAAAATTTTTTCGGTGTTATACTTGATAATGGCTTAAGGCCGAAATCATTATAGTAATATAAAGTAGAGACGACTTTACAGTCAAATGCCGGAAATACCATTCATCATCATCGTGTCATCTGTTAGGCAGGAGTGCGAACCTCAATTATAAAGGACTACCATGATAAACTCTCAAGTGTTATTTAGCTTTGATTCATTACTATTTAAATCCAACAAAGATTATGAGATAGTTTAACTTATAGCTTCTCTTAGCTATGTATGTATAATACACTCGCAAAATATTCACACTAGAGGAATTGGTGAGAACATGATTACGTGAATTCGAGCTTCTTGGCCCCTAAGCTGCAGTTGTGCACTGCTGTGTGACATAACTTCACTGCTCTACGGCGGGAGCGTAGAGTTTGTTGACACAGAAATATGCCAAAACTGAGAGGGACGACCGCACGAAAAGTACGTTTCTGAACATTATTGGCACTGAGAAAGTTTATAATTTTATTAATATTTGTACGTCGCAGGAATAAACGTCTCTACTTCCAACAATACCTTTTACTGGCTAGTATCGTGAATTTTACAGTAAATTCTACACCATCAAACTGTGTTTTCATCACGTGTATCAGCAGACTGCCTTGCAGTAGCAGTAGAACATCCTTACAATCCTGTGACGAAGGTAATGATGTCTTGGAAATTTCACTGGCACTACCTTCAATTGAAACCTTTATAAAAAATTTGCAAATTCTTGGTCCAATAAAGCATGTCATTGTGTATGTCTCCTTTCAGTATGTTGGCGTGTGCTCATACTCTCATCCAGTCTTCAAGTCGGTCTCGAAAGTTTTCAAAGAAACAATTTTCCTAATATATATTTATATTTTTTAATAATGATCCGTACGCCTTACACTGATCAGCCATAGCATTATGACCACAGACCTACTACTGATATAAGCCAATCGTAGCGACAGCAGCAGGCGAAGAATAACCGCTGGTCAGATACACGCACAGTGTTTGTAGTATCAGTGTAGAATGGGGGAAGGCACGCGATCTATCTGAGTTCGCCTGAAGGTAGATTCTGATTGCACGGAGTTTCAGCACGAGCATTTCGGAAACTGCACGACTTGTAGGGTGTTCGAGGAGTGCTGTGGGAAGTTACTTCAACACATGATGAAAGAAAGGCGAAACCACGTCCAGACGTCGTAGAGTTTGGCGGCCACTGCTCGTCACACATGTCGGACATTGTAGGCTGGGCAGACTGGTAAAACAGGACAAGCGTGAACTGTGGCGGAACTAAAACAAGACATTAATGTTGGGCACAGTACAAGTGTGCCTGAATACACAGTGTACCGAACACACCTATCGATGGGCCTCCGCAGCCGACGATGCATGCAGTGCCAATATTAGCGCCACGACATCGGCAATTACGACTGAAATTGGCACGTGACCATCGGCACTGGACTTGGCGCAGTGGTAGAGAGTTGCTTGCTCTGATAAATCCCGATTCCTTCTTCATCATACCGATGGGAGGCCGCGAATTCGTCGCCTTCCAGGGGAACAGCTTGGGAGTCAGGTGACTTGTGCGTGCAGACGTGGTGCCAACTCCCTCCGCTACCCGGTGTGGCCGAGTGCTTCTAGGCACTTCAGTCTGTAATCGCGCGACCGCTACGGTCGCAGGTTCGAATCCTGCCTCGGGCATGCATGTGTGTGATGTCCTTAGGTTAGTTAGGTTTAAGTAGTTCTAAGTTCTAGGGCACTGATGACCTCAGATGTTAAGTCCCATAGTGCTCAGAGCCATTTGAACCAACTCCCCCAAGCGACTTACGAACACGTCATCGCTTACATGCCACGATAAATGGAGCAAGCTGATAATGCGTTGGTCCACATTCGGCCTTTGTACAAGCAGTTATAAGGCTTTTTATTGTTTGGCAGATTAGTTGGATGTCCTCCTGAATGATATAGTGCCAAATTCTGGCCAAATTCCGAGTTAGGTCGTCTTAATCCCTAGCTATTTGAAGGGTTCAACTCATAACGCTCCAAACGTTCTCGGTTTGAGAGAGATCCGGGGATCTTGCTAGCAAGCATGAAGAGAAGCAGTAGAAACTATGCGGACGGGCATTATCTTGCTGAAACGTGAGCTCAGGATTGCTTTCCATGAAGGGCAAGCAAAGGGGGCGCAAAATACAGTCGACGAACAGCTGTTCTGTAAGGGCACTGCGGATGACCGCCAAAGGGGTCTGGCTGTGAAACTAAATGAACTCTAGACCATTATTGCTTGTTGTCGGGCCGTATGGTGACGACAGTCAGTTTGGCATCGCCCCGCTCTCTGGGGCGTCTCTAGGGCAACAGCCAGTTTTACATCCCACCGCTGTTTGGGGCGTCTCCAGTCATTTCTTTGCTGGTCGTCGGGGTATTTCGAAGCGGGACTCCCGTTGAAGAGAATTCCACTCCAGTCAAAGGGATTCCATGCTGACTGTGCCAGGCAATACAGTAAACGGGCTTGTTAGTGCACATGGGTCAATTGTAGGCGGCTCAAGGGGCGCTATGGGCTCAGCCCCTTTTCTGTGAGCCGGCTATTTAATGGTCCTTGTGGTTCAATGAAACTCATGCTGCACGCCAGATCGATGATGATGATGAATCAGAAGTTCTGTATGTATGACTGACGATAGCTCTGTCTCCTTGCTCTGTCGTCCTTCTAGGTCGACCGCTTCTTTCTTGACGCTGTGTTCGGCCAAAGGTTACCCATTCCTGCCAACATCGTCGAATAATGGCATCCTTCCTGTCCAAATGCAAAGCGGTTCACGGAAGCCTTCTATCGCATTCTTTGAGCCCAACTACACGTCTTCTCTCAAATGCTGATATGTGCATTGATTGTTCACCTGCCTGTCTGCAAAGCATAGTTACTGTCGGACTGAGTTCACGGAATGAAATTCACAAAATCTTTATGTCCTGGTATCGACATGTCCCCTGTTTACTATCCTTGCAAGCTGGGAGGCGAAATTGTGCTGCAGCGCCACACATTCATCCATCGGCCACCAATGTTTACAATTTTACATTTTCCTTCGATGCCTGTGTGAATATCAGTTTTTTTTGTCTTACAGTGTATTTTCTTTTTCTGATGAATGATGGCTGAACTTGTCGAGAGATATGATCTGATAGAACAGCTTGCACCTCATCATTTACACAAATAAGTACTGTAAGGCCCAGAAACAGTATAGTCGTGTGCAGTGATTGGAATATGAGTCATAGGACTAGTCATTATCTGCCAAACCAGAAATTCTGCTATATATTTGGGTAATATATACTAGTGCAGTGTTTTTCATGTTTCGATCTATTCTACCCGATACCCTTCACAGTAGTTTTTACGCGTCATAAATTATAGCCTTATATGCATGTGAAGATTCTCTAGAATTTTTTTTCGGAAAGTTCACGTCCCTCAATAAATATAGCCAAACCTCCTCAGAAAAAAGAACATTTCAGGATCAACCTCTACATCATAGACTGCTCAGTGAAAAGATGATTTTGACGCAACAGCCTCAACAGTCCTAACAATTATTATAGACTTCTTTCAAAAGCCGCTGCTATCACGTGTACTTTTTTTAATAATTGTTAACATCGCGGAGCCCCTTCAGCAACTGTGATAATTAAACATATAACACATCAGCCTCAGTTGCAGATAGAAATCAACCTTTACCTAGGATTCGGCCAAAATAATTTGGCCTTCTTCAGAAGCTGTTGACAGTAAACTATTGCGTGCCATTCATGGCCATATCAAGTGTAAAACTACAGCACCGCAGTACCCAGTCATAAAAGTACATTACTTAGCCGAAGAGAAACAGGAGGCCCCACTGCGCGGACGAGGTCGGTAGGCCGCGAGAGCTGCGCCGCAACTAATCGCGGCGAGCAGCTGTGTACCGAGAACCGCTGATAGTCATGCGCATGCGCACGTGGAATTATGGATGCTTAACAGTAACTACATTTACGTTAGGAATTGGATTAATCCAATGCTTAACAGTAGCTACCTTTACGTTACTAATTGGGTAAACCCAATTCCTATCCTAAAGGTAGCTACTATTAAGCATTGGACTAATCCTGCTCCTAACGTAAAGGTAGCTACTGTTTAGCACTGGATTCATCCAATTCCTAACGTAAAGGAAGCTACTGTTACGCATTGGATTAATCCAATTCATAACGTAAAGGTAGCTACTGTTAAGCATTTCTATTTCCACGTGCGCATGCGCATGACTATCGGTGGTGCTCGGAACATGGCTGCCCGCTGCGATTAGTTCCAGCGCAGCTGGTTCAATCAAAATGGTTCAATTGGCTATGAGCACTATGGTACTTAACATCTGAGGTCATCAGTCCCCTAGAACTTAGAACTACTTAAACCTAACTAACTTAAAGACATTACACACATACATGCCCGAGGCAGGATTCGAACCTGCGACCGTAGCGGACGCGCAGTTCCAGACTGAAGCGCCTAAAACCGCTCGGTCAGGGGGGCCGGCCCGGCACCGCTCTCGCGGCCTACCAACCGCGTCCGCACAGTGGGGTCTGCTGTTTCTCTTCTGGTAAGTAATGTAATTTATGATTGGATTCTACGGTGCTATACTTTTATAACTGACATGGCCAAGCTTTGGCATGCAATAGTTTACTGTCGACAGCTTCTGAAGAAGGCCAAATTGTTGTTGCTGAATCCTAGGTAATGATTGGTTTCTATTTGCAACTGAGACTGATGTGTTATTTCTCTAATTCTTTTCTGTATTGAAATCACTGCGCCTCTGTCGCAGTCTGAGAAACGACCCGGAGCTTCATACAGCCATCGCAGACTGTCTGTGGGGCTTTATTAGTTCCACCACCACAGTATACGCAGCTCTTGTGGTGTAGGTGGACTACCCCGCAAGTTTGTTTTCTTAGCACATTGCCAGACAGTATCAGTTAAGATGTCTTTGCCTACTAACAACTGCGTGCGAACGGGGTTGCAGAGATTTGGAGTTCCATTTTATAACTCAGAAAGTGAAACGTCCGTAATAAATTTACTTTATCATCTCTCTACTGAAACTACGAAAAAATGTGCGTAGTGGCGAAAGCAGGTAATTCCTTAATTTTGTGACGTATATGACGTAGCAGAGGCTTTTATTCACCGTCATTAGCGGCTCATGGGCGCTTACTCGATCACGTCGAACGAGAGAGAACTGAATTAATAATCCCAAACGTGCATTCAGGCCGACATAAACGTAATTGACTTGGAAGGAAGGCTTAATTAATGAAATATCGGTATGTTTCATTCGAGCGTGGTGAAGTTAAGAAAGGCAGATTTCTGCATGAAGTGAAACGAACTGACTTTTATTAGTGCTACAAAGAAGGAGAAAAAAGGATTTCAGACTAGAAAGAAAATAAGCGTACCACAATGTCTCTGATGTCTAAGCCATGAAGAGTTCGCTTCCGCATACGGAAGCTGTTTAGAAATTCTTAGTTTCTTCGGAAACTTCGTTTAGATTACTATAGAACATTTTTATAGCGTTATTACTCGGTTACAGTATCCAACGGTGTGTGATACCGTGAAACCTATCAGAGTAATGGACCTGCACAGACTCGAGCACACTCCCTTTAAGACCCCCTGTTATCCATAAATTACGTAACAGAATCGCTATTTTGAAATGCCCTAACACAGAATCATAAGGTGGGATCTTTCAATAAATTTTTGACGCAACTGTCCGTTGTATCAGTAGAATAAATCAGCGAATTGAAGGGAACTACGTACCTCTTCAAATAAAAATGTAAATGAAACATAAACTGATTATTTATTATAATAACTAATTACGAAGTACTGTCATCAACATTCTTCGAAAAAATAAAATTAATTGGTGATGACAACTAACAAGATAGCCAAGCGGAGGGATGTCTACCGAATCATAGCTGCACATTACATAAATCATCCAATACAAGATAACAATTACTTTAGAAACTCCAGTGGTAGATTGAATTCCACACCAAACGATAGTAAGGCACGAATAGGTTTAGTGGATCTATGGCAACGGTATGCCTCCTATCTAAACCTTGAACCCCATCTAGTAAGCCGTTGTGCTTTATACTTTCACAAATGTGCTGTGGCGGTAAGTCGGAGGACTGTGGTCGTAGTGGAGAATCAGAATCTCGCTCGTCAGGACTCGGATACCTTGAAGCGCCATGGCCTCTCGAACCAGCGACCTCTCTGCATTCACCATCAAACCAGGAATGTCCCTTTTTCCCCACCGGCTCCCGATTTGGCAGTTCGCGCCAATCTCGCAGCAAACACCAGTAAGAAAAAATGTTAAGGTCATTTTCCACAAATCTCCACACCGGAATGTCGGCAGTCATATACCAATCAAAGCACGTCTTCCTCGCTATTTTGTCCTAGAAATGGCATCATCCAGCGTTGGAAACATCAAAGTGTAGTTAAACGCATTAGAATTTCCCGACGCCAAACCACACTCCTGGTCTTTTACATTTCCGCGATAAATTGTGGTGTCCCAGCAAGCACTGAATCTACTGCCGTCGGCCATCTCAAGAGGAAAGTCATCTCACAGGCCGCTAACCCCGACTTAATGAGCAGGACTGGTAGGTTCTGTGAGCTTCTGTCGGTGGCCACTTGACACACGCATGCCAGAACAAATCTTTTCGTGTGCACGACATAACTGCCGCATCCAGAGCAGTGTACAGGTTGCGTGTTACTCAAGTATTCACATAATGGAACTATTAGCCCCTTTACTGACGATCACTGAAATTTTATAAAATACATTCTCCTATAATAAATCAACGTAATGAGATTTTAAGTGGATACAACATCAGTGTCCTGCCTATTGTCGGTCTTGACCAAGGGACAGATAAATTTAATATGAGCGGAAACAGGCAAGCTAGATGGATTGTGACCTTGCACGGTGAATACTCAGTGAGTTTGTTCCCATCTTACTCAAACTCTAGAACTCCGGTTTTTTTGTACTTACCATCACTCTTCTTATAATTATGGATATATTGCCTGTTCATGCTACCACAGGGATATTTCCTTCGGTGTTCCAGCAGAATAGCCCTTTTATTCTTTACTGTTTACTAATGACTCATTATTAGGAAGTAGATTATTTTGAACGAGCTATTTGGAAAGAGATAAATTGGTACAAAATTGTGTGTTCTTCCTCTAAGCAACATACATTGCCCATTTTTGTGAAACGAGGTAACGCTAATGTTACGCTAGTGTCGTTTTGCTCTTGAGCCCTGCAAGACGCCACAGGAGATGGCTATACTTCAGTAAACGTATCTTTGGTATGAAATGAGTATCCCTTCTCGATATGCATATCACCGCTGCAAAATTCAAATGTATGGTAATGTTGTAAGACCAAGGAAATGGAAAGGAAGGGTGACCTTGTGATATGAATCATAGTTGTGAGTCTAACAAGATATTATTTAATTTGAGAGTAGCATTGGGGACAGATGCCCACTGCAATGAAACAGGAACTAAGAAACATTATGACTGATTGATAATTTAGTTAAATACGGATTATCATTGAACAAAAACAAGGAAAAAAATCCTCTTTCTTAGATGAAATAAGCGTAGAACCAGCATTCGTCGAAATAAGTAGGTTAAACGGCTAGGCTCAGCGGTAAGGCTCATATATGAATCGAGATTACTCTGGTAAAAAAGCTTCACACAGGGTCTAAACTGAATTTAACTGTGGGGTCGTTCTGATCATGATGGCTGCGTTGATTTGGTAAGTTTCGTGGATAAGAATGTGAGAACACTAAGTCATTGCCAAGAGGTCAAGAATAAAGAGTGACCAATTAATGTCAAGTGAGTGGCTATTCCTTGTTAGTGTTGCCCATTCGTACATTGCTGCGTTACCTTACACAAGTTAAACGGAGCCGAGGTCAAACGAAATGGCGGCTGATGATGGCCTGCAAAGCACAAGTCGCATCAGTGCTGGTGTGCTATCT
Source organism: Schistocerca piceifrons (assembly GCF_021461385.2). Taxonomy (NCBI): domain Eukaryota; kingdom Metazoa; phylum Arthropoda; class Insecta; order Orthoptera; family Acrididae; genus Schistocerca; species Schistocerca piceifrons. Next base: position 360,556,696 of record NC_060144.1, on the reverse strand, counting down.
GCTCCTCAAGTGTCTCCGAAGACTAATTCATCCCTTTCTATCTCTGAGGGCTTCTCCGACCCTTCTCTAAAGATGCCTCAGCCCATAATGTCCCTAAAAATTTGCGCTCACGACTTCTGCCTCGCGATGCCACCAAAATTTCGGTTAATCCATTGTAAAGAACGTCTGAAATTCAGTAAATGGAAAATCTAGTCTCAAAAATGACGCTGTCATTACGCAAAATAGTCTAATAATTTTTTCTGGGATTTGCGAGTGCCGACAAATGGTATGCCACCTTCCCATAATTTGCGAACGCCGACCTATCGTAACTCAGACTTAGTTTCACTCTTGTAATGTTCATGGACTGTGTTTTTAACAGTGGCCCCATCAAGACGTCTGACAGCTTCGAAGCTCATCCTAACGGTGGAGTTTTGCTAATTCCACATTACGAAGCTATCTTGCAAAGGCGCCCGGAGTCGCACGCTTCCACTGCCTCGCGACCGAACACGCCGATGGTCAATAGCAGTTTGGAGACGCTGTGTAGGAAACACAGTAGTCTCGGTAAGTGTGGGGAACGGCTGGAAGACTAAGCCTGCCCAGGCGACATTAGCGTGAAGAAACACTAACCCCCTCAAACAGAGAAACCATCGCCCAAGCTGAAGGACCGTGGCTGCCCTCGCCTGTACAATGGATTGCGGGCGACCTGTTCCCCAGGTGCTGACCTGGCTTCCAGTCTTGTCCTAACACAACCTACAGGCCACTGATCTGTTATTATGCCCACGACTACACAGATTAATTACAAGAAGACTCATTAAAACGAGGAATGTGTGATATTTGTTCAATGCGCTTTAGTAATTTGATATAGTCAATCGCAATTTCGTGACAACGGACGACGCCTATCTACAGTATTTCTTGCTTTATTTCGCGACTTTCTCACTTAAGATCTTCATCTCCGCGAGAGCGTTCTTCGCCTCTCTAACCGTTGTTATTCCTTACCGTTTAGCTTCTTGTTATTTCTTCAAGGCACGCAGGGTTAGCGTTTGCATCATTTTGTCTTCCTCTTTCTCTTTCGATTTAATCTTCCTGATTGCTACTTGTGCCTCCTGTTCCATTTCTTTTTCCCCGTGTTTTATCCTTTTGTCTGCGTTCTACTTCGCATTTTTAGTATTTTCTCGAATTTTTATTCCTTCTCTTCTGCCCTTGCGTCTATTTCTTTAAGAAGGTGAACTAATCGCCCCTCTCAGTTCGTTTACCAACCTATTGTTGATTCAAGTTGTGATTGAATTTGGCCGCGATATAACCTTATCTTTAACCTCGTCTAGGCCGTCACCACAGTGTTTGATATCGGCCTCAACCCGAATCTAATCCCACTCAGCTGTGTTCGACTCCCTCATTTCAATCATTATACATGCCCCTGAAAATCAAGCCTTACACAATGTACCTGCTACATTCCTGATTCAGTGAATTTGCATAACTGGAATTAAACGCGAGGCTAGCTACAGCCTAACATGTTTCAGTACAAAGAATGGATTGATGCATCTCTCTAGTCCATCCCATCATCTCTGCATAACAACTACAACGTACATCTACATGAATCTGCTTTTTGCAGTCAAACCTTTCTTTGTTTATAACTTTCACCCCTACGTTCCTCTCTGTTAAAATTAAACCCCGATCGACCAGGCCTCAAGGCGCAATGATACTAACCGACCGCCGAAACATTCTCAGCCCACAGGCGTCACTGGATGCGGTATGTGGTCAGCACAAAGCTCTCCCGGCCATTGTTAGTTTTCGTCACCGGAGCCAGTATTTCCCAATCAAGTAGCTCCTCAATTGGCCTCACAAGGGCTTAGTGCACCCCGCTTGACAACAGCGTTCGGCAGACCGGACGCTCACCCATCCAAGTACAAGCTCAGCCCGACAGCGCTTCACTTCGGCTAGCTGACAGAAACCACTGCGGCAAAGCAGTTGTCATTCCTCTCTGTTGTTGCCTGAGGTTGAATTCTAACAACTGGCCTCCTCCTTAGTCAATTTATTTTCTGACAAGTTCGATTCAACTCGTCTCCATTAGTTATCCGATCCCTCCATCCAATCTTCCTCATTCTTCTGTAGCACAATATTTCCAGAGCTTCTATTCTCTTCTTGTCTGAACCCGTTTATTGTCCACGTTTAACTTCTACACGAGGCTACAGTTCATACCAATAAATTCAACAAAGGCATACAAACACTTAAATTTGTGTTCAGCTTTAACAAATTTCCTGTTATTCAGAAATTATTGTGTTTATAGGTACGTTTCTAGCATTTATAGACATAGAGAAAGCTTTTGACAATGTTGACTGGAATACTCTCTTTCAAATTCTAAAGGTGGCAGGGGTAAAATACAGGGAGCGAAACCATATTTCAGTTATAAGAGTCGGGGGACATGAAAGGGAAGCAGCGGTTGGGAAGGGAGTGAGACAGGGTTTGAAGATATCCACCAGAGCAAATTGGTTCTAATTTTTGCAAGGAATGTCGGAAATATACTCACTGTTTAACATGAACTCCATACTTAAGTTCTGCTTGGTATTTTTCACACTAACAACTATTTGTTACGGGTGACACAAACCATGGTTGGCCGGCAAAAAATCTGAGGTTCGAGATTGTAAATCCGGCCTTTACACATCATGCCACGTCCATTTCCCCGTACTTGCATTCTCCGTTATTAACCACTCTAAAAATAAAGACTATAGTCCCTGAGCGATACCCTTTCCGCCTATCGCAATATAACAACAGATGGTTATAATTAAAGTGCAGCTACGGACAGAGGTCCAGTGTGAGCTGTAATTGCCATATGGCAGCGAAGTTCGGTAGATATGATAATGCGCTAGTGCGAAATCGATTTAAACTAGAAAAAATTACTTTTAGTTTTGGCCACCCGGTGCAAATAGGGGCTGTGAATACAAGAGCGCCGTTTTGAAACGTTTTCAAATTTAACGTAGCAGGAGCGGGACGTGGAGAGGAAAGGTCAAACAAATGAGACAGTCATAATTTTTACGTTATTATTAATCACCGCTTACACAATTTGTGCAATATCAGCACTGAAGACATGAATGAGAAGCTGCATCTGTAATAAAACGACATTATCAATAGTTGTTTGCAGCAGTTCCGGGTAGAATCTGTTTAGATATCCACACACCCAAAAGTGACATGGATTCAGACCAGGTCATCTTGCAGTCGATGAATCTGGGAAATGTCTTTAGATAACACATTCGTGGAAAGTTGCGTTAAGCATATCTTCAGTGGGCGAGCAAAATGAGGCGTGCTCTTCCCAAGGAGAAATCAAATGCTGTACCATTGTACAGTTCTCTATAACGCGCAGACGTCACATTACACCTGGTAGGTCCGCTATGCGTTTTCTCTTCAAAGAAGATTGGACCGTGCAGAAAGGTGCTTCTGAATCAACATCGCACAGCGTCTTATGGTGAGTGCAATGGCTGTTGTGAAGAACATTTTGTTTAACAGTACCTCAACATCGTCAGTTCTGAGCATTCACTATAGTCAATAGTGTAAAATGTGCCACGTCCTCCTTAGAATACTGCCCGGCCACATGCCATCAATTTCGCATAAATTGTATCTTAAAGTTAATAATGTATCGCTGGGATCTTGCACTATTAAAACCAATGGTGTTGTTGGGTACTACTGTAAGGAAAAACGTATAACAACTTAGATACGTCATATTGGTTCACCGTCTTGATGACCGTAATTTTCTTACATTCCTTCACTCAAAGTGCTAAGAACAAACTAACTTATGCGTAACGACCAGTGCTACCTTCAGTTTTGTTTACAAATTTCTTGAAGTACGAAGGAATTTAATTATAGGTTTCATTGTGGTACAACAAACATTAATCACATTCGTGAACAATAAATTCAATAATTCGAAGCTGAAAGCACAAGATGAATTTCCCAAAACTAGTCCCTTCAGGATGTGGCGACCATTTATAGAATGCAGTAATTCGTTTTTCACAGTGTTTGCCCATAAGACTGCTCAGCATCAATCCAGTCTCAGTGTTGTATGCTGTCAGAGAGCCTTAGTGCATAACGTCTATAAGAATAAAAGATGACGGTAAGGAGATAAGTGCACAACTGTGTTTCACACTGACTCCCTAGTCTGCCCACTGAACGCTGTGTACGAAGCAAGATTCCTTGGTTAAAATTCAAATAGGTACTAATGTGGCTAGCTATTATAAGAGTGTACATGTTATGAAGAAGTAATGTTCATAGTGTTTCTGTTTTCGGTTTAGTTAAGAGCTGAAAGGTGTATCTTACGAACGTTAGCCAAAGTGTTGTCAAGGTCACGCTACTTTGTAGGTGCGACCAAAATCTTGTAACATAGGACGATCATAGAAAGCTATATTTTATGAATAGGAACGACAGTGGCTTAACAGTGTCAAATATGATATTTGCTAAGTCGTCATAAAGCAATACCAAAATTAGATAACTCTAGAGACATGGAAGTACGAGTAGTGTCTGAAGTGCTACTGGGGTGTGTATAGGCACTATGGAATCAAGAACATGATCAGTATTCGGATAGTTTAAGAAATAATGTACCAGGCCAGTTAGAGACTTAAATGGTTTCAGACGAGGTCAGAAATTTATAGCTGGTTCGCAGTGAACTGGGTCAGCTTGTGGCGGCTAGATCAAGAGACAACCCGCTGCTTCGCTTAGGGGACGAAGGGGTGCAGGACATATGTTAGACTGTGAACGGAAGTAGCGAGTCGGCTGGCCTAAACCGAAACGGGGTAAGTGGGACATGACACAGCATACAGAGGCGCAACGGCTAGTGGCTTTAAATCAAGCAGTGGACATGAAATGCTTGTTGCGGAAACGCTTAACATTAAAACCATAGTGGACGTTTACGAATACGGAAACGGCGAAACCAGTCAGTTACCATCAACGATTCAGTGCACAAATGATGGAATGTTGCAAAATATTGTGCACATCTGCACAGAATATGATAATCGTGGGGAATGGGGACACTGAATGCCAGTTAAGAAGGATGTAGGAGTACTTGAAGCTCATGTTACACGTTTAAGCGATTGGTGTGATACTGAGATGTAAAGAACTGGAGAGGATATTCAAACTATGACTGAGTTAAAAGTGCTAAAATTCGTAACAGTAGTTAAAAGAAAATTTAGGGGGAATTAGGTGCTGAATTTTCAACTCAAAACTGAGATGCAGAGTAGTTGACATTGTAAGGTACACGTGATCCCACAAACATAGATGCTAGTATTCGACTTACAGATCGATAGCAGACAGGAGTCGATTGTCGAGCGCTGCAGGAGGCAGTGAGACGAGTGTCGAGTGAGCAGTAGTACTGGAGAGACGGACAAGAATGGTGGTCGAGTGAGTAGTAAACATTAAATTCACCGGAGTATGACAAATGAGCGCGTCCCCCTGATCGTCGTGTCGTTGACCCTCATCAATACCGATTCGCGAGTGATATAAATCTATAAGTGGCAAGTGCCGAATTATGTGTTTCGAGTAAACCGCGTCGGCCAGCAACAACCATGGATTGCAGTGAGGATTGTTGTGACTGTTAACCATCATCATTGCGTGTGACGAAGTACTTAAAATCAGCAACCAATAAATGATAAACCGTAATTAAACGTGAAAGGCGAAGGTAGCAACTGCCTCAGAATTTGTGTGTTAGTAGAATATACGTATCAGTTCGTTCATCGCAACCTCTATGGTCCTTAATAACAGACAAACATTCAATCTTTACACTATTCAGTCTCAGAACAGCTGCACTCGGTTGAAATACCCCCGAAACCACAGCAGGAAAACCGTTGGCCTTTCATCCATTAAGCACACAGTCATATAATTATAATAATTAACTGTTTGGCGAATTCGGTAAATTACACAACACCCAATTAAGGATACAACGGGTGTGTTTCAAGATCTAGGGCAAGAATCAGGATTAATTTAAGGAAGTGTGGCTCAAGTTGATGCTTCATTTACCATTTGCAAACTAATATTTTTATTTAATAACAATTCTGTCATAAGCCAACTAACAGTTACCAAGATCCTTGCCAAATACGTACATATAGTTGAAGCTTTTGAACTGATATCACAGTGCGTAAGGACATATATATTATACATAAATCTGTGTATGGCGCTCAAAGAACATGTCAACTGTAAAATACAATGGTGGCCCGATTACAAACAATTGGTTAAATATACCTGCGGTGGCACTCTGGCCGCAGGACTCGCATCACAACTGTGAGCTAACCCCACAATAGGACTTGAACATAAGTTCAACAAGGGTTAAACAAACGGCATTGAAATGCTTACATCTCCACCGGTTATTATGCTCTCATATAGACAAGATATGGCCAAGCTGGCTAGACGCAACCTAAGTGTAAAAACCGAAGCAAAAAGTAGTACTTCACTTATTGTCCCCAAGCCTGTTACACATAAATCAGCGTATGTGCGTCAATATAATACTATTAAAATGATTATCAGCAAAAATCATCTTCTTTTTTGAGGACTATAGAAACTCGGTGCTCAGTTATCTAAAGGATTTCATCGCACGCCACATTAAAATGGAAGATGAATATCTGTACAGCCCACCCGACTATCCTCCCGGTCTTTCGTGTCCTAGCTACCAACCAAGTTAAGGAATGGTTATCGGTCTCTAAGCGAATGGCTTTTGCTCAAGAACTGAACCATTCTAATTCGAACCAAATGGCTAGAGATTTAAGTTCGAGTTATGAATATTTACCTTTCGCCACGGGCATAACCTCCTTCATTCTCTTGGAGGACAGCTGATATGCCAGATATGGAGGCGTCTTTCTGCAAAATACATTTCCCGCCCATATGTGACACTGACAGGACGGAAGCAGAAGCCAGGGCCGTCTTCAGTGCTTCGAAGGATATCTGTTGCGTATCACCCAGCCGAAAATGTTCACCTTCCGTCCGCAGTTGGCTAAGGGGAGCAGCCAGCAGCAAAACTGGGAATAAATTCATTGAAAAAAAAAGGATCACCTTGTCTAGAAATCTGCGTACATCCTTTTTATTCTACATCTTGGAGAACGCATCAATAGCTTAAGAACAATCATGGTCCACCCTGACACCTTCACTGTATGAGGATCGAGATTCCTTTCTGGGTCGTAGTTTTGCTGTATATAATCACCGCCCAAGCAGTTGAAGGCAAACTTGAGTTTTAAATCACCTACCATAGAAACTAATAAATGTGACAATACAGTTGGTCGGTAGCCAACGATAAGTCGGGCAATGATACAAATTCCGGAATCACTTTCTGATTCAGTGCCCCGTAATCCGCAACAGCACAGTACCATTCCCTAATAGTTTGGGTATCAAAAGTCGGTGAAGCAGTTGGCGAGACTAACGACCGAATTGCACCATCCGCCAAAAGCTGATCAATAATTTCCTTATTTTCGACAGTGATAGTCGGTAAAGTGACTGCTGAACCGGCACCTGACCTGTCAGCAAGATCTTGTCAGTGACCCCCCGCCTATCAGTCAGTACTTGCAGTTACCACTACAAGACCTCCAACGAAGCGAGCCCACACTATTTACTCAAGTAGGATACATCGAACGGCGACTTCTCTGCTTCTGCAGAACAAACCTCATTTTGGCGCTGGTACCAGCATGTAATTTTTCCTTGGCCCAAATTCAACAGAGTCATCCTTTCAGCATAATTTAATATTCATCTGGCGTACTAAAGAAAATCGCATCCTGGAGCACCTCAGTGCACAAAACCATTAATAGCCGTGAATTCAAGAGACCAGAGAGCCCTTGAATTCGAAGATATAATCATACCTTGCCCAAATGGGTAATGTCCTACAATTCACAATGCAGCACATCGTAACAGAATTTTGTATACTAGGAAACTTACAAATACAGGACACCTTGCTCTATCACTGCCATTTCACCAGTAATGCATAAGTACTGGAATCTAACAGGGATCAAACACCTCTGTATTTGTTGGTAGTGCAGATCAATGGTAAGTCAGCCCTTGCAAATGTCTTGACATTAAGCAACGTTTGATTAATCCCTACAGACTCGTACAGCGGCCTATACATGAGTGGCGTTCACTCTGCCGTCTCCTTTCTCGTGGCACTGGACAGTTCCATATCAAGAGCCCTACTCGGTGGCATCAAAAACAGACCCTTTCATTACTAATTTTAATATTAGTTTTGAAAGTTACCGGCTGATATTTTATGTTGGGCTGTAAAAACAGAAGATGCTGCAGCATACTTCTCATAGCTGTGATGGAAAATTTCGATACTGGACACCACCCAATCTAGCTCAGGGAAATTTTCAAGTTGAATTGGATATAAAATCGACTATCTATTCTCTGGAGTTATCCCTCTTAAAATATTATTAACAGCTGCTTGTTCAGAAATATCTGGACGCAAAGCCCTAGAGGGTGTCACAATTCTATTGTGACACCCTCCATTGGACTGCACTCAATGTTTTACTCACATCAAATACTTCTGAAACACTTCTACTCAATGTCCCACAGGTTAAAGTGCAGATAATCGGAAATGTTACTTAGTGGATTCACATGAAATTACAGCTTCATCACGTACGGTTAGCCACAGTAGGTCTACTACTTGTTCATTAGTTTCAAGAGATACGCTGGCTGTCCTCTAAACCATGGACCACAGAGAGGAGTTCGATGATTTTTAAAATAATTTCCACCCTAGTGGTGCGCGCTGCCCAGTGGTCTCGCATATTTGTTGCTGATGAACTTCCCCAGGATCAGAACCCTCATATTGACCCACACTATTTTGCCAATTTAGCAAGTTACTCTCAAATTTCCAACAGGTGACGACATCACGCCGTTATTTCATTGCAGGCTTCTGCTGAGAGTCGGCATCAATTAAGGCAACTTCGTGCCTCTAATTGACTTAACGATTAAGTTGTACCTGATTCTGAATACTTAATGACAGGTGAGAACAGTCCCATGCAACAACTGAACGTTCGCTTGCAGACCAACAGGGAGGCTGGTACATACAGAATAGGCATGGCTTACCTTTCCGACAGTGCTAAGACCAAGGCTGAGTATAACCTGCTAGTGTTACGAAAATTACACAAAGCTGCCTCAGTGTCATCGTCCCATGTAGCCCGGTCATACTGCAGATGGAGCTTCAAGATGCATATGGCTTATCTCTGATCCATGATCTTTCATCCGTGGATGGTAGTCTGAAAAAACAAAATCAAAGCATAGAGCACAGAGCAACAAATTTCTGCCCTACAACTGCACTGGTTCAGAAACCTACCACTGAAGTGTAACCATGCTCTGCTACCATTAAAGCTCTAGGGAGCTGCCAGTGGTGTGGCAAAGTACTGAGATCACGAAATAAAGTGTAATTGAACAATAGTTTATTAAAAAACAATGAATATCATACAATAGAACCCACCAATAAAGAGATCACAGTTACAAGCAAGTAACAAGGGCTTGAATCAAGAGCAATCATTGAAATGACTGAGGGAAGTAACAAGTGCATTGCACAAAAAAATTTTAATTCTTAAATGTAACAGTCATACAGAGATAATCATGAATCAAATTGCTGCTAAATAGTGAATTGCCTTGTAGCTTTTTTTGTAGGCACGTAAAAGAAAAAAAATGAAAAATCTAGCCTCTGCAAAATTGTCTTAAGGTCAAGTTAACAGCATGTTCCAGCAGAAAGCGAACAGAAAGAAAATTATGAATACAGGCCGATGCAATGAATTAAAATTTATACCACAGCCTGTATTCAGACCCGACCCTGGTGCACATTTTAATTCGTTGCTTTGGCCTGCATTCAGTACCAGATATAAACATAAGATTTGATGCATCTCTGGAACATACAATTTCATACCATTAAAAAGAATACTATTACAAGCAGGCACAGTTCACAAGGTAAATCCAAAATTATTCTTCAAAACTACATAACGGACTTAAGGCCAATTGAAAAAAGTGTCTCATAGTAAGATATAGGAGAAATAATCACACATTAAAAAGGCAGAAGCTGAAATCAATTATGTGTACTTCACAATTTCATTAAAAGGCACATGGCCCAACAAACGTACCAACGGCAGTGAAGGTAAGGCAAAAGCAGCTGGAATGACTCGACAGAGGAAAGTCCACTGGACCTGACGGGATACCAATTCGATTCTATACAGAGTACGCGAATGAACTTGCCCCCCTTCTAACAGCCGTGTACCGCAAGTCTCTAGAGGAACGGAAGGTTCCAAATGATTGGAAAAGAGCACAGGTAGTCCCAGTCTTCAAGAAGGGTCGTCGAGCAGATGCACAAAACTATAGACCTATTACTCTGACGTCGATCTGTTGTAGAATTTTAGAACATGTTTTTTGCTCGAGTATCATGTCATTTTTGGAAACTCAGAATCTACTATGTAGGAATCAACATAGATTCCGGAAACAGCGATCGTGTGAGACCCAACTCGATTTATTTGTTCAGGAGACCCAGAAAATATTAGATACAAGCTCCCAGGTAGATGCTGTTTTTCTTGACTTCCGGAAGGCGTTCGATACAGTTCCGCACTGTCGCCTGATAAACAAAGTAACAGCCTACGGAATATCAGACCAGCTGTGTGGCTGGATTGAAGAGTTTTTAGCAAACAGAACACAGCATGTTGTTCTCAATGGAGAGACGTCTACAGACGTTAAAGTAGCCTCTGGCGTGCCACAGGGGAGTGTTATGGGACCATTGCTTTTCGCAATATATATAAATGACCTAGTAGATAGTGTCGGAAGTTCCATGCGGCTTTTCGCGGATGATGCTGTAGTATACAGAGAAGTTGCAGCATTAGAAAATTGTAGCGAAATGCAGGAAGATCTGCAGATCTGCAGCGGATAGGCACTTGGTGCAGGGAGTGGCAACTGACCCTTAACATAGACAAATGTAATGTATTGCGAATACATAGAAAGAAGGCTCCTTTATTGTATGATTATATGATAGCGGAACAAACACTGGTAACAGTTACTTCTGTTAAATATCTGGGAGTATGCGTGCGGAACGATTTGAAGTGGAATGATCATATAAAATTAATTGTTGGTAAGGCGGGTACCAGGTTGAGATTCATTGGGAGAGCCCTTTGAAAATGTACTTCATCAACAAAGGAGGTGGCTTACAAAACACTCGTTCGACCTATACTTGAGTATTGCTCATCAGTGTGGGATCCGTATCAGATCGGGTTGACGGAGGAGATAGAGAACATCCAAAGAAGAGCGGCGCGTTTCGTCACAGGGTTATTAGGTGACCGTGATCTCGTTACGGAGATGTTTAGCAAACTCAAGTGGCAGACCCTGCAAGAGAGGCGCTCAGCATCGCGGTGTAGCTTGCTCGCCAGGTTTCGAGAGGGTGCGTTTCTGGATGAGGTATCGATTATATTGCTTCCCCCTACTTATACCTCCCGAGGAGATCACGAATGTAAAATTAGAGAGATTAGAGCGCGCACGGAGGCTTTCAGACAGTCGTTCTTCCCGCGAACCATACGCGACTGGAACAGGAAAGGGAGGTAATGACAGTGGCACGTAAAGTGCCCTCCGCCACACACCGTTGGGTGGCTTGAGGAGTATAAATGTAGATGTGGATGTAGATGAAAATTTCGAGGGGACTCAAGTTTTTTACAGTCACTGAGCTTATGTGGTATTAAACTGAGTCAGAAGGTGTACAGGTTTTTGGAATTAACGTCTGGTGGCTATGGAAACAAGTTTACAATTACTGAAGGAGCTTTAATGTTTAAGTACCTGAAATTACCCTAAGCTGCAAGAATTCCATTAGGAAGTACAGTGAGATTCACAGAAGAATGGTCAAGCAAATAGGAGGTGGAGGTTGTACTACAGGTTGCCTCTACGCGGCATTCCTGTATTTAATTTTTTTCACAAAACAGGTTTCATAAAGTCACGTAATGTTTCGATCGTTGAAAAATCCAATTGAGGTGGGCTGTTGTAGTCAGACTAACAATAACAATTACAAATCAAGAACATAAATCCTCAAACTAAATTTTTAGCTAGAACCACGTTTTTTAAATTAAGAATGAATTTTAACAGTACTTCACAAAATAAAGACGTACACTCAGTTAACGGCTGGTGGTCACTTCAGCAAGCTTTACAATTGGCCGTAGCGTTTCGGAACTTGCCTTTAAATTTGATGAGACAACAAGAAGTACGTAAAAAGTTACACGTCAGGTTCTTACTGGCCAGTGGCCAAGCACTGTATTAGGTTAAGTTTATATTACCGAACGCTCTCAGGCGAAATCAGCGCTTAACTTCAAGGAGTAAGCCGGCGCTCAAACGTACCTACACAGACTGGGAAAAGACTCGGTAGCATGATGAACTGAACAATTGAACTGCTTCCGTCGAGAGAGTGAAGATCACAAAAAAATACTCATTTAGCCATGCGTGTATGATGGCAGATAATAGATCAGATTAGATTAGATTAGCACTTGTTCTATAGATCATGAAAACGACACTTCGTAATGATGTGGAACTTGGCAGGTTAATAAAAGGTGTCTATACAAGATATCACATTACACAAAATATTACATGACACTTAATATTTTTAATTTTTTTGTGGGGTTGGGGAAATTACCCATTACTACACCCAAAAATTCATCTAATGAGTAGAAGGAGTTGCCATTAAGAAATTCTTTTAATTTCCTTTTAAATGCTATATGGCTATCTGTCCGACTTAGGTAAGTGACCAAAGACTTTTGTGGCAGCATAATTTACCCCCTTCTGAGCCAAAGTTAGATTTAACCTTCAGTAGTGCAGATCATCCTTTCTCCTAGTGTTGTAGCCATTTACACTGCTATTACTTTTGAATTCGATCGGATTGTTGATAACAAATTTCATAAGTGAATATATATATTGTGAGGGTACAATGAAGATCTCTAGCTCTTTAAATAAGTGTCTGAAGGATGATCTTGGATGAGCTCCACCAATTATTCTGATTACACGCTTTTCTGCAATGAACACTCTTTTACTCAACGATGAGTTACCCCAGAATATGATGCCATACGCAATATCACCAGCTTATGACAGAAGGTAGCGTGGACAACTTCCTCCCCACTGTCTACCAGCCGGCCGGTGTGGCCGTGCGGTTAAAGGCGCTTCAGTCTGGAACCGCGTGACCGCTACGGTCGCAGGTTCGAATCCTGCCTCGGGCATGGATGTGTGTGATGTCCTTAGGTTAGTTAGGTTTAAGTAGTTCTAAGTTCTAGGGGACTTATGACCACAGATGTTGAGTCCCACAGTGCTCAGAGCCATTGAGCCACTGTCTACCTTCTGAAAGTTGATGGGGAAGCTTACAAGTGTCAGTGTTCCACTGAGAGATGCTGGCGGGAACTACGTTTCTTCTAGGATCACCCATGCCAGACTGGTCGGCAGGTGAGAGACTAGATAAAGAGTATTCCCCACAGGGCGCTCTCTTCTTGGGCGTAGGTGGGCGGCAACCTCATGGACCGTTAGCTATGTTGGACAATGCTGCCAGTTATTTGTGTCAGACTTCTGCTGTTTTCTTTTCTGTTGGCCTCTCTTGGACAGCTCTTGGTGCGATACCCGAGAGTGTCTTGTATTTCCATTCTCTAATCGTATCATCCATGGGGGATAAAGGGCTTCTCAGGCGTGGCGAAGACAGCCTTAAGACAATGCCTTGTCCACCAGTTTTTCGGTTTGTAACGTCTCTTAGCAAAAGGCATATTATGTAATAAAGAGAAAGCATTATGTGTCATGTTTTGTTCTTGTATAGAATTATGTACTGTTTTTTTTATTTCGATAATATCTGTGTTGCCAAGTACTGAAACCGCCACAGACGATACTTATTAAATATCAAACAAAGATGAGAATATGTAAGTAGTATAAATAGTGCAGAACGAACATTAATTTCTCAATCGTATTCTTGTAGTTACGTGAGTAGGAAGAGCCTGTGAAGTTATATTGTACGCTTGCGTAGCATTCTTTTCTCAAGATTGTGAGAGGGACGCCATTAGACATAGCTTGGGAAAGGTGTGTAATAACTTGACTAGTTTAAATGTTTGGAATAGAGTTACTTGGTGAAACCTTGCATTATGATTTGTAATAAGCTTGCCTGGTATTTTATCCCAACCCTTCAAGAAATTTTCAGTTATTTAAATATTATTCGTGGTGCAGAGCTGCGCTACGAACGAACGAGTCGCTGCCACGGCGCATTCAAACTGCATTAAATGAAATCAATCATACCGCAAAGAAGCGGGCAGGTAATAGTGAACAAAAATTATTTCTTTCAGCTTCCGGAATTGCAGAGTAGAGCAGCAGATTTTATGATTTGTTTTACAGGTTGACGCAGGCTGCTGATAATATATTATTAACAGTGCAAAAAGATAATTTACCTTCATATCATAAAAGAAATCTTGCTGTGCGTAGTTCTGGTCTGGCCAACCTTATAGTAAAAATATCTTTTTCTATGACAATAGTCTCATGTTCTCGTGTTAGTCGTGGTACTTATTGGTGATTTACTGTTAACAAAAATCCACTGCAAAATGTTGACGTTGAATAATCATTGCGTACTGTAACATCAGTATTGACAACGAAGTAATTTTCATTAACCTTTTCAATAACTATAGAGTAAGGAAGATATGTTGAACTTTATGGCGAGTTACAGTAACGAAAAAACGTTCCTTTAATAGAAAGCCAGATCCAGAACAATAAGTGTTGTGGCTTGGCAAGGCAGCCAAGCCACTAGGAGAGGAAGCCGAAAGGCACGCGTTTAAGCTCACGCAGGCTGGCGTGAGGTCTGCAACAGGTAAGGGAATTTATAGTAGCAAAGAACGTAAGTAACTTCAAACGGTTCAAATGGCTCTGAGCACTATGGGACTCAACTGCTGAGGTCATTAGTCCCCTAGAACTTAGAACTAGTTAAACCTAACTAACCTAAGGACATCACAAACATCCACGCCCGAGGCAGGATTCGAACCTGCGACCGTAGCGGTCTTGCGGTTCCAGACTGCAGCGCCTTTTTTTTTAAGGATTTCCCTTTTTTTTTTCTTTTTTTGTTAAGGTGGAGGAGGGCGCGGAAGACAGAGCGATCAGGGGTCGTAACCCGAGGCCTGGTCGCAGTGTCCCCCTTGTCCGTCAAGGAATCAGGGATGGGAAGGGGAAATCTTTTATGGGAATTATTATTTATGAATTTATTTTTATTTACTGTTTTTAATACAGTCTTAATGTGGTTTTACTTTACACCACAACAAAAATAAATGTATCTAGCACCGCATCGTGCTCTCAGAAAAAGAAAACAATATCTCGGCACGTTCCTACACCGAGGTAATGTATATGGGGAAAACGAAAAAAAAGTGCTTCATACAGGATGCAGAAGAGTGTGTCGCTACTCTCCTTACGCTTCATCATCCATGTACGTCTTCACGTATATCATGTTGTTCCACCGAGAATCGAACTTAGTCATGTCAGCTCACTCAATGGGTATCTTCTCCTACCTGTTGATGATCCAGCTGCGTGGAGGGTCGCGTAGGGCACTCCCTAAGTAATTAGAACAATACTGTCTGTATTTTGGGTTCCGTACGATCTTGCAATGACGTTCTTGTAGGTAGTTCCAAAAGTCTAATACATCTGTAGGTCCATCGTGAAATAAGTAGTGTACCGCATGCGCACGGATCCACGTGACAGCGTTGGTCTTGGCGCGCGGGAAATACTGTTCATCCGGAAATAGTAGAAACCGTGGTGTAATGTGTTCCGGAGTCACTCGTAGAAAATACGACAAAATTTGTCGCACCAAGCGCCATACGTCTTCTGCCGCGCCACATGTCAGACGGTGTTCGTCCGTGTCTGGTATCCCGCAGTCTACGCAGAGAGGCGATTCCGCCATGTTTATCTTGTGGAGGCGTGATCGGGTGATCTGTTTACCATTGACTGTGATGTACCATGTGGATCGTACGGCTGTGTCCAGTGGAATCGCGTGAATCGTCTTCCACACCACCTTCCAATTAACCTGAGGGCTTTTGGTCTCCACGATGTTTGGTGGGCGCCTCTGCTGTAGGACATGATATATATCCCGCGCCGACGCCTGTTTCGTCGGTGGTACTGCGATACGGAAATAGCTGTGTTCAATGTAAAAGTTCCCGAAGTAGTAGAAGGGTGGGGGTATGTTTTGTGTCGTCAGTGGGGGCATAATGGACGGCGGAGCTAAGGACTCCAACAGCAAACCTGTCAAACTTTCCGGGTGGTGGCGCCACAGCTTGATGTGTGAGCTGACATACAGGGCCACAGCTCTGTCGCGGACATGGACTAGGCCAAGACCTCCCCTTTCTGGGGGAAGGGTCAGTGACTCATAACTGACTTTGAAGAGCATGCCTGTACTGACGTAGGCTCCGAATGCCGCTAATAGACGTCGAGCCATCAGTAACGGTATTGGGAGAACACGCGCTATGTGTGGAAGGCGCGATGCGAGGTAAACATTAACGAAGTGCGTCCTTTGGAGAATGTCGAGGGTCCGCAGACGAAGGTTGAAGATCTGGACCCGAATTTGTTGTAATAAGCGGCGGTAGTTAAGAGCCGCGGTGCGCCGTATGTCGTCGTGATACTCTATTCCGAGACATTTGATAGTGCCACGAAGCTGTAGGGGTTCGACACCCGCTGGGGTCAACCCTCTCCTATGGCCATGGCGACCGATTTGGCGACGTTGAGACAGCTGCCGGAAGCCACACCGTACGTGGTAATCCATTCTAGTGCTCTGTTGACATCGTCACGATTGCGGAACACGAGAACCAGGTCGTCTGCATATGCTGTACAGCGAAATGTGACGTCACGTAGGGTAAGACCGGTGAGGCGTTGACGGAGACCACAGAGGAGCGGTTCCAGTGCCAGAGCATATAGTAACGTCGACAAGGGCAGCCTTGACGGACGGAGCGGAAAATCGGGAGGGACTGCGAGAGACGCCCGTTAACGAGCACTTTGGAAGTCGCCCCTCGGAGTAGGCGCATCACGACGGCTGTGAATTTTTGTGGGTACTGCATGTGCTGGAGAACGGACGTTAGGTACGCGTGATCCACTCGATCAAAAGCTTGGCTAAAATCTAGTGATGCCAGCGCTCCCGGGATGCGGCGTGCCCTGGCTAGGGCTATTAAGTCACGGTATCGACACAGTGCTGTGTGGATGTTGTTGATACCCCCTAGGGAAGTCTGATCTGGCGAGATGACGTAAGGTAGGGTCGGTCGTAGACGGTTTGCTAATAGTCTGGTGAATATCTTCATGTCGCAGTTGACGAGTGTTAGCGGGCGGTAATCTTGTATTCGAGCCCCACCTTTAGGCTTGTGAACTGGTATAATTATTCCTTCTACGCAGGTCGCAGGGAGCGGCACCGCGTGGGACATAAGCTCCCGACAGATGTCTGTTAACTTGGGAGCCAGTAAATACTGGAAAGTTCTATAAAAATCCACAGGCAGCCCGTCGGGGCCAGGAGACTTATTCGCCGCTCCTTTACCGATGGCGTCGATAACTTCATCTTCCGTAATGTCGTTCAATAATTCAGTTTGTAAATCCTGTGGGACAATGCCGTAAACCAGTTGTGAGACTGCTGTCACCGTCGTCGGGTCGGAACATTGAGCAGAATAAAGTCGTGCGTAATGGTCGAAGAAGGCTGCAGCAATATCGCGTTGTGTGGCGTGATGAAGGCCGTCTTCAGTGGTGATGGCATGTATCAGCGCTCGTCTTCGCAGTGTACGTTCTCGGATGAGGTGGTACATGGTGGGTCGTTCCGTTGCGAGTCTGTCTTGTGTCCGCGCTCGGACGATCGTCCCTTCGAGGTGTCGGCGCATATGGGCTACGATCTGTGCTGTCGCACGCTGAACTGTCAGCTGTCGTTCCGGTGTGGGTGGCAAGGAGGCGCATTCGCGAAGGACGGTGAAATAAAAATCAAGGGTCTGCCGCCTCCAAGCAGCAGTCTCACGACCATACGTAATAAAGGTTCGCCGTAGGGCCGGCTTGGCGCAGGTTAACCACCAACTAATCGACGTAGGATACGTTGGGAGGCGGCGGACGCACAAACTCCACGTGTCTTCGATGGCGCGTCGACAATCCGGAGAAGCGAGATGAACAAGGTTTAATTTCCAGGGATGTCGGCTGCGTCACACCCGTTTGCGACGAAGGGTGACGGCACATATATAAGCCTCGTGATCAGAAAAGGCTACTGGCCACACCTCCGCGTCACTCACCGTTGCCGCGAGAGAGCGGGAGACGTAAATCCTATCGATGCGACTAGACGAGTGACTCGTGAAATGGGTGTATCCTGGTCTATTTCCTCGGACATGTTCCCATGTATCTACTAGCTGGAGATCGCCGATGAGTGTCCCAAGTTCGGGGCACGGTGAATGGCGTGGCAGCTGATCTTTAGGTGCTTGGGTGCAATTGAAATCGCCCCCTAATATCAAGTCATCGTGCCTGCCCTGAAAAAGCGGTGCTATTCCTTCTGCGAAGAAGAGCGATCGGTCACGACGGCGAATCGTTCCGGAAGGGGCGTACACATTGATAAACCGGACGCCTTGCACCGTTACGGCCATTCCTCTAGCGTCGGGGAGAATCGGACTTCGTCCGCCTCGAGGCCCTCTCTGAAGAGAATGGCGACTCCACTGTTAGTTGGCGAGGCGTGGGACACATGAGCCGTATAACCATACATACCCGGGAAATCGTCGACGAAGACTTCTTGGAGAAAGACAATGTCAACGTCTGCTGCATTGAGCATGTCTTGGAGCAGCGACAACTTCGTACGTGTTCGAATGGTGTTAATGTTGATGGTCGTTAAGCGACAGTTTTGTAGATCGTCTCCTGCGGTGGGGGCTGTCGTCAGTGTCGCCGTAAAAGGTGGGGCCTGTAATCTGCTGGCCGCGTGCGCGCCTTCATCTGTTGCTACTCGGGAGGGGCTGAGGTGTGGGAGGAGAGACCCCTCTCCTCATCCACCACGGCGGCCGTAGAATCGTCTTCAATGTCATCCGCCCAAGGTCCGCAAGTTAACGGTGGCTGCGGTAGAACACTTGTGGGCTGAGTGACTAAGGGTGAATCCGCAGTTGTTTCCGGTTGTGTACCAACGGCGGGCGCTGTGCTGGCCATCCGTTTGTCCGAGGGAGCGGAATCGGATTTGTCAAAATCAGACAAAGTGACAGGTGAGGGCGATCTCGTGTCATCCATTCGCCTCGTCGTTTCGTCGGCCGTCCGGTCGTCAACTGGAGAAGACGTCCGCTGGAGGCAATCGTCTAAGGGTGCGCGACGTCGCTTTTTATGTTTTCTCGGTGACCTTTGTTTGCGGACGTGGGTTTCTGAGCCCGAAAGAGTTTGTGGTTTCCGTATAGCGTCCCCCTCAGGGAGAAAGGCATAGGTCGGTACAACCCTAGCGTCGAGTTCCATTCTCTCGTCCGAATCTTCATGTGGAGTCGATGGGCGGCGTTCTTCAACCCCTGCAGACACCGTGATGGTGTTGGTCAATCCAGGACCGGCGACAGGTGCGCATTCTAACGCTTCCTGTCTTCCGGGGGGGTTGTCGTCCGTCATGACGTTCGATCGTGTCACCTCTGCGTAATTGAGGGGGAGGGCCGTGAGCGTAGGAGGTGGTGTCGTGTCATGCAATGGAAGTTGTGTAACCCGACGTTGAATACACGCCGAGCGCACATGACCCTCCTGGCTGCAACCAGAACAAGTACGAGGTTGGCCGTCGTACATTATTATTGCTCGACAGCCACCTATGACTAAGTAGGACGGCGCATGTTTCTTTAATTCAATTTTCACTTGTCGGACGCCGTTGAGGACTTGGTACGTCTCGAAGGTGTTCCATTTTTCGGCCACGTGGCTAATTACCGTCCCATAAGGGCGGAAAGCTGAGGTAACGACGTCCGGTGGTACTTCGAAAGGGAGTTCGAAGATTCTTAGTGTGCGTAATCCTAGTCCAGCATGGTCAACAGTAACCTCTCCGATGTGACCATCGGAGAGTTTGAACTTGAGAGTGTTAGCGCATCTGTTCACAACTGCGTGACATAACTCGTCATCGACCATCTTGACGTAAACGACGCTGCTTGTGATGGATAGGTGGATACCGATGGTGTGCTGTGTTGGTATTTGAACTTCGTCACGCATAAATCGTTCGACTTCAAAGGCTCGTGGTCGTGCGTAGTCGGGCTGGAAGCTGATCTTGATGGTAGCTTTTCTGTACGAATGAGCCATGACGACTCAGTGTTAACGGACGCGAGTATTAGCTGCGGCGAGGAAGTAAACAAACTACGCGCGCTCGCGACTCTGCGGACGGGACCGCGACTCTGCGGACGGGACGTAAACAAGATGTCCTCGCCGCTCACCGGCCGAAAGCAGACTGTGACGTAGCTGAAGGCTATGCTAACTATCGTTCCGGCAAATGAGAGCGTAATTTATCAGTGAACTATTGCTAGCAAAGTCGGCTGTACAACTGGGGCGAGTGCTAGGAAGACTCGCTAGACCTGCCGTGTGGCGGCGCTCGGTCTGCAATCACTGATAGTGGCGACACGCGGGTCCGACGTATACTAACGGACCGCGGCCCATTTAAAGGCTACCACCTAGCAAGTGTGGTGTCTGGCGGTGACACCACAATAAGAACATAATCAATTTTATTTTGTTGAAAATTAATGATCCAAAAAAAGTCATAGCACAGCAGCACTAAAAGGTATTTCGGGGCTCTTTTCGTAGCAACATATTTTATCTCATATATTAGTTGTTACGCAAGTAATAGTAAAACGAAGCAAATAGTAGTGGGCGCCAGTTTCGCTGGCTCTTTACCATTTGCACGATCACACATGATCGTGATAAAAGCAGGCTGGCAACATAGGATTCGCCAATTTTAAATGCTGCTCTCAGTAGTATAAGGGACTCTCTTTCCTTTGCTTATCATTTTCCTTACACCCAACACTAAAAAAATTAACTTTCAGAAAAAGAACGATAATATTACACGCCCTGGTCAATGAATGGGTCATGGACAGATTACCTGAAGATATTAGAACAGGTGCAGGTAAGTTCCTAAATAAAATGCTTTTTGCCGACGATGAGGTAAAAATGAGGGACTCTGAAGGTACAAATAGCAGTACATCGCACAAACTAAATAAATCTGAATTATAATTTAATGAATCAACGACAAAAACTAGAACTATGGTCTTTTAAGGAAAGTATCCAATAAGAACATATGTAATATTAATGAGATAATAACGTAGCTGGTGACCCAGTTTGCAAAAATACATACTGTTTAAACTGTATAAGAGTAAATTATAATCCAAAGACGTCAACAACAAAATACAGCCAGTAAGGGTTAAGATAATCATTAGTAACATAATAACAGGTTTCGACGGACAAATAACACAGTCAGCGGGCTGAAAATAATATTTTTGTACATCGACCTAGGTTCCAGCACCTCTAAGGATGTCTACATCAGAATGAAATTTCGACAACTCTGCAAAATAACACACAGAAAAATAACTTTGACAGCAACATTAACAAAAATGAAAAAAAAGTGAGATTTTCTCTCCCTCGTGATGACTGGGTGTTGTGTGATGTCCTTCGGTTAGTTAGATTTAAGTAGTTCTAAGATCTAGGGGAATGATGACAATAGATGTTAAGTACCATAGTGCTCAGAGCCATTTGAACCATAACACCCTGTCTGCAGCGAATGAATGAACCACAGACGGATTAAAAGTATATTTCACTGTCGTCTCTCATCTGTGAGAATGTCTGTTCCACGAAAGAAAAGAGACGAGGAATGTGAATGAAAAATCATAGAGCTCAGTAACTGGACAGGAAGGTATTTCGCAGTGATTGACTATACACCCCTCTAGGCGTTTAGGGTAAGAACGTAGTGCTCAGAGTCATTTGAACCATTTTTTGAAAAATGTGACAACATAGACAGATTACTTCCGCAAATTTACATTGCGAGGCAACAATTGTCAAAGTTTCGTGCAGGCGCTTTCAAGTCAAGTATTAAAAATGTTCCAGCCTATGATACGTATATCTTGCAAGAGACAACGTTAGACTGATCGGCCCAGTGGCTTACATTGCTGCTATGAAAACAGGAACACAAGTTGCGCCGCCTATCGAGCGCGGACAGTGACATATGCCCATTTGATACGTTATTACAGAAGTAATCGAATGAAACAAGAGTTAATATTCAAAGGATGAGATTTTAATGCATTATCGAAAGTACAAAGCAGTCAAGTAAATGAAGTATGGCTAAGAGCCATTTATTAGGCTTTACAGTAGTGCCCATAACATAATGTGCAGGATATTGTACAATATTTACACAAACATCTGCACAGTCCACAAAAAAAAAAAAAACTTTCTGCGTGAAGGAAAACTTAGTAGTGCATATCCATATAGGATTTGAAGAAAGAGATGTGTGGGAATTGAAGGTATGAAAAAATAATAAAAAATTAAGTAATCTAAATTCTGCGAGTAGTGGATTAAGGCCATTGAAAAAATTTTTTTTACGTAGGTGTAACTGTTCGTTGAGGATGAGGCGATCGATCTTAGAAATATGCTTAAAAATTTCTAGGTCTTCGAGTACGAACAGCCTGTGGCCTTTCTTTTCCCTATACAAAATGGAAATTCGTTCAACAATTTTCGCTTTGTGGCCGAAAATTAACAGATTATCAGCTAAAGTGGAGTTATGTACATTAGTGCCTCTTTCTCTCAATAAATGTTCCTAACTTTGAAAAATTTTCCAGTTGGTCCTATACAATAAACAGGACACGTATCTCAAGTGAATTTACAAACTTCTCAACTGAGTGTAGCAGCAACTGTGGACTTGAGAGTGGGAATAAGATTTTTCTGCAAGTTACTGCTAGTAGAAAAGACAACTTTGCATCTATAGCTTTTACCTAGAAGACGGCAAATTCTATTAGAAATAGGACATAAAATTGGAAAGGAAAAAACTTTTTCATATTCGTTCCTTTCGGAAACAGCACTCACGCCTAAAATAGTCACTTTAGCGTCAGTTTTCAGTTTGAGAATGTTTTCAACTACCGAGGGACCATATCCCCTATTAACTGCGGAAGTTTTTATTAAATTTATCTCATCACTAAGCTTGACTGGTGACGCAGATGTAGAAACTGCTCGATGAATGGCTGAATCGGAAAATGCTTTTTTATGGGAATGAGGATGTACCGAACTAAACTGATCTGTGTTATTGGCTTTTCGAAAATATCGAAACAAAGTCTGTCGTTGTCTATGGCAATAATAAGATCCAAGAAATGTAACTTACGATCATTATTTTCTAATTCACAGTGAAGCTGATTTTTTCATGAAGCGTATTAAATATTCCAAATAACTGCACAGTATCTTCGCGGGAACCAGTCCGTATATGATCAAATAGTCGTATACGTACCGGGAATATGAAAAAATACCCAGATCATTAGCTGAAATATTACTGAAGAATTTTTCTTCCAGCAAATTAATGAAAATATCGGCGAGGATGCCTGCCAGTGGATTACCAATTGCCAGGCCGCCAGGCTAATCGAATAGTTTGCTACTGAAAACCAAATAGTTGTATTTTACTCCTACTCTTAGCAAACGAATGAAGTCAATCATCCGCTCATCAGAAATATCTTTTTTAAAAGTACGTAGGTTTTATTTCAACGATGCCAACAGTTGTTTGAAAATGAGTCCCATATCCAGAGGCTAGGATATGACATAACTTTTGAAAAAGCGAAAGACGTAAATAATAAAACGAATAGATATCAATATATATGTGGCGCGATAAGAAGGACATTGAAGGGTGAAACTAGAATATAAATCCAAATAGCTATATTGACTGTATTATATGAGGCAGAAAGGCAACAGCTTTGCCGTAGTGGATACACCGGTTCCCGTGAGATCACCGAAATTAAGCGCTGTCGGGTGTGGCCGGCACTTGGATGGGTGACCATCCAGCCGCCATCAGCTGTTCTCATTTTTCGGGGTGCACTCAGCCTCGCGATGCCAATAGTAGTAGAATAGTAGCGGCTCTGGTCAACGAAAAGCATCATAACGACCGGGAGAGTGGTGTGCTGACCACACGCTCTCCTATCCGCATCCTCAATTGAGGATGACACGGCGGTCGGATGGTCGCGATGGGCCACTTGAGGCCTGAAGACGGAATGCATATAAGGAAGAAAGTTGGGCATTAAGATCAAAGGGCCTTGAAACATTGAAAATTAATTTCCTTGGATCAGTGAAAGGATGCACAAGAGAAGACAATAAAACATGAAGAAGTAAGGAAGGATCTAGGGGTACAGCCAACAACTAAAAAAAGTAATCGAACCAAAGAAGGATTGGAAAGAGAAAGTACTGCGCATTTCAGCTCAGAGAATCACCCGGAAAGCAATGGAATACAATCTTAATGGAGGAAGCAATGTGGGAAGGTCAAGGAAATGGTGACGCCGGAACATGTCATTTGCAGAAGACGAAGAATGAACAATTCAACCGAACTCGACGCCTGTATGCATGCCCAAATTCAGCCGGCAATGATAAATTGCTCTGTAATGGAATAGCTGAAGTTACAAAAGGTTACTTTGGGTAACTAAACGCGAAATTGTCGTTCACCGTGTTCGGTCAAAGTTTACCTCCTAGACGCGAGTGACTAAATAGTGTAGTGATTTACGGTGGCACGGACAGATACGCAGCTCCGCAGAGCAGATGGTAGGCAAGAATCTCAGCTGCCGGTGACGGGGTGACGTAGCCGTGCGTCCCAAGCTGTCCCTCCTAAAACGCCTGCGTCATCGGCAAACTTGGGGCTATTAATCTTGGCATCCTCCGCTGGCTCACTATTGCTGTTTTCTATCCCGGGCCGACGCCAGCGCCGGCGCCTCTGCTGTTCACTTAATTAAAATCCGCCGCATAATTAATATTCAGTGGCCTGTCTGAAGGCTGCGGCGTGCATCCTCCGCCCCCGCATCGGCGTTAGAGGCGTCCTCTGCTTGAGGGCGCCAGCCGCCTTTCGGTTTTGCGCCTTCCGCCCTGCTGCTGATGTGCGAAGTCGCCGAAGGCAGGCAGGCCCGCGCGGTAGCTCAAGAATTTTGTGTGCAGGAAATGCTACCGAGGAGAGCCCACCAGCTGTGAAGGAGGACATTGCATTTGTTTCCAGCAACAACTTGCAAAATACAAACCGGAGGGACGAGATTAGAGGGTATCAAGTAGAGCAAAAATTTCCAAATAATCACAAAATTTAAAGGTACCGTTGTGCGACTAATACCGTAAAACGGCAGTCAACGACAGGTACGTGAAAGAAACTTCCTGGCAGATTAAAACTGTGTGGTCGACCGAGACTCGAACTCGGGACCCTTGCCTTTGGCGGGCAAGTGCTGTACCAACCTTTTTTTTTTTTTTTTTTTTTTTTTTTTTAATCTCGTTTTGTTCGCTTTTGTTCGTTGCATCTGCTCAGGGCGGACGTCGTAAGACATCCGTCGTTTAAGTTCGTTGTTGATCGATTAACTCAGTTTTTTTATCACACAGGGCTGCTAACCCTCTGACCGAACACGGTGAGCTACCGTGCCGGCTGATCTGAGCTACCGAAGCACGAATCTCGCCAGGTCCTCACAGCTTTACTTCTGCCAGTATCTCGTCTTCTACCTTCCTAACTTTACAGAAGCTCTCCTCCGAACCTTGCAGAAGTAGCACTCCCGAAAGATAGGCGCGTGGAAGTTAGTCTGCTACACCACCGTTTTTACATGTCTAGTAGTGCGGATTCGTTCGACTCAACTGCTGCTGTGTTATGGTGGTAGCGCTCCATTGAGCTTGTCACTATTTTCTGTACTGCACCGGAGTCATCATCGCATATATACAACAGCGGGCTAACGGATATTCGTATTTATCATGGAGCAGCGGAATGCGGTGCTGCGTATACGGGAATGAGAAGCTGTACGTTCCCGAAACGGAAGTCTTCAGGCAGCCAACGTGTGCTCTTCCGTCGGTTCACCCTGGCGAAAATTGCTACCCACGAAACACAACAATATTATCCTATGTATTGTACGGATAAGCAAACTCTAATGGATAGCCAGCGTTACCTTTCACATGATATTTATATCGTGTCGCTAGTTTAGAACAATTATCAGTTATGCAACAAAAATACAATTATACAGTTAACATGGGAATCTCCCTTCATCTTAAATAGAATCTTTCAGTGTTCTGAATAAAATGAAATGTACGTAACAGAAAGATGCGTAAAGATCGTGCACTGAAATTTACATACAACATAACCAACTATTGCCTGTGCTGTAGTCACAAGAAAAATGCATAAACAGCTACTATATACGTATTACCACTCTTTCCACGATAAAATAATGACCAAACCACAATTAAGTGCCTATTTTGGTTTTAAAGCTTCCGGAATGTCATCAACTGATCCAATTTTTATTGCTTACAGAGTGAAATAGACAGAGACATGGCTCATCTGAGAGTGGTCTACTACAATAATATCGATACATAGATGAAATGTTGTAAAGTCATATTTTTTTATTTTCCTTTCGTAACTCTTAAGTTTTTTAACTGTTCGTATCTCTTTGCTTTTAAAGACTAAAGCTTTATTAGTACGTGATTGCGATTTATTCTGATGGAATAAAAATTTCAGGTGAATCTAAAGCATCAAAACAGGAGAAAGTTTTTTGTTTGTTTGTTTACCTTGATTTTTACCTTTGAGCTTTCGAAAATTATTAATTTTACTTATTATTTATTTTAAATATTATTTTTTTATTTCCCTTAAAGACGTGAAGAGTTAACTAATACAGACATTGACTAATGAATAATACAAATGGCATTAATTCTCGAACAACATGAAGTACACTTTGCTGAAATCGAGCTCCAGTGTGATAACGTAATTCAGCTTTTCCTCCTAAGAATAGTAAGTGCCAACACCACTTGATGAAGAATAATCTAATGTTCATGCAGATCGGTACCACTTCAGGCAATGGTGGCTGACTAACGCAATATCTCAATCTTTGTTGCAGAAGTAGTTGGATACTCGCTTGAGATCAAGTCCTGTTTAATTGTTCCTTATCACCAAAATGGAATTCGATAAAATGAACTTGTTAAGCCCAGGCCAACCTGACGAATTTTCAATAGTAACCTGAAGCCAAACTCGCCTGAAAACACAAATGTGTCCAGATAAAAACCGTATCACCACGATCAGGCAAATGTACTATGGTCTTTATCAAAACCATACTGCCTTACGACCGGGACCAAATTTCAGGAAACGCTATAATCTGACAAACGATTAGCGCTAGCAGCACTTTCAAACAAATAGTTAATCGTGTCTGTTGTGTCCGAGGACCGGCGGTCTGTTTCTCTGCGGTCGTCTGCTGGTTCGTTACATACTCTTTGCCACCACAGAGTCTGCCTATCTGGATACCCTCAGCAACAAAAGCTCGCAACAACCTTCTCCCTTCTTTCTATCTACAATAATTCTATAGAGGAAGTTACATCGTGATGAACCTGTAATTCATATTTTTATTTGTATATCCATACAACCGATCGTTGAGTAGCGTTGGGTGACACCTGTTTCCTTTTCTCGTGACAAACTCCACGTAAATTTGGACACGTTTGCAAACAGCTTTAGGAATGTAGACCGTCGTTTGAGACAGACAGACAGCGTAGCATCCTAAAGCCGCGTGCAGGACCTGGAAGAACACTCAGGTCTCCGTACTTCAGTCATGACGTATTCTAACGAATCGAAATACTCTGTTTACCAGCACCACAGAAAAGGTCACGGAACTCAAGTTAATTATCAGCCTGTTTGAAATGTCGTAAGGAAACCGATTTACATTGTTGACCTATACAAAGAAATCAATATATTGCAAATAGGTTATCTAAGGCGAAGAAATTTTTCTGCCTGGATGTTAACGCAGCACCAGCATCACAACGAAGTGTACTGTTCCTACTTCATCCACTTTTCGGAAGAATCTGCTTCCACTAGGGAAGCAATAGATGTATGAAAAATAAATTTACATTAAAGAACGAGGTCGCCACCGAAGTTTTTAAGTGAACATGTAGGTATTGTTGGTGACCACTTGATGAGGCCTTTGATTCTGCAGCTGGCCGCTGCGGCTGAGTGGTTCTAGGCGCTTCAGTTTGGAACCGCGCTGCTGGTACGGTCGCAGGTTCGAATTGTCCCTCGAGCATGGATGTGTGTGATGTCCTTAGGTTAGTTAGGTTTAAGTAGTTCTAAGTGTAGGGGACTGATGACCTCACATGTTAAGTCCCATAGTGCTTAGAGCAATTTGAACAATTTTTTTCATTCCGCTTCCCCTATTAAGTGGGCACAATTATTTTTAATTGAACTCCCCGTAATGTTGGAAGGCGAAAATCTACCTTTCATTTGTTCATTTGTTCCTTTTCCCGATATTTATATATATGTATTCCTGACAAAACTGTACATTAGCGAGCTAAGGTCTTCAACTATATCAGTAGGAGCTCCATTCCATTTACTTTTGGAAGGACCTCAGAAAGAAAATTTCGGAGGATTGGTTTCAAGTGATCTTGGACCACGTTAGGTGTCTTACATTTACAGCAAAAATGATAGAACTCCCATCAAGCACGTACCATATGTACGAACCATTGGCAATGGCTGAAGATTTACGCACAGTTAGGTGGAGACTCAAGGAAAAACTTTGCATGTCAAATATCTGTACGAAATGACACAATATGCCTTAAGGCTATGGTGTCTAGTAACCACAAAGTAGCACTTATCTTGCAGTCGTGTCGTTTGCGGACCGACATTGCAAGCCTGTAGTCTGTGCTGTGTCTCACTCCATTGGCAAATGGGATTTTATGGTGTCCTGTGCCTAGCTCCAAAGAGCGGATTGTAATGAATGAGTGTTGAAATTAAAACTTTATTCAAATTGTTTAATATGCTGTTTGTGAGTAGGCCACGGTCTCCATAACAAAACCTTCTGTTGCAGCTGGCCCCATTATTCCGTTCTTTACATTAGATAGTTTGTACTATAGCTAATAACTTCAAGCTACAGGAAACAGGAACACGGCTGTAATAGATCTCATGTCATAGGTGAAGCAGCAAGCCTTCTCATATTCTGTAATTTTTTATCACATGTTAATATATCGTCCAGAACGAAGGCTGTAATTTGCTACACCCAAATCGTGCTGAAATAAGTAATTCTGTGACTAAAGTGAATACTTGCTTGATGTAGTGAGTCCTAGATTATCTCCAACCTCGAATCTTAATAGAGTCATACAACTTTGTGATACAAATACCCGTTTAAAGATTTTAAAGAATAATCAGACGTTCTGGGAGTGTTCCTTTTCGTGACATAGAGACTTCGGAAATATTAGAAAAGGATGCTTTTTAGCCCATTCGATACTTTCTGCAAATAGTGACACCTTGAAACGTCCCCTCAGAAAAATTAATGAATGACTGTCCTGATAAACCTCTTACATTATTTGCTTTTCAAACAGCTGAGCAAAACTGAACGTACTCAGACATTACGCTCTTTACTTATTCTGATCAACACTAAACTGACACACAATATTTTTGGCGAAACGCAATCTGACTTTTAATAATACCTACAAAAGAATGGCCCTGACTAACAGTAACCTATACCTTTCATGAATCACTTACCTCACAAAAATCTTCATCACTCGAACCACTGGAATACAGCGAGCGCCACTACTGCCAGCTAATTAAAAGATTCTAACTACTGAAGGGACTAACTGCTGATAGGCATAGTTAGCAAATGAAAGATTATGATAAAGAACAAACAATGTATTTACCTTAATAGTGTTCAAAACTCGGTTCATGACATCCAGTCTTACAAATTTACTGTCTCTGATGGACACACGTCCAGATCATCCGCTCTCAAAACTGCGCCATCTCTCTTCCCAAATCCACCACTGCTGGCGGCTCACCTCCAACTGCGCAACCTACGCGCTGTTCACATTCAACTGCCCAACACTACAATAGCGAATAATACAACAATGCTAACCAGCCACAGACTGCACACAGTACAACCAGTGATTTGCATACAGAGTGCTACGTGGCGTTACCAATATAAAAACCTAAACAGCCTACTTACAACCTGATGTACATTACACTAAGACATATATCGCTTCACCCGAAAAAATGTAAGAAACCTCTAGGTCGTATTCCTAATTATGTTTATCAGTCTCTTCAATGTAGTTTTGATTGAGGGTATTAAAGTCTGCGAATTCTTTTACTCCTTTTTAAAAAATTTGCTCCTGTAAAAACCAGCGGAATTAAAAAGCACGTTCATTTCGGGGAATAGACCCTAGTAACTGGATAAGCTGAGAGTAATTTTGCACAGTCATCAACAATGAGTATTATATACCTACCTCGTTTTAGTCAGTTCCTTAGCATACATCATTTGATTTTACTGCCGAAAGGAGATGTCTAAAATGAGATTACATTTCCGTATCAATGAAGAAAGCATATTTACAAGTAAAATTGCCAGGCAATCAACTGTTGACTTTAGAAAGTGCTCTACGAGGGTGTAAACATCGTATAAGACCTTATCCACGGAGAGACTTCGATCCTAAAATTCTGAAGGAGGAACGTGAATGTGTCCCTCGGGAAGGCATTTAGAGCGGCCGATCGAGCGAGGTGTGGAAGACTGGTGCGGTACGTTCCCAGCGTTTGTTGTCTTCTGGGGGAAAGTCGCATAAGGGCGCAGAGGGCCGGGTGGATTTCCGGAGGCGATCAGATAGGGGAGCTGTTCAGAGGGCGGAAAGAATGACGCATGGAGATAGGGAGACAGTGTCCGCCGTTAGGAGAAAATAGGAAGCGCTACGGAAGATGCGGCGGGGGTCTCTGCGGTCGTAAGACGCGGAAGACTGCACTAAAGTCTTGATCGAGGGAAGTCTCCACGATGCGACTATCACGCTGTTATCTTGGTGGCTAACGGCGATATAACGTCTTCAAACTTCGCAGACTGCTTGTGAAAGTACGGCACGTCACGCACACGGGCTGTATCGAGAACAAAGAAAATAAAGGGTATAAACAGGGTGATCTGTAGATTAAAAATGTCATTAAAAATCATCGCGGAAACGCTTTGTTTGTGAGATACGGGAACGTCGTTGGTATGCAAGAATGTTACACACTGTTGTAGCGCGCTGGTACTGACTAAATATTCAGTCTGTTTCCTGCTGTGGTTAACACAAGACAATGGGGTATGGAAATGTTGAATTGACAGATATCGTTTAGATTTACGGTCGGAAACATCGCAGTTCTGCTGCTGCTGCTCGTACGTATGATGAACTGTTTTTTGGGTTCAGTTCCTCTCGCAGAGGTTGCACGGGGAAGGGATACAGTAACTATTGAGGTTACATAATTGCTTTTTTACTGCTTTCCACACAGACTGCTATGAAAGCTGATGGTGTGCAGCTAATCTCCAGACGATAGTACTCGGTGAGCGACTCACAGAATGCAGAATTGCCTCCTCCACTGCGACTGCCCTGTGGCCTTGCGACCGGCCTCCATTTGCCATCACAGGTACATAGCGACCTGTCTCTCTCAGACAACGAATTACTGACACAAATAGTGAGATGTCGTCTGCCAGGAAAACGTATGGCGCACCTAGGAGCAGCAGCTAAAGAATTATTATGTTCCTGACCGTAAATCAGTATCGCACTGATCAGTTCATAATTTCCATACTAGACTGTCTTTCGTCAACCACTGGGCCGATATTTTAGTGGTTGGGAGCGGAGGGCTGGGATTTTAGTAACTGATAAGGTTGAGCTGAATACCATTTGTCGAAAATTTTACTTCTGACAAGCGCAGTAATATCGGAGGCTACTGTGGCTGCGGGAACACCGGCTTAGGAAGGCGACGTCAGACAACCCCGATCCCTCAGTAATGACCAGAGAGCACCCTTCAAGTACGACAGATAACTCAAGGTTTGAGACGACTGTCAAAGGATTAGTGACTTTATATCAAAGACATTTTCGAAATATTTTACTTTTTAAGTTCCATAAACACAATAAGAACAAATACGTTTAGCCCTAAAAAGAAACTCCTTGAAGTCAACAGATTGTCATTTACGTAAAAAACTGTAAAACTGACTCCAAGTACATGAAAGGTTAAACTTTGGGCGTGTGATAGTAAGAACGTAAATCAAATGACAAATACCAATGCTTGACTTTTATGTTGTAGGTTTCCACCTTATAATCATCAGAAACAAATTAATACCAGATTTTCTCGACGAGAAGTACCCCGCACTTACAGTTGGCATCGTATGTAAAAGGTACTAAGCCCAGTTCACCTATCACCACAGAACACAACTCACCCTACACCGAACTATCTGTGCCCCATGCATCACACAGCACAGCTCAGATAGCAGATGACTGATGTGGCCATGGACACCCAAGTATGCCCCAAGTATGCCCGAGCCGCAGAACGCTGCTTGGGCGAGGAACACCAAGGCACAGGGACGACATCTATACATTAGCCGTGCACAGAGTATCCGTAGCAGAGGGCGGTCACTCGATAGCCTACCTAGAAGCTAATTGCGCCCTTAACTGAAGCACCTGCAACAGAGACGACTTATATCCAATCACTGGAACGATGAACATACGGTGCACCGCAATAGCTACTTGACTGAATGTTTGCAGTCTAGTCCAGTACCTGCAACGTTCAGTATCAACGTCGTAGTCGTAGCCCGCAAACAAAACGTTTCCACTTATAAATTGTAATAACACTGTAACGTCAGCAATGGCAGCATAAGAAGTCAGCCTTGTTTTGCCAACGACTTTGTTAAAGATACCGGAGGAGCGAACAGAGGTTCAGTGCACTCTCTTGCCCCTGGGGTGAGAAACTGCTCCTAAAAGGCGGAAGAATCAGCAATAATCAACTGCATCAGGTTGCTGAAGGCAATCGAAACCACTGCATTAAAGACACATAACGCCTATCCACAGGACATGTGCCCTGTAACCGAAAAAATATCATGATGATATCTTCACTGGTAAAAGATTCCGGACTAGATGGGACCACCAAAGGGGAGGTGACCAAAAGGAAAAATTTTCAGAAATCCACTAATGGATAACGTTAGACTAGTCGAGGCGTGGAATATCAGAACTCTGAACGTAGTTGTGAAGCTAGTAAATCTGGAAAAAGAGATGCTAAGACTCAGTCTCGACTTTGTGGGAGCCAGTGAATTGAAATGGAAAGGAGACAAGGATTTCTGGTCGGAGGAATACGGGGTGGTATCAACAGCGGTATAATATGGTGTAGCGAGAGTATGATTCGTTATGAATAGGAAGGTAGGGCAGAGATGGTTTTTCATAAAAACGACAGAAATGTAGCACCGAC
This sequence comes from Schistocerca piceifrons, assembly GCF_021461385.2. NCBI lineage: Eukaryota > Metazoa > Arthropoda > Insecta > Orthoptera > Acrididae > Schistocerca > Schistocerca piceifrons. The sequence goes on along the minus strand of NC_060144.1, from coordinate 360,523,410 downwards.
TACAGTATTTTAAGTAAACATACCGACGTTGCAAGCCAAAGATGAAGAGATAGAGAATGTACATGAGGATATTGAGCAGATAATTCTGTATGTAAAGGGAGATAAAAATCTGCTAGTCTTGTGGGACTGGAGCGCTGTTGTAGGGGAAGGAACAGAAGATATGGTTATGGGAGAAAATGGGCTTGGTAGTAGGAATCGAGATAGGAGAAAGGCTAATTGACTTTTGCAATAAATTTCAGCTACTAATAGCGAATTTTGTGTTCAAGAATCACAAGAGGAGGAGGTAACTCGGGAAAAGCAGGGAAATAAGGGAAGATTCCAGTTAGACTACATAAGTGTCAGCCAGGGATATCGAAACAACATACTGAATTGAAAGACGTACCCACGAGCATGTATAGACTCAGGCCACAATGCAGTAGTGATGAAGAGCAGAGTAAAGTTTAAGAGACTAGTCACGAAGAACCGGTGTGCATAGGAAAGTAAAAACAAATTTCGGTAAAACTAAAAGCAAGGGTAGGGATCCACTGTTACTTGTAGACGAGTGAGTAGATAGGTGGGAAGAGTGCATTTATGGCCTCTGTGTGGGAGAGGACTTGTCAGATGATGTGGTAGAAGAGGAAATAGGAGTCGACAGGGAAAAGGTAGAAGATCCAGTACCAGAATAAGAATTTAAAAGAGATTTGGGTAACTTAAGGTGAAATAAGGTAGAAAAGGTAGATTATAGTTCATCGGTGTTCCTATAGCTGGGAGACATGCCAACAAAACGACTACTCTGGTTTTGTTTCTTTATTCAAAGCCAGAAAATGTTTCAGGCTTGTCGAGTTTTCCGGGGTGTCGAGTTATCGAGAGTCAAGTTTGCGGGGTTCTAATGTTGATCATATGACTATGAAAAGCTTAAAAAAACTTTAAAACCCACTATTTTTCATCTAAAATTCATAAAACTTCGTGAAGCAAGCCCCCCAGTGTGGGCTCTCCTCAATATTTTTTATAAGTCGGCCCCCCTGAGCTGAAGGACATGCGTAGTGCAGATTCCTTAGGAACTACTCTGAGTTTATTACGTTCGCTCAGCAGCGACTTCTTTCCATGTTGATCATTGTTCCCGTTGTTATTCCTGTTCCCCTTTCTGGTCCTTTTCGTCTCTCTAAGATCGATTATCAACAATATGTCCAGATTTGTTACAATAATAACAATTTTTATTATGTCGAGACCACTTTGCACTTTTTTCTGAAGAAACTATTTTTAAATGCATATTCGTGAACTTGTTCACCAGTGCTATGTTTGTTATCGCTGAAATTAATGCTCTTTGTTCTTTTCACAACCCTGCCGAACTCGACAAAGTTGCCAGGTTCATCAGTAAACATTACATACGAACGATCTTCAGACTCGATCCCTTCGTAACATTAATAACAGCTTCTACATCGGTGACACTTAAACACATCGACGAGACAGCGTTTCTAATTTGCTATTTCTCTCGCATTCATTGAGAGCTTTTACTAGGAATAAACGCTGGTCCTCCAGCTCGTTCCTAACCCTGTTGGATAATTTATTCAACAGTATGCCAAACCGCAGACTACAGAAACTACTCAGATTAACGGACATATTACATGAAGAATTAGGAAGTTGAAGTATATTGTGATGTTCCAGTTGTTCCGTTTCCTGGCCCATGTCAACAGATAAATTATCAATGTTCTGAAACGTAGGCAAAATGGAGTTTTGTAATTTCCTGAACTCTCTGGACACCTTCATATCACCACCAGCTAGCCAATCCTTGCCATACGCGCCCACCTGAGGAAGAGGATTCACACTTGCTATCAAAAGATATCCTTTGCCATTCCAACACATTAAGTGTTATTTAAAATTTCGTGTCCTTATTTTGTAACAGAATCACTAGAATTTTTTCCTGATCCGTATTCACAAACTTTAATTACAGGACTCGAGTTCACGAATGTTTTATATGGAACTGAACATGGTAAACTTTAGCTCTTGAAAGACTACTGCACTCCAAGAAATCAATATGTTCCTGCCGACAGTGCAGCAGAATGAACACGTAGGGCGGCCCTTACCTTGCCAACACTGGCTGCAGTAACTTGTAACAGGACACCTAAAGCTCCACTTACTTGCGTGCACCGATCAGCAATGATACCTTCTGGTGTTGGGCGATATATTTTTATTCATATCGCATTTTCTACTTTTTAAGATAGGAAATCCGCACTGTGCAACATGTTTCTGTAAGTCAAGATAAGAAGCTACACAAAAATAAGACCTAACTCATTAATAACATGGCTGACCAAGTATTGGCCATTAAACAGTGAAAACCTGTTCAAATGTCTGTGAGTCTTGTAACTGAGGTAGAACATGGGGACCAGACCGGTATTCACCTAGCGGGATGTGGAAAGCCACCGAAAAATGACATCCAGGCTGGGCAGCTTACCAGGCCTCGTCGTTAGCCCAGTGGGCCAGGCTAACCGTTGGCGTTCCATCTTTGGTCTGGTGTGACTGTTAGCTTGAAGTTCCCAAAGGCCATAGGCACAGCAATAAGTAATAGCTCGGTAGGTATTACAGTTGAAGAGGAATGGAACTTTCTAAAAAGGACAATCACAGAAGTTGCACAGAAAAACATACGGACAAAGAAGCTTACTGCGAAGAAACTATGTGTAATGGAAGAAATACTTCAGTTGATCGATGAAAGAAAGAAGTACAAAAGTGTTTACGGAAATTCAGGAATGTAGAAATACCAGTCGCCGAGGAATATAATAAATAGGAAATGCAGGGAAAAGAAGACGAAATGGCTGCGCAGAAAATATGAAGAAATCCAAAAAGGAATAATTGTCGGAAGGACTGACTCAGCACACAGGAAAGTCAAAACAACCATTGGTGAAATTAAAAGCCAGGGCGGTAACATTAAGAGTGCAGCGGGAATTCCACTGTTAAACGCAGAGGAGAGAGCGGATACGTGGGAAGAATACATTCAAGGCCTCTACGAGGAGGAAGACTCGTCTAATGTCGTGATAGAAAAAGAGACAGGAAACGCAGGGAAGAGATAGAAAATCCAGTATTAGACTTAGGACTTAAAAGAGTTTTGGGGGACTTAAGATCAAATAATGCAGAAAGGATTAATAACACTCCATCGGAATTTCTAAATTCATACATCAGACTTTCGGAAAGACAACCTACATCTGTAGGTTTCTGTACTTTGCACCTGAGCTGTCATTCTTTTACAGTTTGTCATCTGTAACCGTAGAGAACTGGATGTAGAAAACTCATTTCAACGGAGACAAAACTCACTCATTAGGCCTTAGGTCTTTTCTGGTCTGACTAAAAGGCAGTACGAGGAGCGATCTATGATCGTGGATCATGTAATCAGCGTGTCTACAATACCTCCAGCCGTCATTGACAGTAGGCTAATCCTGACGTTACCGCTGCATCATGTAGCTTCTCATTTGCCCACAGGTGGTTGGGAGGATCACGTCCTAGAGCCCTTTTTCTGATTTTTTGAGTACTCAGTCTTCTGACTAATTTGATGCGGCCTGCCACGAATTTCTCTCCTGTGCCAGACTTTTCACCTCAGATTGACAATAGAAACCTACGTTCTCATTTTATGGATGTATTGCAATTTCGGTTTCTCATTACAAGTTTTACCTACTACAGCTCCTTTATCATGGAAGATATTCCTTGACGTCATAACACTTCACCTATCATCCTGTCCCTTTTCCTTGTCAAAGTTTTCCATATATTCCTTTCCTCGGCGATTCTGCAGAGATCCTCCTCATTCCTTACTCTATCAGTCCTCCTAATTTTCAACGTTCTTCTGTAGCACGACATTTCAAATGCTTCGATTCTCTTCTGTTCCGGTACTCCCACAGTCCACGTTCCCCTACCACACTATGCTGCGCTCAAAATGTACATTCTTAGAAATTTCTTCCTCAGACTAAGGATTATGATACTAGCAGTTTTCTCTAGGCTAGGAATGTTCTTTCGGCTAGCGCTAGTCTGATTATTGCGTCCCTCGTGCCCCGTCCATTATGGGTTACTTTGTTGCCGAAGTAGCAGAATTTATTAACTTCATCAACCTGATGATCCCCAATCCTTATATAGTTTCTCGATGCTTTCATTTATGCTACATCCCATTGCTTTCGTCTTTTTTCGATTAATTCTCAATCCATATGCTATACTCGTTATGCTGTTCATTCCATTCAACAGACCCTGATATTCTTCATCACTTTCACTGAGGATAGCTATGCCATCAGTGAATGTATTCATTGATATCCTTTCACCCTAAATTGTAATCCTAGTCTTGAATCTTTTATCCCGTCATTGTTTCTTCGATGGATAGATTGAACAGTAGCGGTGAAAGACTATACACCTCTGTCTTTCACCCTTAGAATCCGGGCTCTTCCTTCTTCGACTTCCAGTCTTGTTATTCTCATTTGGTTCTTCTAATATTCCATGTTGTATATCACCGGTGTTTCCCTGTAGCTTACCCCTACTTTTCTCAGAAATTCGATAATCTTGCATCATTTTACGTTATCAAAAGCTTTTTACAAGTCGACAAATCCTGAGACTGTCAGACCTCGCTAGCCTATACAGATACAAGGAGGTACGTGGAATCGATCCCCGGCTCCTGGCACCGAAGCGAATCATTCGGCTACAAAGGCGCTGTCTACATAGAAAAATACGCCTGCGTTCTGCATTTTTAAACTGCAGTGGTTTGCATTATTAGTCTGTATGTGAAAGATTGTTTGTCTGTGTCTGTATGCAACACATTTTCACTTACGAGGGTACCAGCCTACTCCTCATCATCTGCCGGCGGTTCTAGGCGCTTCAGTTTAGAACCGCGCAACCGCTACGGTCGCAGGTTCGAATCCTGCATCGGTCATGAATGTGTTTCATGTCCATAGGTTAGTTCGGTTTAAGTAGTTCTAAGTTCTAGGGGACTGATGACCTGAGATGTTAATCCCATAGTGCTCAGAACCATTTGAACCATTCCTCATCATCTATTTCCTCCAAATTTGTGATATACGAAAGCCTTGGCCAGAAATGAAACTCGTTGAAGTGGGAGCTCGCGAAGGCCTGGTGTTTCTAACAAATTGGCAATTTTCACTCTTGTCTGATGAAGAATGAGCCATTAATGATGTGGCAGTTACCAGGTAGTGATTAGCGCAGCGGAAAAAGTACTGAACGGTTATCCAAGGTTGCTAGGCCGAGTCTTATGCTAAAGAATTTTTTTATTTTCAGGTTTACGTTACATACGCTGCAAATAAACCACATTAATGGTTCAAATGGTTCAAATGGCTCTGAGCACTATGGGACTTAACTTCTAAGGTCATCAGTCCCCTAGAACTTAGAACTACTTAAACCTAACTAACCTAAGGACATCACACACATCCATGCCCGAGGCAGGATTCGAACCTGCGACCGTAGCGGCCACGCGGTTCCAGACTGTAGCGCCTTTAACCGTTCGGCCGCACCGGCCGGCCACATTAATGTTCAATGTGTCGTATATATAACTATGCTCATGAAAGCATGAAAAAAAAAAGTCTGACGAAAATCTATGACAGCAAATAAATATCCAGGAAAGGATCGTACTTGCAGTGTCTGCAAGGACGCTGCAAATTACTTTCCAAGAAAGTATTTTAATTAAAGCGTACAGGACTTCGTATTCTATTAGTTTCATTTTGACCATTGAGCAGCCATAGCCAGTTGCACGTCAACAAGAGGCTCCCTGCGCAGGTAAACTCGGCCGTGTAAAGAGGAAATTAAATCATGTCCTCAGAATATTGCACCAAACTACATTCTGTTTTACGTCACCAACCATCCTCGCTAATATATGGTCAAATAACGCATTACGTAGCGTTTCCTTCGAACATGAATTATGAGGGAGAACCTTTTGCGAATGAAAACCAAGCTTGTGTGTCGGTAGAGTTTTTGAAACAACCACGTAATTCTACAAAAAAGTCGATGTTTATAAATTGTCCGAGATGCCGAGACAATTTATGCGTTCCCTGTTTTTATCATGAACTATAAAATAATAAAAGTATCTAATTTTATATACTAATTTCTCAAGTACGTTTTAGAATCCGTTACTGAAAACTTATTAAAAATAATAAATTTCTTTTGCCTTTCGTTTTCACGCCATATATGAAAATATTAACAAATACAATACAGTGTGCATTATTTCGGTTTCTTAGCAATATAATTAACGTCAAAATAGATCATAAAAATAAGCTTCTGCACAGAGAATCGAACTCACAACGCTCTACTTACGGCTGTATTCTCTTTTTCAGTGCTCCGACCGCCGCCTGGTAACATATCACGCTCGACCCACAGCAAACTTGCTGTGTTTTCTAAACGCTTGGCCACTCGAATCTCCCATTTCTGGCTCTTTCGTCTGTGAACAGGACCCGCATATACCTCAGATTTGAAGTTACTCTCTGACGACGAGAACACGCTGTCCCGTTGTTAGTTTTACAGGTTTCCACATTGGCTTCTCTGTGAAACTGCGCTTGTAGCTTACAATAAAATGTTTTACGGGCAGGAGTTATGAAAGTTGCGAACCCTGTTTTGGCCTTAGGCTTTGAGAGGTCTCTGTGTCTCTCTCCATCTCTCTCTCTCTCTCTCTCTCTCTCTCTCTCTCTCTCTCTGCGAGTGTGTGTGTGTGTGTGTGTGTGTTTGTGGGTATGTGTGTGTGTGTGTGTGTGTGTGTGTGTGTGTGTGTGCGTGTGTGTGTGTGTGTGAATAAGTCAATTAGTGAATAAGAGTGTGTACTGAGAGAGAGAGGGGGGGGGGAGGGATTTTTCTTCCGTGTATTTCACATTTAGTAAATTAATTTAAATGAAAAGAGGTTAAGACTTCAGGCATATTTTTCCACGTCATTACTAAGTTCTCTATGGATGTAGATAACAAACGACAAAGGCGTAACAGCTATAATGGAAAGTACAGAAAGCTATAGGAACCACGGCCTGTCGTAACAAGTTATAAGAAATTTTTACTTTCAGTTTACATCAAAACTGAAATATTACATATGTATCGTCACTAAAAAGCAGTTTCCCTGTTATTTGATGGAAAGCAATTAAAAGACCCACTAAAGGTACTGTAGCTTCAGTGAAACATGCCTGGGTAATATAACAAGGAAGTGTTGTGTTTGGTCAAGGTGAAAGCTAGCATACTACTTATTTATTTGTTCAGAAAATCTGAAGATGATTCAAAAAATGGCTCCGAGCACTATGGGACTTAACATCTGAGGTCATCAGTCCCCTAAAACTCAGAACTACTTAAACCTAACTAACCTAAGGACATCACACACATCCATGCCCGAGGCAGGATTCGAACCTCCGAACGTAGCGGTCGCGCGGTTGAAGACTGACGCGCCTAGAAACGCTCGGCCACGTTGGCCGGCTGAAGATGATTGTTTCAATTGCTAATGTACTCGTATTAGGTGAATGTTCCTTTCTTCCTTGTGGATACATAGATCTACGGTAATCAAGCTATTACGAAGTACTTTCGCCGTTCAAGTTTGGTTACGCAGTGGAGCACATCACAGTAAGCTGTGGGCAGCCAAGAAGTGGTGAAAAGACCGCATAAATTACAGCTCATGCCACTGTGGCTAGGAAAGAGAATATTCCCCTTACTGAGTTCCGTATTGCATTGAAAACTGTCAGAAAAAAAGTGGCAAATGCAGTGAATACAGGGGCTGTGGCAAGGGGGGGGGGGGATGGGAGGGCTATGGTCCACCTTGCCACCGCCCCTGCATTCACTGCATTTGCTATGGAGGCTATAGCCCCCCCCCCCCCATGGAGTATCATATTGCACTGGATAAAATGGCTTCAGAAATCAGGGAATACATTACTCCAACAGATTCAATAATTTTTTTAATAATCATGCAGCAACTTAGGTAGCAATGTATTTCAAACACATGTTAACAAAAGAATAAGTGTGGCAAATAGTTTACTATCTTAACCAATAAATATCATTTAACTTAAAATAAGCATCTTATTAACTAATACACATTTTTTACCCTGAACTCCAAAACAGTTACCAAAAGATACTTTAAGCAAAACCCAATCTTACCAATTTGTCTGTTGAGGACCCCAACAGCTTCAGGTACCTACAGTAGATTTTGTCAGATAAGTACCAATTACACACATGATATTCAGCACACATCGAAATAATAAACGAAATATACTTTCGTTAAAATAGTGCGTGTGAAAATTATTCAATGTAAAGAAAATAACTAAGAACGTAATTAACACAGCAGCAAAGGTAAGTACTACGTATTGTACTTTCAATTCAGACACTAAAAATACTTACAGAATTAAAGTCGTACCTAGGTCCAGTTAACATTGTAATAGGTAATACATTTGTCACATTCCCTAGTTACACCAGCTACCTTGAAAGCAAAATCAGAGGCCAGGACCCGACTATGCATTACTGTAGAAGTTCGTCAATGAACAAGTTCGTTCAAGTTCAAAAAATTTTCTGATCGAAGAAGTGTTTAAAAACTGTCTGGAAACTGCTAATTGTTATTGACTGCACTTCGGTTTTGAAACTTCTTAATGCTTGGAAATACATCGATTGAACAACACAGGAAACGTAAACACTTGTGCTTTCGTCCAAAGGACTCAGATTTAGAAGTTCTTTGAAAACTGCTATGTGACACTGCTGACTGCATTATCTGGATTGCATCCTCACCTTGAACCCTACTGTGCATTGTGCGTCTTCGTTGAATGTCGGAACGAACATTGATTTAGAAAAATATGTAACTGAAATTACAGCGTTCACTGATTCGAAATCGTCGATGATTCCAACTCGATTTTTATCGTGAAAGGACACGACGGTTATCATTCCCGCAAAGACCATTTACTGTGGACCGTTAAAGTGTTCCATCCCTTCTTCTTGGTTTCACTCGTGACCGAATAAGAGTTGTTCTCAATCACATTACGGATATAGTGACTACGCCTTCTGACTGCGGAAGACAAAAATCGTTCAAATGGCTCTGAGCACTATGGGACTTAACATCCATGGTCATCAGTCCCTTAGAACGTAGAACTACTTAAACCTAACTAACCTAAGGACGTCACACAACACACAGTCATCACGAGGCATAGAAGATCCCTGAACCCGCCGGGAATCGAACCCAGGAACCCGCGCGTGGGAAGCGAGAACGCTACCGCACGACCACGAGCTGCGGACGACCGCGGAAGGAATACTGGATAAGACACAAGTAAGAAGTGAGGGACAGGACACCAACAAGATCAGTTAATGTATAGGTCAGAGACCAGTGTTCAGTCTGTCAAACACGAGGGAAATGTTGGAGACATTTATCAACTTTATTTACATTAGTTTTGTTTGCCAAAAGAACTAAAGCGCACTAAATGAGATGTGACATCAAGCGATATCAAGCACAAAACAGTGTCAACCGAAAATACGTTCTTTCTTTAGGCCTCTAGCAATAGATGCCATGGCTGCTGGAGACCGTATCTCACTGTACTAGATGGCGGCAGCAAATAACTGGTGAAATACAGAAACAGTATTGTATATTTGCGGTAGATTATATAAACCAAACCTCTGCGCTCGGGCCCAGATGGGCCACTCGGAACTTACCGATCGCCATGGCATCCTATTCCAACGGTGTTACTCGGTTACCTTGTGGAGGGGCGTTGGTTGAGCACACGTCTCTCCCGCCCATTCCGGGCATTCTTTACCTTGGAACCGCGCTTCTCATTCTAATAGTACCAAGGCCGTTTAGTGAAACCTGTGCATATATACTGTAACCTATTTGTGGTTGGTTGGTTGTTTTGGGGAAGGAGACCAGACAGCGAGGTAATCGGTCTCATCGGATTAGGGAAGGACAGGGAAGGAAGTCGGCCGTGCCCTTTCAAAGTAACCATCCCAGCATTTGCCTGGAGCGATTTAGGGAAATCACGGAAAACATAAATTAGGATGGCCGGACGCGGGATTGAATCGTCGTCCTCCCGAATGCGAGTCCAACCAATTTGTGTAACCACATTTTTTTACAATTGTGATATATTTACCTATGTTCATCTTAAATCAAAGAAACTGTACAGTATTTCACGCAATATCACAGTTCTTCTAGCGTTTCAATCCCTACCTATGCTGTACCTTGTATTCCTAATTATGGCTTCAGATAACTGTCTTAGTAACCATTTCTATGATTCATACTTCCAATAAGCTGAAAGCGTAAAGCTGAACTACTAAACACCTCTTTCCATAGCTGTTTCACAGAGGAAGACCGCACTGCAGTTCCTTCTCTAAATCCTCGCACAAACGATGAAATGGCTGACATCGAAATAAGTGTCCAAGGAATAGAAAAGCAATTGAAATCACTCAACAGAGGAAAGTCCAATGGAAATGACGGGATACCAATTCGATTCTACACAGAGTACGTGAAAGAACTTGCCCCCCTTCTAACAGCCGTGTACCGCAAGTCTCTAGAGGAACGGAAGGTTCCAAATGATTGGAAAAGAGCACAGGTAGTCCCAGTCTTCAAAAAATGGCTCTGAGCACCATGGTATTTAACATCTATGGTCATTAGTCCCCTAGAACTTAGAACTACTTAAACCTAACTAACCAGAGGAAAGCCGACAACACCCAGTCCTCACGAGGCGGAGAAAGCCCCTGACCCCGCCGGGAATCGAACCCGAGAACCCGTGCGCGGGAAGCGACAACGCTACCGCCAGACCACGAGCTGCGGACAGTCCAGGTCTTCAAGAAGGGTCGTCGAGCAGATGCGCATAACTATAGACCTATATCTCTGACGTCGATCTGTTGCAGAATTTTTGAACATGATTTTTGCTCGCGTATCATGTTGTTTCTGGAAACCCAGAATCTGCTCTGTAGGAATCAACATGGATTCCGGTAACAGCGATCGTATGAGACCCAACTCACTTTATTCGTTCATGAGACCCAGAAAATATTAGATACAGGCTCCCAGGTAGATGTCATTTTCCTTGACTTCCGGAAGGCGTTCGATACAGTTCCGCACTGTCGCCTGATAAATAAAGTAAGAGCCTACGAAATATTGGACCAGCTGTGTGGCTGGATTGAAGAGTTTTTAGCAAACGGAACATAGCATATTGTTCTCTATGGAGATACGTCTACAGAAGTTAAAGTAACCTCTGGCGTGCCACAGGGGAGTGTTATGGGACGATTGCTTTTCACAATATATATAAATGACCTAGTGGATAGTGTCGGAAGTTCCATGCGGCTTTTCGCGGATGATGCTGTAGTATACAGAGAAGTTGCAGCATTAGAAAATTGCAGCGAAATGCATGAAGATCTGCAGCGGATAGACACTTGGTGCAGGGAGTGGTAACTGACCCTTAACGTAGACAAATGTAATGTATTGCGAATACATAGAAAGAAGGATCCTTTATTGTATGATTATATGATAGCGGAACAAACTCTGGTAGCAATTACTTCTGTAAAATATCTGGGAGTATGCTTGCGGAACGATTTGAAGTGGAATGATCATATAAAATTAATTGTTGGTAAGGCGGGTACCAGGTTGAGATTCATTGGGAGAGTCCTTAGAAAATGTAGTCCATCAACAAAGGAGGTGGCTTACAAAACACTCGTTCGACCTATTCTTGACTATTGCTCATCAGTGTGAGATCCCAGGTCGGGTTGACGGAGGAGATAGAGAACATCCAAAGAAGAGCGGCGCGTTTCGTCACAGGGTTATTTGGTAAGCGTGATAGTGTTATGGAGATGTTTAGCAAACTCAAGTGGCAGACTGCTAGAGAGGCGCTCTGCATCGCGGTGTAGCTTGCTCGCCAGGTTTCGAGAGGGTGCGTTTCTGGATGAGGTATCGAATGTATTGCTTCCCCCTGCTTATACCCCTCGAGGAGATCACGAATGTAAAATTAGAGAGATTCGAGCGCGCACGGAGGCTTTCCGGCAGTCGTTCTTCCCGCGACTGGAACAGAAAAGGGAGGTAATGACAGTGGCGCGTAAAGTGGCCTCCGCCACACACAGTTGGGTAGCTTGCGGAGTATAAATGTAGATGTAGGTGTAGAATTCGTACGAGAGCTCGTTCGAATTAGACTGAATGATTGAGGTTGCAGCCTCGTAACACAGTTGCGATCTGGCAACATACATATACGTAGATTCGTCACAAGCACCTGCTGTGATCTTAAATTGTTGAACAAAGCTTGGAACATTTCGTATGTCTCGAAACGTGTAATCGATGACACAGCGGATATCATGTGTGAAGAGCGCGAGCTATTTTCCACAGGATTGAAATTTCCGAGCTTTTCGTTGTATGTGAGTGGTATAGACAACATTGAAGTCGCCACGAGTCAGCTAACACGCTGGCGGCCCGTAGTAGCGCCGCAGAGTCTTAACAGGAGATGTTGCCCGGGCAAAGAGGCGCTGGGTGTGGGTGTGGGTGTGGCTGTGGGTGGGGTCGCGGACCGCGGCGGCGCACCGGAACAGAAAGGCCCTCTTCACGAGTCGTTGAGGACGCTAATTGCATTGTCTTAAGGCGCTCCCGTAAATTAGCGGCTGCAATTAGCATAAATTAGAAGCGCGCCCAGACGGCAGGCGGAACGTTAGCGTCTCACCCAGACAGTAGTTGTGCCCTCTAGGGTGACGGAAAGTGTACAAAAAGCCATTCAGTCTCACAACTCTAATTCTGTCCACACCCACATAAACAAAAGCGCACGTGAGCGTGCAGACGGAAGTACACTACTGGCCATTAAAATTGCTACACCAAGAAGAAATGCAGATGATAAACGGGTATTCATTGGAAAAATATATTACACTAGATCTGAGAAATGATTACATTTTCACGCAATTTGGGTGCATAGATCCTAAGAAATCAGTACCCAGGACAACCACCTCTGGCCGTAATAACGGCCTTCACACCCCTGGGCATTGAGTCAAACAGAGCTTGGATGGCGTGTACAGGTACAGCTGACCGTGCAGCTTCAACACGATACCACAGTTCATCAAGAGTAGTGACTGGAGTATTGTGACGAGCCAGTTGCTCGGCCATCATTGACCAGACGTTTTCAGTTGGTGAGAGATCTGGAGAATGTGCTGGCCAGAGCAACAATCGAATATTTTCTGTATCCAGAAAGGACCGTACAGGACATGCAAAGAAGTCATGCATTATCCTGCTGAAATACAGGGTTTCGCAGCGATCGAATGAAGGGTAGACCCACGGGTCGTAACACACCTGAAATGTCACGTCCACTGTTCAAAGTGCCGTCAATGCGAACAAGTGGTGACCGAGACGTGTAACCAATGGCACCCCCATACCATCACGCAGAGTGATACGCCAGTATGGCGATGACGAATACACGCTTCCAATGCGCGTTCATCGCAATGTCGTCAAACACGGATGCGACCATCATGATGCTGTAAACAGAACCTGGATTCATCAGACAAAATGACGTTTTGCCATTCGTGCACCCAGGTCCGTCGTTGATACACCATCGCAGGCGCTCCTGTCTGTGATACAGCGTCAAGGGTAACCGCAGCCATGGTCTCCGAGCTGATAGTCCATGCTGCTGCAAACGTCCTCGAACTGTTCGTGCAGATGGTTGTTGTTTTGCAAACGTCCCCATCTGTTGACACAGGGATCGCGACGTGGCTGCTCGATCCGTTACAGTCACGCGGATATGAAGCCTGTCATCTCGACTGCTAGTGATACTAGGCCGCTCGGATCCATCACGGCGTTCCGTATTACCCTCCTCAACCCACCGATTCCATATTCTGCTAACAGTCATTGGATCTCGACCAACGCAAGCAGCAATGTCGCGATAGATAAACCGCAATCGCGAAAGGCCACAATCCGACCTTTATCAAAGTGATGGTACATATTTCTCTTCCCTATACGAGGCATCACAACAACGTTTCACCATTCAACGCCGGTCAACTGCTGTTTGTGTATGAGAAATCGGTTGGAAACTTTCCTCGTGTCAGCACGTTGTAGGTGTCGCCACCGGCGCCAACCTTGTGTGAATGCTCTGAAAAGCTAATCATTTCCATGTCACATCATCTTCTTCCTGTCGGTTAAATTTCGCGTCTGTAGCACGTCATCTTCGTGGTGTAGCAGTTTTTATGGCCAGTAGTGTATTATTACGTCTCTTTAATCTGCATGCTAGGTGTACCGAACAAAATGCTGCCTTAGTACCCCAAGCCTTAGGAGATAATACGCTGACATCGTGCAAGAACGCCTGTGACCTTGACAATGACATTAATTCTGAGAGAGATTTAGACCGGAAGTTTCCACAGGTGTGTCATATCAACCTGAAACCACTCATTGATGATTACATCCCCTGAAGTTCAATTTAAGCAGATAGGAGTTATGCTGATTGGTCGCATACTGATAACCATACAACTATCGACGGACAATGCAAGTTAGTAAACTTTGGCGGCCGATGGATGAATGTGTGACGCTGCAGCGCAATTCCACCGCGCAGCTGGCAAGGACAGTAAACAGGAGATATGTCGATACCACATCATAAAATCTTTGTAAATTAAATTCCGTGTACTCAGCTGGACAGTAATATGCGTCGCAGACACGAGCTTTAAAAATATACGCAGAGGACGGTATTTGAGAGAGGATGTGTAGGTTGACTCAATGAAGCCTGTTTGAGTAATCGGCGAATTGTTCGACATGGCAGTAGGAGCTATGCCACTACTAGACGATGATTGTAGGAATGGGTGAACGATGGCTGAATACAGCCTCAGGGAGGAAGCTGTCGACCTAGAGAAACAACTCAACGAGGGCACTGAACAGTCATCAGAGAGGCAGTTAAGCCACGTATTCATAATTGTCATGAATCCGACCTGCAGCTGCTGCTTTATTGACCACAAGAACCATTAACAGGCGGCTTAGAAAAAGGTGACTGGGCACACGGCAGGCATGGAGACGACTACCATTGACCTCTGCACACCAACAAGCCCGTTTACCACGGTGTCGGACACATTCAGCCTGGCATCTCATTGACTGCGGTAGATCTGTCTTCAGTGATGGGCCTCACTTCGAACTGAGCCTCGATGATGAGCGAAGACGTGTCTGGAGACACAACAAATAAGGGTTTGATGATAACCTGACTGTCACCAGCCATACGGTCTAACAATCAGGAATGATGGTCTAGGGTGTCATTTGTTTTCATAGGAAAACCTCTTTGGTTGTCATCCGCAGTACCCTTGCAGCACAGCGGTACGTCAGCAATGTTCTACTCCCAATTTTGCAGCTTTTCATGGCAAGCCGTCCTAGGCTTACTTTTCAGCAAGATAATGCCTGCCCACACTCGGAGAGAGTTTCTACTACTTATCCTTCAGCTTGCTAAACTCCACCCCTTGGCCAGCAAGCATGTCGGATCTCCGTCCAACTGAGAACACTTGAAGCGTCATAGGCAGGGCTCTCCAACCAGCTCGGGACTCTGACGACCCGGCGCGCCAGTTGGTAAGAATTTGGCATGATATTCATCAGGAAGATATATAACTATTCCTTACATCAACGTCATACCGAATAACAGGTTATATAAGAACCAGAAGTGACCCAACTAGTCACTGACTTGCCCAGTTTGTGACGAAGCTCCTTCTCTAGAGTAAATCTGAAACTCTTATCATTTGTTTGTATGTGCATGTACATCTACCGAATTACGTCCCATTCGGATAATTCCTTCGTACTGCGTAGCTAGTTTTTTTGTATACGGAAACAAACTACAGGTTCAAGAGAGGGACTGAAACTCACGGTGAAACTATTACATGAGTTACAAAACTAGCTGATGACGTTGCTATCCCCAAGGAAAGTGTGCAGTATGTATTGAAAAGTTAATATAAAGAGTCAGTAATCAACAAGCGCTCACAAGCCGTATGCCAGGGACAGTATTTAACGGCCGCCGGCGATGAGAAACAATGTTAAAGATGTTCAATGGACTGCGATGAGGCTATATTTCTTGAATATTAAAATGGAGAAATGAGTCTTCTTTGGGTAGCGATAGGTGGGGATAAATAATTTGTATTGCTAAGAGATGCCGTTGGAGTGAATTGTGAACCAAATGTCCGAAGTATGGACGAGATAATTAATAATACTACACTCAGTACTAGGGAAAAGTGTTCTCTGTTCGTGAGAATAAATCTCGTATGTGTTACAAAGATTTTTCGATATTTTCTTATTAATTCTGCAGGATTCTGCGTTCAGTTGTATGATCGGCGGTTTGTGGATCGAAAAAATCTGTCAAAAGTGGAGTTGTGGAATGAACCTGCACTTCGTAACTAGTCCTATTTGGGGAAATTTTCAGATTAAAATAACGAACAGTATTACGAATTAGGGCGTGGAAAGTCAGAGATACGAATGTGGGAGGGAAGCTAGACAATCTTAAAAGGAAAATTCTAATACTCTGTTAAGATATTGTGACTGTCAGTGAGGTGAAATCGAAAGAAGCGAAGGATTACTGGTCAAACGGGACAGGGTGGTATCAACAACATCAGAAAATGGTATGACGTGAGTAGGATCGGTTGTGAACAGGAAGCTAGGGCAGAGGGTGAGTTATTGTGAATAGCTCAGAGATAGGGTTGTTCTTATCAGAATCGTCAGCAACAGGGACACATGCCAATGACGCAAGCAGCAGATGGAGACGTAAAGAAAGCTTATGAGGAAATGTAACGGCTATTCAGTCAGTAAAGGGACATGAAAGTAATAGCCATGGCGTACTGGAATGCCATGGTAGGGGAAGGAATAAAAATGGTTCAAATGGCTCTGAGCACTATGCGACTTAACTTCTGAGGTCGTCAGTCGCCTAGAAATCATAACTAATTAAACCTAACTAACCTAAGGACATCACACACATCCATGCCTGAGGCAGGATTCGAACCTGCGATCGTAGCGGTAACTCGGTTCCAGACTGTAGCGCCTAGAACTGCACAGCCACTCCGGCCGGCAAGGAATAAAAGAATGGGTTACAAGAGATTATAGGCTTGGTAACAAGAATGAGTTTAAGAGAGACAAATTTCGTGTATCAAAAGCGAATATTGGAACAAGTTTCGTCTATCAAAAGCGAATATTCAGTTTATGAATCAGAGGAGAAAGCGATATGCTCGGAAAATGGCAAAGAGATACCGCATGATTCCTGTTAGATTAGATCATGGTCAGAGAGTGATTCTGAAGGCAGATATTGGGTTGTAAGACGTACTCAAGAGCAGATACAGACTCAGACCACAATTTTGTAATGATGTAGAGTATGCTGAAGTCAGGAAGAATCAATGCACTGAGGAGTGGGATATGGAAGCACTAAGGAATGAAGTGATGTGTTTCAAGTTCTCTAAGGCCATAGTATTGCAGTAATGATTAGCTCAGTAGGCAGTTTAGTTGGAGAGGAACGGTAATCAGAGAACTTGGATGGAAAATCATAGGCTGGGTACCAGAAGAAACACTTCAGTTGATCAAAGAAACAAGATAGTACAAAAGTGTTCAGGGACATTCAGGAATACGAAAATACAAGTAACTTAGGAACGAAATAAATAGGAAGCACCGGGAAGCTATGACGAAATGGCTGCATGAAGAATCCAAGAAGAAATGATTGTCGGAAGGATTGATTCAGCATACAGAGAAGTCAAAACGACCTTCGGTGAAACTGAAAGGAACGGTGGTAACATAGGAATTCCATTGTTAGATGCTGATTAGAAAGCGAACAGACGGAAAGAGTACGCTTAAGCCCTCTACCAGGGATAGGACTTGTCTGGTGACTTAATAGAAGAAGAAACGGGAACCGAGAGGGAAGAAATAGGGGATCATGTATTAGAACTAGAACTGATTTCTAAAATCATTGGGTAAAGTGTCTACAAAACCACTATTCACGTTGCTGTGTAGAGCGTATGAGAATGGCGATATACCAGACTTTCGGAGAAATATCATCCACACAACTACAGAACTAGTAAGTTTCTCAAATGCGAGAATTATAGCTTATTCATTTACACACCCGGTAATATATAGGTGCCACTGGTGTTCTTGCAGCGATGTAAATCTGTGTTTTAGAGAAAATGGTTCATTACTGTATGGCAATCGGATTTTTAAGATTGAATCCTGTTATCAGCTTTTGTAGTGACGGATTTCTGTCTTTTATAGATGATGCCACACAGTTAACACTGGCAGATACTGCTTATGGAAGATTTCAAGCCGGCCGCCGCTTTCTGCACTGACTGGAACCTATATGAACTCAACAGCGTTCCTTTTGGTCTATCCACTGGAGTGTGATACTTCCATTCCCTGGATCAATCTTGCTTTTAATTCCGCTCAGCTCGAAGCCTCTAGTTCAGTCCCGGTCACTTTAATGCTTGCCCACCCTCTTCATTACCCCTCGTCAAACCTTAGGAACATCAATGATCTTTTGCCTGAAACTATCGATTCAGATGTCATTGGACAGTATTGGGGGCAGACCGAGAGGAATACTGAACTCACAACAAGATTTCTAGGTACTTGTACTGTTTTGAAGGTTTTGAGCCTGGTAAACATTCTGGTGCATCCCCCCTCGACCAGGAAAACTTTGAGGATCCATACTAACGAAGTCAAAAGCGCTACTTAACTCCACCCATTGGGCGCCCGCACAGGGTGGGCGGTGAGTTTGTCTTTAGTGTGGGACACTGAGCCGCGTTCGCTCATTCTACACTCCTGGAAATTGAAATAAGAACACCGTGAATTCATTGTCCCAGGAAGGGGAAACTTTATTGACACATTCCTGGGGTCAGATACATCACATGATCACACTGACAGAACCACAGGCACATAGGCACAGGCAACAGAGCATGCACAATGTCGGCACTAGTACAGTGTATATCCAACTTTCGCAGCAATGCAGGCTGCTATTCTCCCATGGAGACGATCGTAGAGGTGCTGGATGTAGTCCTGTGGAACGGCTTGCCATGCCATTTCCACCTGGCGCCTCAGTTGGACCAGCGTTCGTGCTGGACGTGCAGACCGCGTGAGACGACGCTTCATCCAGTCCCAAACATGCTCAATGGGGGACAGATCCGGAGATCTTGCTGGCCAGGGTAGTTGACTTACACCTTCTAGAGCACGTTGGGTGGCACGGGATACATGCGGACGTGCATCGTCCTGTTGGAACAGCAAGTTCCCTTGCCGGTCTAGGAATGGTAGAACGATGGGTTCGAAGATGCTTTGGATGTACCGTGCACTATTCAGTGTCCCCTCGACGATCACCAGTGGTGTACGGCCAGTGTTGGAGATCGCTCCCCACACCATGATGCCGGGTGTTGGCCCTGTGTGCCTCGGTCGTATGCAGTCCTGATTGTGGCGCTCACCTGCACGGCGCCAAACACGCGTACTACCATCATTGGCACCAAGGCAGAAGCGACTCTCATCGCTGAAGACGACACGTCTCCATTCGTCCCTCCATTCACGCCTGTCGCGACACCACTGGAGGCGGGCTGCACGATGTTGGGGCGTGAGCGGAAGACGGCCTGATGGTGTGCGGGACCGTAGCCCAGCTTCATGGAGACGGTTGCGAACGGTCCTCGCCGATACCCCAGGAGCAACAGTGTCCCTAATTTGCTGGGAAGTGGCGGTGCGGTCCCCTACGGCACTGCGTAGGATCCTACGGTCTTGGCGTGCATCCGTGCGTCGCTGCGGTCCGGTCCCAGGTCGACGGGCACGTGCACCTTCCGCCGACCACTGGCGACAACATCGATGTACTGTGGAGACCTCACGCCCCACGTGTTGAGCAATTCGGCGGTACGTCCACCCGGCCTCCCGCATGCCCACTATACGCCCTCGCTCAAAGTCCGTCAACTGCACATACGGTTCACGTCCACGCTGTCGCGGCATGCTACCAGTGTTAAAGACTGCGATGGAGCTCCGTATGCCACGGCAAACTGGCTGACACTGACGGCGGCGGTGCACAAATGCTGCGCAGCTAGCGCCATTCGACGGCCAACACCGCGGTTCCTGGTGTGTCCGCTGTGCCGTGCGTGTGATCATTGCTTGTACAGCCCTCTCGCAGTGTCCGGAGCAAGTATGGTGGGTCTGACACACCGGTGTCAATGTGTTCTTTTTTCCATTTCCAGGAGTGTATGTTCTTACATCGTTGGCTACTGGCGCGATTCGTCTCTGTCCCTAGGTGGCGCTTCGGTCGTCTGTTGCTGACTTTTTGTCGTAGTTTCTTGGAGCGCGTTGTTGATCACGTAGGCAAACAGTGGGTCACCGTCAGTGAGAGAGACAAGAGGCACTTGTGACGTACAGTGAGCTGTCCATGGTGCTTACAGGTGTATGATTATCTAATCAGCCAGTGGTCGGTACAGTTGTGTAGCCTGGTAATACTTGTGCCTAATGTTCACACAGCTCGTTCACCCTGGATTAAGGAGGTATAGTTGCTGTTCATTTTCAGGTGTCACATGTTCTGTCCTTTAGGGTAAGATACTTGTTACTTGATTGACATATATGCTCCCATGTTGAAGTTGTTCCCGCTACGTTGGATTGCCTGTGCTTCACCATCATTCTGTCTCTATTGTGCCTCTGTTTCAAAATATCTGAGCCCGATACTTTATGTGTTTTAAATTTCTTTTAATTGCAACTTGATCAGTGTCTGCTTATCTTGTTATTCAGACCAGAAGTTAATTTTGTCCTATGTTCTAGGGCGCCATGGGTATTAGTGACCACTAAGGTCGAATTTGAGTCTTATTTGTATTGGAAGTTGTTGCTTTTCTCACTTATGTAACGACTAAAAAAGTGCCTACGATCGTGGAAAGCAAACGCTAGCGGCCCATTGAATCTCGGCTCATCTGGGTAATTCAGTTCCATAACTTTGGTGAGATTTTGACCAGTTCAAAGTAAATTAATATTTATTGTTCTGAATACAACTGCTATTGTAGTTGTTTGAATGTTATCCCCAATACTTAGCTTTTATCTTTCTAATCACTTAAGTTATTGTGTTTGAGTAGCCCTGTGATATCTTGGTTATTACATTAACTTGATGTTATTTTCTATCGTAAGATTAACCGGTTAATCATCTTACTAAGTCTTATTGTAAAATACTTGTTGTAATATAAGTATGTAAAGTTTCGCTGGGGCTTGGGTTCACGCTCACATTGAGTTTCTTAAGTTGGTTTATACAGTTTCCTATGTTCTATTAATATTACGCATGAGTTATGTGTCTACTTGTTTACTCACGGATTTCGGAGCTGTTGGTAGCGTTTGCAGGCGCTTCCCTGGGGTGTTATCTGTTACCCACCGGTTTATCGGACCTAGCCTGTCGGCGTCGGCTGTGCACGTGCGCGGGCGGCGCTCTGCTTTCCGTCTCACCGTAGCTTCTGAGACGTTGTGTCCTCCTGGCTTCCTGCGGCATCCCTCGTAAGTTGAATTTCTGTCTCGTAGCAATCAGCCATTAACTTAACCTGAAGCAGGCGTAATTCTTTCTCAGATCTGGCCGGCAGTACCTGCCCCTTCCATATTTTCCCTATTTCCAGTTTGGTTTTAACAATAATTTTAAGATTCGTGCAATTCTCAATATTTTAAATGGTATTTTATTACTTTTCCACGTCAGTATCATGATTATACCCAAGCGGCTTCTCTGATTGATCAAATATTGGCTACTTGCGTTGAGAATTCTTCCTGTGTTCATTGCATAAAACATTCGAACTTAATGGGCCTTACATCGTCAGATACCAGACTAGTGATATTCCTTGCTACTACACTTCTTGTAACTTATATTCATCAATGTCGAACACCCCCTTTGACTAGCCGAATGTTGGAATTGTAATCTTTAGCATTATTGGTGCCATTGTATGCCCAGTGTTTGATTGCAATAATTTCTTATTAGTCCTTAATTTGCTGCATATTATTCGTTTGATTTAATTAATTCGTTACTCGTCAAATAGTTTAAGTGTTGAAATGTTGGAGTAACTAGTGGAATGCCTTTCCTTAGTTGTTTTATCCAATTTTCTGCTGAAATTTGTGCTGCTCTTAACATTTTAAATCTGTTTCTGGAGCTAATTATTGTCACCCATTAGTTGTAGCCTCTTCATCATGCTGATTGCAAGGAGCTATTATTATTTGTATTTGATCAGTGTTTATGTATCTGTGCAGTAAAAGACTGTTAGAGATTTGTGAAGTAACAAACCACTTGTATTAAATGGGCTGTATCTTTCCCATGCTCGTTTAGATGTTCCTTTGTTCTAAGGCGTCCACTGCCATTTCAGGTAGCTAGCATGGCAAATGCACAGTCTAGGTATGGTAGGGGTCAGTGAAGTCAAATGGAACGAAGACAAGGATTTCTGGTGAGGATGAGTATTGGTGTAATGGGGGTAGGATTTGTTATCAGTTGGGAGTAGGGCACAGAGTGTGTTATTCTGAACAATTCAGTGATAGGGTTATTCTTATCAGAATCGACAGCAAACAAACACGAGCAACAATAATTTAGTTATACATGCCGACAACGCTAGCTGAAGATGAAGAAGTAGAGAAAGTATATGACGATCTTCAAAGGATAATACAGTACGTAAAGGGAGATGAAAATCTAATAAACATGGGATCTGGAACGCGGTGTAGGGGAAGAAGTGGAAGGAAATGTGCTGGCGTAAGCTGCCGCCAGCGCGCCAGGTAGCAAAGAGGTTGCGAGAAGATTGGTAGAGGACAAAGACAGACTCGTAAGAACTGTGGCGCCAACGCCCCCCCGGCCGCCAGTATTCAGATGGCCGCCGTGGCCGGTCGGAGAAGCCGGGCGGCTCTAGGCGTTACAGTCTGGAACCGCGCGACCGCTACGGTCGTAAGTTCGAATTCTGCCTCGGGCATGGATGTGTGTGATGTCCTTAGGTTAGTTAGGTTTAAGTAGTTCTAAGTTCTAGGGGACTGATGACCTCAGTAGTTAAGTCCCATAGTGCTCAGAGCCATTTGAACCATTTTTTTGGCCGCCGTGGACTCGAGGGCCAGTCAGTCATTCAGTGAGCCATCAGTCGCAGCCCTGTGGGAATTACAGACGCAGTTATATCAGTCTCTAGCTCAGTGTCTGTCAGTACCTAGCGACCAGACTAATGTACATAGCGCACTTGTATGTCATCAGCAGTGAGGCGAATGTGGACTATTACGGGAGAGCTTGAACCACATGTACCAGTTCCAGATAAGCATCTTTTTTTCTGGGTAATAAGGACAGTGTTAATACATGAATGCAGTTGTTTTATAGAAAGAGGATACTGGCATCCATGCTTCCCATGGTACAAGCCTGCAGTGAAAATGAGACGACACGAAGGTTACAGGAGAATATGGGCTTAGGAAAAAGAATTAGTGAGAAGAAAGACTAGTTGAGTTCTGTAATAAATTTCAGGCAGTAATAGCGAATTCTCTGTTCAAGAAACACAAGAGGAGGAGGATATGTTTGGAAAAGGCTGGGCTGGTACTGGAAGATATCAGTCAGACAGAGATACCGAAATCAGATACTACATTGTAAGCGTATCCAGGAACAGAAATACCGTAGACTCAGATCACAAGGTAGTAGTGATGAAGAGTAGGCTAAGTCAGGGAGGAGCAGTAAAAAGAAGCTGGATACGGAAGTACTAAGCAATGACGAGATATGCATAAAGTCCTGTAAGGGTATAGATAAAGCGATAAGGAATAGCTCAGTAGGCAGTACAGTTGAAGAGGAATGGACATCTTAGGGCAGTCATGGAAGGTAGAAAGAAAAATATAAGTACCAAGAAGGTAACTGCGAAGAAACCATGGGTAACAGAAGAAATACTTCAGCTGATCAATGCATGAAGGAGTACAAAAATGTTCAGGGAAATTCAGGAATACAGAAATACACGCCGCTGGTAAGTGAAATAAATAGGAAGTGCATTGAAGCTTAACAGCTCTAGCATTGCAGCTGCTGACTAGAATCACATACAGAAAAATTGACAAGAAAACTGATGATGTGATAGATAACGATCAGTTTGGCCTTAGTGAAGTTAGAGGCGCTAGGGAGACAGTTCAGACCTAGAGGCTGATAATGGAAGCAAGACTGAAGAAAAATCAACGCACGTTCACAGAATCTGTCGACCTCGAAAAAGCGTTCGATGATGTGGTACAAGATGTTCGAAATTCTGAGAATAACAGGGCTAAGCTAGAGACGGGTAATTAACAATGTGTGCAGGAGATAAGAATGAATAATAAGAGGGGACTACCAAAAACGATGTGCTCGAATTAAAAGGGCGGGATGTAGTCTTTCGCTCCTACTGCTCAATCTGTACATTGAAGACGCAATGATAGATGTAAAAGAAAAGTTCAGGAGAGGAGTTAAAATTCAATGATACGACTCTCTGGTGACATTGCTATCCTGAGTGTAAGTAAAGAAGAATTACATGATCTGCTGAGTGGAGTGGATATTATAATCAGTACAGAATATGGACTAAGAGTAAATCGAAGAGAGACGAAAGTAATGTGAAGTTGCAGAAATGAGAACAGCGTGAAACTTTACATCAGGATTTATGGTCACGAAGTAGATGAAGTTAAGGAATTCTGTCACCTAGACAGCAAATTAACCAATGACGGACGGAACAGGGAAGACGTCAAAAGCAGACTAGAACTGGGACATGTGGCTTTCCTGGTCAAGAGAAGTGTATTAGTATAGTATAATAAAATAATGGAATAGATGATAATAAAATCTTGAAATGCGTGGCTTTTTAAAATGTATTGAATTAACGAGATTAATTTTTCGGCATGAATGACAAGCACAATAAGCTGAGCTATGCCTGGAAATAAATTCGTATTAATTCATATTATTTTGCAGGGCGAAGTAGTTTCTTTCTCCGCTGTAGATTTGTGCTTACCATTCTTTATAATGCTACGTTTGGTCGCCGTGTTCACCTTTGAAGTCTTGACCGTGTTCCCATTAAACTTATCGGATCTTCGTAATTTTCCAAAGTACACAGGTGGGCTTCAGTTCTTGTAATTATCGTACTATTTGAAATAACAACTCACACGACCTTTCTGTTAATAAAACAATACTTTATTTTTCTAAATGGTGCACATAAGAAATACATACTCCTCACTTATTCATAGCGACCCCAAAATGGCAGTCTACAATTACTCGCTTAAAATGGCGTGCTTCTCACTCGTTCACTAGCCCAGCGCGAACCCTTCTTTCCTCCTACTGGTACAAGATAAACTCCTCTGTTTTTTAACAACTGAAAGTCAAAAATACATGACGGTAGGCACACGCTCTATGATGGGTTACCGCTTCATCTTCTCTCTTTGCCTTTAAAGAAGACGAAAACATAAAGGAAATGCAAAACGATTATCAAATTAGTATCAAACATATGCCTTAATTTCGGGGAGATATTTCTTAGAATGCACGTTTGGAGCACAGCATTGTATGGTAGTGAAACATGGACTGTGGGAAAACTGGAAGAGAACAGAATAGAAGCGTTTGTCGTGCGGTGCGACAGACGAATGTCGAAATTTAGGCAAGGAATGATGTGGTTCTACAAAGAATCGGAGAGGAAAGAAATATGTGGAAAACACTGACAAAGAGAACGGACCCGATGATAGTGAACCTGTTAAGATATCATGGAATGATTACATGTTAGTGGTGGGAGTTGTAGAGGAGAAAAACTGTAGAAGAAGACAGAGACTGGAATACATCCAGCAAATGTTTGAGGACGTATGTTGCAAGTGCTACTCCGAGATGAAGAGGTTGGCACAGGACAGGAATTCGTGGCCAGCCGCATTAAACCAGTCAGAAGACTGATGACTGAAAAAAGCATGGCACGATGTCGTGCGTCGGCGAAAGGGTGAGGGGGGTAGATTATGTTTTTAGGCAGATCAGGTTATGTAGAGTGTTTTAGGTTATAATTCTACTTGGGAATCTCAAGATTGGTATTTGGAGTTCCCCTGTGTTCTTTTACGCTTTCAAATTACACAATGTATTTTTATATACTTAAGTTTATAGTTTTAATTCAGTCTGATTGTTCTGGCTGTTATTGGGAACATTTTATCAGCAATTTTTTAAACCACTCATCAATGCTAACTGTCATTGTTTGCTGATATGAGAAGATTTATCAGTTGAATACTGTTGTAGCTCACAGACTACCACGTTGTGGCCAAGCAGTTCTAGGTGCTTCAGTCCGGAACCACGCGAGTGCTGCGGTCGCAGGTTCGAATCCTGACTCGGCTATGGATGTGTGTGATGTCCTTAGGTTAGTTAGGTTTAAGTAGAAGAGACTATAAGCGCCATGTCCCGAGACCTGTATGCAATGCTCTTAGGAAACTTGGAAGTTTTCATACTTTGCATGATTTGTGTAACCAGAATAGGCACTACACATATGAGATGTTTACGACATGAAACTTTAATCCTGATCCCATCTGGTTTGCACCGAACTGTGTCAGATGCTATAAAATTGTAATCTGATGCTTCCGTTTGATTTCCAATCTGGATTGTCAATTAATGGACAAGGCAGCTTACATACTTTAAAAAAAAAAAATACCTACCAGTCATCTTCTGTTTTCTTCTTTTTCATAGGACACTGCACAGTGCTTTTATGGTCTTGGCATTTGGCTTTTACCTGCAGGGATGTCTTACGTGCGGTACCCAGTGTACCCATCGCTACCAAATATCAGGAAATTGTTTAATATTTTCTAGGTAATGCAATATCAATAAAAGGGGTACTGTCACTGTCATGAATTTTTGTGTCTTCCGTAGGTCAGTCTCAAGACGCCCAAATAAAGGTGAACATTTTCATTGGGAAATAATGGAAATAAACTAACGCTACAAATAAAACTGTTTATTTCTTCGTATCATTTGGTGTACCAGCCTCAATATGAACTGGAAAACGTTTTCAATATACTAGGCAACCTTTCCACTATTCATCCACAACATGACGAACCAGAATTCACTCCTAAGTGAGAAATGCTTCTCGTCATGTGGAACAGCAAACAAATATTCTGACCAGGAGAAAACGCACATACAGTTAAATCCCATCGGCAAGTAGCTACGCAGCCTCCGGCAGAACATTGGCTTACCAGTCGCTATGAGACGAAGAACAGACAAGTTTTATGAGATGCAGGTATCAACACTAATGCACACCTGGCTCACTTCAGCCCTCTTAAAGTGAAACTTGGAGGAACGGAGAGCCAATTTGATAAATGCATGGCATCCCAGTTATCAGGTCCTTTTGTAGGTGACTCCTATCCTTGACAATAAAGCTCACTAGGGATATAATCATGATGATGTCATGTGGACCAGCAAAGTGGGGAGGCTTAAATTTTCTGACTAACCTTACTATTCACTCAAAAGATTTCTGAAACGGTAATTTATCGATCACAGATTAGACCTAGGTGAATTAATAGGGTATTTACATTCATCGTGTCTGTGGGGTTTAACTGGGGAGTGAAGGACTAGTCCAGGGAAGCTGAATATCATTCAGTGTAAGGAAAGAGTTTTTTGTTTTTTGGTTTGACAATAACAACAAAACCAGAAGTACAAAAGTATGGCAATAGATAGAAAACCATCGAGCTATGAGCCATCAGGCTATTGGCTGGTAATACCTCTGAGGATAAGACTCAAGATCAGGCATCACCCTGTAGTCTGAACGTCAGTGACACAGAATGTGTAGAGAAGGTAACGACAACACCAGATGCTTCTAAATCATACACACAGGGTTCTTAAAGAAAAAATTATATACGAAAAAGAACAGAAAAATACAGGTCGATCGGGCCAGTTAATAATCACTTCAAGCACAAAATCAGGTCCCTCAGAAATGATAAGATTCAATAAAATTACACTCAAGGAAATTTTTATTATTAAGTAATTAAAGATGAAGTTAATTACTCCATAAATAATATTTAAACCACTTAAGCAGAAGGTAAATAACAGGAAACTAGAACAGAACGATTTAAACACCAGGTAATGTTTTTTTGAAAACTGAAGTATGTGAGCTCTACTCATTAGAATAGCATACCACGATAGGATCTGAAAGAGATACAAACCTCTGCAGAATTTATGCATGGCCACAACCGACCACGAAAACATACGTTGTTGCTACGCAGGTGAAACTTTTTAATGTAGCAGTTTTTGCTCGTTAACATAATCACGCTCTGCTACCAGAATGGTAGACACTTTGGAGCACGGTTGTCTGGCAGAAGAAGGACCAGACCAAATAAGGATTAAACATCTTTTGTGTCAAGATTTTTACTAACACTCTTCAGGAAAAGTAACTTTACCAATAATGCCAACAGGACCTTGACATAGTAAGAGAAAACCAACTGGTTAGTTCAATTAATTTAAGAATAATTACGAGTGATTGGTAAATCAACCTCTTCAAAGGTTCGTTATAATTGTTAAAGGGATAAACTATTAAGTTCAAAACTCAAGAAATCCCAAAAAAAAACAGTGTTTTATTACAAGTATAACATGATAGGAAGACAGTAGGTTTGTTTATAAATAATTCTTTTGCTACCAGCCATGATTTTCTTCAATTAATTTTCAAATGACGCGTTTACCAAAACGAATCCCATTATCAAGTGCGTTTTGTGTGTTTATTATGACATTTCTATGTGATGTTGTCGATGTGTTAGAGTCTGCTCTATTTCGTTGACTTTACTACAATATATAGTTGATTATCGATCGTTTCGTGAAGTTTGTGGCGAAGTTTAAAAGAATTTGTATTTAGTTTTCTCATGGCTCATTTGTACAGTCTAACACACACTAAACATTACACATAACTTGCTCTATATGTTGAACATCGAAAATACCGTACATAAACAAAACAGTTACAAAGATGTTCCTACATGTAGTCGACACAGATAACATTATAGGTCTACAACAGAGTATGATATGCTTTTGTACAGGGGTTACTTACTTTAACAATTTGGATCATAGTTTACATATATCGATTTTACAGTTGTCCTTATTTCTTTGTGTTACTTTTTTTTGTTTAAGGACACTGTCGAAACATCAGAAGAAATTCACTGATTAACTTTCAAGTTTCTCGTTTAATAATTCATCTTCATAATTTCTGTAGTGTGAATGTATCTCTAGTTCTTATAGCAAATCCATTTTATGTTCTTTATTTAGGCGGTGGAGTACTCTGACTTTTGCTCTCTTTCTTTGAAATGGATGTCTCGTATTATGCATGTGTGTTGCTAAGGCTAATGCAGTGTGTCTATTGTGTGTTTAGGCTTCATTGTGCCTGTGTACCTGATGTTGATATTTCGGCCCGTTTATCCTAGACAGAACATGGAGCATTCCTGACATGTTACCTTGTAAATTCCAGAGTCTGAATTTGGATCATGATTACACTTTATATTAGGAATTAGTTTTTGTTGTAGTTTATTAGATGTAGAAAACCCAATTTTTTACTTTGTGACTTTTGAAAATATTTCCAATCTTCTGTGATACATTACCAACGTATCGGGTTTTCTACATCTGGTAGCAGAAGAATTATTTGTAAAGAAATCTATTGTTTTCACAGTCACAGGTCTTCATAATCATTTATAATGGAACTCCTTCAGGTAACTCTGAGTTACAGCTACTTTACTTTTAAAGGAACATTAACAAAAAACCAGATGGCCTAGCAATTTGATGATATATATCTGGTACCGTAGCTAACACATACATAAATCAGTTAGAACAAAAATTATTGAACAGCCAACAACCTGCCTAGAGATAATCGAGTTTTATAGGAGATATGTAGGTGACACATTACTGTTAGTGAACGGGGATGCCAAACAGATCACAGACATTCTAAATTAATTCAATAATCTGCAAGGGAAAATCAAATTTACAGTGGAATATGAACGACATAAAAGCATCAACTTTCTGGACCTAAATATTACAAGGCACAACAACACATTCACATACAAAATTTATACGAAAAACACAATGACCGACACTACAATCCCTGCAACCGCATGTCGCCGAAATATCCATAAACAGGCAGCAGACAGGTCAATGCTAAATAGGGAAATTAAAATAACATTGAACCAAGAAAACATGCAACAAGTATTTGTTTTCACAGTCGCAGATTCATAGGAAAACAGTGTTCAAAACATGAAGGCATTAAAATCTTTAGAATGTGTTTGACTAAAACACAACAAATAATTAAGATTTACCTAAACGAGTTAATTAAAAGGAAATAAATATATAAAAACTGGTTAATATGAAACCTCCTTGCTTTGGGAAAAGTGGTCGGATGAATAGCCAAAAAATTACTTAGCTCAGACCCGATACACTGCTCACCACACTACTGCTTTTCTAAGCAACCAATGGGTACTCGTCCCAAGGCATAAGCATACAACAATAGTCTGGTAAGCAGAGAAGTAAATTGTAAGTAAAATTAGAAAAACTTAAGTCATCAGATCACATACTGGCAGTATAGACTTACAGTGGCATAGTAAGGTAGCTGGTCAAGGCAAACACCCCCCATTTATACACGATTCTAAAGAAGTTCAGTGTCCGGCCTAGGTTCAGTTTTGAAGTACGCCACATGGTGAAAAGGGTAAATACTCAACCATCCCTTCATGTGGGATGGAAAACATAGATGGAAGGGAGATGTGAACTGTTGGCTGATGGACCTTACCTACTTTAAACACAAGCTTGGCTTGGAAGTATAAGCCGCCAAAATAAATCCAACGAGATTTTAACCCGTAAAACTCATAAACTTCCCGGCTACAAGCAACTAAAGAAAGTGAATTGGAGATTCAGTGCACAAAATACGATGCAAAAAATTATTTTGAACGACATGGACAATAACACAACGAAACTAAAAGAATTACAAAACCCTAATAATTTAAAACACAGTATCAAATCAAAGCTCTGGCAATTACCAAATTTAAGCAATTAAGTTCACATACTAGCTACACATTCCTCAAATCACCTGGCCAGGCACAGGAACAGGGACCAACGCCGACCAGATGCTGAACCCAGTCTGATACAGAAGCACCAAGACACAAACACAAGCAGGAACCGAACCAGTCACAATTATCATGCACACAGTGGAGACCAAGATCAGTCTTTGCGAATGCCACATGGTCTCGGCACCGCAGCAACGAACTACAAGCAGCTCACCGCGCATCCAAAGCCGCTGTGTCGTGATAAACAGGGGAATAGCTTGGAGCCACCAGGAGATGTGTGGGTGACAACGACACACCGTCCGCCTCTAAATACGAGCGGCCCAAAGGATAATTTGTCCACTCCAGTTTTCGGTACACATCTAGCGTGGCTTTTCGAGGGGTGGGGATAGGGGGGGGGTTGAGGAGGAGAAGAGGCTGAACCATTGTGTAATTGATAGCTCGCACATTTCTTGGAACACGATTTTTGGCGTGAAGGGGATGAGGCGTGTTTGCCACGAGTGTCACTGAGACTGTTTTCCTGGTAGAGGCAGTGAGAGTATAGCGCAGGTCTGCGGGGCGCCGGCCGGGCTCTTGGTTGTACCACCCGTGTGACTTCCAAGTTTGTCTCTGTGAGCTTCTTCAAGACACAAGGGACGTGCACCAGAGATGGGAGTGGACACATTATTCATTTGGCCGACCAGATTTGGAGGCGAGCCGTGGGTCGTCGTCATTCACAAGTCCCCTGGTGGCTCCAAGTTTTTCCACTGTTTATCACCACACAGCGGCTCTAGATACTCGGTGAGCCGGTGTCGCCACACGCGGCTAATGACTGGTCCAGCTACCCGCTGTGAGAATAATAGTTGTGACTGGTTCGGTTCCTGTGCGTGTTTGTGTCTTGCTGCTTCTATATCGGACTCGGTTAAGCCTCCCGTTGTCTTATTGCCCGTTCCTGTGTCCGGCCAGGCGATTTGAGGGGCGTGTCCCTCATATGAAAACACGATAGCTTCAGTTTGGTAACTGTCATAGCGTTGTGATTTGATTCTGTGTGCCGCGCGGCACTAGCCGAGCGGTCTGCGGCGCTGCAGTCATGAACTGTGCGGCTAATCCCGGCGGAGGTTCGAGTCCTCCCTCGGGCATGGGTGTGTGTGTGTATGTCCTTCGGATAATTTAGGTTAAGTAGTGTGTAAGCTTAGGGACTGATGACCTTTGCAGTTAAGTCCCATAAGATTTTACACACATTTGAAAATTTTTTTGATTCTGTGTTTTAAATTATTTGGGTTCTGGACTGCTTTTAATTATGTAACATTTTTGTGTTGTTGTCTGTTACGTTGTTCAAATGTTCAGATGTGTTTGAAATCTTATGGAAGTTAACTGCTAAGGTCATCAGTCCATAAGGTTACACACTACTTAACCTAAATTATCCTAAGGACAAACACACACACCCATGCCCGAGGGAGGATTCGAGCCTCTGCTGGGACTAGACGCACAGTCCAGGATTTCAGCCCCTTAGAACGCTCGCTCTGGCACGTTGTGCACTAAATTGCCAAGTCGCTTTCTTTAGTTATTTTGAGCCCACAACTTTGTTTGACTTACGGGGCCGAATGATTCATATATTTTAGTGGGTTATATTTCCAAGCCACGCTTGTGTTTTAACGTAGGTGAGGTTTATCAGCCAACGGTTTACGTCTTCCTTCACCTATATTTTCCATCTTACCCAACCGTTTCCGTCAGTAGCGTGATTGTTGAAGCTGCATCTCGCTTGCCCGCTGAACTTCTTCCTTTACAATCAGTTTTATAAAGGGGGGGGGGGGGGGGTATTATTGTCTTGGACAGTTATTTTATCATCTTTTAGAGGCTTATTACAACTGCCCTGTTTACGCTGAGAGCGTGTGATCTGGTGAATTAGGTTTTACCCGTTTTAGTCAGAAGCTGTATCCGTTCATCAGGCTACTATTACGTCTTGAGGCATATACCCAGTGGTGAGTTAGAAAAGAAGGAGTGTGGTGATCAGGATATCGGATTTGCCGTACGTAATTTCAAGGCCATTCGTCCGGACAACATTTTCCAATGCGTGGTTGTTTCATATCAAGCAGCCTTCACCTGCCTCGAGATGACTGGGTTTGTGTGTTGTCCTCATTACTGCATCATCATTCATGTAAGTGGTGAGATTGGACTGAGCAAAGATTGCGAATTTGCATAGGTGCTGATAACCGCGCAGTTGAGCGCCCCACAAACCAAACATCTTCATCATCATTTTCTGATTTTACTTTGAAGTTTAGCAAAGAGTGCGTTAAATATCGTAAACTCTGTTTCATAATGCAATGTACGAGATGCATATTTTAAGTACCGTTTTAAAATAAAAGAAAAACATAGACTTTCCTTAGCAATATCATTTTTACATGAAAGCCTATAGTTTAATCTGCATTTCTACGTAGTTCCTGCTAGTATTAAGGCGCTTATCCTACCATGACCCCGGAATTGAATATTAGTGCGTTAAAAAAGGCGAACATCCAAACACTGAGGCGTGTTTATTAGTACAGTTTTTAAATATAACAAAATAAGTAAATTTTTCTTAGCAATGTTATTTTTAAATGAAAGCGTGTAGTTTAATCCACTATTCAATATAATTCCCAGTAGTATTAAGGTATTCATCCTATCGTGCAACCGGCTTTCGAAGAGTACCCTAGTAAATACACTGCAGCGCCAAAGTAACTGGTACGCTCATTCGTATTCAAATACTGAGACACGTAAAAGGGCAGAATACGGCGCTGTGGTCGGCGACGCGTATATAGGACAAATGTCTGGCGCAGTTGTAAGGTCGGTTGCTGCTGCAGATCATTCATCGCTTCATTACTTTGAATGTAATGTGCTGGAATCGCTCCTCATGTTCTGCCATCGAAAGTGATGTTTTGTAATTTCTTGTAGACAGACAGTGGTGGAATAAAAACGAACTCACTTTGCAGGCTATGTCGAGTTCTCCAATATGACTCTCATGAAAGAGGGCGTACTTGGAAGTCTTATGTTGTTGCTGATTGCAGGAAGATGGAGAGAAATTACACAATCTTAAAGAAGGAGAACAAAAAATACTTTCTATTGGGCGTGAGATCTGTGTTTTTGAATGAAAGATGAAATTTTGTTCGTTTCTGACTTGTTAGATAATGTCAACATGAGCAGTCGATTCGTATCTAGGAGGAGGGTGGCTGTCAATTTTCCCTCGAGCATTCTGATTTCCGTCAACCATGTCGGACTAGGAGCACATCTTATGTATATTTTTACAAGCCGAGTTCAAGCCTAGTATTGAATAACCACGCCGGAGCTCTAAGACCTAAAAATATCTTCCATCATTGTATCTTCCAACATATCTTCCGGGAGTGAATAGTCACGTCATAATTCACTGTGAGGGAGAATTTTTAGAGAACTTCGGTTTTTACGCTGCTGTCTATTTACTCTTTCATTTACTGCCTCAAATTAGTGACTTGGACCCTGCGTAACTCAGGTAATACTTTCAATTTACTCGCTTCTTAATTGAGGTAATAAAAACCGAGAAGGCCTTAATTATCCGCTCGGACGGCCCGCCCCTCCACGACAAGTTGATCGACGCTAAGCGGACTTAAGTTGGCTGATCTCCTCAGGCATTCCCGTCTCCAAGCGGTGCCGCCTTTCCTCTGTTCCTGAAACAGTTTAATAACACGGCGATAACATCAAAGGGCCGCGCTTCGGATGATTAACGCGTAATTTGAGGAGCGAGAGTGTTCCCTATCGTGCTAACTGAAATCTGGGGCTCTTCATTTTCTCTGAAGATCAAGGATGTGTTTCGGAAAATTGGACGAGACGGTGCAAGCAGTTCCTTCATCTAGCGGAACCGCTTCAGTGTCAGGCCCATTCGCATTTTATGTTATTTCACAAATACACCAACATTCTTTGTTCTAGGTAGCAACTTAAAATTTTTATTTGTGAGGAACAGCATTTTTCCGTTCCTCTGTGTGTCAAATTCTGCGAAATAAAGCACTTGGCAGTCATTCGTTTTAATAATGTTTCTCCAAACTTCTACCCAACGAATAATTGACTACTGCCGTGAAACTAATTAACTGTTTGAAATAGATTTTTCTATTGCTTCTTGTACCAAATGGTTTTCTATCTTATTTACAAGACTACCATATCAAAAGTTTTAAGAGACCATTGTCAACAACTGCTCAGTGCTTTTTTTAATGTCATAATTGCATCACCCTTCAGTTTCGACAAAATGATCATTCTTACTCAGCCGGTTCAGTGTGATATAACCATGATTAAATTACAGAACGATCTACCATACGGCTCTATAGATTAAATGGTAGACCTAGCAGCGGCTTACCGATTAGTTGTTTAAATTTAAAACAAAAGAAAGTGTATCTAAGAAATAGGTCACCATAGGTGAGGATCAGCTTTTCACAATAACTTAAATTTCTCCCAGAACCAATCCTTACCAAAATTGACAGCTTACTGACAAGAATTAAGCTGAAATCTCTAGGAATGTAAACACGTATTTATAAACCAGCAATATTTCTAGAAATCTGATGAAATCACTAAATGTAAGTACATGTTGTGACTTCAGATATTTTTGTAAATTTCACGATGTACTGTTTTTCATATACAGCAACTTACAAAGATTTTGGTTGGCTGACTGCGTATCAACATCAGTCGTGCTGCTTTTTGTTCCGTACACTTACGGTGCAACAGTAAATAACTGTCGCACACTAGCTTACTCGCTATAGAATCTCGCGTCATCTTGTTTTGACCCGTATCTCAGAGATACGATGGGGCCTGTACAGACTCCCATTTTAGTCCCATGGCCATTATACGTTCATTTCCGCTGCAATAGTCTGTGATGAATCGTGTCTCTGATTTCCGTCATATTCTTACGTTAGGAGATGGAAGAGTTCAGCGTAGGAGGGTTCAGAATATTATGCTTTCACGCAATGGACAACATGTTGATGACGCTAAAGAAAATTTGTATCGCAGTAATGTAATGAATGTAAATTGAAGGATAATGTCCTTGTAAACCTAAAATAAAACAAAAAATAACAAAAGTATTCGAAATATAATGCTCTGCAATGGTGAAATGTTAGATTTACAGCAAAGTTGTCAAATGGGGAATTGTTAGCATGGAATTTCAGATGGTTTTTCTAGAACTAAGAACATAATATGACCAATTATGAAAAATCAGTCGTCCTGGACGAAAAGAACATCGGAAAAATACCACAACAAAAATAAATTCGTCTAAAAAACCGTGATGATTATTGACTATATTAGATCTAAAAAGTATACAAAAACTGGTACAATTAACATGAGAAAGTCATCGAAGAATGTGTCAGGATACTCATCACGACAAGAAAGAACCTGTCGGGTATTAACCAAACATAAATCGATGGTCAGCCAGTAAGAATAAATGTGATTTCTGTTCAACGTTGCGGGCTTTCTAATAACAAATGAAATGAAATGATGTGGTGTTGCCCTCAACTACGCACCCTCAGACTCAAATTTGAAATATTAAAGTTTCGGCTGGTTTCGTCGTCTAGGGGCTGGGATACGTAGCTGCCGCATTACAAGCCAAATACTAATGAGACTACAGTACTCAAAATGAATACACACATGAATCGAATGTTCAAAGGTTTCTATCAATTGGCAATTGCGAATGTAACGTAGAAATTTATAAATGAAAGATTGGAATTAAATAAAATCTGCAGGTACAATTTTAACGACCTTAAATGATGAGTACAATAGCAGAAGTACTTTTGAGAATGCCGTATATTTCTGCAAAACACTTATTGGTGACGATGGTCCAGCAATTAAATAAAATATAAGTTGAATAACAGGGAAACAATAGATTACTACTGCACGTAATTAGTTATGAACAACAACACACTTCGCGAGATATTCACTTCTAAAGGCATACTACGTCTTCACTGTAGAAGCCACGGAAATCACACAAGTTCATAAGTTGGCACTACGAAATATTTCTATCTCGTGCGACCACGCACAAACTGCTCCAAGTCTTTCCCGTGACCCTGCGTCCGTCGCCTCCAGCACTTCCCGTGTCCTGTGCGACTGTGCCTCCCGCACCGCACTGCCCCGAACTAGCTTGTGTCCTCTCCGGAAACGATGCTCCTCCCCAATCTCCATACATCTCTCTTAGTAACGAGCGCTGTGATTGGCTAGAGCGCTCCCTCCATGTCTCGAAGCCAACGTACATTCACAAACATTGTGAAACACTCTAGACGTAACTTCAAATTAAATAAATATTCCTACGGCTGCACCATAAACACGCTCTAACACACATTATTAGATCCATTAACAAATTAAATAAACATGTATCAAAGGAACAGAACAAAAGGTAGGCCAGTAGCCTAATGTCTCTGTGCTTTATAAAACACAGTATATATTTAACCATGCCTTCATGAAAAGTATATATCCGAAATTTACAAAGACATAGATGAATAAATATATTTATAGGCGTGCTGCTACCGTTTTTCCGTGTAACTGTGGAGTACTTATGGCCTGAAACGATGGATAGTAAATGACCACTTTGATATCCAACAAGTCATGTACCATTTAAATTACATGCCTATAATTCATAACAATTTAGGTTTATATAAATAGCTTTCTAAAGACACGTAGATAGACGAAATCGGATGAACCGTTTAGATTTTCTAAATTCGTTGCTGGGTGTTACTTGTACAATTAATCATCAGATACTAGACTTTAAACTAATAAAGATATTTAAAATCTGATTACGCCATCAGAACCGTCGTGCAAATAATGGTAATATACATGTTTCTTTATGAGGTATCATGATTCATCTGGCTACTATTACACTACTGGCCATTAAAATAGCTACACCACGAAGTTGATGTGCTACAGACTCGAAATTTAACCGACAGGGAGAAGATGCTGTGATATGCAAATGATTAGCTTTTCAGAGCATTCGCACAAGATTGGCGCCGGTGGCGACACCTACAACGTGCTGACATGAGGAAAGTTTCCAACCGATTTCTCATACACAAACAGCAGTTGACAGGCGTTCCCTGGTGAAACGTTGTTGTGATGCCTCGTGTGGGGAAGAGAAATGCGCACCATCACGTTTCCGACTTTGATAAAGGTCGGATTGTAGCCCATCGCGATTGCGGTTTATCGTATCGTAACATTACTGCTCCCGTTGGTCGAGATCCAATGACTGTTAGCGGAACATGGAATCGGTGGGTTGAGGAGGGTAATACGGAACGCCGTGCTGGATCCCAACGGCCTCATATCACTAGCAGTCGAAATGACAGGCATCTTATCCGCATGGCTGTAACGGATCGTGCAGCCACGTCTCGATCCCTGAGCCCACAGATGGGGTCGTTTGCAAGACAACAACCATCTACACGAACAGTTCGACGACGTTTGAAGCAGCATGGACTATCAGCTGGGAGACAATGGCTGCGGTTACCCTTGACGCTGCATCACAGACAGGAGCGCCTGCGATGGTGTACTCAACGACGAACCTGGGTGCACAAATGGCAAATCGTCATTTTTTCGGATGAATCCAGGTTCTGTTTACAGCATCATCATGGTCGCATCCGTGTTTGGCGACATCACGGTGAGCGCACATTGGAAGCGTGTATTCGTCATCGCCATACTGGCGTATCACCCAGCATGACGGTATGGGGTGCCATTGGTTACACGTCTTGGTCACCTTTTGGTCGCATTGATGGCACTTTGAACGGTGGACGTTACATTTCAGATGTGTTACGACCCGTGGCTCTACCCTTCGTTCAATCCCTGCGAAACCCTACATTTCAGCAGGATAATGCACGACCGCATGTTGCAGGTCCTGTACGGTCCTTTCTGGATGCCGTACAGATAAGTTCAGCTGCTGCCCTGGCCATCACATTCTCCGGATCTCTCACCAATTGAAAACGTCTGGTCAATGGTGACCGAGCAACTGTCTCGTCACAATACGCCAGTCACTACTGTTGATGGACTATGGTATCGCGTTGAAGCTGCATGGGCAGCTGTACCTGTACACGCCATCCGAGCCCTGTTTGACTCAATGCCCAGGCGTATGAAGGCCGTTATTACGGCCAGAGTTGGTTGTTCTGGGTACTGAGTTCTCAGGATCTATGCACTCAAATTGTGTGAAAATGTAATCACGTGTCAGTTCTAGTATAATATATTTGTCCAATGAATAACCGTTTATCATGTGCATTGCTTCTTGGTGTGGCAATTTTAATAGCCAGCAGTGTAATTGCTATACGAACTGAGAAATTTCTGCCCGTAAGATTTCACAAAGTCCGCCATCTTTGGCCCTCCTGGCGCACAGCGTCACCAAGGAATTCCCAGCCACGTGCTCGATGGGCCACATACTCCGGCCGTTATGAGGCACCATGCGGATGCTAACGAGCTCGGCCCTGCCGCGCGGCCCGAGCGGTGGCCACCAACTCTGGACTTAAAATATTTCCAGGGCGCCAGGATCGCCCGTTTCCTCAGAAC
This sequence comes from Schistocerca piceifrons, assembly GCF_021461385.2. NCBI lineage: Eukaryota > Metazoa > Arthropoda > Insecta > Orthoptera > Acrididae > Schistocerca > Schistocerca piceifrons. The sequence continues at coordinate 360,484,112 of NC_060144.1, read as the reverse complement.
GTCTATGAAGGGTTTCATCCATCTGTAACTCCCAAGCTCATCAGTTCTGTATGTGCAGTTTCAAAACAGACGTTAATAATGTGAGGTGAGGGACACAGGAATAAAAGAAAGCTTGTACGAAATTCTACATCTACATTTACATAGAAGCTCAGCAAGCCACCGGCAGCCATAGTGGTGGAGGGTACCCTGTACCACTACTAGTCATTTCATTTTCTGTTCCACTCGCAAAATAAGAGCGAGGGGAAAAGACTGTCTATAGGCCTCCGTGCGAGGCCAAATCTCTCCAATCTTACCTTCATGGACATTATGTGAAATGTATGTTGGCGACAGTAGAATCGCTCTGCAGTTCTCTAAATTTTCTCAATAGTGGTCTTCGAAAAGAACGTCACCTTCCATCCAGTGTTTCCCATGTGACTTCCTGAAACATATCTGTAATAACTGCGTGTAGTTCAAACCTACTGGTAACAAATCTAACCGCCCGTCTCTAAATAGCTTCGATCTCTTCCTCTAATCCGATCTAGTCCGAATCCGAAAAACTCCAACAGTACACAACAATAGGTCGCACTACTGTCCTGTAAGAGATCTCGTTTACAGATGAACCACACTTTAATAAAATTCTCCCAAAAGACTGAAGGGGACTATTCACCTTCCCTCTACAGTCCTCACATGCTCATTCCATTTCATATGTCGCCTAGATACTGAATCAACATGACCCTGTCAAGAAGCACACCACTAATAGTGTATCCAAACTTTATGGGTTTGTTATTGCTAAGCATCTGCATTAACTCACATCTCTCAACATTTACAGCTAGCTGTCATTCCTCACACCATCTAGAAATTTTGTCCAAAATTATCTTGTATCCCCGTACAGTCACTCAATGCCGACACCTTCCCACACTTCACTGTATCATCAGCAATCAGCCACAGACACCTACTTCCGTGTCCACCAAATCGTTTATGTATGTAGAAGATAACAGCGATCCTATCTCATTTCCCTGGGGCACTCCTGACGCTACCCTTGTCTCTGATGAACACTCGCCGTCGAGGACAACATACTGGATACTGTTACTGCCACTCAAGTATCTGGGAACCTCCTATTAAGTAAGCTTACAGTCTCGTTAACAGTCGGCAATGTCGCACCGTGTCAAATCTTTTATGGAAATCTACAAATATGGAAATGGAATGCAGTCGAAATCAATCAGGTGATGCTGAGGGAATTAGATTAGGAAATGAGACACTTAAAGTAGTAGGTGAGTTTTGCTATCTGAAGAGCAAAGTAACTGATGATGGTCGAAGTAGAGGGGATATAAAACGTAAATTGGCCCTGACGAGGAACTCGTATCTGAAGAAGAGATATTTGTTAACATCGAGTATAGAGTTACGTGTCAGGAAGTCATTTCTGAAAGTATTTGTATGGAGTGCAGCCATGTATCGAAGTGAAACATGGGCGATTGGAACCCTCTTGTGAATAACTTCTCTTTTTTTTTTTTAATAAACACTGGCCTACTGAATTTTACGTCACAAAGACAACTCAAACTTAACCTATTCACTTATTACAATATGCAATCCTAATGAAACCTGACTGCTATACATTGACTACATGACTTCCAATAATTAACACGAAAGAATGGCCCAGAATTGCAAGAAATCCTGGCAATAATACAACTCCAAAAAATATGAAATTAATGAAATATGAAACCACCTTCAACTCTGTTAATTGCCTAAACTCATTTCAGTCACAAATCTCGATAGTGGAAACCCCACTCTTTTTCATAAGTCCCTTACCTCACAGAAAAATTTCATAACACTAGCTACAGAAATTACAGCAGCTACATAAAACGATTCTAACTACTATAGACAGTAACTGCTAGGAGGCATATGGTCAGCAAAGGAACGACTTTGTTGAAGAGAAAACAATGCACTCAATATATTTAGAAAATTTTACCTAATTCATGTGACATCAAGTTCCAAAAAATTATATAGTTGTCAATAACTCCACTACCAAATCGTTATCAACAACATTCATCATCATACATTTCTTTGCATATTTTCTTATAAACACATCATTGCATACCAATTTTCATTGCATGTTCTACCAACACAGTGTCTCCACTAGGAAAATCATGTCCATATGCTTCCCTATCCACTCATCAACTGCTAGTCGGTCCAACCACAGAATCTCTTGCCGAGGGCGCAGAGCGCTGTCAGCGATATTAACACAGTCTAGAGCGCTACCAACATACAAACTGGCTAATTACACGATAAATGGTTGAAATGAGATGAGAATAGAAGCTTTAGAAGTGGGGTGCTACAGAAGAATGCTGAAGATTAGATGGGTAGACGCTTAAGTAATGAGGAGTACTGAATAGAAATCGGGTGAAGAGCAATTTGTGGCACATCCTGACTAATAGAAGGCATCAGTTGGTAGACACATTCTGAGGTATCTAGGGATCACCAATTTAGTGTTGGAGGGATGCGTGCAGGATAAAAATTGTAGAGAGAGACCAAGAGATTTATATATTAACCACATGCTAAAACAAGAAGACAATGAGGAATATGAACGATGAATTTAAAATTATTTTAAAAGGTAATGTTAATAGGCCAATATAAGTAATTACTGCGAATCTCGTGAATTGGTTACAAACAGCGATAAAACATGTGGGCACACAACACACTAACAAGACTTGAAAAACACTTTAAGAAATCTAAACACTTGAAATAACACTTGTAAAACACTGAATGCGACAGAATATACAGTGACAAGTACAAACTGAGCAATGTACACTTTCACTAGAACTGGAGCAGTACTTGCCATGGGATGGTGGACTGTTGATGGAAAGAATGATGAGTATGGAGAGGATATGAGAATGGTGATGATGAGGACTGAGGCCTGGTAAGAGATGCACACACAGATATATCGAATGCTACAAACACAGTGTTGCACATAACAGTCAGCTTACAGTCACAACTATCACAATGTGTCATGTGGGCTAAAAGTTTCTGACAGCTAGCTTACTAGTCCTTGCATATTCATTTAATAGGACACAGTGTATTTTTACGTACTCATACAAAAAAATAATTTTTACAAATGACAGACACATGCCTCACCCAATGAGTATTTTCAGACCAGTCATTTTGCTAGAAAAATTACTGCTACAAAAAGCTGCTGTCGTGTGGAAATTCCATCTAGTTCATGTCACTAATTCTTATCAAAAATCTTACCTAACTGACTTTGATAGTATTTACAACCATTACAGTCATAATCTTGCAATCGTTATTACTGGAAGGGTGCTATGAGATCTTATGAAATCTTTCTCTTTTCATTTTAAATTGTCTTCTGTTTTATATGTCATCGCTGAAAGCAGCATGTACGCTCGTTGTCATTAAATGAGCCATAAAATGCACATCGTTAGTGTCCCTCACCACTGTACTAAAACAGGCCTCGTGTGATTAACTGCTAAATCACACTGATCTCTGAACTTGAAAATTATTTACGACACTGTTACAATTTTTTCAGAACTGTCAAATAGTAATATCATTTAAGTTCGCTATAGCTGTTCGCAAAGTAGCACCGTTCTGATAATATTTTTCTCGAAAAAGAAGTCTAATGGTGTGATACTGTCTTTCCACCTGTACCCCCCGCCCGAAATCTATGAGTTAACTGTCATCATAACTGTCACTAATAATCCTTATGACCCTGGACGTTATGGGTCTGATACTAATATCTATCATTACTGAACGTTTTTACATACCATGTCTCTCACCCCTACCCCACACATAGTGGTCTGTGGGGTATACCATCCCACAACATTTTTATGCAAATAACTATTAATATAAAACAGTACATATACAGAACTAGCTAAGTACCGGGCACTACCAGACTATGAATTAATTACGATCTTCTATTAGTTCATCTCCTGCTTCCCCTTCTATCCATCCCCACTCCACCCACCCCAATCTGTCTCCATCTCCTCCTCTCCCTCTCTCTGTCCACCTCCTCCATCGCCACCTGCCTGTGAATCACCACCCCTCTCCTCACTCTCCTGTTGACCACCCTCTGTCTGTCTGCTCTCCCCACCTTCAGTCCAGCTTTTCTTCCCCTGTCCAACCATCTCTCCTCCCATTACATCACTACCAACAATTCTGTTTGCCCATCTCCACCTCCCCTCTCTGTCCATCTGTTCCTCCCCCTTCTCTCTGCCCCCTTCCTCCTACCCTCTCACACTGTTCGTCTCGTTCGCCCTCCTATGTGAATCCCTTCCAAATTCCAACCTCTGTCTGTCTACTCCTCTCTCTTCTCTCTGTACATCTCTTCCTCTTTCCGGTCTCTGTTAATTTCCCCTGCCTCTCTCTGTCCACTTCCGTCTCCCCCTATCTGTGTCATTCTCCTCTTGCCCCCTCTTTATTTATCCATTTCCCTTCTCTCTCAAAGATATCACCCCACCAGAATAGGAAACTGCTATTTGTTACTTCCTACAGTGTATCTATGCAGATAATAAGTAACATGTGTACCAAATAAGGTTGAAATGGATCCAGGGGCTTAGTAGGAGTTTTTTACTCATGGATTCCTCAGCATACGCACGTGTCACATACATTTCACATATATTTAAAATATTTCGCATGTATTTGTACACATATCTTAACTGTATTTTTATAGAAGTAAGCCCTGGACTTCATTTTTGACGCAGCTCAATATTTAACACGACTTATATCCTTAACATCCGGTGTCGTACAACGATACAATTTTACATGTACATCCAATGATACATGTCAATAGAATTAGTAATAAAGAAATAATACACTAAGACGTCATGGATGGTGCGACAATTTTTCACGTATTTCGATGTTTATCATGGCGTATCCCTTGAACTGTATGTTGTGCATCGATGTAATTTTGATGATTCATTCAGTAGTATAAGTGAATGCCGTATTTGAAATGAACAACCAAAAGAGAGTAAATAATGTGGCCCCTTCAGCAAAAAAAATGTCTGCCAAACGCTTGAAATTATGTGTAAAATTTGTTGCAGTTCAATAAGTGCTCTCATTCTCAAATTCCAGAAAAACATATTCTGCTTATTATCACGCCATGGGCTACAATCCTTTTTCGAACAAACGCCCACCAGTTTTGATAAGCAGGTTGTTCTTAGTCTCACAGCTGTTCTTTCCAGACAAGTTTGGTTGAAATCGGTCCAGTAGGTTACGATTAAAGGATTAGGTGTGAAACATACATATATATCTACTTTCATATAATGGTATATATAGGTTTTAATGAAACTGATCCAAAAATTCCTCAGTGAAGCTTCCATGTCACTCCCTTTTCACTTCCACCCATATGGATTACAAGTGTTGTATATTTAAAGAAACTTTCACAGTCATTAGCACTACAATTCACCACAGATTCTCAGAATCGGATTAATGGCGTAGGAGCGCACAGACGACAAACAAATAACCAAAGAAACAGATATCGATTCTTGTACGAGCAGACCCGTCAGTTGTGTCCCAGAATGTTCGATGGGATTTATCTTCGGACAGTCTGTGTTGGCAAACCATTTGTTGAAATTGTTCAGCATGTCCTTCATAACAATCATGTGCAACTTTGGCCCGTTGAAGTGCTTTCGTTGTTTTGGAAGATGAAGTCCACGTAGCCGAACACAATCATTTAGAATCAATGATCGGTTCAGCTGGACAACAAGACTCAGTCCATTTCTATGTAAATATAGACTGCATTTGAAGCCACTACCAGCTTGCACAGTGCCTTGTTGACAACTTGGATCCGTAGGTTCATGGGGGTCTGTACCCATTCGAAATCTCCCATCAGCTATTTCAACTGAAATCGAAACTCATCTGACCAGTCGTTTGGGGACCAATCTAAAAGGTCACGAGCCTCGGAATGTCGCTTCAGGTGGTGTCGTAGAAAAGGCAATCCCGTCATTCATCGGCTACTATAGGCCTCTCGCCATAATTTCGTAACGGATACGTTCCTCGTACTTCACACATTGATTTCTGTTGGTATTTCACCCAGTGTTGTTTGTGTGTTGGTGCTGACAACTCTACGAAAACTCCGTTCCTCTGAGTCGTTAAGTGAAAGCCATCGGCCACTGCGATGTCCGCGGTGAGAGCTAATGCCTGAAATTTGGCATTCTCGGTACAATCTTGACACTGTGGATGTCAGTATATGGAATACCCTACGGATTTTCGAAATGGAAGTTCCACTCGTCTAGCTCCACCTACCATAGTGCGTTCAAAGTCTGTTAATTCCCATAGTGCGGCCATAATGACGTCGGAGTCCCATTCACATGCGTCACCTGAGTACAGATGACACCTCCTCCAATACTCCGCTCTTTTATTCCCTGTGTACATGATGCTACCGCCATTTCTGTATGTGCATATGGCTATGCTATGACTTTTGTCATATCAGTGTATTTGATATGCAGACTTACTTGTGGATGACGGTTGATGTAGTTACCAAATCTGCTGTGTTGAAAAAACAGATGAAGTTTGTCGCATTGGAGACTACTCATGGCATAATTTTTTGCAACTGTTAGTTGTACTTTTATCCTCTATTTGTAGGAGTTAAATGTATATAATATTCATGTCACTCATTCTAAAATTAGTCAACTAAGTCTAGGATTAGCGAAATTATTTTGAGGTCATCTCGTTTTCAGTAAATGTGTGCGACAGCTACGCTGCGGTGAGACTTAACCACCACTCAGAAAAAACTTTCATTCTCCAACTAATTGTAGCGAACTGTAGCAGTGAAGCAGTCTGTGAATAGCAATTAGATTTCCACGGGTTTTCTCAATCGTGATTCTTTCATTGCACGAAACCATTTTGGCAGGATGAGTGGAACGCCGATCTATTGCTTTCCAGCACATGCACTGATCAATAGAGAGCGTCTGTACTTCGTCAGTCATGCAAATTTTCCTATTCTATTTGAAGAATTTGCGATACAAGAGACATAACAGTACTTTCAAAAAAACTCATCAAACTCTTTCCCAGTTTGAGAATTGAAACAGTTAAACAATAAATATATATTTGAAGAGAGTTTCATATTTGAAAAAAATCTATGGAAGTGAGTACTTTATGAACTCGCGAACTGAAAAATCGTATCGAACTATTGAGAATTCCATCAGTGTTACTAATGAACAGCCCCCTCCTGGGAAAAACAGCGATATTCATAAATTTAGTGTAATGTGAATAAAAGTTCTTACCAATCAATACGTGATAAAAAGAGTTAGTATGTAACTACATAAATCTGGCAAATTTTGTGGTACACATATTCTCAGTCACAGGTTAACATCTGTTCCGAAACCTTTTTCTTTGACCTTTGAGTCGAAAACGTTATTCTGATACATGTTTATGTCTTTTAGAATATAAATACTTATACAATAGTAATAGTCAAGAAACGTTAACGTACTCCCACCCCAGTTGGCAGTAATACGTTGCATCTACAAGCCAGTTGACTCGTAACCATTGTGACTTGTTCAAATTATATGTGTGAAACACACGTGTGAAATGTCACAGAGTGGGATACTGCAGACGGATATCTTGAAACTACATGATATGTTCTTACAGAACACTCAACGTTGTCCTCTTTTTGGAGAGGGTCCGCCTTGACCAAACATACTTTTTATTTTTATTCGCCAGAAATGTGTCGCTGAAGTTTGAACTTCGTAAATGTAATTTTTTTGTTATCTCCCATAAAACTGGAAAAATGCTTTTTACAGCTTCTACAAATATAAATTTGAGTTTTTAAGACAGTACTTACATATTTGTAAAACAGACAAAATTTTCTATATATACCTTGTCAACACATACTGTACAGTATTTGCATACAGTTGTTTTGTTTCACAGTTTGTCACCTGCAACGATATAGAATTTAATGTAGTACTGTTATTTACTTCGTAAAATTAAAAATCAGCATGTTATGGTTACGTCTACCATTAACTAATTCCTCGTGGAAGATTTTGTTAGGGTGTGTGTACAGTATGCTTCACCTACTGCTTTTCCTATTATCCTCAAATATGAAGGCCTGTAGTAAGCTACTTTTCGTGTCACTCTTTACAAACTACAGAAACGAGATGGCGGACAGCTGAACAGTTAAATGCTGTCCAGGTGGGAATTCTTAATCTTTGTGATGTTTATCTGTCGTTATGTGTGTGTGTGTGTGTGTGTGTGTGTGTGTGTGTGTGTGTGTGGTGTGATTCGAAGGGGGATTTGGGGTGTTTAAGGGTTGGTGTTGTCTGATAGTTCTTTAAGGGAAGAGAACAGATTTCCATTGCAGAGAACTGTGTATTCATCTATTAGTTTTTCGCTTCAGTTGTGGCTTGTTGTATTTCATGGTTTTATTAGCGTTGTGGGCGGTTGTTGCTGCTCTTTGCTCTAAAAGAACTATCAGAACACAAAAACCCATAAACACCCTCAAACTCCCTTTCAGCAAACACACACACACACAGACACACACAAAATAAATTAAAATCAATAAAGCAAGAAAAGACAATTAAATGAATACCCACTCACCCTCCCACCCACCCATCCACCCATTCACACAGCCATCCACCCATCCATCCACCAACCCCCCCCCCTCACACACACACAGACACAAACACACACCAAATAACAGGTGCACTCCACAAATATTCAAAGCTGCTGCCCAGAAAGCATTCAACAGATCAGCTGTTCACCACATTATTTCCGTTGTTTGAAAACAATGCCACGAAAAGTTTCTTGGTGCACGTTTACACAGTGAAGATAATACGGAAACTACCAAAAGCAAGTGATACACATTGCAAACACATACACACACACACACACACACACACACACAAACACGCACACTGACACAATCTCCATGTAGTAGGAAAAACCATGAAATCCTCACTCATAAATTTTCGAGATAAATAACTGTTCTACATCAAGTTTTGTATGGTTGCAGATGTTAAACAAAACAACTGCATATCATTACATAAAATCCAGGAAATCCACAGCATGTTGAGACAAGACGTATAAAGTAAATTTTTTCTGTTTTTGAAACATGTAAATAATACTGTCGGTAGAAACTGAGATTTATATGTGTACAAGTAGTAAGAAGTATTTTTCTGTTGTACAGAAGGTAACAAAAGAAAAAGAAAAACTCTTGATGCTGAAATTTCAGCGAATCCTCTTTGGGGAGTAAGAGTGAAAGTAAAAATTGTATTTTGCTCAAGGTGAAACCTCCCCAAAAAGTAATCTATTTCTAGGCAAAGACAGACATAAGTGCTGCAGCCTCAGGATGATCATACATTATATGTTTGGACGTTTAACAGTGTATTGAAAGTATACAATAAAAGTGAGAATAAGTAATTGTTGAAGCAGTTATGAAATGTTGAATGTTAGGTTTTGGAAGTGTGTGGAGGATCACGGATACTGAATTATTACTGATCCCTCAATTACCACTGTACCATTCTCCGGCGGATCAGACGAATGCAAGGATCAATTATTAAGCTTCGTCTAGGGGTGCCCGTGCACAGTCGTAATTATCTGTGCCAGTGACTGGCGGAAAGTTTGTAAAATTCTGAGCATATGTGGACCAGCTTCAATAAATTAGGCGAGACTTGTCTCAACGTGTGTGCTTACTCCACTAAACATGATTCAGCACTATTACTGGAGATCAGGGAATATCACCTTCACACATGCCGGGGTGTAGTGAAATAAGGAGTATCTGTTCCACTGAACCCTAAAGTCCATTTCGATGTCCCTTTAAGGAAACTGTTCCATTAACCCTTTACATATCATTGGGCCTCAGTGGCCTGTCAGCGATGTTTAATATCTTCTCTGTTAGTAACTATACATTATACTTTAATGAAATTTTATTACTTTTCGTAATTTGTTCCGTTGGTCGTAATTTTACCTCTAGCTTTGTGTTAAGTGTTGGTACATGTTTCCTCTCGTACGGGCCTCACTGGTCTGTGCGATTAGACGAAATTTTTCAACAACCAGATGTCTGTCTGCGCAGGTTGTGACGGTACGTCACATAAATATTGTCATTTTTAGCGGCTATAAATCATAGTTTACGTATTTTATTAATATAATTAGTGTAAAAGATATAGTTAATGTTCTTGAAACAACTGATATGCAGCGATAGCATCTTTATTTAATATCTATGAAAATAAAAAAGGATCGTAAGAGACGCGATTGTACGGCCGAGGAGGAAGGACGTATTTTGTGATACACACAGTGTTTTGTTTCGCTATACGGAAGGCAGCCTTTGAGCGGCTACACAATTTTATGTAAGTTATCCGTATTTATTTCTAAAATATTCTTTTTATTATTATTAAAAAATGAATTTCTTTGTAATAGTTGTCACCTCAAATGCTCGCAGTGGCTAATTGTTTTTAATAAGCATTATTTCAGTAATTTGCGCTGCGAGAAGCTCATCTTCCGATGCAGCCTCTGATCGGCCATTACGCGCCGAACTGTTAATTTATATTTCAGTGTTAACAGTAACTGTAAATGCGAGAGATTTCATTATAAGAACCTTTTTTAAATTGCAACAGATAATTAATTTACGTTAAAGTTCATGTTTTTAAACTATACAGATTCCATGAGTTCGGTAAGTTTTATCTTGGCCGCTCCACGGCAACAATCGAAATTCTCTCAACGCTTGCTTTGCAATCAAGAAATATAAATTAACAAAATTACATTTAATTCAGTTAACGGCAACTGTATTTCAGTCATCACGTTCAAAATCTAAAGTTGGTACATGAATAACTGAGGCCCTTCAAGAACCCGTTTCATATTTACTTATGCACGTAAGTAAAAGTGATAGAGAAGACATTGAGAATAGCCGATCACTATTCAATGAAATTGTGTCTCACAACCACTTCCATTCTATTCTGAGGCTGTTGCACTTTGACTATGCTGCAGAGCGACGTGCATATGGATCAACTGGCAAATTCGAACCAGTCAGAGAAATTTTTGAGTTGTGGGAAATTTCATTTAGTGCTGCCTTCATTCCAGGATGGTGTTTGACAGTGGATGGACAGTTGATCACATTTCGAGATCGCTGTTCATTTCGACAGTACATTTCGCCAGATCTTGGTAGAGATGGAATAAAACTCTGGGAATTTTGTGACAGTGCAACAAGTTACTGCTGGAAGGTAAAAGTGTATTTGGGGAAGGAGGAAGAAACCAAAGCCGTGCGACTCGAACAGAATGTTGTGAAAACTCTGGTGACTGACCTTGAAAAGTTTGGACGTGATATCACCTGTGATAACTTCTTTACAACTCTCGATTTAGCTCACTATCTGTTGTCAAGAGGTCTGACATTAGTCGATACTATCCGAAGAACAAAGGTGAACCGCCTGCCGCTTTCATTACACCTAAAGGAAGTTGTTACCGTTCTTAGCTCTTTTCATGAGTAACCAATGGTGTCGTCGTAACAAGTAAAGAAACCCGAAGTTATAATGGCATACAATGCCACAAAGTGCGGTGTTGACCAATGGACCAGGAGAAGCAATGCTACAGTGTGAAGAGAACAAGGCGATGGTTATTGCTGGTATTCTTCAACACAATCGATCTAAGTGTAATGAATGTATACATAATTTGGATGATGCTACCTACCAACAAAAAATGAGACGTCGGACTTTCATTATGAATGAGGGAAAGCAATTAGCGGGGGTAAAGAAGTCAATGAATTCAGTAGTGTCACCGGATCCAGGAAGAATAGTGAAACCACTAGTTCAGAAAACGAGAAGATGTGCGTACTCTGTAGAGAAGAAAGACAGAAAAAGTCAAATTACATGTTATAAAATCACCAATCCTATGTCCTTGGAGCATTCTGCTATTGGCTGTAGAGCCTGCGAAGATTTGCAGTTAAGAATAGAAGCTACCAGTAAAAGTATAAAAATTACCGTACACGGCTGTGTCGTCGCCCTAATCGCGGTGCGACTCTGCCTCGCTGTCACAGCAAGCACAAAACCAACTGCGCTGAGCCCTTATAGGTTGCTGTTTACATTCTGTACCCTCGCCCTCGATTTGATATTACAAATCCGCGAAACCCGTATTACACGTGCGATACCAAATATTTAAGTGATGGCCTTTCACGAGAGTAGTTATTGTAGTTGCATACACGCTGTCAGTGGAAAAAGAATTTGATAAATTAATTTTTTTACGTTCCTTCATGGGATTAACTGTCTGTAATGTTATTCATAACTGTGAAAGTTGATAGTGTGGAAGGAACATATGTAATTCATTTGATGGCTATGTACGTATTGTGTCTGCCTTCTAGGAAATGGTCTGCATTTTCTACTCGAATTTCCAAATTGGAGGTAACTCTCATTGCTTTGTGGTAATTTACATATTTAATGTGAACTGTACTGTTTATTACTTCTTCTACGTATACAACCGTGAATAATTTCATAATTCGAAAATGTATGCCGGCAACTGTGGCCGAGTGGTTCTAGGCACTTCAGTCCGGAAACGCGCTTGTGCTACGGTCGCAGGTTCGAATCCTGCCTCGGTCATGGATATGTGTGATGTCCATAGGTTAGTTAGGTTTAAGTAGTTCTAAGTCTAATGAACGGATGACTTCAGATGGTAAGTCCCGTAGTGCTCAGAGCCATCTTTAAAAAAATATATTAAGATGTAGTAGTACACAGACACACTGTTTTAAGTCAATATCGTTCTCACTGCTACTGCACTGCAAATTCCATCTCATCGTTATAACACTTCGCGCTTTGGCATTGTGAGGGACACTGTATGGCAGTTCTCAGTAGTGAGTTCATAGCAACAGTATAACAACAACTTCATTAAGAAAGTGTGATAACCAGTTCCTGTGCTATTAATTTTACAAGAGCCAGAACACTTTCCGACCTCTCCTTGTGACTATTTTTTAATGCAATTGTTGTATCGATAAACAGCTATCACCATTAATTTTGTTTCAGCATTTTCTGTAATTTGAGGTACTTGCTACCTTGGTTGTATAAGAAAAAATCTGGTGTGTGAGAAACGTTTGGGAACAGAATCTTTATTATGCCTCACAGCTGGGACTAACAAGCTCCAAGGCACAGGCGATTTAGATAAAGATCTTTAACATTGTATCTGTTCGCTTGGTGCCGTGGGAAGCGAGATGACTTTGGAGAAAATCGTCAATTTATCCTCTCTGTGAAAACTTAAGAAAGCCAGTAATTGGGGATACCTTTTTTTTTCAGAGATGCAGGTTTCTTAACTCTAGCCCTGGTTCGACATGAGTTTGTTTTGTCGGCTGTCGTGTTGCAGAGGAGTTTGGATGAAGATCTTTCACATTGTATCTGTTCGTTTTTTGCCATGGTAACTGACACGACTCTGAAGAAAATCGCCATCTTCCCCCTCTGTGAAAACTTAAAAAAGCCAATAATAGAAGGTTTCTTTTTTTTCAGAGGCGCGGGTTTCTTAACTCTTGCCCTGGTTCGACATAAGTTTGTACTGTCGTGTTGGAGGGGAGATTTAGCGCCTCTAGAGCCCTGTGATTGTCTCAAGACGGGGTGAAGGCGGTGTCGTTCTTGCACTACGCGGAAATGGTTCAAAATGGTTCAAATGGCTCTGAGCACTATGGGACTCAACTGCTGAGGTCATTAGTCCCCTAGAACTTAGAACTAGTTAAACCTAACTAACCTAAGGACATCACACACATCCATGCCCGAGGCAGGATTCGAACCTGCGACCGTAGCAGTCTCGCGGTTCCAGACTGCAGCGCCAGAACCGCGCGGCCACTTCGGCCGGCACTTCGCGGAAAGACGATATTTTTGTAGGGTACAAAGCACTCGGATGCTGGACTTAGGCCTGGAAGTACTTCTGGTCGAAGCTCTGGCATGTGAGGTTGGTACTTGGCACCTGTCGTGAGACTGACTACACTGGGGAGCCTGTGGGGACGTCCTTACTGTACCGACAGTAACTTAAAATGTCTCGGACTACTCGTTTGCTGAGGGCACACTTATTCGTTTTTGGTTTAGCAGTTTTCACGTGTGGTTCCTTGTGCACTCTCTCGTGTAAGTGAACGAAATTGGTCCTTGGTACGACCAGCGAACGGGTGCGTCACACACTGTAATCTACCGTGATTTCAGGGCTCTGGTAGAATGTAACTTGCGATCTGTCTGCCTGATCGGTAGACCATGAGATTTTTCCATCGATTCACAGGTGCCGCCTCCACGTTTCACCTCCACTTAATAGGCAATGGCGTTGTGATAATCATTTTCAATCGCCTATGGTTGATATTTGTGATGTATTCATTTGATAATATGTTTTGCTGTTTGTGATGTAAATGTATTTTTACTTTATTCAATATTCTTTAGTAAAAGGAAGTGATTTCATACTGTTGCCGTTTTGAGGTGTTTGCTATCTGTTGTTTTATTGAGATTTAGTCTTTTCAGTTCTGGAGGCAATTTGTTAATGTTATAATTCGAGTTTTGTTTTTAAAAATAAATTCGGTAATGATTCTATAAACGTTAATAAATTCACTATGTCTCAGTACCTTTCCACTCAACACGAGGTTCCTACCGCATTTCAAACAGGGTGAGAGGAGGGTGAGGGTGAGAGGACAGTCCACAGCTGGCAAGAGGAAATATGGGGGGAAGAGAGAGATGATGTGGGGCATGGGGGAGGCGAGGGGGCGGAGAGAACGAGGGGAGTCGAGCAAGAGTGAGAGGTATCTGCTGCAAAATATACTTGACACAAAACTAGTGAAAGAGAAGTGCAGCATTTAAGAAGGGAGGTGTGGTGTTATTCTGGATATTCCTTGCGCTAAGAGTGCGTGGTTCCTTTTACAGCCCTACTATCCAGCTCTGCATTAAATGCTACTGGAACCTGATAATTAGAAATCTTCTGACGGCGAACGCTGCGATCAACCACAAGTGTGCTGCAAGAGGTAACTAGATTCTCCTCGCAAGGAAATCAATAAACCTGCTTAGCTGATAATGCGTCACGTACAAAGGCAAGATTAAAGCTTTTGGGTTGGCTCAGGCATTATCTGATAGCAATGATAAATTATTTTATTACGTGTGTCAAGTTGCACAATAGAGTACATGAAATGCGAAAGTAACTTGCGCTATAGCTATAGTTCTTTAGATTTCTAGTCATGCTATACGTTGTTGAGGCAAGTGAGTGTATTACTGTGTTGTTATGACATTCGAATCATAGACTCAGTTTGACAGCTCATGCATCAATGTGCAGACATTAATAAGACTCAAAAGAACATATAACGATGCTGATGGTATGTTAAATAACTATCAGTTCAGCGACTTGAAAGTAAAGCCACCAAAGCGGCAGTCCCTTAGTTACAAACGATAATAGAAGCGTGGTTATATCATCAGATTTGCAACATTATTAAAAAATAAAATCTTCGAAGTCATGAACCGTGACAGATGTTTGAAAGCCTTAGAAACAAATGTGCCACAAGAAAACACAGGAAATAAACGGCTGTGTCACTGCTTCTAATGGAGCTAGAAGGTTATAAGCTCAACAGTATTGATACTCTTAATGTCTGCTGTTTCTGTGTCGACTTTGTCTGAAATCGATTATGGGGTTTGGAAGGAAATACGAGGTAAATACAAAAACATTTGCTCTGCATTATGTATATGTATATACATGTATATAATCAAACTGCAGAGAGTATATTTGTCTATATGTCTCGGACATCCGCCAAAACCCCTCAATCGGTTCCAACCAAAGTTGACACAAACAGTAGACATTAAGACTATTAATACCATGGAGTTTATAACCCTCTAGCTCCAATATGTGCAGTGATACGGCCACATAGGCTGCTCTGTACAAGACGTATATTATGTGGAAACAATATCAGCCTGCCAAATCAATCTGCTTTACATGGTAGCCTACATGACAGGAGCAAGAAAAGTTTTTGTTGGCCCAGAAAATTAGAGCGCCCTGCAGAATAGCTGTACAGTGTTAGAGTAGTAATGGTTTGCTTTATCGACCAACAATGCATTGCTGCCTCCATATCAGGTCCAATGAATGAGTATCAAGCCCCTAATGTGTAGACTGCCTTGCGTGACGGGCCTGTTGTGGATACAGTGTCACCCTCCTGTACTGAAATGTGTTACTGGGGCTACATGTGCTGATGAGTGTGGCTGGGGACAGGCTGAACTGGGTGGAGGAGGAAATGAACAGAGCAAGGTTGAGGAGGAAATGAACGGAGAGGTAGGAGGACGCGGGGGGAGGTGTAAGGTGTAGAGGTGTATTGGTTTAGTGGAAATGAAATAGGGAGAGCCAGAGATAGGAAGTGAGGGGGGGAGGAGAATATGATCAAGGGGAGGGAGAGCAGGTTGTGGTTAAAAAAAGGCGGTGGATAAAGGGAACAAGGAGAGGGAGAGGTAGTTATGAAGAGACAGAGAGAGCGGGGAGGAGGAGGTACACGTAAGTGGGAGGAGGTGGTGTACTGATAGAGGGGAAAAGAGGTGCAAACACAGAGAGGAGGAGGAGAAACACTACTGGCCATTGAAATTGCTACACCGCGAAGATGACGTGCTACAGACGCATAAATTAACCGACAGGAAGAAGATGCTGTGATATGCAAACGATTACTTTTCAGAGCATTCACACTAGGTTGGCGCCGGTGGCGACATCTACAACGTGCTGACATGAGAATAGATCCAACCGATTTCTCATACACAAACAGCAGTAGACCGGTGTTGCTTGGTGAAACGTTGTTGTGATGCCTCGTGTAAGGAGGAGAAATGCGTACGATCACGCTTCCAACTTTAATAAAGTTCGGACTGTAGCCTATCGAGATTGTGGTTTAACGTAACGCGACATTTCTGCTCGCGTTGGCCGAGATCCAATGACTGTTAGCAGAATATGGAATAGGTGGGTTCAGGAGGGTAATACGGAACGCCGTGCTGGATCCCAAAGGCCTCGTATCACTAGCAGTCGAGATGACAGGAATCTTATCCGTATGGCTGTAACGGATCGAGAAGCCACGTCTCGATCCCTGAGTCAATACATGGGGACGTTTGCAAGACAACAACAATCTACACGAACAGTTCGACGACATTTGCGGCAGAGTTGACTATAAGCTCGGAGACCATGGCTGCGGTTACCCTTGACGCTGCATCGTTGTTGTTGTTGTGGTCTTCAGTCCTGAGACTGGTTTGATGCAGCTCTCCATGCTACTCTATCCTGTGCAAGCTTTTTCATCTCCCAGTACCTACTGCAACCTACATCCTTCTGAATCTGCTTAGTGTATTCATCTCTTGGTCTCCCTCTACGATTTTTACCCTCCACGCTGCCCTCCAATACTAAATTGGTGATCCCTTGATGCCTCAGAACATGTCCTACCAACATCACAAAAAAAAAGTTTCAAATGGCTCTGAGCACTATGCGACTTACCTTCTGAGGTCATCAGTCGCCTAGAACTTCGAACTAATTAAACCTAACTAACCCAAGGACATCACACAAATCGATGCCCGAGGCAGGATTCGAACCTGCGAGCGTAGCGGTCGCTCGGTTCCAGGCTGTGGCGCCTAGAGCAGCACGGCCCCTCCAGCCGGCGCTGCATTACAGACAGGAGCGCCTGCGATGGTGTTCTCAACGACGAACCTGGGTGCACGAATGGCAAAACGTCATTTTTTCGGATGAATCCAGGTTCTGTTTACAGCATGATGATGGTCGCATCTGTGTTTGGTGACATCGCGGTGAACGCACATTGGAAGCGTTTATTCGTAATCGCCATACTGGCGTATCAGCCGGCGTGATGATACGGGGTGCCATTGGTTACACGTCTCGGTCACCTCTTGTTCGCATTGACGGCACTTTGACCAGTGGACGTCACACTTCAGATGTGTTACGACCCGTGACTCTACCCTTCATTCGATGCCTGCGAAATCCTACATTTCAGCAGGATAATACACGACCGCATGTTGCAGGTCCTGTACGAGCCTTTCTGGGTACAGAAAATGTTCGACTACTGCCCTGGCCAGCGCATTCTCCAGATCTCTCACCAACTGAAAACGTCTGGTCAATGGTGGCCGACCAACTGTCTCGTCACAATACTCCAGTCACTACTCTTGATGAACTGTGGTATCGTGTTGAAGCTGCATGGGCAGCTGTACAAGTACATGCCATCCAAGCTGTGTTTGACTCAGTGTCCAGGCGTATCAAGGCCGTTATTACGGCCAGAGGTGGTTGTTCTGGGTACTGATTTCTTAAGATCTATGCACCCGAATGGCATGAAAACTTAATCACATAACAGTTCCAGTATAATATATTTGTCCAATGAATACCCGTTTATCATCTGCATTTCTTCTTGGTGTAGCAATTTTAAAGGCCATATATGTGAGGAAGCTGCACGGGAAAGGTTAGTATACAGAATCATAACAAGAACAAAGATGAGACAATGACAAGGGATGTGGGAAAAAAAAATCTTCAATTGTTAAATAACTCTGAGGTAGGAATGCAGAACACCTTATTATGTGCAACATAATAAGGCAGATGTTTGAGCGGATTAAAATTGGGTTGGAAAAATTTCCGTGATAAGGTTTGCTAATGACACAACTATTCTCAGTAAAGATGGGAAAACATTACTAGATTTATTGAATGGAATGAAGAGAATAGTGAGCACAGAATATCGATTGAGAATCTAAAGCAAGGCAATTGTACTGAGAAGTAACATAAATGGGAGAAAGGACGAACATAACATGGAAATTGACAATACGAAATAAAGGAATTCATTTAATATGCTAGCAAAACAACGAATCATGGAGAATCAAAGGTGCATAAATCATTATCGAGCATTAGAAGGGGATTTGTTGAATGTTCTTTACGAGCACAAAATCAAGGCTCTGTACTGAGGTAGGCCACCTATCGTCGTCAGAAATCTGCAGGCCTCCAGCCTGTGTGCAAAACGAATGATGTTAATAGCCTTAGGAGAATTTCTTTTATTGATGTCGGGATAAATTTCCTCGGAGTGGAGGTCATTGACATACGAAAGTTTGGGTAACGAAGACCTGCTTCCGTATTCAAGTATTAATGTTGTAGGGTGGTCTTATGCACCTCGTAGTCAGTGGAACGGAAAGCAAAATTAAGAAAATTGATGGACTTATCCCAGTTATTTTAAAACAGGTAATGATAATAAAGAATATTGCCTTAAGGTTGTGATTAACACGTTCAGTGATGGAGGTAATAGGCGATATGGTGCTACGAAAACTGAATGTCCTAAATTCTCTTAGTGAAGGTAAATGCATTAAGCGTAACTACTGCCTTGGAAGGGCCAAAGAAAATATTTAATCAAGATGCTAGATGATCAAATCTGTGGTCATACACCTATTAGGAACAAGCCACGAAATCCGGTAGAAAGCATGCCTCACCGCTAAAGTATACTTAGTGGATGGAAGCGATCCTAAATAATCCACAAACGATTTATCCATCAGAGAGTGCAACAAACCTCGATGCTAACTCTAACTGGACTTGGCAGACTGAAATTCATTGACTTACCTGCTAATGGCAGAATTAAGGGATGTCGAAGTAGGACGCTCTTTAATCTTCATTATGGTCCTAAATGTACCTAAGTGACCAGCAGGAAAGGAATAATGAAAGTATTTAAATAATTATGAACGTATTTAAATACATCTCGATTAACTCTTTGGTGAAATAAATCTTTAACATTTAACCGTAGTTCGTATAGTAACATAGGACACTTTCGTTAAAATGATTTCCAGCTGCTTGCTTCCCAGATCCTTAATACTCCTAAGTGTTTAATGCCGCTCTTGCTGCTCCTTAAGATTCCCAAAATGTTATAGAATTAGTTAGTGTAGGTGCCCTACATTAAAGGTTGTCATCTGATTGTGTGAGTTAAGCGTGATCCTGTTGCTAATTAAACATACAACTCAGTGCACTGGTCAGCTGTTTGTCAGAACTGTTTACATATCTTATGAAAAAAAGTGAAGCTGAAATTTGAATTACCCAGCGTGCTATGCTACTAGTTTTACAGGGTAGCCAACTTAGTACCTGTGGTCTCTTTCTAATAACATCTCTCTACGCTCCAAACGGAACTTACATTTCTTCAGGGCAGCTAAAACTAGCAATGCTAGCCAATGTACAGAATATTTAACCTCTGTCACCAAAGAGCCATTGAAGCACATGTGACTGGCCAAAGATCTATATCAAATTCTTCCAACAGAATTTCCGCAACTCATGCATTAGAGGCATTGGTCTGAGGATTAAATTGAAACTGAAGATTTGGAATAGGACATTACCAAGAGCGTTTTTTAATGCATCAGATCTGACCAGTGAGTACTCAATCACTGAAATAACTCTCGCTTATGACAGTCTGTTTAAGGAAGTGGCCAGTTGGGAACAGTTCGGAATGAACTTCCATAAGAAATTATCTATTCCGTTAAAGTATGAAACTGCCTTCTTTTCTCAAGGCGACAGAAAATAACAAATGGTCTTTCTGTGTTCGTTATCAGTTTTAACCCCATTGGGTGAAACTAGGTGACCCAGGAAAGAAGTCTTGGTGTGGCGTAAATTAACGTTACTAGCAATGGCAGTTAGTCTTGTCTCCTTAAGGCAGGACGCCACCGGACTGAGATGATGAAGGTGATAATGGGTCTCAGCTACAGTGGGAAGCCCAAGGCACCTCGGAGATTCTGTGCCAATTCACTGGCACTGTGTCGACTGCCTGGTTTATTGGACCTCTAGTTCGTATATCAGTTATTGATCTTTCTTCAGAAACCGAATCCTGACCACACCCCTTACAGCCTTGATTGAGAACAGGTCCACCTCAAAACAAGAAAAGTATGCAGTTACCAAAATACTTATAAAATTTTACTTTTTGTGATTTTTCGATGGTTCTCTTGCCCCCATAACCACACTCTGCACCACTGAAATGCATTAGGCAGCAGTTGTCCTTGCATGACCATCATCCAGTTGTGAGTGCTGAATGATTGGAAGCAAGCTCAGCCGCATCGCTATTGTGGTAGTGCGGTACAGAGTGATCACGTTCACACGGTGTGATGGTAAGGATGCAAAGTGATTGCATTGGTCATTTGATATGATGTCGAAGCACTGTAGGCGTAATTTTTTTGATTCTTTTTAAATCACCAAGCTTGAAAGCTGATCAAACACCTATTCATTGTTGCATACCATAATAGCCGCAGTTAATTTTCAATCATTATTTTAGCTATAGTTTTTATCAAAGATTTGAAGTTATCGACAATTCTTATTACACAGTTCAATATTTTAGCAAAAGTTGGGCTGTTCACCTTCGTTACACTGAAAATTCTTTCTATTCCTTCTGGTTAATGCATGAACTTGGAACCTACATCAGTTTCTGGAGTTGTACCTCGCCCACATACTCGTTCCACACTACTAACCGCACAAGGCAACCGTTAAGTACGGAGAAATTTTCCGCTGCGGGGGGAGACTGAGACAGAGAATAGACTACACTGCGTGTTCGACCAACAGGTGCTCAGAAAATATTACAAAATGTATGTAGATAAGATGACGGTGCTGAGCGGTTTATGAAATTCATTAGGTGGATTTTAGCGTCTGAGTAATATTTGCAGTTCCGTGTTTGCAATACATAAACTCAGTCTACCATAGCAAGTGCTGCTCGTCGTATTTTTTATGCGACAACCAAAGTCAACAAATTACGCCGGCTGCATTTACGAAAAAAATATTTGCTTTCACACAGAATTTTACACTCTCTTATACAGCGCTATCCCAAATCAGTCTTGTGACATATTCGTTGGAGTGGTACGTTCTTCACTACTTGTCACAAATTATACTGAGAAAATAAATCCGTAGATATATTTAGAAATATCTCAGAAAGTGCTCCTGATATCTCTTAGAGGACTCATTTGGATATATGCATATTTTCCGGGCAGGACATCCACTACAATTCACAGTTCTCGCAGCAATCTGTCATCGCTTTTTACTGCCATCTATCCAGACACGTGCTGCCCTGGTGTCCAATGAACAGAGAGCCTGTGGAAAACTTCTCATGTCACGCCGAATGTGTGTGTGTGTGTGTGTGTTTTGAGGTTATTAGCACACTGAGTCCTATCCGTGGGAGATGTCAAGACATGCAGTTCTAACCCGAGCTTGACTTTAATTCCTGCAGAGTATTGGAAAGCTAACTGTCCGCTGGATGTGTAAGCTTCTTCAGTACCTTATTGATTATATACCTGGTCGTCCAAAATCACTTTTCCGAGCGCGGTAGCGCGGTGCTTACTAAACTGGAGTCGCACCCGGAAGGACGACGGTTCATACCCGCGTCCCGCGATCCTGATTTAGGTTTTCCGTGATTTCCTCAAATCGCTTCAAACAATTGATGGGGTGGTTCCTTTAAAAGGGGACGGCCGATTGCCTTTCCCATCCTTCCCTAATCCGATGGGACCAATGACCTCGCTGTTTGGTCTCTTCCGACAAATCAACGAACCAACCAAACAAAATCACTTTAAGGACGACTTAGAAATCCCTGGTTCCATGTCGTGGTGCATTTTAGGATTCATGCCTGGACGGGATCTTTGAAACGAGATGTTTTTTTTTCTGTAACTTACGAAATAATAAGGGAAAGGTACACATGGGAAAAGTTCATTTTTCCCAGAGTAGTGGGCGTTATTTTATTTAGTTATTTTGTAGAGTTTAGAAGCAACAGTTTATTTAAAGCAACATTTTATTTAAATCAACTGTGTACAAATCAGATCCAGTGAAATATCTGTGAGTTTTAGTTATGGAGGTACAAATGTTCAAAATTTAAGGGCTGACTGGAATATCCTCCTGTACGTGTAGTGCTCGTGGTGAGACTAATTCACCTATCAGTAAAATTTTACACATAGATTTCTACAATGTAGGTGAAAAGCACATAACGTACTACATTTCTATGAGATGTAAATGTATTCAGCCATGTTCGGCTTAATTATAGGCGTGTTAATGTCTTGTAAAGTGATCAGACGATCAAAACCAAATGCAAAGTTACTTAGACAATATATGGAGGGAAAAGTGGCAATTACTCTAAGTAACGAAACTTGTGAAATCGTCCAAAAGCAATCCGATAATTTTTGGTACATACTAAATCATCAGATCTACAGGCTGTACATCCAGCTAAATACTGAGAAACTACAGCTACGAGTAATTTAAACTGGAAATATCACTTAGATAACTTTGAGAGGAATGTAAACCAGTTACTGTGATTTACTCGCAGAGCACTTCGAAAATGCAACAAACTCCTGAAGAAACTGCTTACACTACGTCGGCCTGTCTTCATCTCGAGTTTTTTTTTTAATTTTATTTTTTTATTAATTTTTTTTTATTGCGTGTTATGGGACCCGCACCAGAAAGAAGGGCAGCTCGTTCTGCACTATCGTGAAATAGGAAACAGAGTGACACGGGCACGAACGCGAATTGAGATGTGGTGGCAATCATTAACACAAAGGCTTCTCTTCTTGCTGCAGGATCTTCTCGTGAAATTTAAATCAGTAGCTTTCTCCTTCCAGTGTGAAAATATTCTGTTGTGCCCATACCCCCTCCCACCCCCACCCCATGATTTATGTAGGGAGAAATGGTTATCATAGTAAAAAGAGAAATAAGAGATTACACGGGAAGATTTAAGTGTTAGTTTTTCCTACGCGCTATTCGAGACTGGAAGTTAGACAAATAGCTAGAAGAAGGTTCGATGAACCCTCGTACCACACACTTAATTTCTCATTTGGAGAATAATCATGTGTATGCACATGTAGATACAAATTTTGTGTGGGTTTCAAGTCAGCTGGTTTTGCTGGCAGTCGAGATTTAACAGCGTAAGGGAGTGTTCAGGAAACCAGTCACATATCCTTCTAGCCCGAGACCTTAGCTGTTACCTTCTGTATGTGCCTTTGGGAAAAATGTCCTCTTGCGAGGTGACCGATTACAAATATTCATGGCATGCTGTTCCTGTCGCAATTTTCTCTTGCTAACAGGTTGGGATAGATCTTTATTCACTGCCTGCAGAAATTCCTGTCGGGTTTGGAAGTGATTCTGATTCACAAGATGTATAACGCGTCTTTGGTCCATCTCAGTCATGACCTTTTTCTGAACACAGTTCAGTCGTCGCGCTTCGTGACCGTGTGTGTCACACCACTGTCTTTAGAAATGTTGAAGGTACGCCGCAAAACACCCAAGAATCCAGAAACTTCACGCACCATATGGCCAAGGGCACGAACAAACACGATTGCCGCTTTTTGCCAATCTGCCATGTCCTTACATTTACCCATGTTTACGTACAATATACGTTTGTAACATAAGATTAGATTAAATGTATTTTCGTTCCAATTGTTACATAGTGAGGAGATCTCCCAGGAGGTAAAAAACTTCGGAAAGACAATAACACTTAATAAATATTTTCTATGAAAAGCAAATACTTGTACGCTCATGTACCTTCCATAGATCCCAAGTGGAATGGTCGTGAAGGATGTGAAGTGAGTAACAAAATTTATTTAATGTTTTCCGTTTATGAGGCAATGAGTACTGAATAGAAGGAGAATTTCACGACAATTATTTACAATGATGGGATTCCGGCACTCAATTTGTACAGAAGTCACAGCGTAGTAATAGTCGCATTACTTAATATAAATGGTAACACACACACACACACACACACACACACACACACACACACACACACACACACACACACGATAGTTGTTTCTGCCAAGAAATTCATCAGTGGATCAGAAGGAGTGGGCCACCAATAAAGCCTTTCGACTCCTATTAAAGTGAACTTTATTGGCAGTTAAATATTTTATGGTTGCTTATAAGTTACTGGAAATTTATATCCCTGAATAATAGACGCCTCTTTGGTCGTAAATAAGTGACTTTAAATTTTCCTGAACATTATTGTTATTTCTGGTTCTGAGTCCATGAAAAAAGCTGTTGGTTTGACAAATGAATAATTTCATTAAGGAGTGAATATACTGGGAAGCAGCAGTTAATATCCCTAGTTTTCTAAACAGGTCTCTGCAGAATGTTCTAGAATTCATACCACTAATAATTTATATTACACGTTTTTGTACCCGGAAAACTTTAGCTTAACTTGGTGAGTTATCCCAAAAAATTCCATATGACGTTATGGAATGAAAGTAAGCATAATGTGTAGAGTTTTCATTGTTATATCACCCATTTCTGATGAATTCGCATTGCAAAGAGAGAACTGTGTAGGAACTGGAGCAATTCTGTGGTGTTCTCCCTCCAGCTGAACTTGTTAACAAGCTGCAATCCCAAACATTTAACACTGTCCGCTTTTATATCTGATTGTCAACATATTTCAGGCATTTACCGATGGGTTGGGCGCTACGCTCATATAGAGGCTGGTGACTCGGTAGCTGCGTTATCAGTAAAAGCTTAAAGAATCATCTGTGGATGTGCAGGGGGCTGTCTTTTGAGCTGTTCAACTTATTAATAATATGATTATTCTTTTGAATGTTTTTGTAATATTTGTAATATCTTTGGTACGGTATATGTTGTTCCTTGTCGCGTGTAAGAGATTGCCTAATACGGTCAGATTAAATAAGGAATAAACAAAAACGGTCAGTTTAAAGAAGGAATAAACAGATAAATAACATTAGATGAAGTGTTCTACCAAATGGCGATGACAGTATGGGTGACATTGTGCTGCCCGACGGAAGGTCGGGAAGGGTGGGGGCGATGGGACGCTGGTGCCGCCCATCTGCACCCCCCGGATGCTGCGGTGGCGACTGACTGTTCACAGCTCGCAGGGTGGCACTGCATCGGAAATGAAACTGCGGCGCGCGATGTCCAGCGTCCGGCGCGGCTGCCGGTCGGACGGTTGGCAGGCCTGCCTGCGGCTGCACGCTACGCGGACGCCGGACCCCCACAGCCGCTCCCGCGCCACAGGAAATTGGTTGGCGCAGCCGCCGAGCACTCGACATCGGTCGTCCCGCGCCGATACCTCCCAACGACGCCTCTCCAGAATTGCTAACGCCCGCCCTGTTTTCCGGTCGACGAATACTTACTGCAGGTTGCATCTGTAAGTAGACACTCTGCAAGGCGTACTATGCGCATCTGAGTCATTTAGCGTTTCATTTTAGAAACAGATATTCATCTCTCATTATTCCTGAACTCTCTAACTAATCTGAATAACATTTACGAAACATTTCAAAGCCATACGGGTTGTTAATCGAACGTGAACATTTGTTGAAGTTTACGAACGGGTTTTTCAGAGATTGGTATATATTCTCCTTGGAAAGTGCTCCGGGCTGCTTGATGAAAAAAAAAAGTGTAACCAATATGATAGCGCGTTTACTAAGTTTAACGCTAAATGTACCGGAGTTCGCCGTACACCTTGATGTTCCACGTCAGTAATTTTGGACCCAGACTGGGAAACCACCGTTCCAAAACATACTATTTATATGTGTACTCATAGTATATTCACTTTTTCATACAAATAACGTAAGTACTGAGTATTTATTAAAATTCAAAAATGCAGCATGTGACTAAAACTGTCTTCGTGTTTTCTTGCTTACTACTATTGAGAAACAAAAAAAAAAAAAAAAAAAAAAAAACAAGAAAAATAATTTCACTCTAGAATTGTAAATATTAATTGGATATGCTCTACAACAAAAGAGTGGACAAAATTGTCTAAATGGCGATGGGCTTACAGCTATGACAATCGACATGAGTTTTGGATTGGCATTTCTTGCACACATACTTGTTGTACTTGAAACTTACGCATGATGCTTATTCCCCTGTGGTTCTTTGCAGGATTTCAACAACGCTTTCTGTTTCCAGGTTGGGCAGCGCCGGTGTCGAGTGTGTGCAAGGAGAGAGGGGCTCTTTTCTGCAGTTTGTAGAGGCCAGCGAGCTCATCTGTTACTCTGAGGATAAAATCTCACCGTGAAATCAACTTAGATGTAAGTAACTTGAAATCTACGTGACCATTGATAGTGGCAACGTTGTAAGAGATATTTACGGGCCATCGGTGGTTTTCAGCTTGGACCATGTAGGGTCTAGTCATTTTGTGAACTATATCGACTCCATCCTTAATTTCACTATAAAACACTGTTCCTGGAATATTCTTCTCAGTGTTCTGACTGACCTGACATGTTACTCAGAATAAGGACTTTTTTCCTTAGGTTAGTTAGGTTTAAGTAGTTCTAAGTTCTAGGGGACCGATGACCGTAGATGTTAAGTCCCATAGTGCTCAGAACCATCTGAACCATTTTTTTCCCCTTTACCTTTGATATACTGAGAGAAGATTGTCGTCCAACACGTAGAAGTATCTTGTAGAAAACGCATCATCACCACTTGAAGTCACAGGATAGTCCTCTCTGAGTGATCTCTGAAGGGTGCCTACTAAACTAATTCCCTTTATTTCAGCTCATCCGCCAGAATCAGGAAGGTGAAGAAATTGTCGCTCATAATGTTAAGACGATGGTTGTGCAATGACTGTGGCAACTCCATGATGACATGGTGGCCAAGGCACTTGCTAGGATCGCGAGTTTCATGTTTCCCACGGTAAGCAAATCCGTTCAGGAAGTAGCGCTTGTCATCATCAGACAAATGCCAGTATTTTATCCTACCCTTATTACGTTTATTCAGCATGTGCTGTAAGAATGGCCACCTGCTCTGGCAAGGCAAGTAGCAGGCTTGCAGCAGGTAACGCATCTGCCTGTAAATAGATTCCATATTTCTGCAGCAAGGCAAAATTTATGTTTCCTTGCATTGTCTCCTGGATAACATAGAATCAGACCTACGATGGCCACACATTTACGCAAACCTGTTCCTTCACATGTGCTTTAAAAGAAAGGAGGTCCTTATCTCCTTGTGTGCAATACCTCGAGCATCATACGCTCCACGAGCGTAGAGTAATCCGGCGAAATTATCTACTTGTTCCAGTCATAGGGACGACTCATTATTAGCAAGTGTGCTGTGAAATTTTCTTCACTGTACTTTTTTTCTCAGTTTCACCATCAGGTCGTTGACAAATAACCGCTTGGTAGAGAGTGGCGAATCACCTAAAACATGTAATTTAGTGTGCCCCTTCGCCCTGGGTGTCCCCTGCAACACATTCTGTTGTGTTCCACTTCGTACCATCGGAAAACTCCACAGTTCCACACTTCCTAGAGCACAGTGAACTGCTGCACCAAGACGTAAACCCAATGCACCGCGGCAACGTCCACCTCTTGTCTCTCTCTCAGATGCACCGACCGTTACGCCGTCATCGTCTTGTGAGTCGTACACACTACCTGCATCGTCGCCATTTTCAGCTGCAAATTGAATCGCACGTGTATGTCAAAATTATTCTTAACCGGTGATAGATAGTGAGTGAAAACAAAAGACCGGCTACGACCGAATATGACTTTCCCGCTTACGTCAAGTGATCAGTGATACTGCATTAGAGTTCTGAATAAAGGTTTATTTATCAGTGACAGACGGGCATCATATGATAGGCGACCGGTAACTCTTTCGTCCCGCTGCCCTTCTTCACGTCGAAAGGCCTATCCCGCATTGTGGGCACAGCTGAATCGTCGTCGGAAGGGACGTCCACGCCCTCGGACGGATCTGTGGCTCCGACAACTAGAGAACAGAGGGAAGAAAGTTATATCGTTGCCAGCGTGATCGCCAGCTCAAAAACTGAGGTAGAATCGTTCATGCTTACGTTGCGCAAGAGGCAGGTTAACGTCAGATGGATCACATTCTGCTTACTGTTCATTTGACAAGTCCGAATGACTTAAGTCAACAGTTTCTACCGGAACGCAATCGTCCTGCTCCTTCGCTCTCTTCTCACTGTCGGATTTGTCGCTCGATTGGGTCGGTGAAACGATCTGCAGATAATGTAGAATCTCCACTTCCGTAAGGCCGGGATCGTCTTGCTATCGAGCGTCAATGAGGCAAGCTTACGAGAATAAATGGCAAGCCCAACGGTTGACGCAGTGTTGCGCGCGAAAACCCCTAGTAATATTTTATATCAGCGCGGCTTTCGCTTCCCTTTGGACCAGCGACATTCAGATCGAAGAAGTGACTCGGGGGAGAGATAGAGTAGAGAAAGCACTTTGTACATAATTTCTCTGCTACCCAGACTGCCTCAGCCCGCTCGGTTTGACCACAGACAAAAAAATGGTTCAAATGGCTCTGAGCACTATGGGACTTAACAGCTGAGGTCATAAGTCCCCTAGAACTTAGAACTACTTAAACCTAACTAACCTAAGGACTGCACACACACCCATGCCTGAGGCAGGATTGGAACCTGCGACCGTAGCGACCACCAATTCATAGGGGACCGAAAGCTGCACTGAAATGAAGGATCATCCGATCACCGAATTCTTAATATGTCATGCTATTTTTTGCCAAAACTGTTCCAGAATCCTCCGTCCCGTGAATAAGTCGAGTAATTCCCAGAAAATTTCAGAGCTTGAAAACTGTTGTTCTTGATATCAAACTGCATTAAACTGCATGTGGTCTAAAATAACCGACGTTGTACCTCAGTTGTAACAGATAAATTTTTAATATTGCAAGGTGGGCTAGAGAGATGAAATGTTGGTGAGGTGTATTGTCTTGTAAATGATTAAAAGTCAGCCTTCGGTCACGCGATTATTGTGGAGGGAATAACGCCCTCGTCAAACCCTCGTGAGTCAAAAGTTACCCACATTGTACTCTTAGTGTTTCTGACCTTTTGCTGAAACAATAATCTCTTTTACTAAAACACAATATATAAGGGGTGTAAGTGCAAAAATTTGTTTTCATGGCCGAGGACAATGTTCTGAACAGTATTAAATCAGTATTTCCTGCATTTCAGATGTGTTATTACAGCTATTATGTGCAGTGTGTTTTTAAGTTTGACGGTACCTCCAAGTGCACATATCTAAAGCAAGCTGTTATTGTTTACTTTCCTCTGGGTAACAGGTCAGGTAATATGGTGTCACTACATGGATGTAATATAGATTACCTATACTGACAGAACGTCATGGCTCACTTCCAAACATGCAATGGAAAGACTGTTACATACAGAGAAAAAACAACTAGCACACTTAAGTTTTTACGTGTTAAAGTGCCAGTGACTACAATATCTCCTTCTATACGGGTAATACCCTGTATATTTTGTCAAATAAGGTGCTTTGTCAGAGCGTACTGAAGACATTATAAAGCAACAGCTAACACCAGCATCAAAAACTCGATACCGGATTCGATCCAGACTTTGTTTTGACCGCTGTCTCCTTTCTATGGCACTGCGGTGCTGATTGTACTAAACAACTTAGTGTAAGTTTTGCTTACGAGTTTGTAAGAAGTTGAGAACACGGACTAGTTAGCCATCAAAATCGATGAACGTGAACACGCCAAAAGAAGAGAGCCCTTTCAGACAAACATAGTGATTGATTACCTACGTTTTCTTTTTGGGTAATAACCAGCGCACGAGACAAATTACGAGACTTACTTTCCCACAGATTTAATTGAAAGCGTTTATTGGCGGACGGTCATTTTCTGTCTTTACAACTATGAAATCCGTCAAAATAAGTTTCATCAGCAGTACTTTGACCCGCAGACTGGATTACATTTCTCACTACCTCTACGTCAATAATCAGAAACTCTGCAGCTAAGTAACTACTTCCAAAAAGATTCCGCCATACAACAACTTGTCAGTAATAGATACATAGCTAACAGTTGTCGCACTTCTCCAACTTGCGCCTCGTAAGTTCCATCTATAATATTCATGAAACCGCTGGAGAACATTTTAAAATCAATGAAGTAAAAGTTACACAAAAGTACGACATTAAAAGTTAAAATTGTAACAAATACAGCTAATTGTTATTAGTTAACCCCCGCTAAGAGCATGACTTCTCTACAAAACCTTCTCCAGTTGGATAAGCGCTCCATCTCGGGTGTGAAGCCGCTCTCTACCGAACAAGTCCACATTCAGTAAAGCGTAGCACTCTAAACCGAGGAAAACCGAAACCTGCCTAAGCACATTTCGACGCCAGCACATGGGGTCGCACATTCAAGTCTCTTGTAGGTTTTCGTATAGGAAAAGTAACTTGATTCATTACTAAATCCTCTATAAGGATTCAAAAGCGCTGCACGTGGCGTCACCTTCAGGTTCGACGAAGCTTCGAACAGCAGGTTGTCGGCACATGCGAAGAAAAGCCAGAACTCAGAAGTTCATATTATGTACAAGCAGAGATAATAACGTCGCATTGTTAGCAAATTTCACCACAGCCCTACCCAGCGCTACCGTGAACCGTTCACACGATGGGAACGTCATGATGGGAAGGTCATGAAACTCCACCTTACTCACATTAAACCACTTCTTTTGACGTCTCTGCGATGGAGACATAATCGCGACGACATGCGTTGAAATTACACGTTTTTGTATGGGTGGTCGAGGAAAATATTTCAGCTGCACCACCTCTCTGAACTCACATAATAAGGCCTCAGACAATGGCATAAACTCGTCGATGAATCCATCGCTTTCTTTCCGGCGTTCAATGCCATATATTTCGCCGTCGAAAACGACCGCATTGCGATGAGCAAAAGGACGACATTCTTGACGACCTTTGATACTGCTTACATACCTGGACATTTCAACCTCTCAGTGATAACATTGTCGAGCTACATCCCTACCGAATGGAATCGCATCCCTTTTGTGTGCTCCTCGACTTCTATTTTTGCACTGTGTACCATTAACAGGCATTCCACGAAATTTGAACATGATCCAGTGCAACAAAGGATGCTTATGCACTTTCTGCCCTCCTGTTTCATTCCTTCTTAAGGCGTGGTCAGACAGGGCTGCGGCATTCAAACGTGCATGAATAAAATGTCAATACTCCCCTCATAGACCCGTAAGTTCGGCAAAACCCTCGGCGGCACTCGTCTACATGTAGTGAGAGTTTTAAAAATGTGCCTCTGTTGAGGTAACCAGGGAAAGAGTCTAGGCGCCTGCAGGGATGCAACCACTTGACAACCACCCAATGCCAGCTGCCAGCTTCCATCTGTTGGATTGAGACAGTGTATTTAATGACTGTTGTGACTGCTATGATACTTTTCAAGAGAAGTGGGTTAAGTGTCAGTTTCTCCCAGCTCTCTCATTATTATCAGAACACGCACACTACATTCTGCATCTATACATCACAGTCGTCTACTGGAAACGATACAAGAAGCCATAATGAAAAATGAAGTGCGAGTAAACAAAAATTATCCTATGTCGTTGACTGTGGAAATGTTCTAGCTAACAGCGCCAAGGAATACTTCCTTCACTTCTCGTGGCAAAGAAAAACTTTCCATCTTCGTCGATAACACTTTAAGAGGGGGTTCGCTCGAGAAGCACGAAAAATAGTTGAAGTGTAGAATTGCTTTTTTTAAAATGTGGTTTTTACAACTTAATTTACTTACATTTCTACGTGAAAAAATGTATTTATCTCCCATAAAATAAAAATGGCGGCTGCCGCCCTTGTGCTGCTAGTTCTGGTTTGCACAAACACTATAGAGATTCATGCCAGTTTCTGCAATCCATCAAAAAGAAACTTTCCTAAATTAGAATTAGTCTTGGGGGTCACTATGGTGGAAGTTTAATAAATTCCTCAAAAAATGGCATCTATTTGAAAAAAGTAATGTTTTTCTACGTTGAAAAGCTTAAAAATATATGTTTAAAATTAGAACAGAAGAGAAGTTCTCTCTCAGTCCTCCTAAATCTTATTATTTTTCCTTTAAAGAATTCAAATGAATCAGTGAATCCGAAGAAAAATGTTGTCCACAGAAACAAGAGTTTAAGGCTGGAATAACACAAGAAACATTGTATCAGTACTTAGGGCTATTGAGGCATCCGTCCTCTTTCTTAAACCGGGCTCTGGTTCTAAATTTAATGTTGTAATTTTTCATTCCGGCTCCTTTAAATTGGTGGCTAAGCATTTACTGTCAAGTAACTACGAGAAGCTTTTGTTGTTCGTCTCTATGAAGATGCTTAAAATGTTCATGGTATTTAGAATAGACGCATAACGTTCGCAGCTACTCACTGAGTGGACAAAAGTCATGAGATGCCTCCTAATTTAGAGTCAGATCACCCTTAGCACCGCTTAGTGCAGCCACTCGACGTGACATGGACTCAACAAGTCGTAGGAAGCACCTGCCGAAATACTGAGCCATGATGCCCCTCTAGCCATCCATAACTACGAAAGCGTTGGCGGTGTAGGCTTTTGTGCATGGAACCTTTAGATTATGTCCGATAAATGTTCGATGGGATTTATGTTGAGCGATCTTGGTGGAAAAATCATTCGCACGCACTGTCTAGAACGTTCTTCCAACCTAATCGGTAACAATTGTGGCCCGGTCATGTGGTACACTCTCATCCATAGAAATTCCATAGTTGTTGCGGAACATAAAGTCATTAAATGGCTGACAAAGATCTCCAAGTAGCAGAACATAACCATTTCCAGTCAAAGATCGGTTCAGCTAGACCGGAGGATCTAGATCATTCCGTGTAAACACAGCACTAACCATTATTGAGCCACCAGCAGCTTGCAAAATGGTTCAAATGACTCTGAGCACTATGGGACTTAACTGCTAAGGTCATCAGTCCCCTAGAACGTAGAACTACTTAAACCTAACTAAACTAAGGACATCACACACATCCATGCCCGTGGCAGGATTCGAACTTGCGACCGTAGCGGTCGCGCGGTTCCAGTCTGTAGCGCCTAGAACCGCTCGGCCACACCGGTCGGCACCAGCTTTCACAGACCCTAATTGACAACTTGTGTCTATGACTTCGTGGATTCTTTGCCACATTCAAACCTTCTCATCAACTCACACTAACTGAAATGAGAACTTATATGTCCACGCCACAGTTTTCCAGTCACTTAGGATCCAACAGAAATGGTCACGAGCACAGAAAGGGCACTGAGAGCGTTTTCAAGCTGTAAGCAAAGGCACTCGCATCGGTCGTCTGCTGCCATAGTCCATTAATGCCAAATTTCTCCGCGCTGTCATAAGGGATACGTTCTTAGTACGTCCCACATCGATTGCTTCAGTTGAATCACGTAGTTTTGTCTAACTACACTACAGGCCATTAAAATTGCTACAGCTAGAAGAAATGCAGATGATAAACGGGTATTCATTGGGCAAATATATAATACAAGAACTGGCATGTGATTACATTTTCACGCAATTTGGGTATAGATCCTGAGAAGTCAGTACCCAGAACAACCACCTCTGGCCGTAATAACGGCCTTGGTACGCCTGGGCATTGAGTCAAACAGAGCTTGGATGGCGTGTACAGGTACAGATGGCCATGCAGCTTCAACACGATACCACAGTTCATCAAGAGTAGTGACTGGCGTATTGTGATGAGCCAGTTGCTCGGCCACCATTGACCAGACGTTTTCAATTGGTGAGAGATCTGGAGAATGCTGCCCAGGGCAGCAGTCGAACATTTTCTGTATCCAGAAAGGCCCGTACAGGACCTGCAACATGCGGTCGTGTATTATCCTGCTGAAATGTAGGGCTTCACAGGGATAGTGTGTAGGGTAGAGCGACGGGTCGTAACACATCTGGAATGTAACGCCCACTCTTCAAAGTGCCGTGAATGAGAACAAGAGGTGACCGAGACGTGTAGCCAATGGCACCTCATACCATCACGCCGAGTGATACGCCATTATGGCGATGACGAATACACGCTTCCAATGTGCGTTCACCACGATGTCGCCCAACACAGATGCGACTATCATGATGCTGTAAACAGAACCTGGATTCATACGAAAACATGACGTTTTGCCATTCGTGCACCCAGGTTCGTTGCTGAGTACACCACAGCAGGTGCTCCTGTCTGTGATGCAGCGTCAAGGGTAACCGCAGCCATGGTCTCCGAGCTGATAGTCCATGCTGCTGCAAACGTCGTCGAACTGTTCGTGCAGATGGTTGTTGTCTTGCAAACGTTCCCATCTGTTGGCTCAGGGATCGCCACGTGGCTGCACGATCCGTTACAGTCATGCGGATAGGATGTCTGTCATCTCGACTGCTAGTGATACGAGGCCGCTGGGTTCCAGCACGGCGTTCCGTATTACCCTCCTGAATCCACCGATTCCATATTCTGCTATCAGTCATTGGATCTCGACCAACGCGAGCAGCAATGTCGCGATACGATAAACCGCAATCGCGATAGGCTACATCCGATGTTTATCAAATTCTGAAACGTGATGGTACGCATTTCTCCTCCATACACGAGGCATCACAACAACGTTTCACCAGGCAACGCCGGTCAACTGCTGTTTGTGTATGAGAAATCGGTTGGAAACTTTCTCATGTCAACACGTAGTAGGTGTCGCCGCCGGCGCCAGCCTTGTGTAAATACTCTGAAAAACTAATCATTTGCATATCACTGCATCCTCTTCCTGTCGGTTAAATTTCGCGTCTGTAGCACGTCATCTTCGTGGTGTAGCAATTTTAGTGGCCAGTAGTGTATTAGCACTCATATATCTACCCAAACGCCACTGCTATTACTCGATAAGTGAAGGCCACCACCCAGTGTGTTGTCCGTGGTGAAAGTTAATGCGCGAAATTTGGTATTCTAGGCACTGTCTTGACACTGTGGACCTTGGAATAATCAGTTCCCTAACGATTTTCGAAACGGAATCTTCCATGCGTTTTGCCCCAACTACCATTCCGCGTTCTAAGTTTTTAATTCCCGTCGTGCAGCATAGAAACCTTTTCACATAAATCACCGGAGTGAAAATGACAGCTTCGCCAATGCACTGCCCTTTTATACCTTGCGTATGCGGTAGAAGCTACTTAGGAACCAATAAATAGTAAGAGCAGGGAAGTCAAGGAGAAATGCCTCTTGGAAAAATGTGAAGAAATCAAAAAGATACGATTGTCGGAAGCACTTACTGAGCATATAGATAAATCAAAACAATCGTCACTGAAATTAAAAGCAAAGGGTGTAATATCAGTAGTGAAATGGAAATTCCACTTTTAAATGCAGAAGACAGAGCGGATAGGTGGAAAGAGTACACTAAAGGCCTCTGTGAGGGAATGTCTTATCTGATGAAGTGGCAGGGCAAGAAACAGGAGTCGATATGGTAGAGATAGGGATTTGATATTAGAACCAGAATTTAAAAGAGATTTGCAAGACTTGTGATGGAATAAGGCATACGATATAGGTAACATCCCATCAGAATTTCTAAAATCATTAGGGAAGTGGCAAGATAACGACAATTCACGTGTGTAGAATGTATGAGTCTCGCAATACACCACCAAACTTTCAGAGAAGCGTCATAAATGTAATTCCGAAGATTGCAAGAGCCGACAAGCGCGAGAATTATCGCAGAGTCAGCTCAAAGGCTCATGCATCAAATTTCCTGACAAGAATAATATAAAAAAGAATGGAAAAGAAAGCAGAGAATGCGTTAGATGAGGATCAGTTTGGCTTTAGGGTAGTTAAAAGCACTAGAAAGGAGTTCTGAGGTTATAGTTTATAACGGAGTAAATCTGAAGTGAAGACACGTTCACAGGATTCGTCAACCTCGAAAAAGCGTTACACAATGTCATATGAAGCAAAATGTTGGAAATTCTGAGAAAAATAGGGGTGAGCTCTAGGGAAAGATAGGTAATGTACAATACGTACAAGAGGCAAGACGAAATAATAAGAGTGGACAACGAAGAACGAAATGCTCGGAATAAAGAGGATGTAAGACAGGGATATAACCTTTCGCAGCCACTGTTCAATCTGTACACCAAAGATGCAATGACGGAAACAAAATAAAGGTTCAAGAGTAGAACCAAAAGTCAAGGTGAAAGGATATCAATAATCAGATTCACTGATGACAGAGCTACCCTCAGTGAAAGTGAAGGAAAATTACTGGATCTGCTAGATGGAATGAAAAGACTAGTGAATAGAGAATATGGGTTGATAGTCAATCGAAGATAAACGAAATTGATGAGAAACAGAAAATGTGAGAACAATACCAAGATTGGTGATCATTAAGAGATGAAGTTAAGGAATTACGCTTCCTAGAGAGCAAAATAAACCATGATAGTTGGAGCAAGGAGGACATAAAAAGCAGACTAGCTCTGGTAAAAAGGGCATTCCTGACCAAGGGAAGCTCATTAGTATTAAACATAGACCTAAATTTTAGAAAGAAATATCTGAGAACGCGCGTTTGGCGCACAGCATTGTTTGTTAGTGGAAGATGGACTGTAGACAAACCAGAGAAGAAGAGCATCGGAATGTTTGAGATGTGGTGATAAAGAAAAATGTTAAAAGTTAGGTGGACTGATAAGATAGTAAAATGTTGATGGTTTTCACAAAATCGGTGAGGAAAAGAATATATGGAAAGCAATGGCAAGAAGAAGAGCAGGATGGTAGGACATCTCTTAAGATGTTGCGGAATAACTTCCATGGTACTAGAGGGCGCTCTAGAGCGTAAAAGCTGTAGAGGAAAGCAGAGATTGGAGAACATCCATCAGGTTACTCGGGCCGTAGGTTGCAAGCGCTATTGTGAGATTAAGAGGCTGGCACAGAAGATGAATTTGTGGGGGGGCCGCGTCGAACCAATGAAAAGAGTGTGGACTCACAAAAAAAAAAAAAAAAAAAAAAATACAATACTACCACCAGCTGGATACGTTGATCAGCCAGAAAATTATCGACTTGCTACGAATATAAACCCGTTCAGTCGATAGCTATGTCATCGGAGCTGAATGACTGCTTGTCCCACAGACGCAAGATGCATGTAGTATCAGTGATCGTGCTGCTCGTATGTAGATCGGGGAAGGCGTGCGACCTGTCCGAGTTTGACCGAATGCAGATTGTGATGGCGAGGAGGCTCGGTGCGAGCATTTCGGAAACTGCACGACTTGTCGGTTGTCCTAGGAATGCTGTGGCGAGTGTCTTCACACGTGGCATAACCTATCTTAAACCACGTCCAGATGTCGTGGTGTTGGGCGGCCATCACTCATTACAGATGTCGGACGACGGAGGTTGGGCAGATTCATGAAACAGGAAAACTGTGGAGGAACTAACTTCAAAATTTAACGCCGGGCAAAATATGAGTATATCTGAACACACACTGTACCGAATAATCTTAATGATGGGCCTCAGTAGCTGACGAGCCATGAACGTGCCAATGATAACACCACGACATCGGCAACTAGGACTTAAGAACTAGAATATCTGCATTGGACGTTAGTGGGGCGGTAGAGTGTTTGCTGATCTCATGAATCTCGATACCCTCTTCAATTAGGCTGATGGGAGGGCGCAGCTCTTTGACACCTGTACTATGAGACGGCCCAGTTATGCTCTAGGGGACATTCAGACGGGCATCCATGGGTTCAGTGGAGATCGTGCGAGGCACCATGACGGCCAAAGTGTATCATACACCGACTGCAGACCACCCCTTCTTGATAATTGTGTCACTGACGGCGCTGGAATTCTTCAACAAGATAATGAACCATGTCACAAGGCAAGGAGTGTAGTGGAGTGGATATAGAATCACAGTGACACGTTTTAATTGATGAGCTGGACCCCCAGATTGACAGATCTGAACTCGATCGAACACATCTTTGACGTGTTTGAACGTGACGTCAGAGTTCATCGCCCTGCTCAAGGGAATTTAAGGGAATTAGGTTACATGTATGTACAGATGTGGTGCCAAGTTCCTCCAGCGACTTACCAAGACCTGACTGCTTCCATGCCACGAGGTGTCGCTGCTGTTTTTAGAGCCAAAGGTGGACATACCGGCTATTAGGTAGGTGGTCATAATGTTGTGGCTGATCTGTCTATGTTCACATCGCTGTTCCATGACTTTTGTCCCCTCAGTGTGTATGCTGCTATTTCAACAGTTTTTGCCCCAACGTGAAGATATTTCAGTACCAATTACCGAACGTACCTGATGAAACTCTCGTCGTCATTTGGTGTAATGAGACCAGTGCATTTTTTAAACAAATCTTCATTGGGCATAGCTTCGTATAGTAGTTACATATTTCCTTGAAGTAATTCTTCTATCACCGACGGCTGCCAATATTTCGGTAGGCGCTGGCTTCCATTCAACATACTGTGCCTTCTAAAATACTTTCACGATTAAATACCTTTTGCAGACCTAACCTATATACTGTATGGATCTAATTATGTAAAGAAACCCCGTTTTTTCATCGGTCGCGAAGAAAACCTCCGCTTGAGAATGGACTGTAAAAAAGAAATGGTCTCTCACTGCATTCTTAGTAGAGACACAATTTTTGCCTAGGCCGCTGCCGCCATAGTCAATTAACATACGTCCGCAGCTCGTGGTCGTGCGGTAGCGTTCTCGCTTCACACGCACGGGTTCCCGGGTTCGATTCCCGGCGGGTAAGGGATTTTCTGTGCCTCGTGATGACTGGGTGTTGTGTGATGTCCTTAGGTT
This sequence comes from Schistocerca piceifrons, assembly GCF_021461385.2. Taxonomy (NCBI): domain Eukaryota; kingdom Metazoa; phylum Arthropoda; class Insecta; order Orthoptera; family Acrididae; genus Schistocerca; species Schistocerca piceifrons. Next base: position 360,444,771 of record NC_060144.1, on the reverse strand, counting down.
AGTTAGGTTTCAGTAGTTCTAAGTTCTAGGGGACTGATGACCATAGATGTTAAGTCCCATAGTGCTGAGAGCCATTTGAACCATTTCAATTAACATGAAAGTTTTCTGGGTATGGTGTCACATCACATTGCAATTATCTGATGAAATCAACGTTTGACCCACTTTTACAGTGGCCTTCTTCTAGGTCTATTGGCAGTGGAAGGCCACCGTAACCGTGGCCATACGACGGTTTCATCAGTGATTATTATTTACAACATAATGCGGTACATCCCTAACTTTTTGAAAAGTGAATGAAATGAATTATTCTGTTAAATTTGGAATGAATTGTTTTGTTAAAAATTCTCTTCTATACTCATTAAAAGCCACGACCGAATTATCTCACGGCGCTATCGCCAGAAATATCATACTTATTCCAACGTGAAGACATCCGTCTTACTCATGATGGATGAAAAAAAAATCTTTCATTAATATTACGTGATAAGCCAATTAAAAGCAATGCTAATTAACTCCTTTTTCGTGCGGGTTGATGCTCCAGTATTGCTTCCTATGTGCAACGGCAGCGTATACATTTATAGAAAATATTTTTTAATAAAACTGTACACCTCTGGCCTAAAAATTAAATTCGAAAATATTACAAGACGCCATTTTGTATTTATTGAGATTAACCACATCCATACTTTGAGAATCAGATGACTATTAAAAAGTTTTTATCATTTATCATTCATAGCGCCGCTTCAACAATGCACTTAAACAAAATTGCCAGTGCATCATTTAATTATTATGTAACTAAATCATGGATAGGGGAGGTACTTTCTTGCTACTAACAAAAACCCACTCTACAGTAATTACTTGGATATATATTTAACAAAAGGTTACAATAATGCTAAGGATAATGGCAATAATTACAGGCCATGATTTACATGCGTCCGTCAGCTAAGACATTAAAACCAAGAAGACACAGAAGACAATGAAGCAAGAAACGTGCTTTTCCTTTATACCACGAGACGAAGATCACAATTAATACGGTTCTAAGAGCACATACAGCGCTTCTTTAATTTTGCACTCCTTCATTTTCCGGAGGCTATGCTATAAAACCCCCCCCATGAACCATGGACCTTGCCCTTGGTGGGGAGGCTTGCGTGCCTCAGCGATACAGATGGCCGTACCCTAGGTGCAACCACAACGGAGGGGTATCTGTTGAGAGGCCAGACAAACATGTGGTTCCTGAAGAGGGGCAGCAGCCTTTTCAGTAGTTGCAGGGGCAACAGTCTGGATGATTGACTGATCTGGCCTTGTAACATTAACCAAAACGGCCTTGCTGTGCTGGTACTGCGAACGGCTGAAAGCAAGGGGAAACTACAGCCATAATTTTTCCCGAGGACATGCAGCTTTACTGTATGATTAAATGATGATGGCGTCCTCTTGGGTAAAATATTCCGGAGGTAAAATAGTCCCCCATTCGGATCTCCGGACGGGGACTACTCAAGAGGACGTCGTTATCAGGAGAAAGAAAACTGGCATTCTGCGGATCGGAGCATGGAATGTCAGATCCCTTAATCGGGCCGGTAGGTTAGAAAATTTAAAAAGGGAAATGGATAGGTTAAAATTACATATAGTGGGAATTAGTGAAGTTCGGTGGCAGGAAGGACAAGACTTTTGGTCAGGTGATTACAGGGATATAAATACAAAATCAAATAGGGGTAATGCAGGAGTAGGTTTAATAATGAATAAAAGAATAGGAGTGCGGGTTAGCTACTACAAACAGCATAGTGAACGCATTATTGTGGCCAAGATAGACACAAAGCCCATGCCTACTACAGTAGTACAAGTTTATATGCCAACTAGCTCTGCAGATGATGAAGAAATTGATGAAATGTATGACGAGATAAAAGACATTATTCAGGTAGTGAAGGGAGACGAAAATTTAATAGTCATGGGTGACTGGAATTCGTCAGTAGGAAAAGGGAGAGAAGGAAACATAGTAGGTGAATATGGATTGGGGGAAGAAATGAAAGAGGAAGCCGCCTTGTAGAATTTTGCACAGAGCATAACTTAATCATAACTAACACTTGGTTCAAGAATCATGAAAGAAGGTTGTATACCTGGAAGAATCCTGGAGATACTAAAAGGTATCAGATAGATTATATAATGGTAAGACAGAGATTTAGGAACCAGGTTTTAAATTGTAAGACATTTCGAGGGGCAGATGTAGATTCTGACCACAATCTATTGGTTATGAAATGCAGATTGAAACTGAAGAAACAGCAAAAAGGTGGGAATTTAAGGAGATGGGACCTGGATAAACTGAAAGAACCAGAGGTTGTAGAGAGTTTCAGGGAGAGCATAAGGGAACAATTGACAGGAATGGGGGAAAGAAATACAGTGGAAGAAGAATGGGTACCTCTGAGGGATGAAGTAGTGAAGGCAGCAGACGATCAAGTAGGTAACAAGACGAGGGCTAATAGAAATCCTTGGGTAACAGAAGAAATATTGAATTTAATTAATGAAAGGAGAAAATATAAAAATGCAGTAAATGAAGCAGGCAAAAAGGAATACAAACGTCTAAAAAATGAGATCGACAAGAAGTGCAAAATGGCTAAGCAGGGATGGCTAGAGGACAAATGTAAGGATGTAGAGGCTTGTCTCACTAGGGGTAAGATAGATACTGCCTACAGGAAAATTAAAGAGACCTTTGGAGAGAAGAGAACCACTTGTATGAATATCAAGAGCTCAGATGGCAACCCAGTTCTAAGCAAAGAAGGGAAGGCAGAAAGGTGGAAGGAGTGTATAGAGGGTTTATACAAGGGCGATGTACTTCAGGACAATATTGGAAGAGGATGTAGATGAAGACGAAATGGGAGATAAGATACTGCGTGAAGAGTTTGACAGAGCACTGAAAGACCTGAGTCGAAACAAGGCCCCGGGAGTAGACGACACTCCATTAGAACTACTGATGGCCTCGGGAGAGCCAGTCATGGCAAAACTCTACCATCTGGTGTATGAGACAGGCGAAATACCCTCAGACTTCAAGAAGAATATAATTATTCCAATCCCAAAGAAAGCATGTGTTGACAGATGTGAAAATTACCGAACTATCAGTTTAATAGGTCACAGCTGCAAAATACTAACGCGAAATCTTTACAGACGAATGGAAAAACTGGTAGAAGCCGACCTCGGGGAAGATCAGTTTGGATTCCGTAGAAATGTTGGAACACGTGAGGCAATACTGACCTTACGACTTATCTTAGAAGAAAGATTAAGAAAAGGCAAACCTACGTTTCTAGCATTTGTAGACTTAGAGAAAGCTTTTGACAATGTTAACTGGAATACTCTCATTCAAATTCTGAAGGTGGCAGGGGTAAAATACAGGGAGCGAAAGGCTATTTACAATTTGTACAGAAACCAGATGGCAGTTATAAGAGTCGAGAGGCATGAAAGGGAAGCAGTGGTTGGGAAGGGAGTGAGACAGGGTTGTAGCCTCTCCCCGATGTTATTCAATCTGTATATTGAGCAAGCAGTAAAGGAAACAAAAGAAAAATTCGGAGTAGGTATTAAAATCCATGCGGAACAAATAAAAACTTTGAGGTTCGCCGATGACATTGTAATTCTGTCTGAGACAGCAAAGGACTTGGAAGAGCAGTTGAACGGAATGGACAGTGTCTTGAAAGGAGGATATAAGATGAACATCAACAAAAACAAAACGAGGATAATGGAATGTAGTCAAATTAAGTCGGGTGATGCTGAGGGAATTAGATTGGGAAATGAGACACTTAAAGTAGTAAAGGAGTTTTGCTATTTAGGGAGTAAAATAACTGATGATGGTCGAAGTAGAGAGGATATAAAATGTAGACTGGCAATGGCAAGGAAAGCGTTTCTGAAGAAGAGAAATTTGTTAACATCGAGTATAGATTTAAGTGTTAGGAAGTCATTTCTGAAAGTATTTGTATGGAGTGTAGCCATGTATGGAAGTGAAACATGGACGATAACTAGTTTGGACAAGAAGAGAATAGAAGCTTTCGAAATGTGGTGCTACAGAAGAATGCTGAAGATAAGGTGGGTAGATCACGTAGCTAATGAGGAGGTATTGAATAGGATTTGGGAGAAGAGAAGTTTGTGGCACAACTTGACTAGAAGAAGGGATCGGTTGGTAGGACATGTTTTGAGGCATCAAGGGATCACAAATTTAGCATTGGAGGGCACCGTGGAGGGTAAAAATCGTAGAGGGAGACCAAGAGATGAATACACTAAGCAGATTCAGAAGGATGTAGGTTGCAGTAGGTACTGGGAGATGAAGAAGCTTGCACAGGATAGAGTAGCACGGAGAGCTGCATCAAACCAGTCTCAGGACTGAAGACCACAACAACAACAACAACATGCTATAAAAGCCCCCTGGAATGTCATTTGCGTAGTTACATACAATTTTGTAAATGGCATTCCACGATAGCATATCTCGTTTAATTATGTCTGCGTCCAAATAGGTGACAGTAGACGTATAGATTTAATAATGGTATTACTATATTTTAAGTGTATCAGCGTCCTAACAAATGACAACAGGTTTATGTGATGTATAGTTGTGATAATACAGATGTTGAGTACTTTCTTACAGTTGCAATTCTTGTCATAAATGAATTTTCTCTGAAGTTGAGTGCAGTCTTTTAACTATCTTTCTTCGGAATTGTGAGTTTTATGCTTCCCCATTCGGATAAAAGCCACTGGGAAACCGAGGGAAAACCAGGGCAGAACAATAAGGCTATACTCTATGATTACAGATACAAAGAGTTTCAAATTCGATCAGTCGTTAATATTTTACAAAAGTTAAAATGTTCATTGTTAGTCTTCTTCCGTGGCAAGCTGGTGAAGTGATGAGGGAGTGGGCACCGGCTTCCGCCCTCGACTGCGCCTGCTGCAGGTTGTGACGTCACCGAGGTGAGCGATCAGCTGACGCGCGACAGCGACGAGGCACACCCAACCGCGTTCCGGACGTGTGTTGTCTTCTGCCCACCTTGCACGTGTTCATCGTTACGATCCACAGGAAAATTTCATGAAATTCAAGAACAACAGCAGCATCTGTTCATTATAAACCAATATATGTTTATTGCTGTGCATGGGGAAAACACATGATTATATGTCCTGTTTTATTGCTTCATCCAGCAGCAGTTAATGTCGGTTTGAGTGTGAATTAATCGTTCTTTTGTTAATACATACGAAGACCACTGTATGACACTGTCTAAGCACAATTGGTCACACTTTTTCTGAAGCTTACATTGCAGTTTCATGTTACTGTATGACACTGTTCAAATGAACAATTTGTCACGCGTTAACTTAATAGCTTGACACTGTTGTTGGGCCCCGGAGTGGGCTGTTTACACAGTTTTACTATTCGGTCACACACCACATTGTTTATAATGTCACAAACAGGTATTTCCGGACACGCTTGCACAGATCAGCTGTTGTGTTCGCTTGGGCGTGCTGATTCCCATTGTTGACTTCTTCCAGTCCATTCATTGATTTGCTGACGTCCGTTTACATCAGCTGCGCTTCGACTGCGTGTCCTTGTTCGAAACACACTTATTAGTTCGCAATGGTCTGTAAGCTATTTACTACATTTAACGTTTCTACACTATAATAAAACCAACGTCTCTGGCGTTGTACCGTTCATACTGTTTCATGAACACTGTTCATTTCACTATAGTTCCCGTGAATGACGTTATTTTTGGTCACACTGAATATAGTTTATTGTCAAAACGTTCATTCGGGTCTAGGCACACACAAAGTCACTGTCCTTTATAGTCTTTTGCAGTACATTAAACGGTTCACGAACCTTTTGTTTACATGACGAAATACATACACAATGTATTCGTATGCACATTATAGCTCATTTCAATGTACGTTAGGTATTGGTAGCATAAGTATCTTCCTGTTACATTTGCTTGGCCAATTAGACAATTTCTTGGACTTCTCGACACTGGTCTAGTTTTTACAACAGAGGTTGTTACATATTAGATTACATACAAATCGACATATATATATTTATCAACTAAATACATCACATTAACTGTAACTCCTGTATCAACTATGATATTAACAGGTATACTAAGAACTTTAGCCTCAACCACCGCCTTTATCGACTCACTATCTACTTGGTTGCATCTCTTACGCTCAGATAAAAGTTCTTCCTTCATTCTAAAACCATCGTTAACATATTGACTATATCCTGTTTCTCCTTACTCTCGCCGGCCGGTGTGGCCGTGCGGTTAAAGGCGCTTCAGTCTGGAACCGCGTGACCGCTACGGTCGCAGGTTCGAATCCTGACTCGGGCATGGATGTGTGTGATGTCCTTAGGTTAGTTAGGTTTAATTAGTTCTAACTTCTAGGTGACTAATGACCTCAGACGTTAAGTCGCATGTGCTCAGAGCCATCCTTACCCTCTTGCGAGCTCTCCCTCCGTCTCACGGCCAACAGTGGGGAGCTAATTGCGGCCGTCTTCAGTTTGTCGAACCAGTTGATGTAGGACGGTTGATATTTGCCACATCAACTATTCTCACACTCTGATCGTGGTTCTGCCAAGCCGGGTTGTTTGAAGTAGCTGCCTGACTGAGTTCGTCCCTATTGTTGCTATTGTTTGAGTGTCTCTCTGTGTTACCCTGATTATCCTGTCTCAGGTACCATGGCACTGCAAATCTGTTCTTCCCCTGTGGTCCTACGTCTTGCATCTGCTGTTGGTTGCCACCTCCTTGGCCAAATCTTGGCCCATATCTTCATTTTCGTCTGTATTGAGTTGGACGATTTCCCTAATCCTATCTACTGTTATTACTGAGCCGTGCTGCGGTTCGCGTTGGTGCTGTTTGTAGGTTTCCGCCCTCTGTTGCAGGTCAGACCATATTGTTTAGTTGGCATAGTTGCGGTTGTTTGTCTTCTTCTCGTGTTGACTATCGCCACTTGGTTTCGCAAGCGTTGCCTGTCTGCTAGTGGCAGCAGTGGCGGTTATCGATATGTAGTGACTGTTGCCCTATTTTTGCTGCGACGTCGTTTTTATAGGCCGGGTGGTGTGAGTGGCGAGTTCGGTGGGGGACTGAGGATAAGCCAGGTCTACACAGTACGAGAAAACGCCGGGACCGCTGGCAGCACGCATGGACTGCCGTATGGAAGGGTTGTGGTCACGAGGGTGCACGGCTTCGTCGTAAACCGGATCCAGCAAGCTTTAAAATGAGTGCATTTCAAGTAGAGAAACTTCCACCATTGTGATATCCCGCGATTCTCCAGTGACTTGGATTCGTGTTGCTGATCATAGTGTCGCCAAGGCGAAGAGCAGTGAGTGGAGTGCTTGGGGAAGGCGGATCTGATTAGCCTTCCGCAACTTCTTATTACTATTTACTGCGTTCCATTTGTTACAATTTGTTGAGTTCAACAAGCGCTAATTTTTCTTGCCTGGTGGCCGCTAACGCCCCAGTTACCTGCCCTGGGGTTTAAGGTATGTAACAGCAGTGTACATTTCCTCACCTTGCCACTGCTGTCTGGTAAGGCATGTAGTTTTGACAGCAGGTTGATTTTAGACCGGTTGGTGATTCCTCCACTATGGTGGTAATGATTCCTTTCTCGTTCCGGGGGCTCTAAACAAAGTATTCGGAACGGGGTGCAGACCGTCGTTTCTGGCTTTGGCGTATTGTTCAGTCGTTGCATTTGGTTTATCTGACGTCAGGTAGCTTCAGTAAGATTATCATTAGTCATTCGTTAGGCTGCCACTAGTCTGAGTTAAAATCTAGTGAAGTGAATGCAACTCTTGGCTGCCTATCTCATCGCTTGCGAAAGTGTTTGTTGACAGACCTTCTCAGATGTCGATTCCTGGAGCCCCGTCTGGATAAGTTGCTTGTTTTTTAATTAACTTTTGCTATTGTATTTGCTGTTTTACATCAGGTTTCAAATTTTTTTATATTATAGCGGTTCCCGGCGTGTAAGGCCTTCTGTTGTGATTGTGATCATCTGCCTTAAAATTTTAATTTGGTATTTGTATTTTAGCAGCAAGCCTTAAAACCTTATTTACTGCCACTCCTGGCGTCTGATGCATTCTGCTGTGTTTGTGGCGACTTGCCTTTAAATATTTAAATACCTGTAACTTGTAAGTTGCAGCGAGTTTTAAGCTGTTCTTAATTTATTGCCATTCCCGGCGTGTAACGCCTTCTGTCCAGATCACAGTGGTTTGCCTTTCAAACATTGTCTGTTGTATCTGTATTTAATGGTGATTCGTTAAATTGTAACTCATTGAGAACACTATTATTTACACTGTTGTTTATTCCTTCATTAATAACGTGTGGTATTTTTTTGTTTATTGTTGAGTCTGGAATTATTGATTTAAAATAAATATTGTGTAACTGTAAAAGGTAACCAATAGTAACTGATTATGGCCCCTTCCACAATCTTAACCGAATCCTGAATTCCCCTGACTACCACCAGGTTTCAGTTACCTTTGTCATCGTTCGGATGACTCTTAAATGACTGATTTCCATTCATAGGTCTACCGTTGAGGTTTGACCCATTAGAACAATTCCCACAATTATTCCAACAATTTGCCTATTACGATTCTTTTCTTTATACTCGTGACTTTTACGTTGCTACTTTGCAACTTTAAGTCTTCCTGGATTAGATCTGTTGAATCCAAGACAGACAAGAAGTTATCCAAATCACTGTCTCGTAAATGGATTAGTTTCTCTCGAATATTGGGTGGAAGCGTGGATTTTATTAGTCTGATCACATCACGATTTGAGATCGGTTCGTTCCAATAGCGCGTATTGTTAATATATTTTTTGAAATACTTTCTTAGGCTTCCTTGTTTAGAACTATATGCCTGTGGACTGTACACGTCTTTTCTAAGTCTTTCCTGAGTACAGCGCGACCAGTATTTGTTTAGAAATGCTTACTCAAACAGATCACAGGCGTACCTAGTTTCAGTTTCATCTGTTGCTCATACAGCAGCATGTCCTACAATATGCGTAACAATAAACTGTGTCTTTTGCCTCTCGGTCCATGCTCTGGGCAGTATGTTTCGAAAACTTCTTATGGATACAACGGAGTGAATATTTTTGTTATCGGTGGAGAAGGTGTGTAACTAGCGGTGTTTGATTAGACTCTCCTCCATCATTATTGAAGATAGAGTACGCACAGGCGCTGCACCGTTCAATATTTCACTGTCTGGACTACACGTTCCTGCCTGTACCCCACAAATTGTGTTATAGGTGGCAGCGAACGGTGGATTTTCGTGTGAAACATGAGAAGCAGGAATATAATTGTCCTCCATTCTCCTGTTGTTTACTCTTTCCTGTTCTATACGATTAATCTCACCAGTCGAGTGAACTGCGGGAATTGCGCGTGTGCCTTTGGTCTCTATTTTTTCGTCTATTTGTTTCACTTTGTCATCTACCCATTTTTGTACTTTTTCTACAACCTTTTAGTGTGTTCCTTGAGGCAATTCTGTATTTTTTCCTCATTTTTTATCTCTATGTTTTCTGCCCTCTCGGTTATGTTTTGAATATCTTCCTTCATGCTATTTTGCTCTAACTGCAGATTTTGTATATCTGTGGTTAAACTAGCTACCAAATTTGGCATTTCTCGGCACGCTTGTCTTAAACTGGCTATGTCTGCTTTAATGGCTTCGAAACTTCTAAGTTCTTCATATTTGCTGTTTTCCCTCTCTTTTCCCCTTTCTTCTTTCTCTCTGTCTCTCTCCTCCTGCTGTCTCTCAATTTGTAATCGTTTTTTTCCCTCTCTTTATCTCTCTCTTCCTGTTGTTTCTAGAACTGATCTAATTTCATGAAAAGAGCAGTTTCGCCCCCCCCCCCCCCCCCCATGAACCATGGACCTTGCCGTTGGTGGGGAAGCTTGCGTGCCTCAGCGATACAGATAGTCGTACCGTAGGTACAACCACAACGGAGGGGTATCTGTTGAGAGGCCAGACAAACGTGTTGTTCCTGAAGAGGGGCAACAGCCTTTTCAGTAGTTGCAAGGGCAAAAGTCTGGATGATTGACTGATCTGGCCTTGTAACAATAACCAAAACGGCCTCGCTGTGCTGGTACTGCGAACGGCTGAAAGCAAGGGGAAACTACGGCCGTAATTTTTCCCGAGGGCATGCAGCTTTACTGTATGATTATATGATGATGGCGTCCTCTTGGGTAAAATATTCCGGAGGTAAAATAGTCCCCCATTCGGATCTCTGGGCGGGGACTACTCAAGAGGACGTTGTTATCAGGAGAAAGAAAACTGGCGTTCTACGGATCGGAGCGTGGCATATCAGATCCCTTAATCGGGCAGGTAGGTTAGAAAATTTGAAAAGGGAAATGGATAGGTTAAAGTTAGATATAGTGGGAATTAGTGAAGTTCGGTGGCAGGAGGAACAAGACTTCTGCTCAGGTGACTACAGGGTTATAAACACGAAGTCAAATAGGGGTAATGCAGGAGTAGGTTTAATAATGAATAGGAAAATAGGAATGCGGGTAAGCTACTACAAACAGCATAGTGAACGCATTATTGTGGCCAAGATAGATACGAAGCCCACACCTACTACAGTAGTAGAAGTTTATATGCCAACTAGCTCTGCAGATGACGAAGAAATTGAAGACATGTATGATGAAATAAAAGAAATTATTCAGATAGTGAAGGGAGACGAAAATTTAATGGACATGGGTGACTGGAATTCGAGTGTAGGAAAAGGGAGAGAAGGAAACGTAGTAGGTGAATACGGATTGGGGCTAAGAAATGAAAGAGGAAGCCGCCTGGTAGAATTTTGCACAGGGCACTACTTAATCATAGCTAACACGTGGTTTAAGAATCATGATAGAAGGTTGTATACATGGAAGAACCCTGGAGATACTAAAAGGTATCAGATAGATTATATAATGGTAAGACAGAGATTTAGGAACCAGGTTTTAAATTGTAAGACATTTCCAGGGGCAGATGTGGACTCTGACCACAACCTATTGGTTATGAATTGTCGATTAAAACTGAAGAAACTGCAAAAAGGTGGGAATTTAAGGAGATGGGACCTGGATAAATTGAAAGAACCAGAGGTTGTACAGAGTTTCAGGGAGAGCATACTGGAACAATTGACAGGAATGGGGGAAAGAAATACAGTAGAAGAAGAATGGGTAGCTTTGAGGGATGAAGTAGTGAAGGCAGCAGACGATCAAGTAGGTAAAAAGACGATGGCTAGTAGAAATCCTAGGGTAACAGAAGAAATATTGAATTAAATTGATGAATGGAGAAAATATAAAAATGCAGTAAATGAAGCAGGCAAAAAATAATACAAACGTCTCGAAAAAGAGATCGACAGGAAGTGCAAAATGGCTAAGAAGGGATGGCTAGAGGTCAAATGTAAGGATGTAGAGGCTTATCTCACTAGAGGTAAGATATATACTGCCTACAGGAAAATGAAAGAGACCTTTGGAGATAAGAGAACCACTTTAATGAACATCAAGAGCTCAGATGGAAACCCAGTTCTAAGCAAAGAAGGGAAAGCAGAAAGGTGGAAGGAGTATATAGAGGGTCTATACAAGGGCGATGTACTTGAGGACAATATTATGGAAATGAAAGAGGATGTTGGTGAAGATGAAATGGGAGATACGATACTGCGTGAAGAGTTTGACAGAGCACTGAAAGACCTGAGTCGAAACAAGGCCCCCGGAGTAGACAACAATCCATTGGAACTACTGACGGCCTTGGGAGAGCCAGTCCTGAGAAAACTCTACCATCTGGTGAGCAAGATGTATGAAACAGGCGAAATACCCTCAGACTTCAAGAAGAATATAATAATTCCAATCCTAAAGAAAGCAGATGTTGACAGATGTGAAAATTACCGAACAATCAGTTTAATAAGCCACAGCTGCAAAATACTAACACGAGTTCTTCACAGCCGAATGGAAAAACTAGTAGAAGCCGACCTCGGGGAAGATCAGTTTGGATTCTGTAGAAATACTGGAACACGTGAGGCAATACTGACCTTACGACTTATCCTAGAAGAAAGATTAAGGAACGGCAAACCTACGTTTCTAGCATTTGTAGACTTAGAGAAAGCTTTTGACAATGTTGACTGGAATACTCTCTTTCAAATTCTAAAGGTTGCAGGGGTAAAATACAGGGAGCGAAAGGCTATTTACATTTTGTACAGAAACCAGATGGCAGTTATAAGAGTCGAGGGGCACGAAAGGGAAGCAGTGGTTGGGAAGGGAGTGAGACAGGGTTGTAGCCTCTCCCCGATGTTATTCAATCTGTATATTGAGCAAGCAGTAAAGGAAACAAAAGAAAAATTCGGAGTAGGTATTAAAATCCATGGGGAACAAATAAAAACTTTGAGGTTCGCCGATGACATTGTAATTCTGTCTGAGACAGCAAAGGACTTGGAAGAGCAGTTGAACGGAATGGATGTGTCTTGAAGGGAGGATATAAGATGAACATCAACAAAAGCAAAACGAGGATAATGGAATGTAGTCGAATTAAGTCGGGTGATGTTGAGGGTATTAAATTAGGAAATGAGACACTTAAAGTAGTAAAGGAGTTTTGCTATTTGGGGAGTAAAATAACTGATGATGGTGGAAGTAGAGAGGATATAAAATGTAGACTGGCAATGGCAAGGAAAGCGTTTCTGAAGAAGAGAAATTTGTTAACATCGAGTATAGAATTAAGTGTCAGGAAGTCATTTCTGAAAGTATTTGTATGGAGTGTAGCCATGTATGGAAGTGAAACATGGACAGTAAATAGTTTGGACAAGAAGAGAATAGAAGCTTTCGAAATGTGGTGTTACAGAAGAATTCTGAAGATTAGATGGGTAGATCACATAACTAATGAGGAAGACCGTCAGTGAGAGAGCACTTCGATTTCCTGCTGCTAATAAGGCGAGTACACCGTTCGCTTGTTACACATTTTTACGAGCTTCAAACAGGTACAACTTATTTTCAGTTATCTGGGTAGTTACTATTTTATTTTTGTAATTTCTTGCGTGTTTGAGTGCCTACTAGACACAACCGTTTATTTTAATAACAGTGTAGTGTACAGTATCGCCGTTGCTACTGACCCTCGTATCGTACAGGCTTTTGTTTGTTTGGTTAGAACAGCTCAGTGTCGGTTAGACCGTCAGTGAGAGAGCACTTCGATTTCCTGCTGCTAATAAGGCGAGTACACCGTTCGCTTGTTACACATTTTTACGAGCTTCAAACAGGTACAACTTATTTTCAGTTATCTGGGTAGTTACTATTTTATTTTTGTAATTTCTTGCGTGTTTGAGTGCCTACTAGACACAACCTTTTATTTTAATAACAGTGTAGTGTACAGTATCGCCGTTGCTACTGACCCTCGTATCGTACAGGCTTTTGTTTGTTTGGTTAGAACAGCTCAGTGTCGGTTAGACCGTCAGTGAGAGAGCACTTCGATTTCCTGCTGCTAATAAGGCGAGTACACCGTTTGCTTGTTACACATTTTTACGAGCTTCAAACAGGTACAACTTATTTTCAGTTATCTGGGTAGTTACTATTTTATTTTTGTAATTTCTTGCGTGTTTGAGTACCTACTAGACACAACCTTTTATTTTAATAACAGTGTAGTGTACAGTATCGCCGTTGCTACTGACCCTCGTATCGTACAGGCTTTTGTTTGTTTGGTTAGAACAGCTCAGTGTCGGTTAGACCGTCAGTGAGAGAGCACTTCGATTTCCTGCTGCTAATAAGGCGAGTACACCGTTCGCTTGTTACACATTTTTACGAGCTTCAAACAGGTACAACTTATTTTCAGTTATCTGGGTAGTTACTATTTTATTTTTGTAATTTCTTGCGTGTTTGAGTACCTACTAGACACAACCTTTTATTTTAATAACAGTGTAGTGTACAGTATCGTCGTTGCTACTGACCCTCGTATTGTACAGGCTTTTGTTTGTTTGGTTAGAACAGCTCAGTGTCGGTTAGACCGTCAGTGAGAGAGCACTTCGATTTCCTGCTGCTAATAAGGCGAGTACACCGTTCGCTTGTTACACATTTTTACGAGCTTCAAACAGGTACAACTTATTTTCAGTTATCTGGGTAGTTACTATTTTATTTTTGTAATTTCTTGCGTGTTTGAGTGCCTACTAGACACAACCTTTTATTTTAATAACAGTGTAGTGTACAGTATCGCCGTTGCTACTGACCCTCGTATCGTACAGGCTTTTGTTTGTTTGGTTAGAACAGCTCAGTGTCGGTTAGACCGTCAGTGAGAGAGCACTTCGATTTCCTGCTGCTAATAAGGCGAGTACACCGTTCGCTTGTTACACATTTTTACGAGCTTCAAACAGGTACAACTTATTTTCAGTTATCTGGGTAGTTACTATTTTATTTTTGTAATTTCTTGCGTGTTTGAGTGCCTACTAGACACAACCTTTTATTTTAATAACAGTGTAGTGTACAGTATCGCCGTTGCTATCGACCCTCGTATCGTACAGGCTTTTGTTTGTTTGGTTAGAACAGCTCAGTGTCGGTTAGACCGTCAGTGAGAGAGCACTTCGATTTCCTGCTGCTAATAAGGCGAGTACACCGTTCGCTTGTAGGGTAAACATAGTCATGTGTAGGGACTGTGGTTGTTGTGAGCGGACGCAAGGAGAATTGGCCACTCTTCGGGGGCAGGTGGAGGCTTTGTCTGTTAGGCTCATCGAGCTCGAGGCGCAGGCGTCGGCTCGTAGTGGCGTTGGGGCAACTGTGGTGAGACCTATGCCTACTTCGGTGGCCTTGGAATCGCATGGAACCCCTGATGTCGCTGCATCTTCCGGCAGTGAGCATCTTACCGGTCAGCCATCACTCCAGGGTGAATGGCGGACAGTGGTGGGCTCGCGCGTGCCTGGCCGAAAGGCGAAGGTGGAATCTGGCCGCGTGGCAGCTGCCTTACCCCTTTCCAACAGGTACGGGTTGCTTCCTAGTGGTGATGACATCGTTTCCGAGCCACCACAGGATGCCTCGCCTGTTGGGCCAGTGGCCGATTCTCCGGCAAGGTCCCGACAGTCACAGAGGGCAGGCCTATTAGTTATAGGGAGCTCCAACGTTAGGCGGGTTATGGAGCCCCTTAGGAAAATAGCGGGTAGGTCAGGGAAGAATGCCAGTGTGCACTCGGTGTGCTTGCCGGGGGGTCTCGTCCGTAATGTGGAGGAGGCCCTTCCGGCAGCTATTGAACGCACTGGATGTGACCGGCTGCAGATAGTAGCACATGTCGAAACGAATGACACCTGCCGCTTGGGTTCTGAGGCCATCCTTGGTTCCTTCCGGCGGCTGGCTGATTTGGTGAAGACAACCAGCATCGCACGCGGAGTGCAAGCTGAGCTTAATATCTGCAGCATAGTGCCCAGAGTCGATCGCGGTCCTCTGGTTTGGAGCCGTGTGGAGGGTCTAAACCAGAGGCTCAGACGACTCTGCGACTATAATGGTTGCAAATTCATCGACCTCCGTTATTGGGTGGAGAACTGTAGGGCCCCCCTAGACAGGTCAGGCGTGCACTACACACCGGAAGCAGCTACTAGGGTAGCAGAGTACGTGTGGCGTGCACACGGGGGTTTTTTAGGTTAGAGGGACCCCCCCCTTGGGCGAAACGATAAAATACCTGACGGCTTACCAGAGAGGACATTATCATCGTTGATAAAGAACGTCCGTCCTCAGAGACCAAAAACAGGAAAAGTCAACGTAATATTGGTAAACTGCAGGAGTATCCAGGGCAAGGTTCCTGAATTAGTATCTCTTATTGAAGGCAATAGTGCGCATATAGTATTAGGAACGGAAAGTTGGTTAAAACCGGAAGTGAACAGTAACGAAATCCTAGACACAGAATGGAATATATACCGCAAGGATAGGATAAACGCCAATGGTGGAGGAGTATTTATAGCAGTAAAGAATTCAATAATATCCAGTGAAGTTATTAGCGAATGCGAATGTGAAATAATCTGGGTTAAGTATCAAAGGTGGGTCAGATATGATAGTCGGATGCTTCTATAGACCACCTGCATCAGCAACCGTAGTAGTTGAGCGCCTCAGAGAGAACCTGCAGAACGTCGTGAAGAAGTTTCGTGATCATACTATTGTAATAGGGGGAGACTTCAATCTACCAGGTATAGAATGGGATAGTCACACAATCAGAACTGGAGCCAGGGACAGAGACTCTTGTGACATTATCCTGACTGCCTTGTCCGAGAATTACTTCGAGCAGATAGTTAGAGAACCAACTCGTGAAGCTAACGTTTTAGACCTCATAGCAACAAATAGACCGGAACTTTTCGACTCCGTGAATGTAGAAGAGGGTATCAGTGATCATAAGTCAGTGGTTGCATCAATGACTACAAGTCTACAAGTGTAATAAGAAATGCCAAGAAAGGAAGGAAAATATATTTGCTTAACAAGAGTGATAGGGCACAAATCGCAGAATATCTGAGTGACCACCATCAAACGTTCATTTCTGAGGAAGAGGATGTGGAACAAAAATGGAAAAAATTCAGAAACATCGTCCAGTACGCCTTAGATAAGTTCGTACCGACTAAGGTCCAAAGCGAGGGGAAAGATCCACCGTGGTATAACAATCATGTACGAAAGGTACTACGGAAACAAAGAAAGCTTCATCATAGGTTTAAGAGTAGTCGAATCATAGCTGATAAGGAAAAGCTGAACGAAGCGAAAAAGAGCGTAAAGAGAGCAATGAGAGAAGCATTCAACGAATTCGAACATAAAACATTGGCAAACAATCTAAACAAGAACCCTAAAAAGTTTTGGTCATATGTAAAATCGGTAAGCGGATCTAAATCCCCTATTCAGTCACTCGTTGACCACGATGGCACCGAAACAGAGGACGACCGAAGAAAGGCAGAAATACTGAATTCAGTGTTCCGAAACTGTTTCACTGCGGAAAATTGTAACACGGTCCCTGACTTCAGCCGTCGCACGGACGCCAAAATGGAAAATATTGAAAATTGAAATAAACGATATCGGAATTGAAAAACAACTGCTATCACTTAGTAGCGGAAAAGCATCCGGACCAGACGAGATACCCTTAAGATTCTACAGTGATTATGCTAAAGAACTTGCCCCCTTTCTATCAGCAATTTATCGTAGATCGCTGGAAGAACGTAAAGTACCTAGCGACTGGAAGAAAGCGCAGGTCGTTCCCATTTCCAAGAAGGGTCATAAATCAGATGCGAATAATTATAGGCCTATTTCGCTTACGTCAATCTGTTGTAGAATAATGGAACATGTTTTGTGTTCTCGTATTATGACGTTCTTAGATAATACAAATCTCCTTCATCATAACCAACATGGATTCCGCAAACAGAGATCATGTGAAACTCAGCTCGCCCTATTTGCCCAAGAAATTCACAGTGCCGTAGACACTGGCGAGCAGATTGATGCCGTATTCCTGGACTTCAGGAAGGCATTTGATACGGTTCCGCACTTACGTTTAGTGAAAAAAATACGAGCTTACGGAATATCGGACCAGGTTTGTGATTGGATTCAGGATTTCCTAGAAGAAAGAACACAACATGTCATTCTTAACGGTTCAAAATCTGCAGATGTAGAGGTAATTTCGGGAGTACCGCAAGGAAGCGTGATAGGACCTTTATTGTTTACAATATACATAAATGACTTAGTTGACAACATCGGTAGCTCCGTGAGGCTATTTGCAGATGACACGGTTGTCTACAAGAAAGTAGCAACACCAGAAGACTCGTACGTACTCCAGGAAGACCTGCAGAGGATTAATGCATGGTGCGACAGCTGGCAGCTTTCCCTAAACGTAGATAAATGTAATATAATGCGCCTACATAGGGGCAGAAATCCATTCCAGTACGATTATGCCATAGGTGGTAAATCATTGGAAGCGGTAACGACCGTAAAATACTTAAGAGTTACTATCCGGAGCGATCTGAAGTGGAATGATCACATAAAACAAATAGTGGGAAAAGCAGGCGCCAGGTTGAGATTCATAGGAAGAATTCTAAGAAAATGTGACTCATCGACGAAAGAAGTAGCTTACAAAACGCTTGTTCGTCCGATTCTTGAGTATTGCTCATCAGTATGGGACCCTTACCAGGTTGGATTAATAGAAGAGATAGACATGATCCAGCGAAAAGCAGCGCGATTCGTCATGGGGACATTTAGTCAGCGCGAGAGCGTTACGGAGATGCTGAACAAGCTCCAGTGGCGGACACTTCAAGAAAGGCGTTACGCACTACGGAGAGGTTTATTATCGAAATTACGAGAGAGCACATTCCGGGAAGAGATGGGCAACATATTACTACCGCCCACATATATCTCGCGTAATGATCACAACGAAAAGATCCGAGAAATTAGAGCAAATACGGAGACTTACAAGCAGTCGTTCTTCCCACGCACAATTCGTGAATGGAACAGGGAAGGGGGGATCAGATAGTGGTACAATAAGTACCCTCCGCCACACACCGTAAGGTGGCTCGCGGAGTATAGATGTAGATGTAGATGTAGATTGAATAGGATTGGGGAGAAGAGATGTTTGTGGCACAACTTGACCAGAAGAAGAGATCGTTTGGTAGGACATGTTCTGAGGCATCAAGGGATCACCAATTTAGTACTTGAGGGCAGCGTGGAGGGTAAAAATCGTAGGGGGAGACCAAGAGATGAATACACTAAGCAGATTCAGAAGGATGTAGGTTGCAGTAGGTACTGGGAGATGAAGAAGCTTGCACAGGATAGAGTAGCATGGAGAGCTGCATCAAACCTCTCAGAACTGAAGACCACAACAAAACAACAGCAGCAGTTTCGGCGTCATAACCCTGCACGGCGCACGTAACTGTTTGCGTAATTGCGGGCGCGGTTGTTTCACCCACAACAGTTGGCAACACACTGATATCAACGCCTCGTTTTTTCTCTACGCGCTGATGTGCATTTTCTGTTTCATGACCTGTGATATTTTCTTCCACATTTCATTGTGAGGTACATTCCCATGGGGATTTCCTCCAAATCGTTATCACTACACTCCCTTGAATCTGCTTCTATATCAACTCCTCTCGTAGTCTTACTACGTAATCTCATGGACTCTGAAAGAGACATTATTTTATCACAATTATCATCACAAGGCAATTACCACAAAAACACTTATAATACAATCTACAATTTCTAATTCTACACCAAATCCACAGCAAATATAAATTTTCTTGCCTACTGGAATCACTGTTTGCAGAAAACTACCACGTGGTACGAACCATGAGTACTGGCCGACAACTCCACAAACGTAAGCAAGAGATATTTTCAGAAGCCCTTACCTTCGTTTTTATTGTCCGTTCTATTCTTATTCAAGTCGGGAGTGGGTTCCAGGTCTTTAGTTTCTCTTAAAATCGAAAGTACACCTGGAACAGATAATATGTGCAAGTAATAATTTTCTTATCTTAATAACATATTCTTTCTGACACATTTATGCATCTGAGGAAACAGTTACAATTTTTGCAATACTACTATGAATTTATTCACACTGCGTAACGCATTCATCTTAATTAATTGTTTTCTTAAAATGAAATTGTACTTCCATATTGGTATACACAGTGTGGTGCAAATAAATTTGTTCCTTGTTTGAGGTTGAAGGTTATAAATAAAACTACGATCATTCATATGAGATGCACGTGTTCGAAGTGACTCCCGTGCTGCCTCAATGCTGCTGCTTAGACCATTAACTTAGCAAGGACGTATTCCTTGATAAATTTCCATTTTTTCTCCCTCTTCTTTCCGCTTACTTGTTAGTCCTCTATCTTACCAGTTCAACTGTTGTTAACTTGTTGGACGGATTAAAGTGTGAAGTTATATTGTTCGTAATTTTCGCTTAGCTGTACAGAAACAGAATACAACGTTAAATGTATCGTGCAGCTGATTAGTGAAGAACTCCCTATACCCTTTGACCAAACGTTTTTCTCTAGACGACCACTAGGTTGACTTAATAAATAAATTAACTACATCCGTAATTTTTGTTTCTGACTGTTAAAAATACGTGACTCCCTACATTTCCTCTCAGAGTGTGTGTAGAACATTCGTCCATGAACAATAGAAATTAAATATTATTAATTATCGTACTTAGCAGTGGGCATTTTTTGTCATTGTATATGATACTTGCCGTTCAACATTACGACTTAGATCTGTTCTTCAGTCCTAAAATGTAACCGAGACGGTCAGACTATTTTATTGAGAGTATTGTAACAAATTAATCTGTCTTTAGAAATAAGTGATCACGTTGTACCCTAGACTGATATTAATGTATATCACCGTTTAAGTAACTTGTTTTTTTTTTTTTGTTTTTTTTAATTACCGAGGTACAAATCGTCTCGTAGTCTTCTTACGTCTTGCTTCATGTAAGCCCGCAATTTTTCTTGCTCTCTGCAATATTAGTATAGTAATAAGATTTATTAAGCTGCGATTAGTTTTTTCAGAAAAGATATCAATATCCTCTACTAATAAAATACAAATATTTTGTCTATGTTTCAGCTGTCAGTCACGTTGGGTAACGATTCGTTTGGTGTCGAATACGCGCCACCCACGTGCCACTATATGCGCATTTGCAATCTTTAAAAGTCAATCGTTTCAATCTAAATTTCTTGTCGCTAAGTCTGTTTACTGGTTTTGTGCAATGCCAAATATTCTGTTGCATTATACGTCATATTGTCATGGTACGCCGTCACCAACCTTTGCCGCTCCCCAACGACGACCCTGCATCTGACTCCAAGAAAATCGTTATAGCAGATAACAGAGGAACTTTGTCCAAGGAGGGGGTTGGATGTTAATGAACAATGATATTTTAATGACACATATTTCTTTATCATAAAACTGGTGTGGCCAATACTGAGACCTGCCGAACTATTTGGTGGCGGGCGCGGTCGACTCCAGCGAAATCGTTGTGTGCTCCGTGGCGAGAAAAAGGCTCTTATGATGCGAGGTGGAAGAAAGTCGGAAGTTGGACCAAACTGGAGGTGTGCGAGCGGGCGGTGAAGTAATGCCGGAGACACTAATGTCGCAAGTGGCTGTATGTATGAAAATCAGGGGGAGACCTATGCAGACGACTGGAGTGCACGAGCACCAAGGGCCGGATTAGGCGCGTTGTGTTAATGAGATCCAATATGTGGGCGTCATATGAGGTGCGAGGTGCGAGGTGCGAGGTGACAGCTCGGGATGGCTGTTTCTATAGTGATCTGGAATTTTGAACTTTAAGAGGCTATGCTAGAGTTGGTCCTCGTCAGACATGTTATACACTGCCCTCGCTGTTGATGCTGGCATTTGAACACATGTCTCTGTGGGGTTTTCAAACCTTCAGCTGATTGCGCTAATGTCACCTCACGCTCTGCTCAAGTCGTTGCTTGTACTTTACTTCACTGGGCGTCGAAGTTGGAAAAAGGTGCTATTTTGGGAGGACTGACATATTCTACCGTCAAGTATAATAGATGTGACTGATCCATAGTCGTTTGTTGACAACAGCATATTGTTCTTAAATTACAAGCTACGTAATTTTGTTATCTCCTGTAATGTACTACTAAAAAGGTGGTTAAAGCTGACGTTATACGTTCACGTGTTGGTTTTTGTTAGCATTAACAGATTTTGGAAAATTCTTTCGAATTTAACCTAACACGATCAAGGACAGCTCGAGGTTTATTTCAGTATTGCACTGTCTTATTTGTAATGTCTTATATTGTTTTATGCACAAGGAGATTAACGAAACTGTTCTTCATTACAACGTAGCTGCATCTTTTGACGATGTTGACTGGAATACTCTCTTTCAATTTCTGAAGGTGGCAGGGGTAAAATACAGGGAGCGAAAGGCTATTTACAATTTGTACAGAAACCAGATGGCAGTTATAAGAGTCGAGAGGCATGAAAGGGAAGCAGTGGTTGGGAAGGGAGTGAGACAGGGTTGTAGCCTCTCCCCGATGTTATTCAATCTGTATATTGAGCAAACAGTAAAGTAAACAAAAGAAAAATTTGGAGTAGGTATCAAAATCCATGGAGAAGAAGTAAAAACTTTGAAGTTCGCCGATGACATTGTAATTCCGTCAGAGACAGCAAAGGACATGGAAGAGCAGGTGAACGGAATGGTCAGTGTCTTGAAAGGAGGATATAAGATGAACCTCGACAAAAGCAAAACGAGAATAAAGGAATGTAGTCGAATTAAGTACGGTGATGCTGAGGGAATTAGATTAGGAAATGAGACATTTAAAGTAGTAAAGGCGTTTTGCTATTTGGGGAGCAAAATAACTGATGATGGTCGAAGTAGTGAGGATATAAAATGTAGACTGTCAATGGAAAGGAAAGAGTTTCTGAAGAAGAGAAAGAAAGATTTAAGTGTCAGGAAGTCATTTCTGAAAGTATTTATATGGAGTGTAGCCATGTATAGAAGTGAAACATGGACGATAAATAGTTTAGACAAGAAAAGAATAGAAGGTTTCGAAATGTGGCGTTACAGAAGAATGCTGAAGATTAGATGGGGAGATCACATATCTAATGACGAGGTATTGAACAGAATTGGGGAGAACAGAAATTTGTGGCACAACTTGACTAGAAGAAGGGATGGGGTGGTAGGACAAATTCTGTGGCATCAAGGGATCACCAATTAGGTATTGGAGGGCAGCGTCGAGGGTAAAAATCGTAGAGGGAGACCAAGAGATGAATACACTAAGCAGATTCAGAAGGATGCAGGGTGCAGTAGGTACTGGAAGATGAAGGAGCTTGCACAGGATAGAGTAGCATGGAGAGCTGCATCAAACCAGTCTCAGGACTCAAGACCACAACAACAGCAAGAGCTGCATCTTAATAGTTACCAAGTGACTGTATTCTGTTTTACATTAGCGTTATTTCTTCTTGGACGTGTTCCTGTGAGTTATGCTTTTTTTAAAGAATCGTATATTTACTAATTAACTGAGTTGGAGACTTATCAGCACGTATCATTTGAGTACCATGGAATGAGAGCTTTTATTGTTGTAAAGTTTGCATTAATAAGCCTAAAATCTTGGATGAGTGTTCGTCAGCTTTCCAGAAAAGGAACAATGTTTACTAACGAACCAGTTCAATTGATGTAAAATCTGAATAGAGAGCGGTTTGAACTACGATTTATTTAGACTCCAAAGAATACACTTTGTGAGAACTGTATTTCAAATCACTTTCTTTCACGTTAGCTGTTTTTTTTTTCGATGGTTGCGTTATAGTATGCTGAAGAAGGGCATGTATTCGGTAATCATCGTGTATTGTGGTAATATTACAGAGCACGTATGGATTGTGACAATAAGAATAGAACCCGTATCGATTAATTTAAATACCCATTCCATTCTCATCTAGTATCTTAGAAAGAAATTAAAAGTTCTCGCTGTATGGGTAACAAAGGGAGGGCCTCATTGATACTATGGATATTCATGGTATCCTGAACCTACGTAGTTTTGTAGTGCCTCCGGAAAGCGCCACCGGAGATTCGCTAGAGAGCTAGAGACGATTTGGTCACTGATCCTTGCTTTGAACTGAAAAGCACTTTTTATTTCGGGCTGCAGTAAGGGAAAAGAGGCTGAGTGAAGCCACCAGTGAAAACAGCACTTCTCTTCCAGGTCAGAGAAGCGGCACCGTCACGATTCGTTCGTTACGACGTAGCGCAGTGCAGACCCAGCAGCGGCAGGCAGTCGAAGGAATGAGCAGGACGGTGTGAGGTTCTGTGCAGTGGCGGCGGCGACTGTGGAAGTCGTCTCATGCCAGCAGAAAGCAGAGCGCCAGCAGTACCGCATCAAGTGCCAGCACTGCGAAGCATTCTGCAGTTTTCCATGCCATCGGGATATACTGGCATTTAAATACTGGAACAACAAGGGAGATGCGAAAAATGTGGATTCTTTCGAGGTGTGTGGCTGTTGGATACTATCACTAGCAGCAATTCACGCGTAAAAGTTCGCACCTCCACAGTCTCCCAGTACGATTATCATTGAAACAGTCTAAATTGATTGATATATGAACTCTCCCTTGAACAGAGTGATATTTACGTTTTCTTTCTTGAAGGAAAGGAAAGCAGTATAACAAATGAGAAAAGTCATCGTTATGTCCTAAGATTGGATGTTAGAGTCCTGTCATGGTCGCCATTTATACTGATATTTAAGTACTGGCACCGTATAGGAGGTGCGAAAAATGTGGATTATTTGAAAATGTGTGGCCGGCGGATACTTACACCATCAGCTACTCACCGGGCACTGATGACCGCGCAGTTCAGCGCCCTACAAACCAATCATCATCATTATCAGAAATTGACGCATCTGTTCGCACATCGACAGTCTGTCGTTGCGATTACCACTGAGACTGTCTGAATAGATTGGTATATTAACTCTCCTTAAAACAGAGTGACATTTACCTTTTCTTTCTTGAAGAAAAAGAAACGTCTTCCATCGCCGTGATAAAGAATGCAATGTAACGCAATAGTATACAACGTCGCCGTCATATCCGCAGGTTCCAGGCTGCGTTGTATTCGGGCATCATTTTCAGACTCAGTAATTGGGAAATGAAAGTAACTCCCTCCGTTTCCAGAAGATATAATGAATGAAACTTTTACGCAAATACACATAGCTGTCCGACACACGCAATACGTCCACCCAGGATCACGGATGGGAAGAGAGAGATAGTTGAAGAGTGAAAAATTTGGTATCGGCTTAAGGAAACATATATATATTCATTTTTCTTATCGTACATCTCTCTTTTTCACACGGCCATGCCTGTATTGCATCTTTGCCCCACACAGTGTTCTGACACTTATTACATGACATATGCTTTATAGCTAAACCAAAATAAATTCTAGGGCAGGTTGTACCACAAGGAAGCGTATAACGACCTCTACTGTTGTCAGCACACATAAACGGTTTATCAGACAGTTAAGCCCTTTCATTCATTTTCCTCCCACCCTCTACTGACACTTCACTCGTAATAGTTGCACTGGAAATAACCTCTATTACATGTAATAGAATTAACTAATTACACCTTTGTAGCTAAGTGCTCGGCATATGTGGCTGTCACGCGGAGGAGCCCTGTTTATTCCCAGGACTGCTTAGGAGCTTTCCTTGGCACGATAACAAGTATGGGCGGCACTCCCAACAGCAGTTTTCAGAAGTGCCACTCTGTATCTCTTGTTGCTCAGCTTGTGTTTCTGATTAGAAGCACCATCCAGATTGATGCCAACTGGAGGATCTACTTCACAGAGCAGAAGCGGCTCCACGCTCTGTCAAGTCTGCGAAGCTGCCAGGAGAGCGGTGTGCCGACCACATGCCGCATCAGCATGACGGCCCAAGGCAGAAGACGACACAGCGGCCGGTATTAATCCCTTGGGTCTTCACGGCCTGGCGAGCAGCTTGTTAACTATAAACTAAACAATAAAACAAATTACACATGCATTGTAACACTGAAAATATCTTCTTTTGAAATTCATTTTATTTATATCGCCACTTAGGCTCTATATTTCTTCACGGCGTGATACGTCCTGAAGCATTCACACGGGTGGAGTCCTGGTTTTCTGGACCATGTGTTGCAGTACTAAACAATATACCTTCTACCATATTTTACCTTGGTGCTACAGCACAAATGTGACTGCCGGCCGTAGTGGCCGTGCGGTTCTAGGCGCTACAGTCTGAAACCGAGCGACCGCTATGGTCGCAGGTTCGAATCCTGCCTCGGGCACGGATGCGTGTGATGTACTTAGGTTACTTAGGTTCAATTAGTTCTAAGTTCTAGATGACTGATGACCTCAGAAGTTAAGTCGCATAGTGCTCAGAGCCATTTGAACCATTTTTGAACAAATCTGACTGTTACTGTTTTCGTTGCAGTAAATGTGAGGTGGCTGTTTTGATCGTCTCTCCTGGTCATCGAAAATAGACACACTTGCACTCTTTCTTCCGTTTGTTTTCCGCACACTCTCAACAGCAGCTTTCAGAAGTGCCACTCTGTATCTCTTGTTACTCAGCTTGTGTTTCTCATTAGAAGCAGCATCCAGATTGTATGGACTGAAAAATACTGACTACTGCTACCTCCGTCAGACGGAAAAACATCTTACAGCACTACTGTTTTGACTTCCTGAGGACGCAAAGTATTGATAACTATTACTGCTACTTGTAGACTCTGCGTCTTACATCCCTGTATTTTCATGTTCATTGTAATGGTTAGTGTTGAAATCGCAAAAATCACGTCACAAACACTTTCATCCAATATCTCCGCCACTGATTCAGGATTATCAGGTCAGTTCGCCATTTTTGTTGTTGTGGTTCGTCTCTAACATGGGAATGAACTAGAAACTTGAAAGTTAAACAGTAGCGGTATGTGTTCGACAAATGCGTTTCCTCCTAGTAATATACCTAAATGAAAGATATCAGAACACTTCAATACAAAAAATACTGCGACGAGAGCCCCGAAATACGGATTATAGTGAATTGAAGTTTGTAATGGGCGACGCACGAGATGCGAGTCCATTGTGATATTTACGCAGTCTGGACTGCACCGCTGGTTGAGTTCTAAAGGTTAACATTTTCTACACGGCATCTCAGTGTTATTCTTACGCGGAATACAGCCATATTGTCGGAAGACTAATGCAAAGTATCTGCTTTACCTCTTTAACCGTAAATGAATATAAAAAATGTATGTTTTAAAGATACAGGTCCAAAGCATATTAAGTATTCAGGGGTAATTCTAAGAAGTGTTATAAAATCGGCCAATAACATGAAATCAGTGTTAGGGAAGATGAATAAAAAAGATCAAGGAAGGTCCTGGTCGGGAGGCAAAAATTTATTTTAATACGAGGATTGTTTTTATTAAAATGAGAGGCCTTAAAACTTTATTATTCATACATTCGTGTATGAAAAAAATTATTCTGAACAAACTGAAAATGGCGGCTGCAGCCCTTCTCAAAGTACGCACCTCACAATATATCCTGGTTTGCGAGGAGCGTTGTGCAGACCTCAAGCTACTACTGAAACCAGTAAAAAAAGAAAATTCTTAATTAGAATGAATTTAGGCCAACATATTCAGATTTGAAAAATACCTCGGAAAAAGTGGCTGCTATATGAAAAACATTTTAATTTAAAATTGGAATAAAAAGGACTCTCTCACTGAGGCCGCCTAATTTACTTATGTTTCATTTCAGAATATCAATGAATCGGTTAACCTGTCGAGGCTCTAGAGTGCTTTGCGTACGAAAAAAGTTTTGTCATCCCGGACCTTAGCGGCATTCCTCAAACATGTTCTTGCTCTGAATTATTTTGGCACTGTATTTTTTTTTTCAATCCAGGCTCCTTTAACAAATTGAGACACAGCTACTCCGCCTTTCATATAACCCCTCGACCCTTTTTCTGTTCGTCCCTATGACGATTCCTGCCACGTTCATGGTCTTCAGAATACGTCAGTAACCTTCCTTGAATATATCTGTAGCTGTTTATGCTGTTATTTCAACAGTTTTGCCTGAAAATGAATAACTTTTGGTACGAGTTTTCAAGCGCCTGAGTTGAAGCTCTCGTTGCTATTTTGGATGTTAGCACTCATCCTTCTTTTAAGCATAACTCCATTTGACAGAAATTTGTTTCAGTGGTCGAATCTTTTCTTGAACTAAACCATCGTGTGCTTTTAATAGCCTTTATTTCGGTCAGTACCAGTCTTCATTTATCATGCTCTATATTCTAAAATACTTCCACAGTTAAATAATTTTGTAAGTAGGCTGTTTAGGTTTTCTTATTGGCAACGTTACGTAGCGCTCTGTATGAAAATCACTGGCTGTACTGTGTGCAGTCTGTGGCTAGTTTGCATTGTTGTCTGCCATTGTAGTGTTGGGCAGCTGGATGTTAAAAGCGCGTAGCGTTGCGCAGTTGGAGGTGAGCCGCCAGCAGTGGTGGATGTGGGGAGAGAAATGGCAGAGTTTTGAAATGTGTAAGACTGGATGTCATGAACTGCTATGTATATTATGATTTTTCAACACTATTAAGGTAAAAACATTGTTTGTTCTGTATTACAATCTCTCATTAGCTAACTATGCCCATCAGTAGTTAGTGCCTTCCGTAGTTTGAATCTTTTATCTAGCTGGCAGTAATGGCGTTCGCTGTATTGCAGTAGTTCAAGTAACGAAGATTTTTGTGAGGTAAGTGATTTGTGAAAGGTATAGCTTAATGTTAGTACAGGCCATTCTTTTGTAGGGATTATTGAAAGTCAGATTGCGTTGCGCTAAAAATATTGTGTGTCAGTTTAAGCACAGACATGTATAATTTTTCAAAGGGGAAGTTTCATATGTCGACCCTTAGCCGAGGATACCTAGGCACTGGAATCTTCTGATTTCTTCTTGTAGTTTGTGTAATTAGTGCAGCCTTTGTTTATTGCTAGAGCGTAATTGTAGAGAGCATTTCCTTTGTAGCTGTAGTTTTTCATTCTTGTACAGTAAAACAGTTGTGGCATGCATGTAGATTTGCACCAAGTATTTCGCAGCTGCGCTTGCAATTAACGAGATATTATATTCAGTGCTATGTTAATGTATTTTCTTATTTTGCTCTTCAAATTGTGCTTTTCAGTGTTGTTGTGTGAAATATTGTGACAATAATGGCGTGTGAAAACGTAATACTAGGCTCCAAAGTAAACTGAAAAATGACAGTGAAGACGAAAGCAGTATGTTAGCGCCACCGTGTAATGAATTAACTGATGTTCAAACTAGTGATTTGGTAATTGTGCATAGGGAAATGGAGCGGGCGGCAAATAATGGCGTAGACAGTGAAACAATTGGTGAACAAGGAAGCGTTATCGATCGATCGGTCGGCAATAGCTCGCCTCAGTAATCCGAAATGATAGGACACAATCTCGCAAATACTGTAGATTCAGGTTTTGGGTCCTCACCGTTTTCTCAGATAAGTCAAGACACATTTTCTGCTTGTCAAAATCTGAATGTTGCCGGTACAAATTCACTGCCGAAAAGCACTGAGGAACATGTTTCAGACACCAGTGCAGTGTTATTACAATTAATACAACAAATGGGACAAACACAGCAAAAGCTTCAAAAGTTAGACACAATGGAACAAAATCTTCGAAAGTTAGACACAGTGGAACAAAATCAGAGACAAACACAGCAAAAGCTTCAAAAGTTAGACACAATGGAACAACACCAGAGACAAATGCAGCAACAGTTAGACGCAATGGAACAAAAGCTTCAAAAGTTAGACGCAGTGGAACATACGCTTGAACAAACACATGAAGACTTAACTACTGAGTTACATAAAATCGAATCGAAATGTCAAAAAGTCTGTAATGACGTAAAAACACAAATTTGTGAGCATTTCCAACCTATTTTTTCGCGGCATGAAAATACATTACAGAATCACGAAGCAGCCATAAAAGAACTGCAAACTATTGTTCATGAAAATCTTGAGACCTTGCAAGCTAAAATTGACTCAGTTGCATCTACCGATTCGGTTACGCAACTTTCAAAAACTCAGGAAAACTTAAAGGACACAGTAGATACTCTGAAAATTGGTTCAGAAAGACACATGGAGGAAATTAGTTCATTATCAGAGAAAGTAGTTGAACTTTCGGATCAGCTAAATAATTTATCTACGAAGGTAGATG
Organism: Schistocerca piceifrons; assembly: GCF_021461385.2. Lineage (NCBI taxonomy): Eukaryota > Metazoa > Arthropoda > Insecta > Orthoptera > Acrididae > Schistocerca > Schistocerca piceifrons. The sequence continues at coordinate 360,415,185 of NC_060144.1, read as the reverse complement.
ATATTCTGAATGACACAAAACCGGTAGTCTTTAATGACACAGAAGAGTGCGAACAAATTAGGAAATTCAAACAAAATCAGAATCAAATTAATACGCAACACCAAAGAGAAGTCAGGGAAGTACAAGATCAGCTGACACAGGTAATACAAGAATTACGTATTTCAGAGGACACTCGCGCTCCAATACGGGAAGAGGGACATAGGAATACGGAACAGCCACAAAATAATAACACAGCGCATTTCGGAAATTGTGGAAGAAATGGGCAAGGTACATCGAATTTTGAAATGGAACCGCCGAAACGACGTAACAATGACCGATATGCGACTCGCCGACATGATGATTTTGACTATAAGCTGTTCATTACTACATGTAAATTTAAAACATTTAAGAATTCTGGCAACGACATTCATCCACAAGCGTGGCTCCATCAATTCTCTCATTGTTTTCCTCCCAACTGGTCATTAGAGCACAGATTATAATTTATGTGTGGCTATTTAGAGAATGAACCAGCTGTAAGAATGCGATCGGTCATTCACGATTGTCACAGTGAAAGAGAATTTTACCATGCCTTCCTCTCAGCATATTCGTCTGAAGCTACACAAGACCGAGTAAAACATAGCATCATAATGATGAAACATTTCGAACAATCTGAATTTTCCAGTCTTGTGAAATATTTTGAAGACATGTTGCACAAGAATCAGTACCTGTCCAACCCATACAGCCCCTCAGAACTCATCCGCATTTGCTTAATCAAATTACTTGAACATTTACGACATATTATTTTGGCAGGACGTTGCAAAGACTACATTGAAGCTTTTCAGGGACTCTTACAAGAATTAGAAATTGACACTGACAATCGCGGAACGCGAAAACAGGAACACAACAATTACAGGTAACATCCGTCGCAATTCCGCGATGAAAGAAATAATAACTGGACAGGACAAGGCTATTCTCACAACACAAATCGTGACCAAAACAGACACCACACTATGACAACCGTTGGCAGAGTAGTAATAATTACAGGGAAAGATCACCTCTCCGCAGTAGTGACTATCACAGAGACAATCAGAGAAACAGACAATTTGGGAACCAAAATAATTGTTATCAAGGGAGACAGATTAACTTTAGACGCAACGATCCAGCGCGCAGTTACGATTCAGGGAGAAATTCTCCACCACGTGACCAACAAGAAAGAAACTATGGAATCCACCGACATGACGACAGACGATATGATCGTAACGATAGAGCTGAATTGCATCAGAACTGGCGGGATTCAAACAGAGCAGGGCCCTCTCGAGAAGGTGAATTTGTAGAAGTAAGGTCTCCAAATCCCAATAACGACGCTCGCCAACAAAGACACAATAGGCAATGACTCATACCGCTGGCAGCCACAAAACGTACTTATTAAACGTCCCCTTTGAAAAATTATACATGACTGTGCTTAAACTGACACACAATATTTTTAGCGCAACGCAATCTGACTTTGAATAATCCCTACAAAGGAATGGCCCTGACTAACATTAAACTATACCTTTCTCAAATCACTTACCTCACAAAAATCTTCGTTACTCGAGCCCCATGCTCCCCACAAAAAATTTTACAACTATGTAAGTAGGCTGTGTCGGTTTTCTTATTGGCAACGTTACGTAGCGCTCTGTATGAAAATCACTGGCTGTGCTGTGTGCAGTCTGTGGCTAGTTTGCATTGTTGTCTACCATTGTAGTGTTGGGCAGCTGGATGTTAACAGCGCATAGCGTTGCGCAGTTGGAGGTGAGCCGCCAGCAGTGTTGGATGTGGGGAGAGAAATGGCGGAGATTTGAAATGTGTAAAACTGGATGTCATGAACTGCTATGTATGTTATGATTTTCCATCACTATTAAGGTAAATACATTGTTTGTTCTCTATTAAAATCTTTCATTTGCTAACTATGCCTATCAGTAGTTAGTGCCTTCCGTAGTTTGAATCTTTTATTTAGCTGGCAATAGTGGCGCTCGCTGTATTGCAGTAGTTCGAGTAACGAAGATTTTTGTGAGGTAAGTGATTTGTGAAGGGTATAGGTTAATGTTAGTCCGAGCCATTCTTTTGTAGGGAAAGTCAGATTGCGTTGCGCTAAAAATATTGTGTGTCAGTTTAAGCACAGTCATGTATAATTTTTCAAAGGGGACGTTTCAATTTTTACAGGTGTAATCTGCATACTTCAGGGATGCAAATTATGTAAAAAGAATCCGATTTTCATCGGTCTCGACCACAACCTTCACTTAAGTTTGTTGGAACTGATCGAAGAAAGTGCATTGAATCCGTAAAGGAAACTGCATAAAAGATGCTAGTGTAACTCAGAGACTTTCCATAATGTTTAGGGCACATGTCGATCTCTATGTAGTGATCCAGGCCACTGCTTTTGGTGGAAAGAAAGTAAAATAACATTAAAACCGCTTTTCCAGTCACAGATTCGTGTGGATTATTCGATTACGAGTTCAGTTTTAGTAGGCACGGAGCAATACATCATTTAATTAAAAAGGCTATGAATTTAACTCCCTTATTTATGTATTCAAAGTAGTTTTCTCAAACCATTAGAGAGAGATAGCTTACCTGAACAAAGGACTAACAGAAAGTGGGGGAGGAGAAGTTTTAGGGATCACTAGTCATTTAATCTTTAAATTCTTCAAAATGATGTAAAATTACTGATCTTTCAGTTGCCACTGATTTCAAGGCGACGGTTGCATGGAAGAACACCGGCCTCCAAACAGCGCTACCCCAGTAACACCTACCTATCAGCGTGTAGGCGCGTCCGACAGCCCCTCGGCTGAAAGCTTAAGCGAGCAACGGTATTCCTCTCGTTGCTATTTTGAATGTTAGCACTCATCCTTCTATTAAGCAAAACTTAATTTGACAGAAATATTGTCTCCGAAAGCCCCTCGGCTGCAAGCTTAGGCGAGCAACGGCATTCCTGCCTACACTCATGCCAGCAGCAGCAACCTTTAGCGTACAGTGTGCAACGACTTACGGTTACAAAACTACTCTATCTCCGATAGTGGCAGTATTTGCTCGTAGGAAGACCAATCGTGTTTAAGATGCAGATATTAAGTTTGCACCGCGAGAGATCAGCAACATGGTTTTTATCAATGCTAAATCGCTAATATTTGTCATTCTGCCCCTTTCCGTGTACTCACAACATTATTCGACGCACAGTTCTTTAATTCGTGATTTGAATCGTGGAGTTCAACTACTCAAACCACCCTGTTGAGTGCAGTTGTATTTTCAAAGAAACATTCCCAAGTTTCAATAAACAGTCTGGATGAAATCTGGCGGATGTGTAGAGCAGGCACAACACTGAAGTACGTATTTTTTTTTTTTTTTTTTTTTTTTTTTTTGGTGCCCAGTTTCAAGTTCAAACTAGAAACCACAGCCTGAAAGATAATCTGGCATTTTAGGATCTGAGGGAGTATCTTCGAAACAATGGCGTATAGGAAATAATTTTCATACAAATGTTGATATGCAATTATCATTCTTGAAAACTGTCTTCTAGTTCACCATATCACGTACGTGTATTTTGTTAACTTAAGATAATAACTAACTCATTATTATGATAGAAAATCGATTACAGTAGTAATGATGTGTAAGGAAATGCTTAGAACGTAACTTTTTTCCTACATAATGCAAATCATATCAATGAAATATTGTTTTATATTGTCATCTCCGTCGTGTATATTACATGATGAAGTTTTGTTTACTTTTTATGCATGGTCAGAACAAAATTTTAAGCATTTCTTTGCATATTGCAGTTATTGCAATTATTCTTATTTTCAATTAACAAAATACACATCTTTTAAACTCTCAACCAGAAACTAGGAAAGAAAAAAAATGAATGTCCAACTTGAAACAACCAAAATATAAAACAAACGTAAGTAAAATTAATTATTAGAATAGTATTGAATGTTTATATATTTTACTTAGAAAATACTCCGACAGTACATGGTGAACAGGTTCTTTTTCAAAAACGCTATTTCAGAAACCTGCTTTCTTACACAGGGATCTACGCGGCTTTAAAGCTTCTTTAATTTATGTTAACGATCGAGTTAGCACAGTTGTTAGCACACTGGACTCGTATTCAAGAGGACGACGGTTCAAACCCGCTTCCAGCCATCCTGATCTTGTTTCTCCGCAATTTCCGTAAAGTGCTTCAGGCAAATGCCTGCATGGTTCTTTTGAAAGGGCATGCCCGACTTCCTTTCCCCGCCTTTCGTAATCCGATGGGACCGATGGCCTCATTGTTTGGTTCCCTCCCCCAAATCAGCCAAGCAACTTAATTTATGTTGCAACAAACGTCTTCATTTTTCAAAATTAAGTAGTGGTGGTAAGGTATTTTGCCATATTTCAAACTATTGTAAACGCCAATTACACAACTTTGAAGAACATTAATTACATATCAACATTTGTATGAGAAACATTTTTTGTATAGTACCATTTTGAAGATATTCCTCTAAACCCAAAATACCCAATTACTTTTAGTGGCCTGTTTTACCCCTTAAAGGTGAAACTGTCCACGAAAAATATGTATTGCGCTATTTTGTACTATCTACACATCCGCCATATTTCATCAAGGTCGTTATTAACACTTGGGAATATTCCCTTTTCAGTGGAGTGACTGGTGATGACAAGGAGCCAGGATGACCGATTAGTTACACTGCTGACAAAACGAAAAGCGTTTATTCAACTTTCGATAGAAATTGACTCACTAGCTCTGTGACGCTCTCGCTGGTAGTAGCTCGCAGCTGCTTCTGCCAGGAGAATAGATGTTCATGTCGGAGCCCCGTGCTGCTGATGGCACGCCAGATGACGGCTCGCAGGTACAGAGGCTGTGACGTCAGCGAAGCTGCATGAAGCTGCGACAGGGTTCTACTCGGGGACCGACTCCACATCATGGCCGCGGCGCCGCACGCGCTATTCGCGACGCACGCGATGACTGCTGTGCGTGGGATGCGGCTAGCTTCCTACCTGCAGGAGCCAGACTGCGGCTTGCTCGTATGACAGGTCTGCGCCACTGAGGCACCAAGTCTCACAGAGAACTAAGAGTCAGTGGAGGCTGCCCCACCTGGACGCAAACACGTGGCTGCTACTGTCAATGCTCAGTCATCTCATCGCCTGGCTGGACCTAGGTGTGGTGTCAGTTCTGCTGAACACTGAAGTGCCCCTATAATGGCCGAATCACGAAGGTATTGACAGCAAAAAGAAAATAATAAGTCATCTTTGTAATAATTTTAACCCTTAATCTGAAACATCGTTATCTTAGAAAAATGGTTCAAATGGCTCTGAGCACTATGGGACTTAACATCTGCGGTCATCAGTCCCCTAGAACTTAGAACTACTTAAACCTAACTATCCTAAGGACATCACACACATCCATGCCCAAGGCAAGATTCGAACCTGCGAGCGTAGCAGTCGCGCGGTTCCGGACTGAGCGCCTAGAACCGCGAGACCACCGCGGCCGGCGTTATCTTAGACCCATTGTTCATTTTATACGTCGAGTATGTCTGATGACCTTAACCCACAGTAAAATCTGAACTGTGAAGTCATCCAAAATTCTAATTGGAAAACCACACTCTTTGTTATACTTCTCAATTGGCCACGATCCCACTTTGTTTATGAACTGAAAACTGTAATATTCACGAGAAACTGCTCTGAATTTATCCGAACCGACAAAATTGTATACATATTCTTTGAAACTTCAAAGACATCTAAGACAATATCTGAAAGGAATTAGAAAAAGTGACAAATGACAATGACTCCCAGGCAACTTTTAATTCACTGATTGTAATTTTATTTTCGTTAGGAGAAAGCAAACATAAACTAAACAAAGAATTTATTTGAATAGAGACTGTAATTCTTATACTTTTAATATAGAAAGAAATGTTCTAGGTCAGGGGATAGCGTTCGGCGAAATCTCTTAACTTTTGTTGCATACGAAGCGTTGCGTTGGACAGCACGATGTCGGCGGGTTACGATGATGAGGGCAGGATACAGGAAGTTACGCTGGTTAATCTTCTCCGGCGAAACGCAAATAAAGTTCCGGCACAGCTGTATCATTAACCCCGTGGTGATTAACAAACCACAAGGCGCCAGTATACGACCGTTGTTGACATGTCCTCTCTTTCAAAGTACATTACGTAGACATCGCTCGTTTTTACACTTTATGCACTGTCCGTGACGCTATCGTCCATAATTACACAGTTCATCACATTCATATAGTCTTAGCCACAAATACACTGTTAACAGAATTGTTCTTGCGTGTGAAGCACACCTTAAACAATGTCCACTCTGTTCTCGCATTTCAAACTTCGACAACGTCACTGAAAGTCATTTATATTGCACAGTTAATTAAAGTCTTCACTTGCACGGCTTGATAGAATGTGATAGACAACAGTTCCACCACCCAAAACCAATACCAGCAAAGTTCATTCGCATAAAAGCACAGTTCGTGTCGGCAACAACAAAGTATTGTTAGCGGCACTTTCACAGTCTGGTTTATCTGCTCTTAATGTTCGCTGGCGATGGCATTACATACCGCAGTGGTAAAGAGAAATAACAATCTGATAGTTCGGTATCACTGTCCATACAATTACGTATGCTTTTCATAAAACACAGTACTATTTTTTCCGCGCACGCTTAACAGACACACCATTCACTATCCCCTCTACTACACAACAACCTTTCGACTATCGATATCACTATCGCTGTACCCTGTCTATAGTTGTTATATCGTTATCGTAAATTACATAAATCTTTCTAAATCTTATTGACTGCATTTTTCACAATTAATAATATTCCAAAAGAGAACTTTACAAACTTTACCAGAGGTGCAAAGGAAGAAACATATTTATCCATTGGCAAAAGAAATAATCACAATTACATCTTTACATTTAAAAACCACAGTAGAATGTTACATAATCACAATTAGAAATGCCCATATGAACAAAAGAAAAACAATAGAAAACTAAAGAAAATCACGAAAAAGTTTTTATTTGCGTAATTAGCAATGCCTTCACATATGGTAACACTGCCAAAAACTACGTTCTCTGTTTTTCAGTATCTTCGTTTTAATACCTGCCATGCGTAAAGCAACTTCAACAATGAGCTTGGCTTCGTTAGTATACTGATAAAGTATATTATTTAGACACGATCACGAAATTAGGTGCCTGTCTGACTGCATGTGTCGCATTATGTATAATGATTAGGCAAGTTATTGTCAGACTGCTGATCACCTACAATCACTGCAGGTTGGGGACCAGTCCTACAAGAGAGTGCAAAAATTCAAACACCCAGGGGCAATTTTCACTAGGAAATCGTCATGTTAAACAGAGATCAATGCCAGAATACAAGCAGGAAACAGATCTAACCACAGCCTAGCACAACTACTTCGGTCCAGATATCTCTCCAGACAGTTCAAGATTCGACTGTACAAAACCCTCATCCAGCCTGTTGTTCTATATGCCTGCGAGACATGGAGTATTCGGAAACAGGACTTCCATTAGCTCCTTGGTTTTGAGAGAAAAGCGCTTAGGAAGATCTTCGGTCCGGTTCTGGATGCAGATACAGGGGAATGGAGGATCAGATACAACCAAGAGCTTGAGGAACAATACCAGCAGCCCAACACATCAGGAGCTGTCAAAGCCATACGAATGCAGCGGGCCGGCCATATGGCCCGGATGGAGGATCACAGATGGCCTCGCAAGCTCCTGGATTTCACACCTGCAGGAAAGAGACCACCAGAGAGACACAAGAAGCGATGGAGGGATGGACTCCATGAAGATTTAAACCAAGTGTCAATAGATGGGAACGGATGGAGGGTAGCAGCAATGGACACAATACAGTGGAGGAGGAAACTTGTAGATGCGTGCGGTCCACTGGGCCTCATCACGTAGTAGTAGTAGTAGTAGTAGTAGTAGTAGTAAGTGCACAAGATTTTTCCAAAAATTACTACGTATTTTGCATTCACATGATTTTTCGGATTTTCGGATTCTATAGCATTTTATTGTATGCATAAATTCTTGTTATTCATGAACCACAGCATGGAGTGACATTCTAAGAAGAATAAGGTGTCTGCAGTATATATAATTTTTGATGCTTTGGTGTAAAATCTGTTACGTGGTATAAATGGAGAGTATAATGAGAACGACGATGACATTTTTATTGATTGTGATGCTGACTCTGAGGTAGCTAATGGTCACCGTGAAACGTAGAGTGATGATACTGGTGAAAAAATAAAGCTCTATTGGAAGAAGAGCCTATTGCGACCTATACAACAGATAATTACTCACGGAAAACACAGTACTTCTCTAGCAATGGGAATTTCAAGTGGTAACGTTCAGAGTCTGTTAGAGGAAGAAATAGATTAAGCACATCACTCTGAAATGAAGAATGCCTGGACTAAAAGAAAAACTCGAGTACCTTCAAAGTAGGAAACATGGGAGAAATTGTAGCCGGCCGGTGTGGCCGAGCTATTCTAGGCGCCTGAGTCTGGAACCGCGTGCCCGCTACAGTCGCAAGTTCGAATCCTGCCTCGGGCATGGATGTGTGTGATGTCTTTAGGTTAGTTAGATTTAAGTAGTTCTAGGTTCTTGGGGACTGATGACCTCAGATGTTAAGTTCCATAGTGCTCCGAGCCATTTGAACCATATGGGAGAATTTCTTTGATGACGACCTGCTAGGGGCATACCAAGTGATGGAGTGGAAAACAAGAAGACGAGTATGAAGTATAGTGAATCAAAGGAAAGCAAAACGGCCAATAAGTGCAACAAATGTGGTCACCCAGTTTGCTTCGAATGTAGCGGGAAGCTGTGCGTCTACTGTGCAAAAGTTTTCCGAATTAATATTTTCAGTTCATTTGATTATTACCTTCGTTTAGACTTTATGCAGTCTTTAATTTTTACTCATGAATATCGTGACTGGTGTAACAATATTAACAGTAATTTCAAGACTCTTGCTAGGTGATTACACATACTCATGACGTTTCTTGCTCATTGTGATAAATGCAATCAACAAAGCCTTTATAAACGCTGAATAGTATTGCGTCTACATATAATATGAGATAGTTTACTATTCACTTCATTTTTGTCAGCTAATCTCCAGTTATGTTACAAAAAACATTTTGACGTCTACGAGACCACATGTTTCTAGTTATGCGCATTGAAGAGATGTTTCGTATTGAGTGTTAACAAGTGGAACCTGGAAACTTAGATGGAGACGTACAATGGTTGACACATTGTAACAACGACGCTGTACTATTGTACATATAAGTAATTTTTTTTCTTCTGATTTTTCGATAAACTTGTGTAATTGATGTTCTGATTTCATTTCTCTTTTGTTTCATGTCATTATGTTAAGAAAACTATAACCAAGTTACAATGTGAATATTAATGTTTATGTCAAATGTCAAGCAATATTGTAATAGAATTGAAATGTAACAAATGTTGAAACTGTTGTATGATGTTTAAAATTGTAATTGTGCGTCTGGTCCATAGGTAGGCAATGTGTTAGGATATGTAGAAAGCAAAACCTCGGGTGAATACCCGGCCTGTCAGGGAGCGGTAAAAGGTGGATGGCAGGCGAGAGCGGGAAAATGCACGCGGGCACTGCACGCCACAACGGGCTCAATAGTAGTTGGAGTCTGGCACTGGTTTGAGCAACACCTTCTGGAGCGAGGAGGCTCTCCTGGAAGACGTAGTTTCACTGAGCCTCGGGTATGCCGTTCCAAATCCCACACAGCATGGTAAAATTCCATAGGCATTAAATAGAAAAGTATTGCGACGCTAAGAAGAATTAAAGTGCCGATACATCAAGAGACATAGCTGTGGTTGTATGTGTGCTGTGCCTCGCCACCTTGCCGCCCGCCAACCGCCGCATCGATACAAGCTGGTTGAAACTTTTAGTACTCTGTTCGTATGGATCAGAGAGTGAACTGTGCAATAATAACCTAAATTTTACCAGAACTTTACCATCATTTAATTACCCTCACAACTAACCTAGACAGGGTCCTTTCCAAATATTGTGCAATCCGAGTGTCCCGAAATGAAAAATTAAATTTTGTGTTAATAATAATTATTTGCAGTCCTAGCTATGTTAGAATGGTGTTTAAAGAACTGTTTTGTCAATGAACCAGTAAATGAATAACGAAGGTCTAACGAAGTTGAAAGATAACTTTAATATTGATGTAGTAATGAAGTTTAATTATTTCGAGACAGATATAAAGGTATTTAAATGAGTAGTAAAAAAGATAAAAAGAGTAGTAACTTATATACTGGAAATCTTGAATGCATAATAATTTCAGTGATCATAACAATTTCGCGACCCCTCCCCTTTTTTTGCATTTGAATTCTGATGTGTTCTATATTGGTTTGACCAGCAAAATTTAGTCAAAATAAAAGTAAAATTTTATCAGTGTTTTATCTTTATCAAAATTGACATTTTGTGTGTGGCACAAAAGTGATATTTCTAGGGTAACCTATGCCCGATTTTAATCAGATTAATAGACAGTATAAAGTTTTGTAGTATACATTATAGTGTAGTGTTATGTATTCATGGTTTTTGCATATCAGTACAGAACGTGAAACTATCAGTTCAATAGATTTTCTGGTTCTAAGATTCTACTATATTATGCAGTGTTACTACGTCTTGTTTTGCATGAATATACACCAACTTGTACAGGGAAGAAACTTAGTTAATGCCTAATTAGGCTGGCGACCGTATTATTATCAAATTGGTAGCATCTTCAGTGTTGCATTTGTTCCATCTTGACGTGTAATTGCATTTCGGACTTGCTTGACAGATCATTGTTATTACAGAGTTAGTGTAAGTCTGATTTGCCACCATTCAGGTACATGCGGTCGATATCTATACGAAAATCCTTTCTCATAAGGTGAACCCCGCTCATTTACCATAGTATAGGCTTTAACGAGTATTGTGTCCCCCACGCTCACATTACAAGTGGCGACCGTGACAGGACATCCAGTTGTTGTCGGTCACAAATTAACGTGGATACCGAACAGTGGATGTTCATTGGCACGAATTGCAATAATATTTAGTGAAGTAAATAGCAGTGAACGTCAAGTACGGTAGTGAGGTGTAATTTGCGTTCAGTATGGACAAAAACGTAGACACAGTAGATGTGCCGAGCGTTATGGAAGATGCGGCTGGCAATGACAGGAGTTTATGCGGCCAGATAACAGATGGCGTTAGCTGTAGACAATTGGCGTACATACAATACCACGAACATGTTAACGAACACATTGAAATGTCGAGATCGCCTCGAACACAGCACGGAATAAAACAGGAAGTAGAGGATGACTTTGTAGTTGATAGTGGGTATGTGAACGAATCCCCTGACATGTTTGATTTACCACAGATAAAGAAAGAACCGAAAGAAAATTTTGAAGTAGGATCGGAACGCACCAATTCCGTAGAATAAGACAGTGTGAAAAATTTAAGCATGAACGACTTATTTGAGCGATTAACCAAACAAATTGCAGGACAGAATTATCAGCTTCAAAGACAAATCAGTAATCAGGTTAGTCAGCTTAAAACACACATTGAAGAGCAGCTTAAAGCACAAGGTAATCAGCTCAGAACACAGAATGATCAGCATAAAGTACAAGTCGAAGAACAAGGAATTAAAATTAGTAAACAAATAGAACAGATAGAACAAAATGTGGGTAATTTGAGTTCTGCAGTAAATACTATGAAGTCTGAAATTGACACAATTAATAAAAGTATGAATACTATGCAGGGGGAAATTGACGACATTAACAGTAGGTTTGATGTTGAAATTCTCAACATCCAAGAGAAAGTGGAGCCTCTAGTTGAAACAAAAGTAGACGAAAAAGTTTCCGGTCTTAAAACTGAGATCGTAAACGAATGCCAACATGGAATATCACAGTTGAAAAAGGCAGTTTCAGATACTGAAAGAAATTTAGCCGAAAAAGTTACCGGATGTGTACAAAAGTGTGAACAAAATGCATTGAAAATTCAAGGCAAAATGTTCGATCTCGAGAGTAAAATCAACGATAGGCCTGGCGGGGGTCTGTAATGGGATGCCACTTACGAAGCTGTTGGAAGGTGAGGAACGCTTAGATCCCGCCAAAAAACATAACGGACGGAATATGGTAGATTTCATCGAAAATTGAGAGAGGAGGTTTCCTAAACATTTTTCTGGTCAGGAAAAGATAAACGTAGTAATTAGCGCCTTAGCAGGTGACGCTAAGCGCTGGGGAATTAACTTGAATACCGAACTAATGACGTTCGAAGAGTTTAAACAAAAGTTTACGAAAGAATACTGGTCCGAACAAAAACAGGATCATTTGTGGCACGAGTTTATCATGGCCAAACTTCATGATAACAGGGGCAGGAATTCTTTGAAAGATTTCTGCGAATATTGGTACCGAATGTTGACACATTTAAGAGGGAGAAGATCCGATTCTGAAATCGTATGGGAGCTGTATAAAAAGCTTCCAGAAGATTCGAAGAGATATGTCGGAAGCAATCATCGCAGCTTCCAAGCGTTTCTCGAAAGAGTCGAAGACGAAGACCACTGGCGCGAAAATCGTGCCAATTATCGGAATTTTAGTAACAGGAATAGCCGCAATAATGACGAGAGGAATGACGGCGATGGTTTTCGCGTCATCATGATACAGAGAGGTGGAGGCAGAGGAAGAGGAAGCCAGGAACACTCGAGCTGCACTACTGCTACCAATTATCTGCGATATGCAGTGTTCGGAAATTCTCGTTACACAGATATGTAAGTGGCTCGAAGACTTCTTATGTAATAGAACTCAGTATTTTGTCATCAAAGACAAGGGTATTGTCAGGAGTGCACTAGGGAAGAGTGATAGGAGAACCCTGTTGTTTTCTCCACACATAAATGATTTGGCGGACAGTGTGGCAAGCAGTCTGCGGTTGTTTGCTGATAATGCCGTGGTGCAGAGGAAAGTGTCGAGTGACTTTAGGATTTAGACAAACTTTGAAGTTGGTGTGATGAATGGCAGCTAGCTCTAAATGTGGAAGAATGAAAGTTAATGTGAGTAGTTAGATCAGACCTATAATTTGTTAATACAGTGTTGCTACTGTCTGGCTTGACGCAGTCAAGTAATTTAAATATATGCGCGTTACATTGCAAAGCGATATGAAATGGAACGAGCATGCGAGAACTGTGGTAGGAAAGGCGAATGGTCGGCATCGGTTTGTTGGAAGAATTTTAGGAAAGTGTGGTTCACCTGTAAAGGAGACCGCATATATGACTCGGTGCGTCCTATTCTTGGGTAATGTTCAAGTATTTGGGACCCGTGTCAGGTCGGACTGAAGGAAGACCTCGACGCCCTTCAAAGGTTGGTTGCTAGATTTGTTACCGGTAGGTTCGAAAAACACGTAAATGTTATGGAGATGTTTCGGGATTTCAAATGGGAATCCCCGGAGGGAAGGCGACGTTCTTTTCGAGAAACACTACTGAGAATATTTAGAGAACCGACATGTGACGTCGACCGCAGAATGATTCTTCTACCACCAAGATAAATTGCGCATAAGAACCATGAATATCAGATACGAGGAATTAGGGGTCATACGAAGGCATATAGAAAGTTGTTTTTTTCCTCACTCTATTTGCGAGAGGAGCAGGAAAGGAAATAAGTAGTAGTACAGAGTACCCATCGCCACGCGCCGTACGGTGGCTTGTAGAGAATGTATGCAGATGTAGATGTAGACACATACCGCATAACGTACCTGCAAATTTATATTATAGTACGACACGCAATTCAGGAGATATGACGTCATAAATGTATCTTAATTTGAAAGGTCTCTATGTGAGCGGTTCCATTGGCGCTATTGAGCTGTCTTCGTCCTTTCTATACTTATTCGCACCACTATTGGTTGTAACATCTGTACTTTAGAATTTCGATTGAAGGATGAGCAGCAGAGAGTGTTTCGTTAGAAACACACAGTGGCACTTGAATAGGCAAATACTGCCGTTTATCAGTTCATACCTTCATTTTATATATTTATACTTATAGTATACGTAGCCATATGTTTCCGTTCCCTATTTACTGAACACGTTTCCAAGTTATATTTCTGTGTTTTAAGTTTTCGTTTGCTTGTTTCGTATGATGGGGAAACTATGTGAATGTCATAGAGTGGTGCTTCCATATGCTTTAGTTCTTGGGCAGGGATTTTTGGAATGGTATTGGCAATGTAGCCAACTTTTCTGTAGAGATGGAGTAGCTACTACTAGGTCAAAGAATCGTTAGGGGAAAGTGGTCAGCAGCTACTAGTTCCGGGAGCCGGGACGTATTTTTTCTGCCCATTTCCGCCGCTACCTCGGGACCACGATCCAGTAGCGTAAAACAGGACAGTTTGCTGCTTCGTCGGAAGGTGAGGTAATCTGCTCTGGTTATCTCTTGTACTCTAAGGATTTTGTTGAGGCTGAGATGCTGATAAGTTACTTAGAAGAATAATCATGGTAAATAACACCGGAATACATATTTCAGTTAGAGAGCGACGATATTTCAGTCAATCAATGCGAGTCTCCCTGTCCTACTGTTACTCTGTCAAGGGAGAGTGCATTTTTAATTCCATATCTTGTTTCAGTTAGTCTGAATATCGAAGTGTGAGTGCGTGTGTGTTTTTCTGTATTTTAATTTCAAATTTATTTCGTGACGTGTTGGTAAGCTAAACTAGAGAACGTGCCTTTTCGTAACGTAGAGAGCCTCCATCGCAACGCTACTGTTCATAAAAACAGTGCTGTTTAAATTGAATTTTGAATCAAATGGTGATGTGGTTTCATCCTATAAATTTCTGTGCGTTTTGTATCTCCGAGATGGAGATATTCTATGGAAGCTACCGACCACGTGGTTTATCAGTAAAGCTAAAGTTTCTCTGGCCCATCGTGTTGTTACTTTGTGTACAAATTTACAATACGTTCTTTTCTTTCTGGGCGTGTATTGAGGGATGAATGTGGATGTGCATATAGATAAAACCATCCTTGTAGCAAACCGAGGTCTTTCCGACATGTTCAGGAATATTTACTGAAATAGTCACGCTATCATAAATACTGTACGATGCATTCCTGTAGTGATGTTGTTTTCCGTTATTGATATTTTTATATGAACTGATTCTCGGATGTTAAATTGTGTCCGCAACGTTACTTGTGCAACTTGTCCTACGTTTCCCTCAATAGTGGTTGTCGACAGATATGCTGCCTCATACGCATCATTAATTTTCCAGGTGATGTCTATCAGTGAAGAAAAAAATAACATCACGTGGTCCTTGTTTGGACGCATTTCGTTATAACGTCGCCATAGTTTCAGCATTTATCGCACGCGCATCGGAAACAGACGTATGTGGATATAATAGCTTGCCTACACAGTGGTGCTTAAAACCCACGCAGGAGTCACGCTAACTTTTTTTGTGTTTTTTTCTTCCTTACATTTATTAGTTTTTGGGACATGCTAGCCATTCACTAGTGGAATGTCAGTTACGACGATAGGAACGTAAGGACAACACAACCCTTCAGTCACTGAGCGGATAAAATCTCCGACACGGTAGCGAGTCGAAACCGGGCCCCTTCGGTTGGTAATTCACAGCGCTGACCGCGCAGGTACCGAGGCGCACATTGTGCTGCATTGCATACGCTACGTGTGTGAGAAAAATAATGAGACTGATTTTTTGACACACCAAAGTTTTTAATTTGATTTCAAACAACCATATTGCCCCCTTCACAGTAGGTCCATTCGACAGCTATATACCGACGGAGTCGTTGCTCCGTCTTGGTAGTAGCGCTGACAGGTTTCAACTGACAGGATCTTTAGCACTTTGGTCACTTCTTTTGATCTCCAGAGTCCGAAAATGACTTCTTCTTAAGAAATTTTTCAGTTTATGGAAGAGAAAAAAGTGACAAGAGTCACATCTAGTGAATACTGGGCTGTGGAAGAACAGCAATGACTTTAGAGGTTAAAACTTCAAAGATGGAAGTGTTTGTCTAACACGGGGAATTGCCATGATGCAGCATCTTCTTCTCTGCAGTGTACGGTCTCACTCGATTCAACCTTTCCCTGAGCCTTTCAAAGACATTTTTCTAAAACCGTTGGTTGACAAATTGTCCTGGTGGAACTACCCCACAAGAGCATTGTCACGTTTGAAGTTATCGTCGGTTTTTTATTTTGAAAGTGTCCCTGAGCGATGCTGATCATCACCGTATTCTCTGCTCTGGAAAAATGATTAGTGCCAGTGAAAAACTTGCACTCTTGATAAAGAATGTCTCCAGTAGGTTTGTTTCAACATTTCAAAGGTCGCAATCGCAGATTTTCCAAGTGCACCACAAAATTACAATGAAATGAACAGCCTGAGCTGCTTACAGGCGTTGACATACGTCAGCGGGGACGGATGAAAATGTGTGCCCAGACCGGGACTCGAACCCGGGATCTCCTGCCTACATGGCAGACGCTCTATCCATCTGAGCCACCGAGGACACAGAGAATAGTGCGACTGCAGGGATTTATCTCTGGCACGCCTCCCGTGAAACCCACATTCTCAACGTATTGTCCCGCACTACATTTCTTAGTGCCCCCGCCCATTATACTCGTTACTATGGCGCGTTGCCGACTCCCGTAAGAGTTCGGGCACACAATTTCATCTGTCCCCGTTGACGTATGTCAACGCCTGTAAGCAGCTCTGGGCGTTCATTTCATTGTAATTACATTCAAATGAGCTGCATGGTCACCGATGAATATATGTACCACAAAACCTGGTGGCGTAACGCTGCTCTAAATTCCGCTGTTCCATTTTTGTGAAACACTCAAGAAAGAACACATCTTCGTTGATGGCTGTCTCAAAAATCAGTGATGGGCCGTAGGCCTGAGCATCTGGAAGGGATGAGTACACAGATCGACACAAGTTTAATAATGCAATGTAGCCAGATCCCTCGCATTTTGTCAGTCGCATTACTTTTCTCACACACCTCTTCTGCTGCAGCAACGCCCTGAAACAGAAACTCTTTGATCTCACATTATACATATTGGTAGGAGGTCAGATATGCTCCTTTGTGGACATGTAAGAAGTGCTGAAGAAGTCTTATATTTAACTCAGCGAACCAGCACACTACTCCTGTTGCTGTAAAAGGAAATAGATGGACTAGCTTGAGGTGGCGGAAATAAAGAGCTCGAGAATCAACACCGCAGTAAGCACGGCCGGAAAGAGGCGGAATTAACAGATGTTCTCGCGGTGTGGGCAGGGGGCGGGGGATAGTAGTGGCAGGGTGGCGCAGCGCTGGTTCTCCAGACAGCGTCCGGCCGCGCAGATTTACGACCGCCCCTCGGCCGGCGCTATATTGCGGGCGTCGCAAGACCAACAACAACAGCAGCAGCAGCACCACCAGCAGCAGCAGCAGCAGAGGCGGCAGCAGCTAG
Organism: Schistocerca piceifrons; assembly: GCF_021461385.2. Taxonomy (NCBI): domain Eukaryota; kingdom Metazoa; phylum Arthropoda; class Insecta; order Orthoptera; family Acrididae; genus Schistocerca; species Schistocerca piceifrons. The sequence continues at coordinate 360,397,744 of NC_060144.1, read as the reverse complement.
GGAGGCGGCAACGGGACCGCGACCCGCGACCACTGCGCCACCCTCACTCATCCGGCTGGGGACCGCGCCGCCCAGTGAGATATTAAAGTGCGCGCATAATGCATGCGGCGCTCGTCCGCGCTGCTCGTTTGTTACCGGCGCGGCGGTCCCGCACTTGCTGGCCACCACATTGGAACCTCAGCTCTTGGTTCAGCCGTGAGGCACATCTCAAGTCGCACCTGTTAGGTCTATAATAAACTGCGAGTGAAACTGTTGGCACCATTTCCTTAAATTGCATAGAAATTTCCATTTTGATCGTAAACCTCCTTCTCAATAATTATTTCATCCCTGAACGACTACATTATGAGTTTTATGGCAACGTCTGTTTAATTTATATGTAAGGAAGTCGTCTCCCGAAAATGTTACAGGATTTTTTTTCCTTTATTGTGGTTTGATGCCTCAGCTGAGGCGGGCCGGCAGCGGCCTACATACGCCGCTCTTCGGCCAAAAGACACAACATACATACACGGGAGGCATAGAAAACATAAAAAACATGGTAAACACTTGATGAACGCTGCACAAGATATCAGAAGTCTTTCGATGGGAGACACTGTAATGGAGGGTGATACCAGTTGAAAACAGATGAAGACGTCCAGGTGGAGACACGAACGTAGTTGAAAACAGTGACGAAGACACTGTACACAAACAGAGAGACACTGTCGCATGAAAACACTGGCGACGAACATCAGCGAAGCACTCACACTGACGAAGGGGGGGGGGGGGCTGCCTCCTGGTCAAAGGGTGAGGTTGGAGAGTGGGAAGGAGGGGGTGAAGCCAATGGGAGAAAGAAGGATGAGTGGGGGGGGAGGCAAGAGGGGTGGGGATTGGAAGCCTGGGGAGATGGGTGGAAGTGGGAGATGTGGAAGAGAAAGCAGGGGGGGGGGGAAGAAAGGTGAGGTGGAAGAGAGGGAGCCCTGGGGAAAAAAGGGACGAATGGAAGGGGAGAGTGAGAGATCATATGAGGGATAGATGGATGAAACAAGAACATCATCAAGGAGGGGGAGTTGGCGGAAGCCACATTGGGAAAGGGTATGGAGGATGTGAAGATGGAGAGCAGGTGGGATGCAAAAAGTTACAGGCTCAGAGTACTGAACACACATGCGTTGTGACTGTTATTCGAGGAAGGGTTACAGTTACATCTTAAGGCATCAGATCAGATGTTTGATTTGTTGCAGTGCATCAGAATGACAGCTAAGTTGTGCTGGTAAGAGGGAATTCAAGAAGTAATTACCACTTTTTTTCTCGGCCAATTTCAGTTGAGTAAATTCTGAATTTGCTGTGGAGTTTCGTGGAATATTCCGGCCCATATAATTTCCATGAGTTCCAATTGGTGGTGGTGCTGTACGTTGCCTTTAAAATGCCATCCCTCACGGAGGTGCACTCCAACTAGAGACCTGCAATTCAATTTCTTCTGGCGGAAACCAGAGCACTGCAGATATTCATAGACTCTTGAACAGTGTGGACGGAGTCCTCCGAGTGAACAAAAGCACGGCGAGTCGTTGGGCGATGCGTCTATCATCATCGCAAAAGGTCGTCCAAACCTATCTGTCGCGTACCGGCAGGACGTTTACAGCTGTGACTCCTGTAACGTTGGAATGCGCGGACGCTCTGATTTGAGGTGATCGACGGATTACAATCAAACATCGCTCTCATCAAGTTTCCTCCCATTGGAAACGCGGGTGCATTCAACGACTGTGACATGACTTTCAAATGATAGAGCACAGCAATCAGTCGTCCTTTTCTTACAGAATTTATTCGCCAAATCTAGATTTCGGCTAGTGCCTTTTTTGAGCCATTATCAATGCACCATTTCATAGTATTAATGCATGTTCTAGTACGTCAGCCCCCTTTTGTTCGGGCTTCGGTCACAGTTCGCTGTGAATACCGTCGATTCACGGCCCATCGAGGCGAATCAGTTATACGAATGCGTGGTGCTTATTCTATCAGATATGTCTTGATGAACATATACCAGGCATTCAGGTGAAATTCTTTGGGCTATGCTTCTGATATTTCCCCTAACTGCTAATACAGTGGCAGTCGGCACCACCGCATTTTCATAGCACGAGCTTCCCAAGAGTTAGTCAGCTCAAGAAGCTAATCGGCTTAGGAAACGTGTTACCCCTGTCGCTAGTCTAATGGAGAATTAGCAAAATTTAGAACACGTTTGCCCATTTTTTGACTGTCGGATCATTCCCGGTGTGGTTCACAAATATCCTATTACATTTACTCAATACTATCTCGTCATTTCGAGAAAAGTAATCTGAATTATTCTCACTTTATGTGTAATATTTGGTTATAAAGTGTGTTATTCGATTTCAGAAAGGTCACTGGACGCAAAATATAAAACTAATTTCTTGTTTGTGAATGATGTGTCTTATGAGAGAGACTTCTGCCCGCGGTACGAGCTCTCTAGCTATGTGATAATGTGGCCGTTTATTGAAGAAAATAATGCTTTGATTCCTATTCAAACCTCGAGGATGACTCAGATAATGTCAAAAGCTGAGACATCGTCACGAATTTATACGACGATCAGGAAATGTAGAGTAAATTTCTTTTATTTCCTTCAATGACCGCAAAACGTTTGGTTCTTAGACTATCGGTTTCGGTCAGTACTGATAATCCTCAGATCTGTTTTATAACATCTCCGAATTCAATGAGACTATATCGGCATTGTCACAGAATATACACTCCTGGAAATGGAAAAAAGAACACATTGACACCGGTGTGTCAGACCCACCATACTTGCTCCGGACACTGCGAGAGGGCTGTACAAGCAATGATCACACGCACGGCACAGCGGACACACCAGGAACCGCGGTGTTGGCCGTCGAATGGCGCTAGCTGCGTAGCATTTGTGCACCGCCGCCGTCAGTGTCAGCCAGTTTGCCGTGGCATACGGAGCTCCATCGCAGTCTTTAACACTGGTAGCATGCCGCGACAGCGTGGACGTGAACCGTATGTGCGGTTGACGGACTTTGAGCGAGGGCGTATAGTGGGCATGCGGGAGGCCGGGTGGACGTACCGCCGAATTGCTCAACACGTGGGGCGTGAGGTCTCCACAGTACATCGATGTTGTCGCCAGTGGTCGGCGGAAGGTGCACGTGCCCGTCGACCTGGGACCGGACCGCAGCGACGCACGGATGCACGCCAAGACCGTAGGATCCTACGCAGTGCCGTAGGGGACCGCACCGGCACTTCCAAGCAAATTAGGGACACTGTTGCTCCTGGGGTATCGGCGAGGACCATTCGCAACCGTCTCCATGAAGCTGGGCTACGGTCTCGCACACCGTTAGGCCGTCTTCCGCTCACGCCCCAACATCGTGCAGCCCGCCTCCAGTGGTGTCGCGACAGGCGTGAATGGAGGGACGAATGGAGACGTGTCGTCTTCAGCGATGAGAGTCGCTTCTGCCTTGGTGCCAATGATGGTCGTATGCGTGTTTGGCGCCGTGCAGGTGAGCGCCACAATCAGGACTGCATACGACCGAGGCACACAGGGCCAATACACGGCATCATGGTGTCGAGGGGACACTGAATAGTGCACGGTACATCCAAACCGTCATCGAACCCATCGTTCTACCATTCCTAGACCGGCAAGGGAACTTGCTGTTCCAACAGGACAATGCACGTCCGCATGTATCCCGTGCCACCCAACGTGCTCTAGAAGGTGTAAGTCAACTACCCTGGCCAGCAAGATCTCCGGATCTGTCCCCCATTGAGCATGTTTGGGACTGGATGAAGCGTCGTCTCACGCGGTCTGCACGTCCAGCACGAACGCTGGTCCAACTGAGGCGCCAGGTGGAAATGGCATGGCAAGCCGTTCCACAGGACTACATCCAGCATCTCTACGATCGTCTCCATGGGAGAATAGCAGCCTGCATTGCTGCGAAAGGTGGATATACACTGTACTAGTGCCGACATTGTGCATGCTCTGTTGCCTGTGTCTATGTGCCTGTGGTTCTGTCAGTGTGATCATGTGATGTATCTGACCCCAGGAATGTGTCAATAAAGTTACCCCTTCCTGGGACAATGAATTCACGGTGTTCTTATTTCAATTTCCAGGAGTGTACATAAACTCTGTTTAGCATAGCCGCACGTATTTAAAATAAAGTAGTACACGGTACCACAGTGCCGGTGGAATTGTCAAATAATAATTAGCTAATTTGCCAGCTTTGTACTCGTATCTCTTCTCTTACTGTACTAAAAGCTTCCAATTCGGAAGTCAGTAATGAAATGTTAACTTCTCCACCTTAAGTCTTCTTGCAGTTTTTACTTCGTGCACCACTGCACCATTTTCAAAACTACTACTTTTTGCTTACACCAACATAATTTTTAGTTTCTTGTGAATATAAAGTTTGGCTGATTTATTAGTGGCATCACGTAATTTGATAACTGGTTTCTCTTTTGGTCTGCTCTCACTACCTGACTGACGTATTTTCGTGTTACTCCAGAAATGCTTTTTGGATAAGGCAAAAGACCATATGTCGGGCAAAAGACCATATCTGGGTTAAAAGTCCATAATACCTTATTAATACGTCAAGTTTTGTGCAGTCTCGAAATACATGTACTGTTTCTATTATTGAAGTAGACTTGACTAGTGAGTTATCATGGAAAGTGGTAATTCATTTGTATTAGAGAAGTGTATACATTTTAGCTCTGATTGGTGGTTTATTGAATATTAGAGAAAGATAAACCAGTCATACTCGAGCAGATTTTGGTTTTTACATCTGGTAGGAAGCCACTGGTTCAGAGATCAGGATGTACTCAGTCCAAGTTAAAAGTGTGTTTTCGTCCCCAAAGAAATCTTCCTGATGATTCGTCGATAAGGATGAAGAAAGGTTAACACTTGATACCGCAAGAATAAGTGCGGTAGGGATTGTTCCCCAATCAAGTCCATGGATATATTCTTTAGTAAATCAGCGGAGTACAGACGGACGATCTCGTCCAGTGCGAACACTTCGTGCATTTTCCTTGGTAGCTTTTCTTATGTCGTGACCGCAAATTGTCTCAGTTGTTGGCAACAGATGCCAGGTGCGATGGAGACACTTATGGGATGCAGTTCGTAGCAGCTTCTTTGTGCCACCAGATGCGTAAGGCTACTTTTGTAGTCACATGCTAGCTTTTGCTTCACATGTTTTTTTGTGGATCAACCATTATTTTCCTTTTATTAAGTTAACACACAGTGATTCAAACGCCCAACCGGCCACCCTGATTTGTTTATCTTTGTATCGTTAAAACGGGTAAGGCAAATGCTGGGATATTTCCTTTGAAAGGGCAAAGCCAGTTTCTTTCTCCGCGCTTCCCAATCCTAGTTTCTGCTCCGTCTCTGACGATATACACTCCTGGAAATGGAAAAAAGAACACATTGACACCGGTGTGTCAGACCCACCACACTTGCTCCGGACACTGCGAGAGGGCAATACAAGCAATGATCACACGCACGGCACAGCGGACACACCAGGAACCGCGGTGTTGGCCGTCGAATGGCGCTAGCTGCGCAGCATTTGTGCACCGCCGCCGTCAGTGTCAGCCAGTTTGCCGTGGCATACGTAGCTCCATCGCAGTCTTTAACACTGGTAGCATGCCGCGACAGCGTGGACGTGAACCGTATGTGCAGTTGACGGACTTTGAGCGAGGGCGTATAGTGGACATGCGGGAGGCCGGGTGGACGTACCGCCGAATTGCTCAACACGTAGGGCGTGAGGTCTCCACAGTACATCGATGTTGTCGCCAGTGGTCGGCGGAAGGTGCACGTGCCCGTCGACCTGGGACCGGACCGCAGCGACGCACGGATGCACGCCAAGACCGTAGGATCCTACGCAGTGCCGTAGGGGACCGCACCGCCACTTCCCAGCAAATTAGGGACACTGTTGCTCCTGGGGTATCGGCGAGGACCATTCGCAACCGTCTCCATGAAGCTGGGCTACGGTCCCGCACACCGTTAGGCCGTCTTCCGCTCACGCCCCAACATCGTGCAGCCCGCCTCCAGTGGTGTCGCGACAGGCGTGAATGGAGGGACGAATGGAGACGTGTCGTCTTCAGCGATGAGAGTCGCCTCTGCCTTGGTGCCAATGATGGCGTATGCGTGTTTGGCGCCGTGCAGGTGAGCGCCACAATCAGGACTGCATACGACCGAGGCACACAGGGCCAACACCCGGCATCATGGTGTGGGGAGCGATCTCCTACACTGGCCGTACACCACTGGTGATCGTCGAGGGGACACTGAATAGTGCACGGTACATCCAAACCGTCATCGAACCCATCGTTCTACCATTCCTAAACCGGCAAGGGAACTTGCTGTTCCAACAGGACAATGCACGTCCGCGTGTATCCCGTGCCACCCAACGTGCTCTAGAAGGTGTAAGTCAACTACCCTGGCCAGCAAGATCTCCGGATCTGTCCCCCATTGAGCATGTTTGGGACTGGATGAAGCGTCGTCTCACGCGGTCTGCACGTCCAGCACGAACACTGGTCCAACTGAGGCGCCAGGTGGAAATGGCATGGCAAGCCGTTCCACAGGACTACATCCAGCATCTCTACGATCGTCTCCAAGGGAGAATAGCAGCCTGCATTGCTGCGAAAGGTGGATATACACTGTACTAGTGCCGACATTGTGCATGCTCTGTTGCCTGTGTCTATGTGCCTGTGGTTCTGTCAGTGTGATCATGTGATGTATCCGACCCCAGGAATGTGTCAATAAAGTTTCCCCTTCCTGGGACAATGAATTCACGGTGTTCTTATTTCAATTTCCAGGAGTGTAGTTGCTAGTCGGATGTTTAATCCTAATCATCATTTCTTTACGATATTGCAGTGCATTTATAGCCGAAGGAACAGACATTGCGGCGACTAAGCTGTTGTAGAGTACATGAACTGTATTTGTAGTTCCGACAACCTTCATCTCTATAATGGAATGACGAAGTTACAAATCTGCTCCAGACCATTAATCGAACCCAGATTTCTCGCTTATTACGTGCATTGCCCTCATCACTTCGGCTATCGGGCATGCTTCTCTACTAGATCAAAATTATTCAACAAATCATCGAATTTATCTGCAAATGGTTCTGAGCACTAGGGGACTTATCATCTGATGTCATCAGTCCCCTAGAACTTAGAACTACTTAAACCTAACTAACATAAGGACATCACCCACATCCATGCCCGAGGCAGGATTCGAACCTGAGGCCGTAGCGGTCGCGCGGTTCCAGACTGAAGCGCCAAGAACCGCTCTGCCACATCGGCCGGCAATTTATCTTTCGATACGGTGCTAGTGGCTGTAAGTTAAAGTGTCTGCCCTCTACAGGAGTACACGTAATGAGTATGCATCCGCAAATTCCATACACGTGGACTAAGATGTATGAAAGTTTAAATGTGTCCGTGTACTGTGCTCAGATAGCCGAAGTTGTCAAGGGAACCGCTCACGACGCTCTCGACATCGGATTTAGAGACCCAGTCTGACACAGATTTTCAGTGTCGCCATTCTGTTTTACAGCATAATTTTTTCCGTATCCACAGCTGCTAATACGTTTTATTTTCATTGTTCCTATCCTTTTTACCCACCATTAGCAACACAATGCAAGTGTCTCAAGATGGTTATATTGTTGCAGTAGATCGCATATGCCAATAATCAGGTAAACTATAAGGGTAATCGGTAAAAACGTCGTTCATCAAAGCCTGTTGGTCTTCTTGAATGTGGAAACCAAATCACGTCGAAACGGCCGTAGTTGGACCGAGAAAACCATTTGCGTATATATTGCACCACGTTTGTCACTAGACCTTTATTACATAAAACACGACAACAGCTCAAATGTAAAGAAATAGTTTCATGTAGAAATTTCCGTATCCTGGAGTTCAGCCAGTTTCTCCAGACGGCCATTACAAGAGAAAAGTGGGCACTGGGTAGGTAAGGCAGCTAGTTGGTGATGATGCGGAAAAATTAGGAAATGAATGTGTTGAACAGACTGCACGCCACTCCAGGAGGTCAAAATTCTCGTCCATGTTGGAGTGCCATTCGTTACCGCAAAAACATGCACTCAGGTTTCGTGTCGTTTCGTTCTCTGTTGGGATATTTCTAGTTACCTGTGCTCTGCAGCTGGGTTTGATTCACATTTCAGGCAACTACATAGATTGAAAAATAGTGGTAACACTGCTGTGGAGACACTGATAGCACACGTTGTTAGCATACCTACCTTAGCTCCGAGCAAATAGACTCGCCCGTCCGACGTCGCCGGCGTGCACAGAGTCGAGGGAAAAACAGTCACTTGTGATCGAGCGGTCTAACGTAACGTTCTCACTATGTTTTCGAAACAGGAAAAACGGAGTCGGATCAAGAGTGTATGTGCCAGAGGTCGTACAGCAGGACAGTGTCATTAAGGTCTTCAAGGGGCGTGTGGGGAATCGGCGTTGCCGTACAGAAGAGTGGCACGCTGGGTAATAGCCTTCAACAAAGGTCGGCAAACTGTGGCAGACAGGCGTCGGGCAGGTCGTCCTAGCGTCTCTGAAGAAGACGTGCATGCTGTTGCCGCGTTAGTGGACAGTGATCAACGCCATACGATTCGTGAGCGCACCCACGAAACCGGAGTAGCGCCTATGAATGTGCTTCGCATCCTGAATGAACGCCTGGGCGTGTGAAAAATTGCATCACGATATGTTCCGCATAAATGGACGGAAATACAAAAATGGATGCGTTACGACGCTGTTCAGACACACTTGGAACTCTAAGAGCGCCAAGGAGAGGGTTTCTTACGACGTATCGTATCACTGGCTGAGACATGGGCCACATCGTACGAGCAAAAACTGAAACGCCATTCCAACGAATGGCGTCAATATGGGTCGCCGTGAAAGTCGAAAGTGCGTCAGACTGTGTTGATGTTATCCTAACGCACTACGTTCCTCCACGGCAGACGGTCAGTGCGCAGTATTACTATTAGTTTTTGGGGCATCACTTGCGACCAGCTTTGCGAATGAAGCAGCGATAACTTCTGCGCTACCCACCCATCATTTAGCATGACATTGAGTGGGTCATACAGCGCAAGCTGTGGCTGCTCTGTTGGGTCGATAAGACTGGGAAGTAACTTATCATCCACCATACTCTCCGGGCTTAAATCTTTGATTCCGAAGATGAAGGAACCACTTTGTGGCATTCGCTTCAGAACTGTTCCAGAGATTCGACAGGCAGTAGACCGCTCCATTCGCACCAACAATAGAACAGGATCTGCTAACGGTATACTACGCCTTCCACATCGCTGGCAACGGGTTCTACACAACGCTGGTGACCATTTTGAAGGACAGTAACAGGTGCAAACCTGTAACTCTTTTGTAACGGTTGTGAATAAATAGTTCCCACTTTTTAAGTTCCAACGCCCGTATTTATAACAAACGTGAACAGACATTCCTCATTCCTGGTGCGCCAACTGAACAACGTAAATGTGCACCGCGTTTCAAAAGCCACATTATACATGACGTCTCTTCACTTCAGACTAGAGGAGAGAAAATGAAGGAAGATTTGGGTTTAACGTACGGTCCAAAATGAAGTCATTAGAGACAGAATAAAATCTCGGATTGTTTCAATTTTGAGGAAACAAATCGACAGCGACCTTTCAAAGCAACGATCTTTGCATCTGCGTGGATCTATATAGGGCAATGACATAAAACCTAAATCTGCATGGCCGATCACAGATTAGAAATGTCATCCTCTCGAATGCAAGACTGGTGGAGAGCCAGTCTAGGATGGGACATGACAGAGGCAACAGACACAGCAAGTAGAACATATGTCATCATTAAGCTTCCTTACATTAGATACTTTATTTTGAATTGGACCAGGCGTAATAATGTCTCAGGGCCGTTATTTCTTATGATATTTGAACCTGAGATGTTGAAAGTGGGCTTCGAACTCATCTTTCTCCCTTCACGGCACTTGAACCCCTTCTGGAAGGCAGAGTTCCATCTTTTAGCTGTTTGCCCGAGATTCAAAACTCCTCAAGGTTTCCGCGAGAGACACTTGTGCTGGTTCGAATTCTAGGCTTACACAAAAATTTTCGTCATATCATTTCTATTTGTAGCAAGTGCATACCAAACTACAAGCGACAAATAACTGTGACTTTTTCGTGTCTTCATGCCACCTACTAGTAAAATATAATTCTATAGTTAAAATCTCTTCGCGTGTCGTCGTCATCTATTATACGTCCGGGTTGGACTACCAGTCAGCACAGAACTGTTTGTCACGTGTTTTCTGTTAAAACGCTGGCACATCTCGCTACTGTGAATCATACCGATATTTGATACCTGTTCGTGGCTTGAGGGTAAGGCAAAACTGTTTCGTCTCATCATTTCAGATTCAGTCATACAGTTGATAAAGAAGTGCAACGTGTCCCAAAAGTCAGTTACCATTTGAAAACACTCTAATTCACAAAATTATGTAGGTAGAAAGATAAAAATTGACACACATGCCTGAGATGACATGCATATTTCTTTAGTTGAAAATGAATACAAGAACTGGCCTACAGATGGTATTTTACAACAACACGTGAGTGGCACCGCATGAGAATCGTGCAAAAAATGAGCTGTAGTGAAAGAGGGAGTAATATTATCGTTAGTGTGCCTGGTAAGTAGTTGGTAATAGACACGGATTTTATGCAGGATGGCGTTTCACCCCATATTGCTGCACGTGTGAAGGATCTCTTGCGCACATCGTTTGGTGAGGACCGTGTGCCGAGCCGCCACGTCCGTCATGCTTGACCTCCCACGTCCGAAGTGCTCAGTTCATGTAATTATTAGTTTTGGAGTTAACTGAAGTTGCAACTCTGCCGCAGTCGTCTAGTCCCATTAGGGATGTAAAACACCACATCCCACGGCAATCTCTCGCCGTACCTACAGATAGGCTGTGCGGTGATGTTCTCAACATTGTCTCTCGAGTAAAGGTGTCGTTGATGAACGATGGTCGACGTGTTGAACGTGTTATAACTAACGTCGTCTTCGCGGAAAATCAGCTATGCTGATTATTGCTTTTGAGTCCAATGAAACGCCTGTCTGGTGGACGTGTTGTGGACTTTTTTCGGTTTCAGTAAAAATCCATGTCATTTCAAGCGTGTGTGTCAGTTTTTACCTCTCTACCTACATTAATGAGTAAAATATTAAATTTGAATATTCTAACGAACTTTTAGGTCGCCCTGTATTTCGAAATCCCATTGTGCTTTGTTAACAATCGATTAGGAACTGTTTCCGAATCCCCATTCGACACAAAACTTTATGCCAGTCATTTCAAGTTTGAACGTGTGCACACATTGAATGAAACCATATTGAAGATCTTATGTGGTTAGTTAACAGTGAGAATAGTTACTGGTCCAGTGCAAAAATTCCTCTTATGATTTCAAGTTGAGACTTGCTTACTGCAATGTTATCGCTTGCAATAATTTTGAGCTTAAAAGTGCTAAAAACTGTCGTTTCTAACAAGGTGTTACGTGATCTTTCCATTGTCGTGGTATTAAATTGCATTTGGGCTGATTATAATACAAATCAGATTTCTTCAGTGTTCGATTATAGTAACGGATTTGTATAGTCAAATGACTGTACCCTAAAGCTGCATTCACACTGAGGGACTTGTCGCGGAGTTTCGTGCTCGGCACATATAGCTGATGAGGTGTGGCGCAAGTCGCAAGTTCCTGCGACTTGTACCTGCGACATCCGACGCTAGAACTCCGATAAATGCTCTGTTCCGGCACACGTGCCTGTCTCCGTTCGCCGAGAGATAACACCGCACAAATCGCAGATATATTTTCTACTGCACATGCGCAGTTCACAGGCAGACGCTTGGTGTTGTATCTTGGATACACGTGACAGCTGTGTACGTTACGTAGCAGCTAGTGTTATGACCCCTAATCTCATAGTATTTTGCTTTCGTTTGCTACGATGGAGTGGACGAAGAACAACACAATGAAACTAATTGTAGAATTTCGTGAAAGGTGCTCTTTGTGGGATCCATCATCCCCCGATTATAAAAATAGCAACGCCAAATGGGACGAAATTCATCAGTTAGCGTGTTTATTCGGCGTTTCTGAGAAAGACGTGGACAGGAAACTCCTTAATTTAAGATCTCAATTTCTCCGGGAATATAAGAAATCATCGACAAAGACATCAGAATCGGGCAGAGAAGATGTTTACATATCTAAGTAGTATGCCTACAGTTCAATGGTATTCACGAAGGACATAAATACACCAAGACAGAGCTCATACACGTTTGACGTAAGTAAGAGCATATTTATTTCTCATGATTTTTATCACAAACTTTTATTTACGTGACACTCATGATTGTGAATGTGTTCTTTTCTGTAATGCATGAAAAAAGTATTTTCGATGAACCATCACTGAAATATCTTCGACACTAAGCAAACAAATGTTGCCACTCCACTTGTCCTTCAGCTATGAAAAACTCATTTCTCATTTGCTTTGCGGTTTCGGCAACATTCCCGCCGATTCTTGATAGCGATGTAAGTGGTGGATGGTCTGTCCATCTCACAGGTTCTACAGTCCCTGTTTCTACGTTTTCAGAATTGAAACTGCTTGGTGGTGAATAAATTAGGCAAGGTTCTCGATTTCTTCTTAGGAAGTTGTGAAGATAAATGCAGCACAAAGGCACAACAGTAGTTTTATGGGAATCAAGATGAATAGGTTTTCGTAGAACACGAGAAACAGACGACAGTATCCCAAAGGCATTTCCAAAGACTCTTCGGGCACTATATAGACTGTAATTATATACTCTTTCCTTGCTGCCTGTGTTATGATTACCTGGAAAGGGTTGCATTATGTGTTCTTGTAGTACAAAGGCATCGTCAGCAACAATTACGTAGTGGACACTTCCATTCCAGACAGAGGTTCTGGTTCTGGTATGTGCAACTCGCCTGCTTGAAGGGCTTTGTTAAAAGTTGTTCGGTTAAATACACCTTCATCTGAAATACGTCCTAGCAGTCCCACATTTGCATAAAGAAATTGGTTATCGGCATCAACTAATGCCATTAACACGTTGCGTAAAGTGTCTTTATAGTTATAATAAGTGCTTCCAGCATGAGCAGGGTTAAGAATTCGAACATGTTTTCCATCTAAAGCTTCTATGCAGTGAGGGAAATTAAAGTGAAACTCAAATTCTGGTGCAGTTTTCTTCCATTGTGCTTCAGTTTGCAGTACCTGAAAAAAAAGAAAGATTCTGAACATTTTTTCCACCTTTTTAGGGTAAATCAGAAGAAGTAAGAGAAAACTGTGACTCACAGCAGGATGAAATACAAAGTATGAGTACTGCGAGTACTTGCAGTAATTCTAGTACACATTTGGAGCCACCCCAAATTTCACCGCCGAAGAAAGCGAAAATTATTCAAAACAATTCGTCTGCCGATGCTGCACTTGAAATTTTAAAGAGGTCAAGTGAGCACCTCCTCACGAAAAAAGAAAATAATATATAATATATTGAATGTGAACTACGAGAATTTCGTAATGAAAATCGTCTTACCGTTCTGCAGACGAAAATCCGGGACTTAATTTTCGAGGCAAAACTCGAAGAACTAGAAGAATTTGAACAAAGTGAAATCATGGAAATAAACTTCATGCCAATAGATGTTCATGAGGGCAGCAAACAGAAACATAAAATGATTTTATTTTAAGAGAAAACAGTTAAATGTCTGCATCTGTGTGTTAACTTCAAGGTATTTTGTTCCAAGTAATCTATAAAAATAAATTCTTACCTCAGTTTCTCTTTGAAGTACCTTTATAATAGCCTGACACACTTTTGGTATTATTTCAGGGATTTTGGATTTGTAAATCCTATGCAATTACATTCAGGAGTTGTACTAATATCCAGCAGCTAAAAAGTATAATGGAACTGCAAGTTGTTCAGCAGGGGTAACAGCCTCTTGAAGATTTGTATCCTTCAGTGTGTAGTATTGTGCCGTCGTATTTAGTAATACTTCAAATTCCGTCATAGACATACGAACAAAATTTTCGAAGCCCTGTGTGTCTTGAAGTTTAAAGTCACGCATCACAGAAGTGTAAGCTCCATGACTACCCCGTTTACTAAGAAAGTTAGGCACCCATCACCTACGTTCCTTTCTCCGCTTATTACCCGTATTCACTATTATATTCATAGCACTAGCGCTAAGAAATAGAAGTTCTGCGTCTGATGTCATGTTCCATGAAACTGACTGCTACATCTCGCCAGAACGCTTACGTTTGCCACTTGTGCCGGGCAATTGTCCTTGAACCAAGTCGCGAGATACATGCGCCGAGAAACTTTTCGCCGCGACTTGTGCCGGGCACGAATCTCCGCGACAAATCCCTCAGTGTGAACGTAGCTTAAGATATCAGAAAACCTGCAAACACTTTCGTTGTATGGGTTGCATACAAATCAGGTGGAGCGCAACCCAGGTCTTCTGATACTTTTGCGCATGATACCATTTCCGTAACATAACACTAAAGGTAAGTAAATCATGGGCGGTGGGTATATGGGATAACGAGAAAATCGAAGCGTTTGAGATGTGGTACTGAGGTGGATGCTGAAAATAACAGGGAAATTTAAAAAAAAAGAAAAAAAAACCGAGGTGGCTAGAAGAAGGACTAGAGTGACAGAACATTTATTAAAACATGGAGGATGATTTCCATGACACTAGAGCAAGTCATAGAGGATGAACATTGTCGAGGAAAGCAGCGTTTGGAATATTGCCACCGAATTGTTGAAGATTTTGTGTTACATCAAAGACGGCTTATTTTTTACGCCGCTGATCACGCGAAGGAGTACAACGCAATATCAGTCAAATTTGTCGCTAAATCTCTAGGTCTTTACATAAAGTTGTCACCTAGTTAACGGCAAATTTTTGTCAGAGTCGCATCATTATCTATAGATGATCTTAATAACCAACACATCCAACTGATAAAAAAATCTTATATAAAGCAAGTCTGTTAGCAAAACATAAACAGTCAATAACATAGTTACTGTATTTATTTCTACAGCAGCTTAATCTATAATTTTGGAGCTAGTTGCCTATATTAGGTACAGCTATTGCTAACTTGTAACACTGGTTTGTAGGTTGTATCTCATTTACCGTACGACTTTTAGCGAGGTCAGCGTAAACTTGGTGCTTAATGAGCTATACCACCCATGATTTCTGTGTGTCGAGGGACAAATCGTGTGAGGACAACGTTGAATTTGTTGTAGTTTTCATCTAACAATTTGTACACGTAGCGAGGACTTACTGTAATACGGTAAGTGGCAACGTGACGTTTTATTTATGGGTGATATACATGAAACAACCTTAGTTTTCAGACAGTCAAGAATCAGTACTGTTTGTGGTCAGTTTGTAGAAAATCGACAAAGATGAACTCATGATGTTGCCTATAACGTATCGCTGCCTTTCCGATTTTCTACCGATGCGGTCTAAAAATGCATGCTCATATAATGTGCTTTAAAAATGAATTTGGCATTAGTAGTGAAACTCCGTTTTTGTAAGTGATGAGAAAACTGTATGCATTCTTTGTCCTCATTATTAATTCTTTTGCTTCACGCTGTAGCTTCTGGAAGGCGTTATTGAAAGTGGAGCTTTGAGGAATTATATTTACTTGTAGCCTTAAAGGGGATCAAGGATTAAATGCATGAGCGTCCATAACGGGATTAAACTAGTAATTAAGAGACATGCTGAAAGCAAAACTAAAGATTCGTACAGGGATGCAAAAATTTTTGATCCCAGTAGCGTGTTTCACAATGAATTTCGAAACGTATTGGAAAAGCAAATTTTTACGTTTGAAGTTACAATAATCTGTTTGAGCGTGTTGGATGTACGGCCATTTGCTTCCAACATTGTAGAAGGAAACGGATTTTGTAGTAATATCAAAGCCGTACGAACTACGGCACGCAAAAAGTGGGTTGGAGGTGTCCATCGAAGAAATATCGTCGAAGCCGGGGATATAATGAAAAACTTGGCCAAGAAGCCTATGAGCTGACGTGTAGCTAATACAAAAAAAAAAGAAGAAAGAAAGGCTGACTAGAGCAAAGGAGACGAAACCAAGCAGGGAAACACCGCAGAACAATCATTCGTAAAACAGAGCTTTGGTACTGTGAGTTGTACGCAGAAAATCGAGTGAAATAGATTAGTACATATCTGTAAGCTCAGGTATGTTGTTTATAAAGGTGCTGTAATTTATTCTCGCATTGGTACAAATTAGACAACCAGATTCCCAGATTTTACCACCTTTAACATACGTCATAAATTAAAAGTTTATTTTCCTCAGAATTTCCATTCTTTATATCATATAACAATAGCAAGCTTCTGCAGTTGAGGATGAGATTTTTAAATAATTTTGTAACTCACTATTTAGACTATGATTAATTAATTCTCAAAGGTGTCACAGTTAAGGCATTTCCCCCCTATACAGCTCCGATGTATTTATAACGTAGCCTTGGCCTATTAACTGAATAAATGTGTTTCTCCGATTGAGTTAAATTGATTATCGTACACACATGCGGAAACTATTTTTCTTGATGAAAATTTCGAAACACTTTCATATCGTCCATGCAGATCACGAGTGAGCAAAGCAATAAGTTGAGTGGTGTACTGGCCTCGAAAGGGATGTTACCCAACTGTATTCGTAAACAAGTCAAATTCAATTTTCTAAAGTGCTTTACTTTCATGTGACAGGCTACGGCAACTGGCCTCTTTGTATTCCAGAACTTCAAAACAGATCTGTTACAA
This sequence comes from Schistocerca piceifrons, assembly GCF_021461385.2. Lineage (NCBI taxonomy): Eukaryota > Metazoa > Arthropoda > Insecta > Orthoptera > Acrididae > Schistocerca > Schistocerca piceifrons. Next base: position 360,380,984 of record NC_060144.1, on the reverse strand, counting down.
GTCAGATTGATATATTATGATTAATTCATACACATTTTTCTCTCATTTGACGTACATTACTTATACGACATTCCTTTTGCGCCGTATTGCATTAAGTGTCTAGAATCGCATCCATTGAAATCAGTCTGGCCGCTACACTTCCATTTCAGTAGGATGGGGAGCCATTACATACATTCTCTCGTATAGACTCCACGAAAAAGATATTAGGCTGGCGGATAAGTTAGAAGAGTTTTTGTTTTGCATATTGCTATTTCGGTTGGTATGGATATACTTATCAACTGTTATTTTTTACTTTTAGTACAGTGTTCATATAGTAGTATACGTAATATAATAAAAAACACAGTTCTGATTGAAAATTTCTTTTAAGGGGAGTAACCGGTTTCAGTCCTTAGGGATCATCTTCAGACTCCAGAACGGCAGGTGGACTTCCATGGAGCAAGCTGCGCCGACCCACGACGCTGAACTGACTTGTGCTCGCAGTTAACTATAATACTAATAAAAGATCGCTGATAATGTTTTCAAAACTTTCTGTTTAAGTAATGTCATTTTGCTCCTTGGAGACAGGGACTGGGGCAATGAACGCTAAAAAATGGAGTGCCCAGTGGAGGAATGGGAACATTTCAGGTATATTCTTCTGTTTGACTTCAATAGAGGAGTGAAAGCAGCGGAGACAGCCAGAAACACGTGCACCGTATATAGGAATGATGCCATTGGATAGAGAACGGCAAGAAATTTTTTTCTCGTATTAAGAAGCATCGTTTTGACATTAGCTGCTCTCGACGTTCAGGAAGACCTTCCAAGTTAGATGAAGGTGGTTTAAACGGATTACTCCACAATGATCCGCGTCACTGTACTCGAGAACCGGCAAATCTGATGATGAGCTGTGATCATTCCACCATCGTGGGACGTTTGCATGCAGTGCGGATGGTTCAAAATCGTGTGTATGGGTACCGCACGCTGTAACCCTCTTACTCGTCATCAGTTGTCTCGTGAACCACACCGATCGTTCCCATTCTTTACTATTTTGGTGAGAATAAATTGCGTCTTTATGCTAACATAAGGAAAATAACGTAATGATTAACCACAAACAAAGCAGTAACTCCTTGTACAAAGACCTGCGTGCATCTACAAAAGGTAATGACATGCATCTGGTTGAATATCGACGGTGCGGTATACTACGAATTACTTGCGGAGGTGTAACCACCACTGTTGACATTTATTGTAAATAACTGAGGAGCAGCCGCAGTATAAGAGCAACTGCGTGAAGTGACGTCACTCCACAATTATGCCCGCCCGCATTCTGCAAGACTGACAAAAAATACTATACAGGATTTGCGTTGCGAAGACTAACCACAGCCACCTTATGCACCACACCTTGCGCCCTCGGACTTTCACCTTTCCGTTCACTATAGAACAACCTTCGAGGAACACCCTTCGGGATAAAAATGGGCTCCGAAAATGGCTCGACTAATTCTTCGGCTCAAAACCACCTAATTTCCACAGCTGCGGAATCCCAAAGTTACCCCAGCGTTGGGAAACTGTTGTAAGTAGTGATGGAGAATAAATTATTGATGACTGAGCACTCTGTTATGAATGTCTGTTGTGAAACATATGGGAAAGTGCTACGAACTTTTGCACCAACTCAACAGTACGTGTAAAAGTAGAAATACACAGCGTGACTGATTCAACGCATGTTTTTGTCCGTTTTAGGCAAAACAACGCTTCCAAATTTTCGGAGACTTTCGTCCTAGGTTTCACCTTTCAATGAAAGACGAAGACGAGTAGTATGAACGCTCCCTGTATAGGATGTCAACCTGTAGCAGAATAAGACTTTTCGTGAGGTTTTTCTCGCTCGGTTTGTTAGAGTTTCCATTTTCAGCGGCAAGTCCCCATGTAAAAAATAAAGAAAGCACTAGAAAAAACATCCTCTGCTCTCGATGCGTCTAACAACATCAGTGTCGATGAGAAACTAACTACTGAGATCTATACGGAAGACTGAGAAATGAATCCGGTTCATGTCATTGTAGACTGAAATAGAGACCGTGTCCAGTCAGCAGATGCCAGGGAAGACACTTTGGTGACCTCATGGCGACTTCTAGTGACTTTCTCGATCTATGGATCCTCATTCATTAGATTCGTGCCGCAACACCATTCCTCCATGAGTCGAATCAACCGTTATAGTCCAGAACAGTTCCAGACAGCCAGGCCACCTGAAACAGAGCACGAAAATTAAGTAACCGTTCTAACTTGAAGACCATTGTAATGGGCTGATCAAGGTAAACACCACTGATATACGTAGACGTTACTGTTTTTGAGCAGGAACCGGTTTTAGAATCTTCAACGCTCTCAGCCTCCACACTTTTGTAAGGTACCTAACCGATCACTGAGCTGGAAGTCAAATATCTCAACCTCCTTCTCAAAAGCTAATATTTGTTCTTTCGCTAGGCGGTTTATACATTAAATTTCTAAGGTAGAGGCCACTCCCAAACCGACGACTCCCACTTACTTTCATAGAAACTACAATTGACTGTAGTGTATCAACTACGAATACCATTAATATTTCTTTTGAATACATTATGGGAGTAGCAGTGATGAATCAGTTACAAATATTTACTATTAAAAACAGTCTTGATCACGATTTATTTATTAAGGTGACCGGTTTCGACTACTACTGTGGTCATCTTCAGACCATTGAGTAGGAACCTCTTTCTGCTGGAGTATCACTATGAGCCAGTGGGCTTAATAAACAGTTGAATGTACAATTATCGCAGTCAATCTTTATTTCTACATGCCTGAGGTATACGCGTAACGGTTTTTTACGACAAAGTAAATATGTGATTGCTTATTGTTGAAATGTGTGAAGGCTGTGCAACAATGCAAGTCACTGGTTGCGTTCAAATTACTATAGCACATTATCACTCATAGTTAGATTTTATCAACTGTTGTGGGCCGATGCTGTTCATGTTTCTATTGTAATGATTTCTGTGTGGCTGTTCTAACAAAAAGAGTTCTTTCCAACTAGTAGTTGGGAGCACTAGTAAAAGCAGCTGACAGCGAGGAGTATATTTCTGAAGAAGAAAAAGACATGACTGACGACAAGATTCATCCTTTATCTGATTCAGATGACATTTCACATAGTGATACCTCAAATGGCAATGTGGAAACTGTTCATTCACCTATCTGAGACACGTGTTTAACTATAATGAACATTCATCTGGCTGACACACAGTACTGTACGGTATTGCATAACTTGGGATGATTTGATAACGAGCTTAGGCTTGAAACAAGTCATAAAGTAATGACGGCAATTAACACTGCAACTTCTACGTTTCTCTGCAATTTACTGCATAATTTAGTTAACCAGAATATTTGCTGACCTCATGCCTTCCAGGATGCTGGAAGTTAGTAAATAACTTAAGAATTTTGGAGACACAGTAGCAACCAATTGCAGCTCTGAGTATGGTGAGCAAGACGAGTGTTGAAAAGCTGAGTTGCTGGAGACAAACGAACATTTCAGATTAGTATTAGGTTGCTCATTTTTAAATGAGACTTATGCCTATTACAAGTCGCTGGATCAACATACGCTCAATCAAGATAGTAGGTGTACGCATTATTCTTTCTGTTTTTCTTTCCTTCCTTTTCGATTAACAAACGGTAGTCACTTTTTCTTTTCCGTGAACTTAGTTATTCCCCCAAATGTTGTGCTGACACTAAATTTTAATTTCATGTCCGTTATACGACTATGTCAAGGCGTTAATACTTTAAATCAGTGTAACCTGTGTTAGCAGTTTACTATTGTCTGCCATTCGTCTGCTTTGTGTCTAATTTGAAGTCTCAAGGGAGCTAATAATGTATCTGCATAAAAATACCAGGATACGAACCACCATAAGCTATTTCTCTTAAAATTAACTTGAAAAGAAATGTCTTCTAAATGGTCTATGTAGTATTATAAGCTAGTAATGACTGTGATTTTTCATGTACTTTAATATAAATATATCAAAAAATTTTAGGAAATATAAAATTGTAGAAGAGTGTACACAGATCCTCTGTAGCAGTATCAACAATTTTGTACAGTTAGTATGAGCGAGTTGCTGATACGGAATGAGAAAAAATGGTTAAGCGCTCATTACTTTGGTAGGAAGAAGGAGTTAGCCACTTGATAACATGTCGTGGTTCGAATACGTATCTTAAGTGTGGTCACATAGTAAAAGCGTAACTGTGAGAGAAACCCAGTCTAAATGTGCTCTAATTATTGCGAAAAGACTCAATATACAGCTGACCAAAGTTAACAGTGATAGCTTTGTTTCAGAAAGTGAAAATCTTGTGCATACATCATTGAGAAGTGTGACTACGAAGTAGCGTGCTTTTGTTTCAACGGAAGGCGACAACACGAGGACGCAGAGCTTCTGTGGAGACTCTTTCTTCTTTCAGACTAATATTTACTAGCATCTAACAGATGTACATCAACATGTACTTCAAGAGAAAAGTGTGCTCATGCAGATACAGCTAGAGGAATATGAGCTAAGTAGTACATGATCATAATTTATAGAGACACGTAGCAAATCGTCGTTATAGCATGAGCACTACTACAAGTTCTACGTCAAAAAAGCACGACCTTTAATAATGGAAGATATATAATTGGTATACTTTAGTGTGAAGGTGGATTTGCATTTCATTTGCTTTCTAGGAAGGTATAAAATGTAAACTACATTTTGTTGTCATTCTGTAGCCATCTATATCTGAATTCTGCTTCTAGTCAAAACTGATTATTTACAGAACATAAGTGTTGCCCTCTAAAATTTTAAATTAATGAGGCAAGAACCTTTGTGAACAGATGGAACTATTATTCATGTAAAAGACTTCAAAAGTTAATGGAACTGCAACTATTCACTATATGGATATTTTAAATAAATATATACTAGTATAACAGTCAAGGTCGTGAACCTACACTTCGTCTAACCCTGCTGTGAGTAATTTAAATAGCTGCATGCCAGTATTACATGGCAAATATAGTTTTGTCTCTGCAATACTGCATTCAAACATTAAATAAATACAGTAGTTTGCTAGTTATAAAAGATATCAGAAGCCGAGTTCTTTCCACAATTTAGGTAACATTCTGCTAAGTACTATCGATACCTGCGATAGTATATGAATGAGTGATCTGAGAACATTATTGAAAATAATATGTATTTATGTTGCTTCACAGTTAAGTAAATAAACATCATCATCATCAGTTTCCTGCTATATTAGCAGGTCCTTTACCTCTCCATTTTCTGCAATCCATTGCTTCCTTGTTGAGGCTGCTGTACGTTGTACCGTACATCACGTCATGCAGTATCTGAGATCTCTTCCTCCCTCGCTTCCTTTTCCCTTCTACCTAACCTTCTAAAGCTGTTTTTATAAGTCCGTCGTTCTTTCGTAATATATGCCCAATGCAATTTATTTTTCTTCTTTTTATTACACCTAGTAACTCTTTTATCTCTCCCACTCTTCTTGTTACTTCTTCATTTTTTACTCTGTCCATCCAACTTATTCTTTCCATCCTCCGCCATGTACACATCTCAAAAGCCTCCAGCTTTTCTCTTTCTTCTTCAAAGTTCATGTTTCCGCGCCATACAGAAGAAAACGCCATACAAAACATTTTATGAGTCGTTTCCTCAGTTCTCTGTCCAGACTGCTGCGGAACATTCTCCTTTTCTTATGAAGTGCCTCTTTCGCCATTGCTATCCTTGATTAAATTTCTGTGCTGCACTTCCAGTCAGTGTCTATCCTGCTTCCAAGATACTTATATCTTTGCACCTGTTCTAATATTTCTCCATTCAGCAGAATTATTATTACTTTCTTTCCTCCTAATGCCCATACTTTTATTTTCCTTGTGTTAATTTTCATTCAGTATTTTTTTCCGTTAGTTTCAATGGTGTCCAGTAAATCCTGAAATTCTTTTTCCCCTGTGGCTAGAAGGACCACTTCATCAGCAAACCTCAAACACCCTACTCTTCTTCCTCCAATTTCTACTCCTTTGCCATCTAAAAGGAAAGGGTATGTGATAGTATCCTTGTCTTACTCCTTTTCCTAATCCTACCCAGTTTCACTTTCTCCTCTCACTTTGGGGCGTTGTGATTAAGGTATAAAGAGTTTACAAGCCTTCTGGTTTTCCATTCCACTAACTTTTCCCTCATTATAGTCGCCAGCTTGTACCAAGCCACATCGTCAAATGCCTTTTCTAGATCAATGAAGCACATATAGAGGTCCCTTCTTTTTTCAATAAACCTTTCTCCCAAGGTTCGTATGATCCCTATTGCATATCTGGTGTCCATATTCCGTCTGAAGCCAAACTGCTACTCGCCAAGATTCTCCTCCATTACTTTTCCAAGTCTCTTATTAATTATTCTTGACATTACTTTGGCTGCATGTGAAATGAGGCTGATTGGCCCCTGCTCATTGCATTTCTTGGGTCCTTGTTTTCCTTTCCGGAATGGAATCATTACTATTGTTAGAAAGTCCCCAGGCCATTCACCACTATCATATGTTTTATTATATAACCTCAATATTTCTCTTATTCCATCTTGGTTAAAGCATTTTAATATTTCTGCCGGTATCGTATCTGTACCTACTGCTTTGCCATTTTTCATTGCAGCTACGGCAGACTTTACTTCTTCCATTATGATGTTTGGTCCTTTCTCATCATCACTTACACTGTTGAATGATTCAAGCTCCAGAGTTTCTGGTTTCCGATCTGTGTCATATAGCTCTCTTAGACATTCTTCCCATCTCTGGAGGACATCGTCCCGATCTTTGTACATTACCTCTTCGTCTTTACTCTAAATTTCCATAGTAGCACCTTCTGCTCTGTTTTGATCCCATGTCTGTTGTATAGTAAGTCGTATCATCCCTTCCTGTCCAGTTATTCTATTGCATCACAGTCCTCTTTTAGCCATTTTTTCCTAGCCTCCTCTGTTTCTCTTCGCAGTTCATTATTTAACCTTCGGCACATCTTTCTTGCATCTTCAGTGTTCTTGTTTTTAAATTTTCTTCTATCTTACACCTTGGAAATCGTTTCTAGTGTGACCCAAGGGCTTTTTGCTCTTTTCCTTTTTATACATCGTATATTTTGCTGTCCTGCTTTAATGATTCCTTATTTCAGCATATTCCAGTTACTCGTTGACATTATCAGGTGCTTCCTTGTCTCGTAATGTGTTTAGAAACTCTACTGACAGCATTTCTGTAATTGGTTCTTTGTTGGATCTTATCTTCTCTAAATCAGACTTCTTCACCATTCAGTTTTTTCATTCTTATTTTTATTGCTGCCATAAGTAAGTTGCGGTCGCTATTAATTTCTGCACCTGGTAAAGTGTGCACTTTCTTGATTCCATTCCTGTATCATTCTCCTCCCAGTATAAAATCGATTTGGTTACTGTATTTATCCCCTGGTGATTTCCCAGTGTAGAGCCTCCTCTCCTGGTTCTTAAACCATATATTTGCCACTATCAGCTGCCTTTCCCTGCACAAGTCAATTAGCCATTCAACTCTATCGTTTCTCTTTCCAAGACCATGACTGCCTACTATGTTTCCCTCTTTTCCTTTTCCCGCAATGGCGTTCCCTTCTCCCATTACTATTTTGCAGCATTCCGTCCATTATTTTCTTTATTACATAACATATTAATCTTAATATACACATTCACGCAGAGTCCATGTTGTTCTCAGTTGCGTTTGATACGCAATAAACTACAGGATCAGTACTGTGTAAAGACAGAGTTGGTGGTGTTCCTCATTCATGGCAGTAGTATTAAAGTTGCAGTGACAAAAGCCTATTTTCCTTGCCGTGAAGTAAAACACAGAATAAATGCAGTGTGTCATTTATGGTTTCATGAACCTAGAAGTGAGCTCAGTTTCACTTAGACTGCATAAGTATAGAGATAACAACTGATCTACATCTACATCTACATGATTACTCTGCAATTCACATTTAAGTGCTTGGCAAAGGGTTCATCGAACCACAATCATACTATCTCTCTATCATTCCACTTCCGAACATGCCGGTTCTGGGCACTACAGTCTCGAACGGCGCGACCGCTACGGTCGCAGGTTGGAATCCTGCCTCGGGCATGGATGTGTGTGATGTCCTTAGGTTAGTTAGGTTTAAGTAGTTCTAAGTTCTAGGGGACTGATGACCTCAGAAGTTAAGTCCCATAGTGCTTAGAGCCATTTGAACCATATTTGAACTCCCGAACAGCGCGCCGGAAAAAACGAACCCCTAAACCTTTCTGTTCGAGCTCTGATTTCTCTTATTTTATTTTGATGATCATTCCTACCTATGTAGGTTGAGCTCAACAAAATATTTTCGCATTCGGAAGAGAAAGTTGGTGACTGAAATTTCGTAAATAGATCCCGCCGCGACGAAAAACGTCTTTGCTTTAATGACTTCCATCCCAACTCGCGTATCATATCTGCCACACTCTCTCCCCTATTACTTGATAATACAAAACGAGCTGCCATTTTTTGCACCCTTTTGACGTCCTCCATCAATCTCACCTGGTAAGGATCCCACACCGCGCAGCAATATTCTAACAGAGGACGAACGAGTGTAGTGTAAGCTGTCTCTTTAGTGGACTTGTTGCATCTTCCAAGTGTGCTGCCAATGAAACGCAACCTTAGGTTCGCCTTCCCCACAATATTATCTATGTGGTCTTTCCAACTGAAGTTGATCGCAATTTTAACACCCAGGTACTCAGTTGAATTGACAGCCTTGAGAATTGTACTATTTATCGAGTAATCGAATTCTAACGGATTTCTTTTGGAACTCATGTGGATCACCTCACACTTTTCGTTATTTAGCGTCAACTGCCACCTGCCACACCATACATCAATCTTTTCTAAATCGCTTTGCAACTGATGGAACAAGCTACTGAGCTACTGAGCTTGTGCTCGTTTTGAGAAGCAAATTTCAGTAACTGTTTAAGATCACTCTGAAATCCTACAGATTCAGACACTACGAAATCTTTTAGTTAATGATAAACTTAGAAAGGGGTAGGGTTTTCAGACTTCCGCGTGGAAGCATTAATGGCGAGCAACCGATTCATGTGCTGCACCATATCACGAAACTGGAGCTCTCGAAAGGAAGACAACAAGCAAGTAGGAAGTGATTATTTGTGAGAAGTGATTGTTATAACAGCGGTCGTCATACACTGTGTAGAGTCTTCTAATTGTCTATTTGTCAGTTAAGCCACGGTTTAGTCACACCATAGTTATTCATTAGCTATGTGTTTGGTAACTCTCTGCTGTGACAATGTAGCTCTCAATTGTGTATTCATTTGACAACAGCGTAACAAATTGTTTCTGGTTTAATTTGCCTTGCTACACACAAAAATTTTATGTGTTAATAAATTATTAAAAGGCGACTGTTCCCTTAAAATTACTAGAGAGATTTTAAATTATTTCATAATAACACAGAGAGCTGATAAATTAATTTGGAATTTGAGAGGCATCAAAATTATTTGATAAAGCGTTAACAATTAAGTCAGTACGATCAGTAAATAAAGTTAAGAGCCGTTGCAACATGTACTAAATAGGGATTTTCATTCAGTAGTTCAAAGAAATCCGCATATCTATAATTTTTGTGAGGTACAGCCCCAGTGTTTCAAGCATGTTAGGGAAAGTCCTGTTTAATTAATTCAATTCAGAAAGTTATCTTAATGCGACACATGTAATTAAATTCACGTATGCAGTGGTGAGCTACCTCTTCATCGGCAACGTCACCCGGTATAGTCATTCTGCCATCCAAAAGGCGTACGTCAGCTCAGCCATAACATCACCTAGAGAAATAGCAATGCCTGGGTAGAATTACAGTGTCCTCCGATCTCCAAGCTTGTAAGTTATAATTCCATGAAAGTCAATTAAAATTTTTGTCTTTCCATTCAGCAATCACCGCAGTGAAGATTCGGTTACTATCGCTATCTTAATAATCATTGAACTAATGACCTTAAACATTATTAACTTGCTGGTGCATAATCAGTCCATGTATTTTGTTTCCGGAAGTGGAGGTCGTTTGTATCAGTCAGTCGTTGTCCAGCACTGAAAACCTGTATACATATTTACATCAGTACGCTGCAAGCTACCTGTCGATGTAGGGGCGAAGGTACTTCTGGTACCACTGAATGATTTCCCCCTGATTCAATTATGAATGGCGCGTGGAAAGAATGACTGTCTGTAGGCTTCGGTGTTCGCTCTCGATTCTCGAATTTTCTCGTTGTGATCATTCCTCCAGATGTAGGTGGGAGGCAGTTACATGTTGTTCGGCTGTTCCCGGAAAGTAGTCTCTAGAAATTTCAACAGTAAACTTCTCTGTTCTACACAACACCGTTCTTGAAGCGTACGCCATTGGTGATTGTTGAACATCCCTGTAATGCTCTCGTGTCTATGTGGTAAGGGTCCCAGACTGATGAATAATACTCATAAATCGAATGCCTTGTAAGCCACTTCTTGCTTGGATGAGTTACATTTCCTTATGTCTCTCCCTATGAATCTCCTTCTACGCCTACGTTTCATACTACTTGTCTTGTCTCATTCCACTTAAGATCGCTCTGGATAGCCACTCCTAGATATTTTTCGGTGGAGACTGTTTCCAGAAATTTGACATCAGTACTGTAGTTGTACAGCAGTGGATTTCCCTTCCTATGCAGGTCCCATACGCTACATTTATTTATTTTCCAGGGTCAATGCCTGAGCCTGCACCGTTGCACCATCCATCAATCATCTGTAGGTCATTCTGCTAATCGTTATATTCTTCCAGCGTTGCGATTTTGTCATAGACAACCTCATAATCTGCAAACGGTCTTAAACTGCTTCTGAAGCTTGGTACTAGACTATCTATGTACATTTTAAACCGTAAAGGCCATGTCACTCTTCCTAGAGTACTCCCAAACAAATCTGTCGATTTTGTTTCGCTAAGAGCGACGTGTTGAGGTCCGTCAGTAAGGAGGTCTTCAGAGTCATGAATCCAGTCGCAAGTTCCAAATATGGTCCGATACTCGGTAAGCTAGTTATGTGTTTTTTTTTTTTTCACTAAACGGCAGCGCTGGACAATGACAAATCTCCTCTTGAAGTTAAAGGACACATAATCAACAGGAGTGCCGTTGTCTACATCTATATATCTCACAGCTGGATAGAGCGATCTGACTTTTGCAAGATCTCTGTTCGCAGAAATAGTGTTGATTTATATAGAAGAGATTTTCGTTCTCGAAGTGTTTCATTGCTCTTGAATGTAAAACGTGTTCAACCATTCTAAAACACATTGACGTCAACGAGCTGTACTTTTGGAGTGACTTTATTTGTGTGTGAGTGTGTCTCTGTGTGTGTGTACTACATTTTTGGACGATTTTATTGTGTTTTTAGTATATGTGGAGTTAGATAATCTTACTTCGTTGAGATTTTGTGGTTTCGTGTTCAATTGTTAGGAGTAGCCAAGGTTGGGTTTCATTACAGAACGCTGGGAGAATAGTGTGCTTGAACGAGAGATCTGGTGAAGATCAATGAGTGAGATAGAGAGAGAATTGTCCAGCTATTCAGAAACAGTAGATAGTAGGTTGAAGTTGGAGATTTAAAAGGAAAATGTTCAGTGTGTTAACTTTTTGCGAACCGCAGCGTTAAATCTGCTGTAAATGTAGACGAAGATCAGATTAACGTCCAGAATAGCAGGGATACCTGCGAAAGAGAATCATTATCTGAGGTGGCACTTTTACGGGCGACTGAACCATCGGAAACCACCGGGCGTGATGCGGCGGCCTGAAGTGTAATACATTGTGAGCCAACTTGTCAGTTTCCAGCAGCATTTAATGTGCCAGCCTTTTCGGTTGAAGTTCAAGAAGAGTGAGAACCGTTTCAACGAAAATAAACAACGTTTAGAGAAAGTGGACAAAAAGAGTGAAGAATAGTGCAAAGAGAACCTGAAGCAAGTCCAGAAAATAAACTGGAAGATTGAGGAACAATTAAATAAGCACGATGAATAATTTGGCAAATTACACAAGCACATCGATGATCAAATTAAACATAGGCATTAACAGTTAACACAGAAAGTTGTTGAACATGCACGTGGATTTCATACTACATTAGAGGCACTGACCCAGAACATTAAAGGAACCACTAACGAATTAAGAAACGACGTTGATGTTAATACGAAGAATATTGAAAAAAAAACAAGGCGTGAAAAGAAGAAGTCGCAGAGGAGGTAAAAGTTGTTAAGGAAAGTGTCCCTTCGCAGAAAGAATAAATGAGCAAGGTAAATGAGGGAGATCATGTTTTGACCACATCTGTAGAACAGCTGTCTATGAATAATGACTCGTCTTCCGACCAGTCTGTGCTTTCATCAGGAGATCAACGACCTACTGCAATTTAAAGAAACAAAGACTCACATCGATCGCAGACCACGAAAGCATTTGCTACATTACAAAAGGAAACGTAAAGGAGCAGCAGCTCATAAAATAGTGGAAGAGACATTGATGTGAACGCAAGTAAAGCAAATAAGAAGGTAGAAGAGGGAGATTAACAGGACGTAAGATCCAGACTTTGTCGTACTGGAGGTGTGCCTGAACAATCATCTCCATCCGCGAATTCATCTGGAACAGTTGGAACATTATATCAAGATATTAATGAAGCAGAAATCAGAAAATTCTTCGTCAGTACAGAACTATCTATTGGTTCCCGAACCCTCAAATAGTTTCCACCAAAAAATTCGCATAGAGAAAATTCATTACTAATGCTGGTGTCTTGTGCACCAAGGATAAACGTCGTTCGTGCATATTTTTGTGAGGAAAAAGCTGCACGAACGCGAGTATCCGCGATAAAATGTGAATGACATGAATAAATTAGTGCGCGTTCTTGAACCAGTAATAGGGAAAGGGTAAACAAGATCAAATGAAGTTAAGAATTCTCATGATGGAGACTTAAATTCCAGATGGCAAAATCCGATCAAATGTATAAAAAATGATTTGCTGCAATCAATTCCTACATGCGTCATATGAAATGACAGAGGTTTTTTGCAACCAATTCCCACACGCTCCAAGTGAGGTGACAGAGTTGGTAAGGATCTGTTTGATGATGTTATCTGATCGCCTATAAAGACAGATTACAGTATCAGGCAGAAATGGGCAAGCCATGTGGGTTTTCCAGCAATTATTTCATGAGTTTGGGTATCATTTGGCGCAGGAGGAGAGGAACCGATGCAATTCATATAGACTCACTTCCAACTGGAAAGATATGAACAGGAAAATCTAAATTGGAGAGCGGAAGCGGAAATCGATGGAACCCACAGAATCAACAGTGCATAATGGTGACCACAAAATAGACCACATGAATGGAGAAATAATGAAATGAGAGGTGATCAACATACAGAGAGAGCCAAAATAGTAAAGATCCGCAGTCCAAACTCTGGAAGTAATCGCTGTAATGTTAAACGAAATGGCCACCAAAACTGACTAGTGGCTGTGGATCACACATCACCTTCAAAAACTGTGTGTACCAGTTTTATTTGTACAGTGACAGACTAAAGGAAATATTGTCATACGAGTCTAGGAATTCGATAACAGGGCGGGAAACATTGTGTACCCAATTTTATATGTACTGGACTCGCGGAGTCAGGTGTCAGTAACAGACAAAAAAGGTGTGAAACACGTGACAGAGGGAAGAAACGGCCAGTGTGCAAGGTGCACAACATGAAAGTTCTTATCGCGGTGAATAGAAAGAGCAGAAATGTGAAATGTGAGAGTGCTACCCACATGCGCTCAAGGTGAACGAACTAGTGATTTACAGTCTTTCAGTAGAAGCGATATTTACACTCAACTTTAACATGTATTACGAAGTTGTTTTGCACCTGAAGGAAAAATATGTTCTTTATGTCGAAACGATGAAGAAATAAAGTTATAGTTCAACAACAATGAGGAGGAATAGGAAAAAGGAAAGTTCAGAACATTAGGTCTTGGTGTCTACAGCGAGGTGGGCAGTCACGAAGACTAGGAGGTTTGTGGAAGTGTACAGACATGTTTCCGAGACAGACACGATTCTAGGTACAGACAAGGAGAGAAGTGAGGCAGAAGATGAAAAGAAGACACATCGTCCAGGAAATCTATAAATAGACGGAATATACGTGCTGCGACCTGTTAGATGAGAGTATCCTTGCATCTACATTTACAGTTCGAGAGGATTCGTTAACACACCACTGAATGAAGGAGAGGAAGAAGGGGAGATCAAAACAAGTCAACTAACAGCGAATGTACGACGAGGGATCAAGAATATCACAATGCATCTAAGGGAAGTTTAGCTAATATAATGATATGCGTCCAGGGGAAGGAAGAATGTAACAAGGAAGAATTGGGGCATTGACACTTGCATAAACAAAATGGCATGAGTCCCTCCAAGATCCATCCCAGTTCTTCAAAACTATCAATTCCATCTACGCACCTACCTGAGCACCTTAAGAATGTACCTGTACGGAGACACCCAGTAGCTTATTACTACGCGCCCGTGTGAGAGGCTACCATTTCGACACCTCTGAGCTGAATGGCACTGTACTAACGCCTCCTGACCGCATGCAGAATCTAAGTGGTGTCCAAAGCGATGCTTGTCACGCTGGCGCCTAGTAATCAGTGACTGGCTGTCTCTCTAGCGGTACGTTTTGAAAGTGCTCAACAAAGGCGCTCAGGTGGCATCGAGCGGATGCCGAACTGGAGAATCTTAGACGGATCCTTTGGCATTTTATTCGCAGGTGTGTTAACGTCGCACTCCTGCCAGCCCCCTCCCGACCCGTAATCAAGCCACAGAAGGATTGAAAAAGCATAAACCCAACTGTATGCTTCGAATCACGTTCAAATATCGTCGAATGGTTTCGGATAGCCAATTGTGGTTCCACCTTATCACTGAAGCCCCAAACAAACCGCAAGCGTACTCAAATAGAGAGATATACAAACAGGCAGAATACGGCTCTACGGTCTGCAATCCCTACATAAGACAATAAGTGTCTGGTGCAGTTGTTAGATGACTTACTGCTGCTACAACGGCCGGTTATCAAGATTTAAGTCAGTTTGAAAGTGGTGTTATAGTCGGCGCACGAGCGATGGAACACAGCATCTCCGAGTTAGGGATGAAGTAGGGATTTTCCCATACCATAATTTCACGAGTGTACCGCGAATATCAGAAATTTGGTAAAACATCAAATCTCCTTCTTCGCTGAGGTCGGAAGAAGATCCTGAAAGAACGGAGCCAATGACGACTGAAGAGAATCGTTCAACGCGACAGAAGTGCAACACTTCCGCAAATTGTTGCAGATTTCATTGCTGGGCCATCAACAAGTGTCA
Organism: Schistocerca piceifrons; assembly: GCF_021461385.2. Classification (NCBI taxonomy): domain Eukaryota; kingdom Metazoa; phylum Arthropoda; class Insecta; order Orthoptera; family Acrididae; genus Schistocerca; species Schistocerca piceifrons. The sequence continues at coordinate 360,365,640 of NC_060144.1, read as the reverse complement.
GCGTGCGAGCCATTCAACAAAACATCATCGATGTGGGTTTTCGGAGCCGAAGGCCCACTCGTGTACCCTTGTAGATTGCATGACACAAAGCTTTATGCCTCTTCTGGGCCCGTCATCACAGACATTGGACTGTTAATGAATGGAAGCATGTTGCATGTTGCATTGTCGGACGAGTCTCGTTTGAAATTGTACTGAGCAGGTACCTCACGAATCCATGAACCCTGCATGTCAGCAGGGGACCTTCCAAGCTGGTGGAGGCTCTGTAATGGTGTCGTACGTGTGTAGTTGGAATGATATGGAACCCGTGATACGTCTAGATACGACTCGGGCAGGTGACAAGTCCGTAAGCATCCCGTCTGATCACCTGTATCCATTCCCGTCCAGTGGGCATTACGATGGGCTTGGACAATTCCAGCAGGACAATGCGACACCCCATATGTCCAAAATTGCTACATAGTGGCTCGAGGAGCACTCTTATGAGTTTAAACACTTCCGCTGGCCACCAGACTCCCCAGACATGAACATTATTGAGGATATCTGGGATGCCTTGCAACGTGCTGTTCAGAAGAGATCTCCACCCCCTTGTACTCTTATGGATTTACGAACTGTCCACCAGGATTCATGGTATCAATTTCCTCCAGCGGTACCTCAGACATTTGTCGAGTCCAGGCCACGTCGTACTGCTGCACTTCTGCGTACTCGCGGGGCCCTAACAGAATTAGGCAGGTGTACCAGTTTTTTGGCTCTTCAGGGTGTATAAGAGCAACAATTGCGACCCCACTACACTCCAAATAGGTGTGAACACTTTGAGTGTGGCTGCAAGCTCACAATTTCCTGAGAGAAGTGTGGAAGCACCCGGGACTGTCAGGTGCGTCAAAGTTTCTGTAATGCATGGCAGCTAGCCATAAATGTGGAAAAATGCAAGTTAATGCGGAAGGGTGGGCAATCAAATGTAGGGATGCAGTCAATGTAGGGACACAATATCGATAGTGTCCTACTTGAGACAGTCAGGCCATTTAAATATCTAAGCGTTTCGTTGCAAAGCGATACGAGATGGAGCGAGCATATGAGGACTGTGGTAGGGAAAGCGAATGGCCGATTTCGGTTTCATCGGTAAATTTTAGGAAAGAGTAGTTCACCTGTAAAGGAGACCGCATATAGGATACTGGTGTAACCTATTTTTGAGTACTGCTCGAGTGCTTAGGATCCCTACCATCTCGGATAAAAATAAGATATCGAAGCAATTCAGACGCTGCTGCTAGGTTTGTGAACGGTAGGTTCGAACAATACGTAAGTATTACGGAGATGCTTCGGGAACTCAAATGGGAAACCTTGGAGGGAAGGCGAGGTTACTTTCTAGAAACGCTACTGAGAAAATTTAGAGGAACGGCATTTGCATCTGGCTGCTGAAATATCCTACTGCCGCCAATATACAATGCGCCTGACCATGAAACTAAGATCCTAGAAATTACGGCTCATACTGAGGCATATAGACACTGATTTGCGAGTAGAACAGGAAAGTAGATAACTAGTAGTCAAGGGTGCCCTCCACCACGCACCGTACGGTGGTCTGCGGAGTATCTGTGTAAATAATGATGTAGATGTAGAATGTCGTCTTGTTGCTCACCGCACTGCGAAGTGTCGTTTTCTGCCACAAAGTGTTTGGGAGTCACACCCCAAGGAAACCGTTGATTAACTCACTCTCTTTATGCCACCTCTGATGCCTTTTCGTGTCGATATTGAACGGTGACGTGTCTGAAATATTCTCCTCGACCACATGTAAGAAAACTGCGTGATTTGAACGCTGGGCATGCGATTCTGACTTCCATCGATGGTGCGTCAGCAGCAGAGGAGCATCGTGGGTAAGTCAGAGTGTGACATCCGTCCTATCGTGTGACACGACCACGGCGACATTGGACACAATTATAGTGAAGTTAGATGCCAGTGTTAAATAAGTAGCCTACCTTCCACCTCACATCAATTTCCGGGCTCTGGCCTTTTTCTTCGAACGCGTCGCCGAGCCCGACAGTGATGTGACAGTGCCCCATGCACTTGTACTATTGTAGAGGAAGGTTGTGGGCACCTTTGAGACAAATTCCAAAGCTCTACGTAGCAATGGGAAGCAAGTACGGGTCTCGAGGAAGTAATTTTTTTAATTTGTTTGCGCAGTGTTGATGTGGTTAAGTATTTTCCTGTGAATTCGGATTCGAATGTATGTCATTTTAGATGTGTGAGGCAGGGTATTTGCAAGTTCTTTTGTGAAAGAAGAAGTACTAAACATAATAGACAAAAGAAGAGATATTAACGGGAAGACACCATAGACTTTTAGAACAAATTCTGAGACGTCAATGAATATTAAGTTTAGTAATTGGAAGACATCGGGAGGGGGAGAGGAAGTTTCAGTACAGTTAGTACGTTTAAGTGAATGTAAGTTGCATAAATTACGCAGAGGTAACGACTATTGCACACGACAGTTGCATGAGATGAATCTTTGCAGTGAAAATTACAACAAGGAACAACAGAAACATGAAACTTTTTTTTCGTCTTGGGCTCGATGATCAGTCACGACCTGAATTTATGGACTCTTAGCGCTGGGCGGTGTGTGAGATAAAGGGATTATTGCTCACGAGATTCACTAGGGAACATTTGATGGTCTAACCAATATAGTCCTCAGTATTTCTACAACACTTAACGTCTAAATAAGGGGAGACGTTGCTAAGTTTGCCATTCCTTGTATGTCACTAACAAATACCCTGTAGCATTTCAGCTACTTTCAAAAGAGTCTCAGATCCACGCACAAGACAGTAAAACGATGACCGCTAAAATCACTACACCACTTTCAACTGCATTTAACAATTCCTGTCGACCATCCCCATAGACAAAACAGCATTAGAGATGAACTTTAAAAACGAGGATGGCATGCTGAATTTCTCTTCTTAAAGTTTGCATGGGAACCAACAAGGTTAGTCTTTAAGCACCTCTGGCTAGGTAGGAGCTGCATGCTCTGCTGCGCAGGCTCTTCTTACCAACCACGTACATGCATAAAATAACCAACTACTTAAACAGTATACCAATCTCACACACACACACACACACACACACGCACACATGCACACACACACACACACACACAGCAACGAATTTCTGAAATCTTCTATAGGTTTCAGCACTGGGAGGACATTTTATTGATCACTGAATATCACTCATTGAATCTTTCAAGCACGCAACACTTTTAAAATATCTACTCCGCCTTGCAGGTCCACGACTGTCGTCTTATCCTCGCGAGGTTAGCTGGCCGAGCCTCAATTCTGAGAGTTCTAAACCAGAAGTATGAAACTGTTCACTTGCAAGCCTTCCGTCTAATTTGACTCAAGATGAAAATGCAAGCACTTCTCTTGGCAGTCTCCTGCTCACACAAATAACAGTATGTATCACTTAGTGCCAGGACTCTCTTTTCCGGGCTTGAAAAAGAGCCAGCTTCCTCCTGGTGTATTGGAAACCAGGCCTTTGCATACACAACAAGAAAGAAGGCAAGTATTCAGCCACGACGGAAAATACTTTTTTAATAAGCCGTGTGTATTTTATTTCCCAGTAAAGTTTACGTATATTAAATAGAAAGGCAATGAAGTACTAAAACATGTGTTATAATCGTGAGAAAAAGTATCTTGGTTTCCTCAATGCAACATTTTTTAAGCCAACTTTTCATTTCACACACTATCCCGAAAAAAAAAAGGACTGGAACATCGTCGGGATATGGTACGATGTAGCATGTTTTTAAAAGCGTCATGTATGCCAGGTAAGCATATGAAAAGCAAAGAGTGATTTCTGCGAATCCTTTGTCAGTGAAACGAGCAGTATTTGTGACTCAGGAAACACTATAGCTAACATCAGGCAGTATGGCGCGTCTGTGATATTCATTGAAATTGGTTATTTGTCATGCCACCTGTGGATACTGAAGTAAACATCACAACACAGGCCGTGAACGACAAACAATTCAGTACTACGACGGCGGCCGCTATCTCATGGCTGCCACCTGCACAAACACGGCGAGCAAACTGCCTAAATGTGTTCTGACAAACAATCGACCGTTATTTGTTCTCGCTACGATTTCTCTTGAAGTGGCTATTTACCGACATGCCGACATAACGAGATAGCGACCAGCAAAGGCCGTCTCCTGCAGTTTCAATACGTCAACATTGTCTTTGGAATATAATGCGCGTTGCGACAAGTCGACACCGGAAGGGTGTACTGCATCGTGTGCGAAAGGACAGGACCGAAAACTTTCTCTTTTATTAAAATTATGGGATGAACCGGACTCGAACCCGAGTGAACTTTGCAGGCACGGCTCACAACCCGCCGTCACATTTTCAATTCTATTCTTCAAATTTCATACAACACTGGACTAGTACTCGCAGAGGAAAAACTAAAATATGCCCAAATAGGTCTATATATTTCAGTTACTTTTGACATGTCTTGGAACGCAGGTTGGACTCCCTGCAGTTCATTTGAATCTTAAGTATAAAGATGACTGTTTTATACACACTGCTGGTTCGCTCCTTTGTAAGCCAGGCTATGGAACTGCAGATAACTACCGTTCCATGTACAGTTCTCACTATTATGCTTAGAGTAAAATCACAAATCATTGGCATGTGTTGCAATTTTTACTGATACGACTGACGATTTTCCTTCTGTATCTTGTGAGATTATGTTTTACAATCTGCTCGCTGACCATGAAATTCTACACGCAGTCATAGTCTTTTTAGCCCATAATACGATTACATGTCACTGTATGACTACAGCTAATGATGATTTTCATTGAATGTTCACTGCTTTTTCTTCGATTTGAACGAACTGTAAATAGTTGTTGGAGGCAACGGAAACTTATCACCGAGCTTTAACCGCAGTCTAGGCAATAAAAGATTTTTACATTATAGAAATTTTATGTAGTAAATTATCTAGTTTGCATTAAACTGTAGCTACTGTCTGTTTTGAAATTTTAAATTCAGATAATTTCATATTTATAGACTCTGTTATAAGAAGTTTGTCCTTAGGATAATTTAGGTTGAGTAGTGTGTAAGCTTAGGGACTGATGACCTTAGCAGTTAAGTCCCATAAGATTTCACACACACACACAGAAACTGATTTTAGCATAGAGTGGAACAACTTTTTAATTATTTTACATTTATGAATAATGAGTAATACTAGTTATAAATCTATTATGATAAATAACATTTTCACAGGAACGAAACCTATCAACAACAGAAAAATCGTACAAATTTATTTAATAGTCATCATCTGAATGTAAGCGCAATAATATTGAGCTTTTATATATATACAGCACAAAAGAAAGTTGTTTCCGTTGTACGTTAGACATGAGTTTATAAGATTGTATACCACAGTGATGAAGCTGGTGTTAAAACGAGTGTGAGAGATTCCCAGTATTATTACACTTCCTGTTCTAAAAGATATGAGGAATTTGAGTAACAGTGTGCTGTTGCATATTACTTGACTAGGAGTAACATAGTAGCTTAGATAATTCCCCTGCTATCAAGGATGGTCTTCTGTGCAGGGAGTGAAAGATTTGCTGGTAATCTTTATGGTGTTTTTGTGGATAATGTCAGTTTTGTACATTAAGCATCAAATATTCAACTACTGATACATTGCTCCCAGCACTATTTTGGAAATTACCGTCAAAGTATGTTTTGTTTTCATATAGGTGTCATAACTGGGCACTGAAATCTGTTGGTTTCTAATTCATGTGTAAGCTAAAACCGACTCTTATATTTATGGAGCATGTAAATAAACCAATAACATATGAATGTATCAGATGTACCAGTATACTCTTAGTTATTGTGTAAATAAATGCTGTTTTAAAATCCGTAGATAGTTTCTAAACTGATCTGGACGTGATATTGTGAATTGTTTTAATATCAGACTTTCAACTTCTTTTCCGCCGTATTTTTATAGCTCTATCTAAGAAACCCTTCATTCTTCAATATTTGTTATGTATAGTGTAAGTAGCAAAAAGTGCTACATACCGACTGAAATTTCCTTTAATAATTCTTTTCTTTTGATTTGTTCTTGAGATTTCGTATTGGCTTGGTTCTAACTTTGCTATTGTTTAACCTTGAGTAGCTTTGTGCAGTTTTAACTTTGAGAGAAACCAAAGACACCTACCTGCGAGAATACATCATGAATTTGGCTCTGTTTTATAATCTTTCTTAAATGTGTCAACTGATTGAATCCTGAACCTCACTATTACTCTCTATAAATAAACAAAGTGATCCCTGTGCATTAATCATCTGCCTAACAATGCCGTTCATGAAATGGTCCCTGTGAGTCGGTAATTTTCGTAGCCAACTGATCGTGAACTAAAAATATCTTAGTTAGTAAAGTAACTGCTTGGAATCGCGGCGCCTACTCCTCTCTGTGTGCCAGCTACAAATTTCTAACTATAGCTGAAGAGAGCTTAGTGCAATGCTCCAGACAGCAAGTAAACTACTTTAAACACATCATTGAATGAGACACTCGTTCAAGTAAAAATTACTTGTATCGAGGATGTGGACAAAGCTCTTCGGCGAAAAATTCCCGTAACAAACTGTTTTTAAAGTATCTTATATCTTATAAATTGTATGAAATTAAAGCTACAACACTCATTAACATTTACCAATGGCAACATTGATACCAAAATTCTTACTCTCACAAATGTTAGCAAAATCGTTAGTAAACATGAAGAAATAGCTCACACTGAAAATTACGTAATCTTTAATACGTGGGGCAGGTGGAAAATAAGTTTCCCCTCTCAACTGTGGTCAGAGTTGTGTGTGAAAGGAAAAAAAAAGAGAATGAGACATTAAAGACAAGACATCTTTATTTTTCTACATAATTTCCAAGTACAGTGAGACATTTGTCATACTGCTTTATAAGCGTGAAAAAGCCTTCCAGGAAAAATCAGGGCGTTGCACACGGAAGAAGCGTTGAACGGCTCGTTTGACGTCAGCATTGCTGCCAAAGCTCCTTCCGCCGAGAGCCTTCTTCAAAGCGGGAGACAGATGGAAGTCACTTGGTGCGAGATCCGGACTGTAAGGCTGATATACATACATGGATATGATGTCTTTTCTTTCGGACATGTCCGAAAGAGCAGACATCATTGATAACCTGCAGCAGCCTAGAACGAAATGAGAACTATATTAATACCTTCAGCTGCTAACGGGCGTTGGTGTGTATCAACGGGGACAGTTGAAAATGTGTGCCCCGACCAGGACTCGCACCCGGGATCTCCTGCTTACATGGCCTAAGCCACCGAGCGCACAAAAGATAGGGCGACTGCAGGGACTGTCTTGCGCACGCCTCCCGCGAGACCCACATTCCCACCTTGTATTCCACACACTACATTCGTAGTGTCCCACCCCAAAACATTCATTACTCGTGGAAGACATTTTTACCAAGTCCAGTAAGAGTTCGGGGAATATGTGTGTATCCGCACAGAAGAAGAAGGTCATGGCCGGTGTTGCCAGAACTACAGGGTGTTACAAAAAGGTACGGCCAAACTTTCGGGAAACATTCCACACACAAATAAAGAAAAGATGTTATGTGGACATGTGTCCGGAAACGCTTACTTTCCATGTTAGAGCTCATTTTAGTTTCTTCCACCTACGCTCAATGGAGCACGTTATCATGATTTCATACGGTATACTCTACCTGTGCTGCTAGAACATGTGCCTTTACAAGTACGACACAACATGTGGTTCATGCACGATGGAGCTCCTGCACATTTCAGTCGAAGTGTTCGTACGCTTCTCAACAACAGATTCGGTGACCGATGGATTGGTAGAGGCGGACCAATTCCATGGCCTCCACGCTCTCCTGACCTCAACACTCTTGACTTTCATTTATGGGGGCATTTGAAAGCTCTTGTCTACGCAACCCCGGTACCAAATGTAGACTGGACTCGCATTCGGGAGGACGACGGTTCAATCCCGCGTCCGGCCTTGCTGATTTAGGTTTTCCGTGATTTCCCTAAATCACTCCAGGCAAATGCCGTGATGGTTCCTTTGAAAGGGCACGGCCGACTTCCTTCTCCGTCCTTCCCTAATCCGATGAGACCGATGACCTCGCTGTATGGTCTCTTCCCCCAAACTAACCAACCAACCAACCAACCAACCAAATGTAGAGACCCTTCGTGCTCGTATTGTGGACGGCTGTGATACAATACGCCATTCTCCAGGGCTGCATCAGCGCATCAGGGATTCCATGCGACGGAGTGTGGATGCATGTATCCTCGCTAACGGAGGACATTTTAAACATTTCCTGTAACAAGGTGTTTGAAGTCACGCTGGCACGTTGTTGCTGTGTGTTTCCATTCCATGGTTAATGCGATTTGACGAGAAATAATAAAATGAGCTCTAACATGGAAAGTAAGCGTTTCCGGACACGTCCACATAACATATTTTCTTTCTTTGTGTGTGAGGAATGTTTCCTAAAAGTTTGGCCGTACCTTTTTGTAACACCGTGTATATACTTATATGGATATGGTTTCTGTCCATATAAGGATATACGGCCATCACCTTCTTCTTCTGTGCGGATTCAAACATATCCCTCGAACTCTTACGGGACTTGGTAAGAATGCCTTCCACAAGTAATGAGTGTTTTGGGGTGGGAGACTACGAATGTAGTGTGTGGACATATAAGGTGAGAATGTGGGTCTCGAGGAAGGCGTCCGCGAGATACTCCCTGCAGTCGCGCTACCTTGTGTGCGTTCGGTGGCTCAGCTGGATAGAGCGTCTACCATGTAAGCAGGGTATCCTAGGTTCGAGTCCCTGTCGGGGCACAAATTTTCACCTGTCCCCGTCGATATATATCAACTTCCGTTAGCAGCTGAAGCAATTAATATAATTCTAATTTCGTAAAGGTGGATGGTGTAGGCGGTCCCAACCAAGAGTTGCAATAAGGTTTTGCGTTGCCGTCACCGTGTGTGGTCTCGCGTTGCCATCCAACAGCAGAATGTCAGATCTGAGAAGGCCCGTTCGCTTTTCGCTTTTTTCGAATCACCTCTTTCAATTTCGACAGAGTGGCACAGAACCGCGCAGCAGTGATGGTTGCATCCTCCAAAAAGTCCAGCAGCAAAACTCCTTTGGCCTCCCAGAAAACAGTGCGTAGGACTTTACCTGCAGACGGAGTGCTTTTGAACTTCTTTCGGACAGGTGATGACGGATGTTTCCACTCCATTGATGCGTCCTTCGATTCGGGCGTGTAATGGTGGATCAACGTTTCATCCCCCGTCACAATCCGGAACATAAGGTCATTGCAAGATTCATGGTAACGCACGAGCTGTTCCAGGCTGAACGCCATGCCTTGTTACAGGTGTGTCGGTTTCAGTTGGCGGCGCACGCATCGTGCTGACACCTTCCTGTATCGAAGAATGTCGTGGATGGTCTTCTGAGCCGGCCACGGTGGCCGATTAGTTTTAGGCGCTTCAGTCCGGAACCGCGCGACTGCTACGGTCGCAGGTTCTAATCCTGCCTCGGGCATGGATGTGTGTGATGTCCTTAGGTTAGTTAGGTTTAAGTAGTTCTAAGTTGTAGGGGACTGATGACCTCTGATGTTAAGTCTCATAGTGCTCAGAAGTACTTTTTTTTCTTTGATCTTCTGAGCTCGCTCATGTCCGATTCCAAGTTCTGCCGCTGCTCCGTCGTTGATGGCACGCCGGTTCGCTTTAATCATGCCATCCACCTTCCTGGCATTTGCATCTGTAGTGGCCGTGCGCGTCCGTCCAGGTCTCGGTACGTCCGCACCATTTGCCTCGACATCACACCTGACCCAAACACCTCAACAAGGTGGTTATGAATTTCGGTGCCTGATACTCCACGTGCCCAATCATAGGGGATAACATCTATCACTTACGCCTTTGACCACGACTCCAAAACGCACCTTCTCTCCATAGCTCCGGGAAAAGACAGAGCGGCTAGCCTCCGGTTTGCGCAGGCACTGCGACAGCGCCATCTGCTTGATCGCGGTCGACCTGTACCCAGAGGTGTATCGGTGTCCTACACGTCGCGTTCACCTGCCATGTCGTCTTTCACCCATATCACACAACTCTGCCAACATTTGATAGGGGAAATTTATTTTCCAATTCCCCCTCGTAAATATCTAAATTTCCCTGATACGGATGTCTCATTCAGCAATGATTCTAACTACTCGCGACTGCGGTGTTAGTAAATAAAATATTGTCTTCGTTCCTCTTCATACTTTTTTCATTCCAAATCACTAATCAAATCCCTCCGCTCTGTTTCACAATATTCAAACGAAAATCATTTTAACTAAACTCATATTCAGTTAACTTTAAGTCTACATTGCCACAAGTCCTCTGTTCGGCGTCTATCTCACTACAATATTAATGATAGAACTCAAGCTCTCCTTGCTGCCAAGCAGCGATGACAAAACAAATACATCTTCCGGCGACACAGGCACTATGACCAAAAACTGCGTGCGAATAATAAGCGAGTCAGAAATTTTGCTTAGCCTTTGAGAGAAACAAAGTATGTACTGATTCCAGAAATGCAAATAACGAACTCCCAATAGACCTATATCAAAACCCCATAGCGTCCTCTAAATTTTTTCAATCGTGATATACACTGAAGGCACACGAACTGCCAGACTTTTCTTTCTTCTGATGCGTACACTCTTCATTTATACCACAAGTCCTATGATTTTTTAAACATGTTAATTTCATTCTGTTATTAATTTCAGTTTCTATTTCAGTCCTTTTTATTCTAAATTACCGTCATTGATTAACGCTTAGACCGCCAACACCGTCTCGGCATTTTCCAAGGTAAAACACAATTGTCTAAGTTCTAAACAGGAACTTTGAGGCCGCAGTGTTATGTAGAACCATATGTTTCATCTCCTTAGAGGTGGAGGGTTCTGGGACGCAGACAAAAGCCTAAACAGAATAGCAGGATATTTCCAAAACCCAACGACTGTAACTAGAAGGGAAGGACAATAAAATATTGTCAAAAACAAAACTGAGAGAAGAAGAAAATGGTATGGGAAGTTGTAAAGGTAATCGATGAAAAGTAAAAGTAATGGTATATTAGTTTCGCAGCCTGCTGGAGTCAGCGTATTGAAAATGTTTTCAGAGGGTAAGATTTCATCTCTTTACACTCATCCTCCATTCTCCACCGCGTAGTTCTGCCATTACTAGGATCTTATTTGGACCTCTTACGTCCAACAATGTTACGCATTTTATAGTATGTTCATTACGACAAGTATGTAAGACATTTTATATAAAATCCGACTACCTATGACCCAGGTAATGGTTAGCACCGAGAGATGTAGCAGAAAAAAATTATATTCAGTCATGAAAAATGGAAAAAAAGCAGGTAGTTTTCAACTATGATCACTGGCAGTAATGGGCATAAAATGGAGAGAAATGGGGAATGGAGAGGAATGTGAAAAACATAATTAATGACGAAGAGGGGGGGGGGGAGGGGATGAAAGAAAATGGCAGAAGTGACAGGGAAATGAGAGATGGAAGTTGTGTGAGGCGGGAGCCTGATTTACAGTTTCGCAGAAGGATGCTGGCCGTATACGTTAATATTTTGGGGGAAGGTTATGGAGCTGAGAGAAGGAAGTGTTTCATATTTTACTTAAATTCAACAGGACACTGAATTACGCACAGTGCTGGGTAGCTAGTTTCAGAGACGAACAGTAGCAATCGAGAAGGAATCAGCGAATGTTTTTGTTCTATGGAAGAGCACAGCTAGAATTTAAGTGGAACGCTGAACTGCTACTATGGTGTGATGACAGATAATCTCTGATGCGAGCTACTGGATTACACGCCGCTGAGGAGCCGACGAAGTAGACCCAGTTTTTGTTATTCACGTAACTTTTCTAGCCGCAGCCATTGTAATAGGGTGGACGAAGTACTGAGATGACGAGACAGGTGCTGTAGACTTGAATGTACGCTAGCTTTCATTGTTAATTTTCATCTAATAAGAATTCTTACTGGCGACGTGTCCGGTTACCTTTCTGTGGTTGGCAGAGAGAGTGATTGCACAAGTCAACGTTTCAGAATCCAATGGAAATACATTACGAAATTCAGGGAGGCCACAGGCGGCATCCAGTCGATCCTGTCCTCCTGTAATAGTCATTTCCATTTTGGCGATAACTAGCTGGCCTGAACATATAAGTACTTGCATCAGACCAATGAATGACTACGTGTCTTCATTGTATAGGAGGGTGCCAATTCATCGACAAAAATTAAATGCGAAAAACTGTCTAGTAAATTAAGGTACCGTACGAAATTATTTGTAGTAGGTCGAAATTGAGTTTAATATTGAATGAAACTTTCAAGTGACCATATAGAAATGTTGCCATATGCTGGAGTTTGAGTTGCGACGACTGTGAGCAGCATCCATATGTTCATCATTAGTCTTAAGTCAGTTGTCAGGCAAGGAAGAGGGTCTTTTTTAATCTAATTAGTACAGGTCCCTGTTTGTTGAAGGGTTCCGTGAGCTCATCAGTAGGGACACGAATTTTGACATCAATTACCGGCTCTACTATTACAGGCGAACAGCGAGGGACTTCTATACAATTCAGATATTCCTCATAATATTTTAATACAAAAATCAGGTCCTCTAATTAGTAACTAGTATCCTCAGTTTCCATTGCCTAAAAGCCATAAAATTCATCATTAATGGAACTCGGAAAGTACTAAATAAGTATTAAATTGGCAGTAAAATAACACACCTACGACGTATGGAACGTTTATGAAACAATACAGAAAATTAAGAAGAAAGATATGAGAGGAGCATCCTAACTTCCTATATGTAACTTCTTATCATCCAATTAGGGAAATTCAGAAGAAATGATAACGGACTTATTTAGGAAATAAAATAATACAGCGCTCGTAATGATAAACAAAGTGCCTGGTACAGCTGAACACTGCTAACAGTGAAGTCCTCGACATTTTTTTTTTAATCTATAAGGTGAATACTTAACTGGTATGATTTACAACCTCAATATATACTCCTTCTAGAACCAAATTTTTATACTTCGATGAAGAACTATGCGATCTTCTACTGATGAAAATATTTTTTTGTAGACGGGACTTTCATGGTGCAACGGAAAACGTAAACGGATCTTAGACATGTGTTTAAGTAATGCAGAAATATGACCAAGGCCTTTGATGATACTTACCCAATCTACAAGTGTGAATAAGCCCTCCCTTCAAGAGAGAATGCGCGCAGCGCTGATGTAGACTGCATTTTGTATGACCTAATACCTACCCATAAGAAAATGAATCATAAACGAAATGGTAATTAAATCAAGACCCTAAGCTGTCGATGGGTGCTGATATACATCAACGGGGCAGTTGAAAATGTGTGTCCGACTGGGACTCGAAGAGAGGATCTGCTCACACGGCAGACGCTCTATCCATCTGAGCCACCGAGGGCACAGAGGATAGTGTGACTGCAGGGGTTTATCCCTTGCACGCTCCCCGTGAGACCCACATTCCCAACTTAATGTCCACACACTACATTCGTAATGACCCTGCCCACTACACTCATTACTCACAGCAATCTTACCGAGTCCCATAGGAGTTCGGGCAATGCATGTGCATCAGCACAGAAGAAGAAGGTCAATGGCCGGTTAGCCTTAACTATATGAAGATGGTGTTTGTTCTTTCGGACATGTTCGAAAGAACAGATACAATTGTCATATATGAATCACAAAAGCCACTCCCAACATATTCAGGATGGATATATGTGTCTCCAAGTATGATAATAATAGTTTATCATTGTAGTGCTTCCGATGAAGATAGAACGTTTTCAAATAACTGAGCTTGCATCGTAGTAAATGTAAGTAGTGAGACTACCTTCGTACGGACTGACTCTGCATTGTTGCAAAATTTATTCAAGACGGCGGCGATGACGTTATCCAAGATGGTGGCGTGTAGACTTGGCAACAGCGCATGACGTCATTCAAGATGGCGGATTTTAGTGGGAAAATAGGTCAATTTGGCTATGTTCACTAATCTATCTCATAGAAAAACGGCGGGAAGTTAGAATATTGGCGCGAAAATAGGTCAATAGGGCCATGTCCACCATCCTGACCCTCCAGAAAAAATTTGCGCGAAATTCATATTCCAACAGGATAATGTCATGATATCTGTACTTGCTTTCATTATTGTAATTTATCATTCACTATCATTTATTATTATTTATTATCATTTGTTATTATTTATTATTGTTATTTATACCATGCACGTGTGTTCACTATGAGGTCCGGAGTCCAACTGTGGTACTTCATACCCCTGCCACCAGAGTGTCTCTGTGACGTTATTCAAGATGGTGGATTTTGGGGGGGGGGGGGGGAATGGGCCAATTGGGCTACCTCCACCAACCTAACCCCCATTAAATTTGCTCCGAATTTAAATTTTGGCAGGAAATTAGGTCAATTGTGTGATGTCCACTAACCTAACCCTCCTGAATAAATTGGTGCCAAATTCAAATCCCAAGAGGATAATAGCTGCAAAACTGTACTTGTCTTTATTATTATTAATTATTATTCATTATCATTTATTATCATTCATTACTATTTATTACCATTTATTATGGTTTATTATTATTATTATTATTTATTATTATTGCCCTACATTCACTAGAAAAGGGACCGATGACCGTAGCAGTCTCGTCCCTTTAATCCCCACAATCAACCAACCAACCATTAGAAAATTGCGCCAAATTCAAATTCCAACATAATAATGTTTTGAAAACTGTCCTTCAATTTGTTATTATTATCATTTACTATTTATTCAAGATGTCCGATTTCGGCGGGATGAAAGCTATTTTCGTTACATCCTTAACAAAAACCTCTCACAAGTTCAAATTCCAACACCAAAATCGATCACAGGTACTATATAGTCCACATCCTACGAACTTTGACTGTCACTTACGTTTTTTCTATCAAATTCGCGTCAAATAATAAATTGCGCTTGTACTAACTTAATTCACAGCCTCTGATTTTGCAAGGAAAAAGGACAGAAGTCTTTATTTCAAGTAGTACAGTCATCACTTGTTCTCCAAGAGACTCAGTAAACAACTTGGAGATGGCAACACCCAGTGCACTCGCCACTAGGTGCAGACTCCAACTGACTCAGTTCAAATTGTCGCCAGCAAAGGAGGCTACCCCTGGCACGACCAGTCAGCCACAGCCCACACGCACCCTACTGGTCCAGTGGCCACTCGGACCACATGGGCCCAGCGGCGTAAACATATTTTGCTCGTTTGAACCTGCTGATTCTGATGTCACAACGGTAGCTTGCCCATTCACCACATGTATTCGTCCCTCCCACACGTTTCGTGCCAAAATTGTTCTCCAGAGAGTGGAATCTTTCTCAATGCCACAACGGTCGGTTAGCGATCCAATACGTGATTTTGTGGTGCACAAAGAACACGCATGGCGCCAAAGTTGTTTGGTGGAGAGTGGAATCTGCCCTGACGTCACACAACCTCCCATCCATCACATGGCGTGCTCAACAAAGAACGCTCTTGTTAAGTTAACTGTCTCAAGATCGTCTGCTCTATCTCTCTCTGTCTCTCTCACGCATGCGCATTTTACCCGGACACGCGTCACCCCGCCGTCCCGCAGGCTTCCATCCGCTTATGTTACACACCCTCGATCGCCACATCCATACACGCACTGGATATAGTCTTCTGTAAATATGCTAACACCCACATCGAAGATCTTAGCTATCAATTGCCTAAGTACTTAATTACATTTCAATTTTAATAATGTTAAATAATTCAATTTACAATTTCATGTAAGTATGAAAAGCTGATCAAATATTTAATTTATGCTACTTTCAAAGTCCTGACCGCCACCATTTCCTAGGAACCAGTGCCGAGTTTGAATTCTGGCAGTAAAGAAAGGTCACTTGCACTTTCTCTACCAACCTAATTGTTAGAAAGAAAGGACACTTGTACTAACCTCAGCCACCCGACTGCCACTTCCTCCGGGGACCAGCGCCAAGTTTGAATTCTCCCAGTAAAGAAAGGTCACTTGCGCTTCCGCGACCAACCTAAGAAAATTGTTGCAAACGAAGCTCAACACCACTAACCTAAACCTCCAGGACACAACCTGTTCCTACAGGTTTCTGGTAAAAGTACTCAGCCTGCACTAGGCCCATGGATGGAGGAACGAATGTACATTATTTAGGGATGGAGTATATGTATCATAGGACGCACCCACTGACGTGTCCGACACCATACAGACCACTCGTACATAACTCATTTATAATGCTCTGCACACACTTGCTTGCTAATTGTAAACAGTTAAAAATAACACATCGCATAGCCTGCAGACATGCGAAATGCTTTTCAAATAATGAAAAACATTTACATCCAAATAGCCAAACAACTCCTAATTTTCCGAAATAATTTCATTGCATACCTGCAAAGTGCCCCTAAATAATACAGCACAATGATGCGTAGACATGCTAAGTACTCGTAAAATATTCAAATAGTGCATATGAAGGCCTACAGACCCACTCCCAAAATAATGTAATCATTTAGCGCCAGCACAGTCCACAGCCCCCCCCCCCCCCCCCCCTGACCATCGAATACACAGGAGGTACCGATAAGTGATGTATACCTCAGATGTCAAACCCCGCACAGCCCTTGCTCAGCTTCCACAAGCATGAAGTGGCAGCACCTCCCATTCATACGTAACACCTGAGAAATTCCTATCCAAATACGTGTTCACCTACACACATGTGCTGGTGTGATTGGACGGGAGCGCAACCGTGAGCTGCAGCCGAACGCAAGCCAAAGTTGCACGAAGGTGCCGTTAATGACCGGGCGTTTATTTACACAACGCGCACTTCAAGTAGAGCTGTGCACATTCGGTCTTCCTCGCTACCCTCACTCTAACTGCGGTCCAGCAAAGATGCTTCAGAATTCCATTCCACAATAGCAGAACCTGCTTCCCGCCTTAGCGATTCTAACAGACCATAAGTGATGATTGACTGACGCTTCACTGCGCGTGCCACAACCCCTGCGAAGTGACGCAGCCACAGCTCGGGCCTTGCATGCTCCATCGCACCTGCCAGCCGCCACCCCCCAACACTGGTGAAAGTTTCATTTCTAGCAGTGCTCACACCAGTCTCATACTTGAGGCACCTCCAGGTGCCACCTGTCTCTGCTGTTGAAGGCAGGGCGTGTTTACACACACATGTTTAACCATACTTAACCACCCAGTACAGCTCTCACCTCACTGCCAAACATCTGCGTGACGACTGACCATTTAAAATGTTCTCAACATTATTCTTGGGTCACATCTCTTTGTAAAAAATAAGAGCCATGTCGACCTCTTGGGAACTGTATAGTGTCCCAGAAATAGTTAATGCTTGCTTTCTTCATACCTCAGCTTGTAAGCACGGAAATTCTTCTGATAATAGAACCTGTTTACCAAAATATCGTCTAATCCAGTCTTCCTACCGAACATAACGTGATAGCCTTCCTGTACGCAGCGTACGCAAATGTTCTCACCACTCCTACATCACATCGCAATCAATCGAGCATTCTCATTAGCTCTTATCGAATTTACCAGTCGAATTACTAACGCCATCGCTATCAAAGCACCGTCCACCTCTTCATTCTGGGTCTTTGCATGGACAGTTCCCTCAATCTATACACCGCCAACCTGTTCTTTCTTTCTACAGACGCTACACTCAATGGTAATAAATTAATTTACACTGATGATCATTTTTCACAAAAAACTAAATGTCGCGAATTTCTGTACAGGTCAACAAATACAAACGATACTACAAAGAATATTGGATCGTCAAACTGATCTCCAACCAGGGAATATATCACCGAGTACCGTCAACTTTCGCTGTACTTCTCAATATCAAGAGAACTGCACAAGCCTCCCGATCGCTAATGCAACGCAATGCACAACATATACACTGTAAATTGTTTCTCCACAAAAACCAAAGTTTAGCAATGTGCAGCGTGCTGTAAACCATTGACTAACTGGAAACAAGTAGAGTAAACTGATATTCGCACTCTCAAATACCGAAGTCGGTCATCTAACAGATCCGAGATGATCAATTTTCTCTACAAACCAACTATGGTCGTTCCCAAGTCTAGAGAACAGGCAAACTTGTGTCCAACACACCACAATCCATATTCACTCAACTAAATAAAGGCATCAAATCTACAGGAGCAGTAAACCGAACAATTGACATGGGAGGGAATAACGCTCCACTGCAAAGTGCAAGTGACCTTTCTTTACTGGGACAATTCTGAGTTGGCGCTGGTTCTAAGGAGGATGTGGCGGTCTGGTGGCTGAAGTTAGTACAAGTGTCCTTTTTTCCAACAATTTTCTTAGGTTCGTAGAGAAAGTGCAAGTGACCTTCCTTTACTGTCAGAACTCAAACTTGGTGCTGGTTCCTATGAAAAGGTGGCTGTCTGGACCTTGAAAGTAGTTGAAATTAGATAGTTGTTCAGCTATTCATACTTATATGAAATTGTAAATTGAATTATTTATCATGATTAAAATAGAAATGCAATTAAGTTCTTAGGCAACTGATAGCTTAGATTCACGATGTGGGTGTTAGCATATTTACAGAAGACTATGTCTGGCGCGTGTATGGAGGTGGCAATTGAGGGTGTGTGACGTAAGTGGTCAGACGCCCATGGGGCAGCGGCGCTCAACTTGTCTAGTTATAACACGTGCGCATGCGAGAGAGAGAGAGACTAGACGATCTTGAGTCAGTTACTTAGCGAGAGTTTTCTTTGCTGAGCACGCCACGTGATGTACTGGTGGTTGTGTGATGTCAGGGCAGATTCCACTATAACAGTAAACAACTTTGGCGCCATGCGTGTTCTTTGACCATCACGAAACCACGTGGTGGATCACTAACTGACCGTTGTGACGTTGGTGAAGATTCCACTCTCGGGCGAACAATTTTGGCGCGAAACCTGTGGAAGGGACCAATGCATATGGTGAATGGATAATCTACCGTTGTGACGTAAGAATTGGCAGTTTCGAATGAGCAAAATATGTTTACACAGCTGGATCTACACAGTCTGAGTGGCCACTGGACGAGTGGTGTGCGTACGGGCTATCGTTGGCCAGTGGCGAGAGGGGTAGCCTCCTCGTTGGTGACGATTTGAACTAAGTCAGTTGGAGTCTGGACCTAGTGGCGAGCGCACTGGGTGTCGTCATCTCGAAGATAAGTACTAAGTCTGTTGGAGAACAAGTGATTACTGTACTGCTTGAAAATAAAAGACTTCAGTCCTTTTTCCTTGCAAAATCAGAGGCTGTGAATTAGGTTAGTACAAGTGCAGTTTATTATGTGACGCGAATTTGATAGGTTTGCAGTGAAAAAACATAAGTGACAGTCAAACTTCGTAGGATGTGTAGGATGTGGACTATTTCGTGCGTGTGAACGGCTATGGTGTTGGAATTTGACTTGTAAGTGATTTTTGTTATGGATGTAATGCAAATGGCTTTCCTCCTGTCGAAATCAGACATCTTGAATAAATAATAAATAATAATAGTAAGAAATAGAAGTACAGTTTTAGAGATATTATCTTGTTGGAATTTGAATTTGGCGCAATTTTCTAGTGGAGGTAGACCCATAGTAATAAATATTAATAATAATAAATAATAATAAATGATAGTGAATGATAATAAATGATAATGAATAGTAGTAATGGCAAGTACGGTTTTTCAGCCATTATCCTGTTGGAATTAGAATCTGGCGCCAATTTTTTCTGGAGGTTTACATTACTGAACATTGCAAAATTGACCTATTTTCCCGCCAAAATTCAAACTTTTCGCCTTTTTTCTGGGGGTTAGGTTAGTGGAAATAGCCCAATTAACCTATTTTCCCGCCAAAATCCGCCATCTTGAATGACGTCATGTCTGTTGCGAAGTCTACACGACTCCATCTTGATGACGTCGTCACTGCCATCTTGAATAAATTTGGCAACAACGCAGAGTGAGCCTGTACGAAGGTAATCCTACTACTAATGCAGACAAAGTAAAAGTGAACACATAACTGAGCATGAATAACTTAACTATTTGTGACTTCTAAACGAAAAATAATTAAAGAGACTTAGAAATTATTTTGGTTATTGTTGAAAAGACAAACACGATAATTCTTCTTTAAGGTTACATACGACCATCAAGAGGAAACGTAGCAATACAATGACATATAAGTGACACTTATTACAAAAACAGAACAGAAATCAGTCCCATATAATCTCACGTCGCCGTTATACTATTGAATAAATGGGAGAGTGACGTGAATCATGACCTGCATCCAAGGACGACTTGTGACTGACCGATACTAATCCCTGTGCCTAGAAAAATGTCTCAATCGAAGAAAGAGATTTAACTTTCATCACAAAACATATCTGTAGAGCTGAAATCATGTAATATTGAACTACACCACAGCACGCCAGAATTAACGCTCCCACTATGTATTCCTGAAAGCTGCAGCTTACAAATAACCGCATCGACAATACACAAGAGAAAGGTGTCTGCGCTTCGTAAAATGAGTGTTCTGGGTACCATGGCGTTGATCGAGGAAACGTATTCGTTCCTAACGTATCCCGCAGAACTGCGAGACTCGTCGGAACCAGGAGCACCTATGAAGATGTCCAGAACAGCTCTAACGAAATTTAACGAACTGGGAAGCTTGACAAATTTTACTAACAGGGAAGCTTGACGGACCGTTACCATACAACTCGGAAGACTCACTGGCAGCCAAGCAGTGGCTGTGGAAGCCTTCATTGTGTACGGCTAGGCCAGGCGGTCAGCGATAGCGAACTAATGTTTCCCTGCACGTCCCCACAGAGAAGTTAATACCCATCTTAGCAGCGCATCTTAACCTGATTGGTCAGTAGGGCTACGCCTCTAAGTACGGTGTAATTACATGCTTTTACTATGAACCCATAGATGTGTAGATGCGAATTCCCTAGCTTACAAGAACAGTGCAGAAAGAGTCTTTGCAACTTGCTAGCGTCTTACAACTCACGTAATGGTATTTAATACAAAAGATGTCTTCCAACAGACGGTTTTCAGCTTCAACTAAAGATACCTCCTGGTGTCGTTACTGGTAGGAATCTGCTCAAGAGGTACTACAGCAATACACTAAGAGAAGAGCTAAGAATAGCAGTAATACGTAAATATTAACTAATCAAAACATAAGTAATAATCATAATTGGTTATTCTGTTACACGTGTCTGCTACGAATAAAGAGAATTTAGACCGTTTACGTAAGAGACAGAGAGGGCATGAATGGTCGCTTTACTAATAATGTTAGTGGCGTACTGCGTGCTTTCTAGGACAAATTGAGAACAAGGGAAACACTAGACCATAAAAATTTGAGACTGCAGCGTAGCACCACAGTTTTTGAAAAAGCTGGTTTTGTGGAGCTTACACAAATACTCTGAAATACTGGCGCCACATAGGAAGGAAGTGCAGAAGTCAGAAAACAAGATGGCATATGGCTGACCGCAGGTGAAAGTAATGCTATCATTAATCGTAAGGCTGACCTGATCTCCAGAATGCTTTTTCAAGTGTGGTCCTACTGGATATGGCAAGCTGTCTACTTTTTCTGACGTTTACACTGACTTGAACAGCCAGTTGCAGGGGGCCAACAATTCAAAGTACATTCTGTAACACGATGCACCTGGTCATGCTTCTTGTGTACAAGACTTTCCCAGACTTGAAGGCAGTAATGAGAGAGAGATAAAATCCTACAACTGAGTGCAGATTTGGCGTACGAATTGCGGTCTGACTTACATTCATTGCGACAGTTTGTAAAAAGAAAAGCAGGGAGTGAAACTCTTAGCATAAGACGGACATTCTTGTTTCATTTCTGTTTGTCTACGAAATAATTTGTGTAATATAACGTTCAGGCAAGACTGAAAATCACTCATTGTGAACTTATATTTTAATCTAAAGGAATGTACTGTAAACTGATTTATAAGAGTTACTTTGAGAGAAACCCAAGAGAACCCAAAATACGAAATTAATTCGAAACACAGGAAACGAATTTTTTTTTTCCTATAGCCGTTGGTATCTATGAAGGTTTTAATTTAAATCTGCTTTCCTGTACTTTAGGCTATGTGCAGGATTCTCAGGGTGTAGCGACCCTTCTGGTAAGGGATAAGCTTACTACGGCACGCAGCCGAGCGGAAAATCGGCAAATTGCCGAGTAACAAGCATACTGTTTGTGGAGGGCTCCACGCTTGTGTGCTGTATCCTCGGGCTCCAAGGAGAGGGAGGGAAGGTGGGCGGGGGGAGGGGGGGGGAGGTTAGTCTTCGAGAATCCGACCATCCCGTTCACTCCCCAACCCATACTCACCACATCAAAGCAACAGCGCTCGGACCAAGCAGGGTGGAACATAGTTTCATTGCGCCCACTTCATTGGCCTCCACCAGATTTCGATCGCTGGTGTACCCAAAATACCACTTTCCATCCGTCACCGTAAGTGCTTGCAGAACGCCAGCGATTAAACAGGTAATAATGAAACCTCTTTAAAACTCGATTTTAATTTGGCGAATAGACGGGCTCCTTCTTAACTCGGTACAAGGAACGAACTTATTCGCAGATTAAAACATCGCTTGAGGATTTTGTCAGTGAGGAACATGGCACGAAACAAGCAAATTCAGCTCACTGCACCGAAAGGAAAACCTTTCAGCTTTATACAGGAATAATGGAATATTAATAACAAAGAATGTCATCAAGGCTGGATCTTAAATGTGTAATGTAAATTTATCTTAAAGCATTATCTTTTATTTCGATATTTTTGAAGAGTTGCATTCCTTGTTATATCACGTTACCAGTATGTTAGCCAGATTATCTGATGTAGTACCTCTCAAGAAAGTAAGAGCCATTGGGTAATTATAAGCGCTCCAAGGGGCACAGAAGCTGACGTCATATTTCCAACTCCCCTTTACTTAAGCGCAGGCGAGCAGGAGATGGCACAGCCGTTCCTACCCACTTATCTACAGCGTTGCTGCACGACTTCGAAATGAAGGAAACATGAGTCTGCCTCCTAATCACTAACTTTGGGAGCTAGCTGGACATTTCTTACTTATCTTTACTTTATCATTTTGTTTTCATATACTAGCAAAACACTGCGTTTCTAAAAATTACGTTTTTACTTATGCTTGGTTCCTTTGAGTTATTTACGATAGCTGAGTAATACTTGTGTTTCACATTATGGGACCAGTTGCCCCCTTTTATCTGTTTTCAGTGCCATAAATTGTGGCTTGCTAGATTTGAAAAAAATTAAGAATGTTGATTACGTTATAATTCTTCTACTAAATATGTCTTCCTTTATTTTTTAATTTTACCCATCACTCAAATAAGATAACCAAGGTGACGCTCCGTCTTCGAAGGTAACTATTCCGTTTTAAAGTGAAACTTGTGAGCGGGATTAAAAGTTTAATTCGAGTGACAAGGATGCGCGCAAGACTAACGCTTGACGTAGACTATTACTTTCGAAATCACGTACCATACTGCGCTGAAAATTACATGAGGACAGACACATCTACAGGAGCATTTGGAAGCGCGGAGCAGAGCTGCCACATGTAACACAGAACACAAACGTGGTCTTACACTTAATTCAATTCATTGAGACTCACAAACGGTACAAGTTTTAACGCGCCCAGTAACAAATTCGTCACCTGTCCCAACGTTTTCGTCTCAGAAAAGCTCTTGCATCCAACGTCCTCAAATATTTGCTGGATATGTTCTAATTTCTGTCTTCCTCCCGAGTTTTCACCATCAAGAGTTCCCTATAGTAAAATGGAAGTTATACACTGTGTCTTAACACAAGTCCTATCATTCCGCCCCTCCTTCTTGTCACTATTCTCCACATGTCCTTTCCTTCACCGATTCTGCGACGCAAGTCTTCATTCCTTGCAGCTATCAGTCCACCAAATTTTCAACATTCTGCTCTTGTACCATGTCTCATACTCTGCGATTCTCTTCTGTTCCGAGTTTTCGGAAGTTCATGATTTACTGCCGTAAAATACTGTTCTCCAAATTTACATTGTCAGAAATGTCTTCCACATTTTAAGACCTATGGTTGAATAAAAGTAGAATTCTCTTAGCCACGAATTCCCTGTTTGCCTACGTTAGTCTGCTTTTTATGTCCACCTCACTTCGTCCGCCATGGATTACTTTGCTTCCAAGGTATCAGAATTTCTGATCTTCGCCGACTTCGTGGTAATTTATTTTAATGTTTAACTTCTCGCTATTCTCATTTCTACTGCTTCTCATTAGTGTCATCTTTCTTCCTTTTGCCCACAATCCATATTCCGCACTCATTAGAATGTTCATTTCATTCAGCTGATCCTACAATTCTTCTTCACCTTTATTAGGGGTGGGAATGTCGTCAACAACACTTATTATTCATGCCGTTTCACCCAGAATTGTAATCCCATTCTTGTGACTTTCTTTTATTTCCTTCATCACTTCTTCGATGTATAGATGGAACGCTACTGCGAACGATTGCATTCCTGCCTTACACTCTTATGCCCTTTTTAATTCGAGAACTTCGTTCTTGGTCTTCCAGCCTTATTGACCCCTCTAGGTTCTTATGGTATATAGTCTGTTCCAGATGAATATGTACACCATAATTTTAAATGTAACGTCCGCAGAGACATCTCTGATAGCGATGTCGAATCTGTAACCAATGCGCTTTTGCATAGTGTATAGATAAACGGTGTGAGCGGTGAATGTTTTGTTTTGTCGGTTGCAGTTTAAAATGAGTGCAAAATATCTAAAGCGTCAGTAATTTACATTTACATTTATATATTTACCAAAAATGCCATCTGAGGCCCGTTATGAAACTCGAAGCGCTAAGAAGCTTTGGTTTGAATGAGGCGAACTGGGTGCTTCAAGAGGAAAATAATCCCAAACATCGCCGCCGTCTCTGCACAGTGTGGATACAAGACGATGGAGTGTCGACGATGGATTGGCTTCGAATGTCACCGGTTGCAGATCCGATCGCAAATATTTGTGATAATCCATAATCGTGGTGATTGAATTAAGTAGGGGCGCCTTCTTCAGAAGAAACTGTTACCTTAACTAACAATATAACACGAAAGTTCATTAATAGCAGGGAGGCATAAAACAAATACTTAATTTTTACAAGTTAAATTGCATAAAAATACATGTGGTTAAAAGGAAAATATGAGCGACATCGCTCTAGCCAAGACGTTAAATCCACAACTGAAACATTTTCCACCTGGATTAGGGACAGATATAGTCAAAATTGTAAAAGAATGTGTAAATATGCTTCTAAGGGCGCTACAGTGGTGTAGGCCACGAGTAAGTAACAGCAACCGTGCGAGCAAGCCGTGCCAATTAACGACGTGAACAGATCGCGACATCTGGTAGCAGAATTTATAAAAGATTAACAACATCTACACGAAATTAATATAATAGTGATTAATAGATAAATAAGATGTCAATTATACAAGCAAGGGAGACGAAAACAGTATTTAAGGGTTTAGAGGGAAACGGATAAGCAACTTTAGCTGTCAAACATATTTTAGTAGCGGCTTTAAGCCATTAAAAAAATTTATATTACGTGACTGCAGTTGTTCATTTAATATGAGGCCATCCTTCAGAGAAAAATGTTTCAAGATCTGTAACTCTTCCAAAATATTTAGTCTAAAGCCTTTACTTTCGCAGTGAAAAATTCCGATGTCATGAATTTCCATAGGATTGTGGCCTGTGATCAACAGGTGGTTAGCAAACGTTGCGTTATGAACGTTAGGACTATTTTTCCCTAAGAGATGCTCCTGTATCTGCCAGAGAAAGCACGACCTGTTTGGCCTATGTAATCGGGTTTATATGTGTCACAACTGATTTTATAGATTCCTGCGTTCTGGAGGGGAGACCGTTCTGATTTTAAATTACATATAAGGTTGCTCTGTCTGACCATCAAGTAATCCAGATAGAATGTTTCAGTGACCACGGGCCTTTTCCAAATATACCTCTTCCTGTTGTGATTGTTGAACAGGATATTCACTATTACCATCTGAAACCTACAGCAGAACTCAATTAGTTTTTCTCCTCTCTCATTCCTGCTTCCAAGCCCATATTCGCCGGTAAGCCCTCCTTTTACTCCTTCCCTTACAACCGCTTTTCAAGCTACAATCATCATTAGATTCTCATCTTCCTTCATAGAGTGAATTACTTGTTCAATATACTCATATACTTCCTCTATGTCGTCATCTTCTATTTCGGACGATGGCATGTACGTGTACCTAAAATTCGTTGTTGGTGTTGGTTTGGTATGCAATCTGATGAGAATAACGCTATTACTGAACTGTTCACAGTACATCACGGTATGCCCTACCTATCTAATCATAACGAATCCTACTCCCGATATACCATTTTCTGCTGCTATTCCTTTTACCGTATATCTCTCTGTCCACAAATCGTTATCTCTTTCCATTTTACATCACTGACTATATTGAGCCTTGTATTTTGCTTTTCGGGTTTTATAGCTTCCCTACTACTTTAAAACTTCTAACTTTCCACGCTGCGGATCCTTGAGTGTTTCCCTTGTGTTGGTCGTTCCATCTTTTTCTCGTATCACCCCAAGCTTGGCAGTCCCTTCCCGGAGGTCCGATTGTGGAACTAATCCGGATTATTTTGCCAACTGAAAGATTATCATGACACTTTTTAATTGCATACCACATCTCCTGTGGATACACATTATTCGTTTTTGATGCAGTTATTTTTCACTGACTTCTGCATTCTCATGCCCTTCCCCAAGAGCATCCTCTCTCCACTTCTCCGTCCTCCTTCCAAGGGTCGTTGGCACAACGAGAGTGTCTTCTTATTCTGGAACACTTCAACCACCACTGCTGATGATTGTCATTCAGAATTAAAGTGCTGGTTACGTTCGAGCACGGGACCCAGAACATTTTGACTGTTAGCCAAAGACGGTACCCCTAAACCACAGGTAAATATGTAACTGCCATGAGCGTGATTTGGAAGGGATAGAGTACTTCCCTTTTATTATTATTCACAGCAAAGAGATGTAGTTAATTTATTGTTACATACTCTGATCGGTCTTTTTACTTATTTTTGACGTAATAAAGAAAATAATTCTTGCCATGCGAGCTGATAATTCTTACTTGTTTAGAAGAAAGAGAAACAGCGATCAAAATACACTACAGCAGCATTGCAAAAACTTAAATTTTATTTTTATGATAAAGATTAGGTTTTTGGGAGGAACTTCACTCGTACTGATCGTAATTCCTTATTAGTATATGGCCCACTATTAGTAATCAACAGTTAGAACATAAATTTTACATGCAGATACTTATTCGCACACTCCGAACAATAAATTTTCTAGGTCTAGGGTACAGTTTTTTGTTGCTGTCAATAAAATTTCAGTTGTTGTATAATGACACGAGTCGGAACTGTCCAACTCATTTATAGCAAAATTGAAACTTTTATATCCTTCCCCCATCATCATCATCATTATCATCATCATCATATAAGACTTATTATGCCTTTCAGCTTTACCTCTGGAGCATAGTCCCACTTACAAAATTCCTCCATGATCCCCTATTCAGTGCTAACATTGGTGCCTCTTCTGCTGTTAAGCCTGTTACTTCAAAATCATTCTTAACCGAAGCCAGGTACCTTCTCCTTGGTCTACCCCGACTCCTCCTACCCTCTACTGCTGAACCCATGAGTCTCTTTGATAACCTTGCTTCTCCCATGCGTGTAACATGACCCCACCATCTAAGCCTGTTCGCCATGACTGCTACATCTATAGCGTTCATTCCTAGTTTTTCTTTGATTTCCTCATTGTGGACACCCTCCTGCCATTGTTCCCATCTACTAGTACCTGCAATCATCCTAGCTACTTTCATATCCGTAACCTCAACCTTATTGATAAGGTAACCTGAATCCACCCAGCTTTCGCTCCCATACAACAAAGTTGGTCGAAATATTGAACGGTGCACAGATAACTTGGTCTTGGTACTGGCTTCCTTCTTGCAGAAGAGAGTAGATCGCAGCTGAGCGCTCACTGCATTAGCTTTGCTACACCTCGCTTCCAGTTCTTTCACTATGTTGCCATCCTGTGAGAATATGCATCCTAAGTACTTGAAACCATCCACCTGTTCTAACTTTGTTTGTCCTATTTCGCACTGAATCCTTTTATATCTCTTTCCCACTGACATTACTTTCGTTTTGGAGATGTTAATCTTCATACCATAGTCCTTACATTTCTGATCTAGCTCTGAAATATTACTTTGCTAACTTTCAATCGAATCTGCCATCACAACTAAGTCATCTGCATATGCGAGACTGCTTTCACATATCTTAATCTCACCCAGCCAGTCTATTGTTTTCAACATATGGTCCATAAATAATATGAACAACAGTGGAGACAGGTTACAGCCTCGTCTTACCCCTGACACTACTCTGAACCATGAACTCACTTTACCGGCAACTCTAACTGCTGCCTATCTATGTAAAGACCTTTAGTTGCTTGCAAAATTTTGCCTCCTATTCCATAATCTCGTAGAACAGACAATAACTCCCACCTAGGAACCCGGTCGTATGCCTTTTCTAGATCTATAAAGCATAGATACAATTCCCTGTTCCACTCGTAACACTTCTCCATTATTTGCCGTAAGCTAAAGGTCTGGTCCTGACAACCTCTAAGAGGCCTAAACCCACACTGATTTTCATCCAATCTATCCTCAACTAATACTCGCACTTCCCTTTCAACGATACCCGAGAAGATTTTACCCACAACGCTGATTAAAGAGATACCTCTGTGCTTGTTACAATCTTATCTGCTTGCATGTTTAAAGATTGGTGTGATTACTGCTTTCGTCCAGTCTGATGGAACCTGTCCCGACTCCCACACCATTTCAGTTATCCTGTGTAGCCATTTAAGACTTGAAATTCCACTGTATTTGATGAGTTCCGACTTAATTTCATCCACCCCAGCCGCTTTATTGCACTGCAATCTAGTGACCATTTTCTCCACTTCCTCAAATGTGATCCTATTTCCATCATCATTTCTATCTCATTGTACATCGAAATCTGAAACATTACTGATCGTATTTTCACCTACATTGAGCAACTCTTCAAAATATTCCCTCCATCTGCCCAAGGCATCAACAGGGGTCACCAGCATTTTTCCTGACCTGTCCAAAATACTTGTCATTTCCTTCTTACCTCCCTTTCCCCACCATCGATAAATTTCTGTGGACGCCTACGCCCCTGGCTGAGGGAACGACGTCCAGCTTTTCAACCAAATTTCATTTCACCATCTTGATCCCAACAATTTTCAATATAAGACAACAAAGATTATTACCAATAAATCATATATAACGATGCAGCTGTAAGAAAAGAAAACCAAAAAATATTTTCGCGCAATTCCTTAGCATAGCAAGAAAACTGGAAATTAAGCATAGCGTAGGCGGGACATATTCTGGTCTAGGTGAATGTTTTGAGAGAAAAAAGGAATATTATAATTTAGCGCCCAGCCAACAGCGCAGTCGTTAAACACGGAGCACAAGCTATGAGGTTTTGGTGACTGCAGTTTGATGGTGCTGCCATGAGACTGGCTGAATGCGTACGGTGCTGCCCACGTTACCACGCGAGCTTTGTCCCGCTGTTTCCTTCGTAGCTATTGTGGTACAGTCTGTCCTAATTTACTGGGTATCTCCCATGAGAGTCGCCAGGCACATTTTCTCTGGCGTTTCGGCAGAATTTTGTTTTTGCAACGTGTAACTGTTGTCAGCCCAAACGAATACTGCTCATGACATGTTTCATGCTGCGCCCAGCGTCGGTAGAATGCGTCAGTTTATTTCCCATTTCAAGGAAAACCATATTTAAACGGGGTTCGATAGAGCGCTAGCAGATTAGTCTAGTTTGATACACGTTTTAAAAGAAACAGCAAAATAAGAGAAATAACCGGTATTCCAGCAGCGACTGAGCTGCACGCTTCTGCATGGCGGTAGCTGTTAGCGCGGACCAGGGTGGTACTGTCGTTGCTGGAGAATTCGTTACTCCTCGTATTTTACTGTCCCTGTTAATATATATAGGTAAAACGAATAATACACAAGGCTAATGTGGTGGTGCTCTATCGAATGCCCCGTAAAATTCCACTTTAAAAATATTAAACAATTTTTAATGTTTATGAGCAATAGTCATACAATAGTTTTTAAATCAACACAGCCATTTGACTGTATTGTTTATTTTAATACGACCCAGGTTTTGGCCTTTGATGCCATTTTCAAGTGATTGAGTTTATGTCATTAACATATATCGCAGGACATCAAGCTTAAAATCGGCCACAAATTAAGAAAAATATTAGTTTCCCACGAAGTTCCAGATGTAATATTCGTGGGGAGGCAATTTATTTCTTAATTTATGGCCAATTTTGAGCTAGACATTCAGGACTGTATGTTAATGACAAAAACTCAATCACTTGAAAATGGCATAAAAAGCCGAAACCTAGGTCGTAATTAAATAAACAACAATACAGTCAGATGGAGTTGTTTTCATTTAAAAAATTAAAAATCATTGTTTCCTACTGGAAAAGAACCGACGCTTTCCTTCGACGCTGAGCGTGGCTTAAAGGACGTGATGAACATCGTTTATTTTGGCTACACGATGGAAAAACAAAATTGAAAATAGCTGCCGAAATACCACAGAAAAACCCCTGACGACTCCTAGGAAAAACACCCTTTATTGGAGGATTACTTCGATACTGATGGGTATCTGTCACTTAATCTATAAAAATAGTAGCTTTCTGTGGATGGGTTTCGATGTAAACGATATTCATTGTGAATTGCTGCTTTCAATCGATATGAATAGAATAATTCTGAAGTCCACTAAGAAGAAACATGACTACGTATAATTTTATAAAATTATCTACAACAATGTTTTCCTTCGATTTTGTAATAACATTACGTAATAAATATGTGTAAAGATTATTTAAATATTTTTGCTGCCATCATTTTAAACGACTATACTACTGATCTCTCGCACTTGTCTTGAAGAGATAATGTAAAGCTAGACATGTTTGTGCAGTCACATTGAGATGTTGGAGTTTGTAACTCTCGTGAGCAGAAGGAATTTATATTACTGTAAAACTGTACTGATTACTGTGAACCAGTGATCTGACTGTTTAAAACAAGAGAAGCTAAAACGAATGAACTTTTATCATTTCGTTATTGGAAATTTGTAGGAAGTTCCTTTGGGACCAAACTGCTGAGGTCATCTTTCCCTAGGTTTACGCACTGCTTAATGCAACTTAAACCAACTTAGGCTAAGGACAACACACACACCCACGCCCGAGAGAGGACTCGAGACTCTGACGGGGGGGGGGGGGGGGGGCGGGGGGAGGGGGGCTGTGGAAGGAACCACACGAACCATGTCAAGGCGCCTCAGACTGCATGGCTTCCCCGAGCGGCATTTCGTTATTAAAGTAACCTGTTAAGCCATTACGATTTGGAATTGTTCCAGATCTCTCTGTAAACTCGAGACAACAAACATACCCTGAAGAAAACCAACTGTGTACAGGATTTTAAATTTGTCATAGTGAGCGGATATAGAAATTGACAAATATTGTGGGTCAGTTCGGGTGTAGGCTTGATAGAAGTGGAAAGTCACACGGTCAACTCTAAGGTACTTTTAAACATAGTATAGGAATATCTTCATTTTTTCGCTTTATGTACAATTTTTTAATATTTAAAAAAAAATTTGTATTCTATAAGGTTGCATTTCTTCTAATTATAATGAACCTCGAAACGGTTTACCTGTCATAAGTACACGAAATGAGATAAATATGAATAAGTATGGTTCAAAATGGCTCTGAGCACTATGGGACTTAACATCTGAGATCATCAGTCCCCCAGAACTTAAAACTACTTAAACCTAACTAAACTAAGGACATCACATACATCCATGCCCGAGGCAGGATTCGAACCTGCGACCGTAGCGGTCGCGCGGTACCTAGAACCACCGAATAAGTATGTTTCTCAAATAGATTGTGAGCTTCACTTCGCCCTTGTTAAATGTCACTAAATACTTGTGTCATTACTTTTCTTTATGTCACATTCTAAGGCTAATGGTGTTTTCCAATTTTTTTCAGTCATATAAACCTATACCCTAACATCATTACAGTAAATCTTTTGCTGTTATAGTTGCTATTAAGTTTCTCTTTGCGCCTCACGGCACTGGTGGCCAGTTGGCGCTTGGTTTCCATAGCGTAAACACTTCGAAAATATGATCTGACGAAGTTTTTGGACGGGTCGATTATCTTCTTTGCTCTTATCTTCGTGAGTATGGTACTGCGTGACACCACTGACTATTTGTTATGTAGTAAGTTTTGATGAAAGGCTAATTGTTTTATTTCATGCCATAGATGTGAATATGACAGTTTCAACAAGCGACGATAACAGTCCTACGTATCACTGAGTGGCAACAATTAGAAGTATGATTTGTTTTGTAACTAAAAATTACCTGTCTTGCTGTTCTTCATTTTATTTCACCCAAACGTATTTCGCCTTTTTCACTACAAGGCATCATGAATAGGACCTCAGTTGATACAATTTTTTTGACATGTGTTATTTGTAGATTTGTAAACAGAGCTGTAGTGCAACCTTCAAATTGTGGCCAGATGAGACGAAATGCAGATGCCAGTCAAAACCGTCGAGAACTCTAATTAATCACCTTATTAGATAAGAAATGAGACGCGAACTGTTTTATAATCTACAAATAAAATATATCAAACAAACCTTTACCATTCTAGATCCCACTTATGATACCTTACAGTGGAACAGGCTTAACGCTTCTGGGAGAAATAAAATACAGGGCAGTAAGAAAAGGAGAAAAGGTGTTTTTTAATTACAGAACAAATATACCTGTGCCTGCTACGGAGGATGGCCTCACCAACAAACTCGTTAATAGCGAGTACCATTTGTATGATGGAACAAATAGCATATGTTTTACAATTGTAACAACCCAAATATACAGAACTGCCAAAGGAGGCACATAAACTCAAAGACAAAATTCCCTTAAGGAAAGTTGAGTAAAAGTATGAAAGACTTGAATCAAAGTGATAGCCACTTGTAGGCTTAAAGTTGTTCAGTAGCTGAGGTAGCACGTAGTAGGGAAACTACGTGAGTGGAAACATTTCTCTCTAACTTTATATACACGTCTAAAAATTATCACACATGAACTGTTCCCTAATATAGAACCTTTGCCTCCCAATCTGCTTCAAGCCTTTCCCTTTGGTTTCGCCTAGTGGAATGTATGCCAGATTTGCTGCTTATCACTTTTGGAAGTTTGTCATTTGGTCTCAGAAGACTAAGGGATCTTCCCATCACATGAAACACAGAGGTGATCACCAGCAACCTCTACACAAATTTTCAGAAAACTAAATGCCTTAACCTCTAATCTTTTCTAAAGGTTTGGTGAATAGAGTTAATTAATTCTAGGACGCTGAACAATATGTCTGATGTCTTTAGTCACAGGAGGCAGATACCTCATACGTAAGGTGTACACATGTACATGTGTAATCTACACGTAAGATACGAAATCTGATATTTGTTGTTATAATTTATGTTAACATTATAATATTTCATAACACTATGATATTACGATGTTCCACTCATCAATAAAATACACGTATTCGGCATTTTCCATTTTTAAGTCTTCTCTCCATTGGTTCCGGTAAATAAATATGTTTTCTTCTTTTCTTACCTTCTTAGGTGTACTTGCAACTCCTTTGATGTCTGACAGAACAGTCTCAATGTGCCCATCATGCAAACTGTTACACTCTCCTTCTCTCTCTCTATTTCGCTCCCTCTCTCTCTTTGATTTTACTTGGCGATATCTACCGTTGCGTCTTTCTCGGGAGTTTCTAATATATTTTTTAACCATCTTTAGTCTTTCATTCTCCTGGCACACATTCTGCTACAACCAAAGATGTTTTAAAATTCTAATCCAGCCAGCTATGTTTTTTGGATATGAAACATAACAGTCACTGATGTGGGTCATCCAGAGCTTTCATAATGGTATCGTTTGTATCTGTAATGATCCCATATTATACGCTATATATTATTAACGCATCATCACTGCCTTATATACCTCTGTTTTTACGTTCGTTCTTACCCACAGATAACCATAAAAGGTTCTGAGACTTAATTTTGTAAAATGATTCGAATATTCTGTCAGATTTGTGACTGTGTCACTAAATTCGAATTGCAATGTCTAAAAATTTTTATTTATTTAAACAGTATCCAGTGAAAATCGAATGAGTAAAATGATCGACCTTATACTTTAGGACAGTCATAAGGAACCCTCTATAAGTAAGTCAAAATGTAGAAGTGTAATTTCTGTGAGAAATGTTCAGTGGAAACAGAGAGTATTTTGAGAGAATGTTTCGTAAAAGATAAAATATGAAAATGAATGTAATTTACAAATGTACTGAAAGTAATATTCTAAAAGTATCAGGATATGTAATTCATTTAAACAAATTGAAATCAAAAGGGTATGGATCCACTATGTGTTTCCGACTGTCTGTCTATTGAATGCCCTTGATGTGAGCACCAAAAAGGAGAAATAAAACCGGAAAAACAGAAGCAATTTCAGTCAAGCCTTGGCAGAGTACGTAACGTGGCGTGCTACGTCTGGTGATGTGAGGCTTCAACATTAAAAATTCGGAGTGAAAGTGCTTAATATTTGTTGTGGAAATGACTTATCGTTCCTTGAGTGGTCCCCAGTATTTTTTTTTTTTTTTTTGAGGGAAAGCAAGGATATCCGACTGGTTTTATATGATGGAATTTGGAGCCGATGATACAAGTTAATATGGCTGCCGAATGTGTGTGGTAGTTATAAATTAATTCCATCACTGGAGATATGAAGGGCCTCTCCAAATTTTCATACGGTACGTAGAAACTTCAACAAACAAGATAAGACATTTTAATATTACCCGTCCTTAGCACCGTATGAGAATGCTACAGTCAACCTCATACATTGCCAAAGTTTTAACACTGTTTTGTTGAAAGTATTGGTTAGAATTATCGTCCCAAACTCATTTACCGATCGAAAATTCCCTACAAATTTTGGTAAACGTGAATTTGGTGTCTTTTGTACAGTCAACAGATCCTAATTCTTGGTGTTACGACAATAGTAACTGAGGAGAATAATTTTTTACTTTCTCTTTGAAGAGACAAAAAGTGTTCTCGCTTTGAAATGTCACTGTAAAGTTCAATTTTATGAGGTTTCTATCTTTAAATTTGCTTTATCAGAATATTAACTACCGTAAAGATGGCGACCATTAAGCCATGTAAGAATTTATCAGTCTGCGTGAATCTTGTTTCCAAGTTAAAAGACTTGCCAACAACATCATCAATGTAAATTTACTTCTGGCACATTTAAAGAAACATAAACTCAGTTAAAGTATTGGAACTGCTGCCTCAGAGCTGGCGACCCAAAACAAACTCCGTAGATATAGTTTTCTTTCAGCGGATCTGTCGTAAAGTAAGGTACAAGGCTGCAAGTTGTTTTCTACATGGCTACGGATAAAACCAAATCCATGTCGGCCATACAAAGTGTTGTGTGTACTACCTTGCTTGATGTACCACCCCTGAAAATCGAACCACATTATTCACACCTCACTTTGGAGAGAAGTTTAAATGGTCATTACGTTCCTTGTTAATAACAGTATTCTGTCAGGTAACATGTATCAAAATTTGAATAGCGATTGTTGTTAATGTTAGTAATACCAGTGCAGTGTTGTTAAGTTTTAATGAAGATGCTCTACTGTGCAAACTAAGAGCTTTATTTTTCTGAAAAGCGGCAGGTAGGCAGCGCTGTCTTCGTGTGAGGAAGTTCAAAATGGTTCAAATGGCTCTGAGCACTATGCGACTTAACTTCTGAGGACATCAGTCCCCTAGAACTTAGAACTAATTAAACCTAACTAAACTAAGGACATCACACACATCCATGCCCGAGGCAGGATTCGAACCCGCGACCGTAGCGGTCGCTCGGTTCCAGACTGTAGCGCCTAGAACCGTACGGCCACTCAGGCCGGCTGTGAGGAAGTCCCGCCGATAGTGACACACGTGCGGGGGTGTCGTAAACCTCATCGCCAAAGGGATTCACGTTCCTCAACACGGCCAACGCCTTATTTACGCTTCTGGAGAGATCTAATAATTATTCTGAAAATTATTTCTTCTGTATCAAGCCATGTTAGCGAGTAACACGGCTAAATATTGTTACGTTCGTTGTTACAAAGCACTCTCTTCGCTCCTGCGTAACGTCAAAAAACGATTCGATTACACGCTATTCGGACATTTAAAATACAAAGCCAAATCGGTCACACATGGAGTCGTCGCGTTCGGTTACATGTGGCGAATGTGACGGGAGGGCAAGGTAGAGGTAAATGATGCCCATGAGGAACAGGGGACATATTTAAAGGAATGTTTGAATGCAAATTCTCCTTTTCATTTTTCAAATTAAAACCCTACACGCAGCAAGATTTATTATAGTTTTATTAACCTAAATTTAGTCTGTCCAAGAAATTCAATGCCTGATTTGTGGGTAAAGAAAGGGTGCCGGAATTTTTTCACAGTTTTTCTATATTCAGCTCAACAAATATCATAAGACGCACTATAAAAATTTTAAACAATTTTTTTCATCGGAGAGCTGTGTTATCAGTCGTGTACCTCTAAATTAATGGAAACGTTGCGAAACATGTCCAAGAACATGTTGATAATGAATCAAAATATGGGGGTGATACAATCCAATATTACGACTCACCTTCAATCAGCTATTAAAAATACTCATATTTGGACCCAAAAACTGGAAGACAGAGTTAAGACTCAAACTTCAGTTAGATGACAATGTAACATATAAAACAGAAGCAAATTTAACTATTCTCAATATGCAGAGTAAGAAAATAACCGAACTCAGTTCTTCTATTTAGCCAAAGAAAAGTCACTTGACAAAAGTCTAAAACGAAGTACTTGATATCAACGAAAGGCTTGATACTGAATTGCAAAGAACAGAAGAGGGCGTAGAACAAATAGTAGCACACAAATTGCAGGAATTAGCAGCTGTAATAAAGAATAATATTACAGACGAGACGAAAGCAGATATAAAGGCAGCTAAAAATACATGTACGAAAGTACAAACAGTGTAGGTGATGAAGCCACGCAAATACAGAATGAAATCGAATCGTTAAGTACAGAGTTCCAAAGTAAAGTGAATAGTACCCGTTTTATTGTTCAAAAATCTAAATTAACCACGCAAAGAGGAAAAATTCAATCCTCAGACAAAGGAAGGAGGATGGCATCGGGCCGATTGCATATAGAACTGTGACCGGGTATTATCCAAGGACATGAAAGGATAGCGAAAAGATAAATTTTTCAACTGTTGCGACGACAGGAGAGGCAATGACATGAGGTTTCAACCCGGATATGTCAAGTATGACGTTTTCCTCGTTGAAGGAAGAGTTTTTAGAGAAGTTCTGGTAGGCACAAAAGCAGGATACGTTGTGGTGAAAATATGTCGCCGCAAAAACGCCAGGCAATCGTAGATTACCTTGAATGAATACTGTGAAAACTGTTTCAAACGATTAG
Organism: Schistocerca piceifrons; assembly: GCF_021461385.2. NCBI lineage: Eukaryota > Metazoa > Arthropoda > Insecta > Orthoptera > Acrididae > Schistocerca > Schistocerca piceifrons. Next base: position 360,327,957 of record NC_060144.1, on the reverse strand, counting down.
AGTATCTGAAATCGTGTGGGAGTTATTGAAGAAGCAACCTGACAGATCAAAACTCTATGTCGGCAGTATTCATAAACTATTCGGTAAGTTCTTGGAGAAAGTCGAAGACGAAGATAGCTGTCGAGAGACAAGCGAACAAAGATCGTCCGGGAATGAAAATTATCTGAAAGAGAAGGCAGAAACTGACATCAAATAAAGGTGATAAGAGGGTGTGGTGGAGATCGTGGCATAGGTAACTTCAGTAATAGTAAAGGGTATAGACTGCGGCGGTGGTCGGGCGGTTCTATACGCTTCAGTCCGGAACCGCGTGACTGCTACGGTCGCAGGTTCGAATCCGGCCTCTGGCATGGAAGTGTGTGATGTCCTTAGGTTAGTTAGGTTTAAGTAGTTCTAAGTTCTAGGGGACTGATGTCCTCAGAAGTTAAGTCACATAGTGCTCAGAGCGATTAAAGGGTATAGAGATGAGGGAGACTAACGCTCGAGCAGATTTCCTCTGGCGAGGGAAAGCGAAACTGGCTCAACAAAAGACGACTGTGGACCTATTATTAGTGTGAGATACGAATAGGCAGGTCGAGTGTGGTTCTGTTGGAAATATGTTTTACAGCAGAGACGAGGTAAAAGTGAACATTGGAGTACAGACACAAGACATTCTAGACCAGACAACAGACACGCATGTGGCTGAAGTGGAAATAATTCTAACGAAAAAGGTAAGTAAAGTAGAAGTAGAGAAGCTGAAACTAACAGAAGGAGTTTCAGAAGTACTGAAGGAGGGGCATGTTATTGCTAAGAGTAACAATGATTGTAAATTAGAAGATGGGTCAGAGGATGTGGCCTATTCTGGGGAACATTGTCAAATATGTGTCAGTTTCAAAAATGGGAAAGTAGAGGAAGACATGAGCGGTAGTAACCTGGAAAAGGCCCTACCTTCCTGAGTAGGAAGGAAACGAAAAACCGTTGCACTGTAATGCAAGCTCATATAGATTTTGACGAGATAATCCTATTCTCACGATTAGTGCAGACCCTCACAAATCAGGTAACTTTCAAAAGAGAGACTAAAGACGATGATCCAAGAATTAAAGTGATCGAGTCCCATTCGCATTTTTGGGTGTTTTCACTACGGGTGGAAGTTGATTATGAAGCTAGTGATTCCAAAACTGAGACAGATCTATAAGGGTTCGAACCAATGACCTAAAAGCTCGAGAATCTGGCAGTATTGCTGCTGAGGTCAACAATGTCCAACAACCAATAATATCAGCACAGGATGAACAGCAAGATTATATGTATGATTCCGACGGTAAATTGTTAGAGGAATATGAAGGTGATCAGAGATTTATAGATTAACAGCGGACTTTGTAGCTTCAAGTAGAGGAATAAAAAAAAAAGATTAAAAACAAGCTCCATCCAAAGACTGATGCAATCAAAAGTAGTAGTGATGACGAATCTATCTTTCCTCCAGAAGCGGTTGATACTATAAGCAGCATTGACCTGTGTGAAGCTAATAGAAAAAAACATAGGGTTAGATAGAGAAACCAAAGTCGAAGTTACTGAACCTCCACACGGTCCAGAAGTATTGCTAACTGCTCAAAGCGACGAAAATTAGGAGGGGGAAGGAAATGTGCAACAGGGAACACAAGTAGTTAAAGACATAGAGAAGAGGTGAAGGATAAATTTCCAGATAAACCGACAGATGTTCAATCGTCTCCATTAGGGCCGTTCCATCGGTCTTCGAAAGCAACCTTCGGTTTTGCTACAACTCTTAATGACTCGAATGTTCGGGATGACTATGCCTGGAGAGAAAGATGGACAAAAGAGCGTAATATTACAGCGGCGTTTCAATGCCTAATGAGAATGTTTTTTTTCAGTTTCGAATTCATAACTATGTTGCGTTTGTAGGATGTGTGTAATCAAATAGCAAGTATTCATGTCATATCTTTCCTGTTCCCACTGCCATCTCCTACTACGAATGTGTGGTTCGTCTGTAGATGGCACTTTAAATTTCTTTAGTTGATAGGAGGTTTCCTTAAATGTTAACATTTTAGAAAAACTTTGAGTAGAGCTTTGAATAAAGCTAAGTTGGGTCAGAGAGGGATTAGTGGCCCCTGGTCAGCATTCATTATACGGCTGGTACAGGAAGGGACCACTAAAGCTCTCTGCCCCTTCCAGGCTGCTGTGTAGATCCCGGCGACAGGGCAGATTAGTTTTACTCTTCCATAGGACGCCGTTGAGTAAGGATGCTCTGAGTTGTAACTCAAGTCGCTGGTCCTACCAGTATCTTGCACTAGTAAAAGACAACAGGTATCATTCAGTGTAAAGATAGGGCAGATTTCTAGGCAGGACCTAGCTGTGGAAAAGGATTTGTTGTCGTAAAGTGAAGAGAATAGAAATGAAAACACTGTAAAACAGACAATAATATGAACTGTAGTTTATAGTCAAAAATAATATGTTCTCCTCTGTAATGTGGCATAGGTTAGTGCTGTATCCAATGCGTCTTTTTGAAGTGGTCAAAGAACAGCCAGGCGTTCCGTACATACCAGTACAAAGTGTGAAAGTAATAGGAGTAACTGAAAAGGTAAACAAATCAGTGAACTATAAGATATTGGTCAATTTGAAAATACAGGAACAACCATTCTCACATGACTTCTTGTTGGTGCCTGACCTGAGCACAGAGGTAATACTGGTCATAGATTGGTTAATTAATCAGAAAGTGCTGATCGATTGTGGACAGGAACTCATTACCTGTCAGGTAGAACAGAACAATTTGCAAATTCCTTTCGAAGAGGCGAGTACCTTAGAGGAATGTCAATTAACGCAATTAGAAATCAACCAGTTAAAAGCGAATTCTGGATTGGGGTCCATCCTGGAAAATTATCATGTACAGCCCATGAGTGAGAATATGAATGTAGAAAAAAGCTATAAGAGAGCGGTAGATATAACAGAGGGAATAACATCACAACAAAATGGGGAGTAATTTGGTCTTTTGATGGAGAATTACAAAATATTTTCTAATATACCAGATACAGTAAAAGTTTACGAACATCTTTTACAAATAACTGAGCTTGAACTTTTCTTTCAAAACACCTTATGCTGTTCCAATATCCAAAAAAGCAGAAGTTCAGAAAGAGATCGATAGAATGCTGGAATGGGAAGTAATAGAACGTAGCAATAGCCCATATAACAGCTCGTTGGTTCTGGTAGGTAAGAAACGTGGTAGTGTGCGTGTAGTTAACGAGTCTAGGACGTTAGATACGTTTGTAAAAAGAGAAACAGATTTTCCTGAAGATCTGCACGAACTTGTTTAATAATTTCACGAGATTCTGTATATAAACAGTCTTGGTTTAACTGCTGGCTATTACCAGATCACGTGCTAGCAATATAAAGTAGTTCCCCTTGGGTTGAAAACGTCAGTTTCCTAGTTCATCAGGACGTTAGACAGTATATTACGTAACGAATTGATTTCACAGATATCAGTATACATCGATGATCTGATGACTGCCACTAAGACCTGCCAAGAATAGCTGATGCTATTGGACAAAGTGTTGAAGGTGTCGATAAATGGAGGCATGACGTACAAGCTGAAAAAATGCAGTTGCGTGGAAAAGAGAATAATGTTCCTTAGGGCACATCATAACTACCAAGGGGACTGAAAAAGATCCAGAAAAAGTAAAAGCATTTAGGGATTGTGCTTGTCCCAGGTCTAATAAACAGTTAAAAGCGTTTCTAGGCTTGTTCCATTGCAAGTTCGTCGATGAGCAGGCGTTTAACGACCATCATTTGAACCATTTTCTGAAAAAGAACAGTGCATTAATTTTGACGAAATACTGCGAGGCAACCTCTTATAATTTGAAAGACAGTTTGGCAAGGAATATAGAGTTATATCATCCAAACTTACACAAACGATTGCATATGGCCACAGATAGCTGAGATTATGGGCTAAGAGCGTCGGTGTTTCACGGGAGGGAGGTAGATGACAAAGTAGAACTTGAATCAATTGCTTTTCCCAGCCGCACCCTAACCAAGATAGAGAGACATTATACTGTGTCAGAGAAGAAAGAATTAGCCATTACTTGGGGGTTCGGGACATTTAGAAATTACTTTTGGGGGCATAAAGTAATTATACATACTGACCATCAGGCATAGATGTTGTTAAAAGATTGCCAGCTACTGCGTAAAAGGCTGGTGAGGTGGGTGCTGTATCTCAAACAATACGACATAGAGATCAGATACACAAAAGGCGCTGAAAACTATGTGACTGATGCATTACTACAGTTACCGGAAAACGCGGAGGTACCAAATCAGAAGTATGGTGAGTATGTTGGCCAGAGGAATTTGTAGAATAAATGATAGATTATTTTCATATGGCTTATGATCATTGAAGAGTCATATAGTGTGCAGAAAAAGTGTTGGATTGCATTACTTTGAATTGACTAGTCAGGAGAATGTCACAAAGAATAAAACCGTGTGACATATCCCAAAATTATAAGTGACAGATGCCAGAAATAGACGTCCTATGCAAACTATTACACCCAGTAATGTGTTGGACATCGAATTGGATATTTTCAGACCGTTAGCGAGAATCACTGGTAAATTTTCATATATTTTAGTAGTGATGGAACTTTTCTCAAAATGTATCGAATTGAATCGTTGAGGAAAGCATCATCAAGAACCATATACAATATAATGGTTCTCGACTATTTTCTAAATTTAAGTAACCTAAAAATGTCTTATCTGACAATGGCTCGCAATTTTGTTCAAATTTGTGGAAGGACAGTATGGCGGGCAACGAATAAAGGTTGAGCACGTAGCCGCATACTGTCAGTCAAGTAATGTGGCTGAGAGTTACATACGAGAGATTGGGCGATAATGTAGAACTTACTGCCATGAAAACCACGCAGTGTAGGGAACGCACGTAACTGAATTTTAGCAGATAATGAATTCATTAGACTATGAAAGTATTGGATTCACTCCTGAGGAAATTCTGAAATAATAAAAACCAAAGAGTTATTTGGAAAAATTATTAATTTCCCCCTTATAAAGAGAGAACAATGGACGAGAAGGAAGAATTGCTTAGAAGTAAGACTGAAAAGCAGGCTGTGAGTAGGATATGTTGGCATGACGAAAAGTTGAGGCTTCCAAAATTTAAAGTAGACGATTTGGTTGTTGTGAAATATTTTAGAAATTATGTGTGATTAATCACGAGATACGCAAATTTAAATTTGTGTACAATGGCCCATACGGGATAGTAAAAATACCACAAACCAATGCTTATTACTTGGAATAAACGATATCAAAGAAAAGTTTCAGTATTGGAAATATGGTCGATCTGAAAAAATACGAACCAAGGGTATGAAACAACAATGGTCAAAAATAGAATGTTGTTTGAAAAGAAAGAAACAGAAACAAATACAAAATCAACATTGTAAATAATTAAAATATTGCAGAATTATGTTCACTGTAAATACGTTAACAGTAGTGAAAATGTGTAAGGTACTTTTCCAAGTTCAAGGAAGCCAAACGTTGTATAAAGATATTGTGGGAATGACTGAACTTCTTTAATGGAGCCTTGGAAATGAAGTAAAATAATAAGCAATGAGTTGTGAGAAATGACTGAGAGTGGAGTTGGTAAGTGGAAATAATCGCGATTGAGAAAGAACTCAGTTATTTTCCACAAACATAAGAAAATAAACAAAACTGAAATGATCAAGAAACGCTCTGGTGCACATTTTCATCTTCATTGTTCTATTTCAGTAACATTTTCAAATTTGAGGGGAGTTTGTAGAAATATTAGGGTTCAGTAGTAAGCAGAAAAACTACATTAGTAATAAGTGTTGAGTCAGTAGTGAATATAGGAAAGGAAGTTTCTGAAAAAATATGACAAACACTTTATAATGTGATAAATGTGTACTATATGGGTAAAGAGATTTAAAGATTTAAACAGAAAATGAAAAGTTGTAGAACAGGAATTTCCTTTATATGTTAAGGTAAACTTGTTTTTTCCAATGTGTAACATCCTGATGGGAAACATACAACTTTTTTAAGTATCTTATGAGTCCATAAGTAAGGCTTTTAACCGGAAGAAACCTTTCTTAGAATATATCCTCTTAGGACGATTGAACAAAATTTGGTGAACGTGTGATGATACATTTAAATTCAAATTGCAATGTCTAATTTTTTTTAAATTTAAACAACATCGAATGAAAATCGACTGAGTAAGATGATCAATCTTATGCTAAAGATTAGTGTTAAGGATACCATTATAACTAAGCCAAAATGTAAAAGCGTAATTTCTGCGACAGAAGTCCGTTGGAGTGAGAGAGTATTTTGTGAAAACCTTAATAAATCTATGAAAAATAAAACATAGAAATCATTGAAAGCTGTAAATGTAGTGACAGTATCATTCTAAGGGTATCAGAACATGTAATTCATTTAAACAAATTGAAACCGTAAGGGTAGGGAATTCACTATGGATTTTCGACTGCCAATGTTTTGTATGACCCTGGTGCTTGCACTGCAAGGGAGGAAAAAGAACGGAAAAGTGGTAGCAATTTCAGTCGAGCTATGGCAGTGTACGTATCGTGGCGTGCCATGTCTGGTGATGTGAGGCTTAAACAGCAAAAATTCGGAGTGAAAGTGTTTAATATTTGGTGTGGCAGTGGGTTATGTTTCCTGAAGAAGTCTCCAGTTTATTTTGTGAAGGAAAACCAGAATATCCGTCCTCTTTTACACAATAGAATTTGCAGCCGATTATACAGCAAGCTAACATGAGTGCCGCATCATTGGAGACGTGAAGAGCCTATCCAAATTCTCATACAGCATGTGACAACTTCAACACTGATATAACTGCAATCAACAAGGCAAGACATTTTAGTATTATCCGTCTTCAGCAGTGTATCAGAATGCTACAGTCAACCCCATACACTGCCGAAGTTTTCATATTGTTCTGTTGAAAGTATTGGTTAGGACCATCGTTCCAATTTCATATACCGATCCAAAATTCCCTGTAAATATTGTTAAACGTAAATTGTGTGTCATTCTGTACAGTCAAAAGATCGTAGTTTTTTGTGTTTTGGTATTAGGACAGTTCTGCAGTGCCTTACAAAAGTAACTGAGGAGAATAACTTTCTACTTTCAGTTTGAAGAGACAAAAAGTATGGACGCTATGATATATCATTGTAAAGTTCAGTTTTATGAGGTTTCTCTCTTTAAATTTGGTTTATCAGAATATTAACCTAACGTAACTATCCAAAGTAGAGATGCCAGCCATTAAGCCATGTAAGAATACCTCAGGCTGTCTCCATCGTGTCTAAGTAAAAATCGTTGCTGCAAAAGTGATTCTCATAAATTTACCTGTTTCACATTTAAAAATATATAAACTGAAATAAAGCATTTCAGTTGGTCCCAAAACAATCTTCGTAGGTATAGTGTTCTTTTAGTAAATCGGTTATACGGTATGGCTACGTAGCCGCAAACTGTTGTCTACAGTAGTGCTAATAAAGCCAAATCCAGGTAGGCCGTATAAAGTGTTGTGTGTGTAATAACTTGTGTGCGCACCAGCCTTGAAAATCAAACCCCGTTTTCCACACTTCTCTTTGGAGATAAGTTAAATAATAAATACGTGCCTTGTTAATAATAGGATTCTGTTAGGTAACATGTGTCAAAGTTTATGTTAGCGATTGTTGATATTGTTAGTAATAACAGTGTAGTGATTTGCAGTTTTAATGAAGATGATCTACTGTGCTAACTAAAAGCTGTATTCTTCTGAGAAATGGCACGCAGGCAGCGTGGGAGGGACTAAAGTTCCCTTTTTTGTGGGGCAGACCCAGACGATAGCGGTACACGTGCGGGATGTCGTAAACCTGTCAGCCAAACGGATTCTCTTTCCGTAGCATGGTCAACGCCGTATTTTCAATTATGGAGACTATAAAAATTATTCTGCACATTATTAATTCCACTCTAACCAATACTAGCTGGTAATATGGCTATGGTTCATGGTTAAAATGCATTCGTTTCCCTGCTAAGTAATGTTAGAAATATTTCGATGATACACAATTCGGACACTTCAAATCCGACGGCGTACCGATCACGCGTGAAATCGGCGAGTTCGGTTACAAATTCACGAGCTGCAATTTTTCAGTGGTAATTAAGCACTGAATGTACTGTTTAAATTATTCATGTTACTGGTAATGAGCATGACAGCATAATATTTTTAATTTTATATCTTACTCCAGTTGATGCTCACGTAAATTTTTTAATGGTTACACCAGTTTCAGCTGACTAGTCAGTCTCAACAGTCAATAAGCATTTCATAGGCGATGGTTACTTCAAGCCATGTAAGGAATCAGAGTGTGCAATAGGCTCCTAATAGGTAGTTATAGAGGACCTCCATGAAAATATTGATTCCTAACATGTCTGGACGCTTACATAGACTAAGAAGTGCCTGGGCTACAGTAATTAAGTCAATTTATACCAACTAATAAATTACGTGAGGAACGACCAAACTGGACATTATAGTTACTTAATATATTAACTGAACGGCATAAGATGGTGGCCGTCCTACACACAAGTTGATCAATCGATGTAAGCATAAAAATTGAGACAACCACGGGAAGCTGCAGAATTTTTGGCAAATTTTTTAAATGTAGGAGTGACATTTGGATCGAATTACATTTTTGTGTCTTCAGATTTGACCAATGTTGGTCAGTCGACTGAAAGAGCTCACAACAGCAAACTACTGCGTTTCAGCCTGCTGGAACTATTTCACAGATTGTGTCTCATGTCACTGTCACTGTCATATGAAATGTGAAATTTGAAGACAGCAATATTATGAGTTACGGTGTTCGCTAACTTATATATTACTGCAAGCTGTGAGTTAATATTACTTCCGATTAATACTAAATGTTTAATTTATTGCTATAGCATTTTCATTAATATTTATGATATATTATAATTATTATTATCATTATGTATTGCGCATGTACGATAGAAATTGTAATGATTGCCAAATCAGTGTGAATCACGTTTACATACAGCAGTTGTGAGCACTTACTGTCCGTAGTCCATTATCAGACACACTCAAATTACGGGCGACATGTGGACAGAGAGGCGTTGCTGTTGCCGCAGATTTGTCTGATGTTGGTCTACTGACCGGATGAGCTCAGAAAAGCAAATTAGCGCGGTTGAGAATGCTAAATACCAAATAGTAATGTTGTGTCACTAAGGCTATCTCAGTTGCAACAGATATCCTAAAGGGACTTATCTTGCCATGGGAAATAAACGCATAACCAAACAAAAACTAATTTAGTACAGTTCTGTTTTCCTGATATAAGTCTTCAATGGATACCAGTGCTTTGACGGTTCATGAGGGAGGAGTTGTTTAGAGATCCGGCCGTAGAAGAAATTTTTGTCACTGGAATTTGGCTGAAAAATGCACGAGAGGTGGTGGTTTACAGGAGAATATCAGTAGACTGGGCGCCGACGTACAGGATAAATCTCGAATCTTCTCTCAGTGTGAATATTAGTGCATTATATTTGGGCGCCAAGCTGAATGCTATTAAGGAGAGGTGGCCCTCTGCCAACATCAAGCTTGCACCTTCTTCTAAGAATTTAATCACTATGGATTTCCTGTATTAGTTAAAAGTTTTCTTTTGAACATTTACTTCACACAGATAATTTAGTCTATACTGAAATAGCCATTCCATTGTTATTCAGGAGCTACAAACAGGTGTAATGATGGAAGACTCGTTTTGTCAGAGAGACAATGTGCACTGTTACAGCACAAAGACGAGAGGTAGTGTTGGTAATTAACTGACTGACTCGGTAACTAACCCGCCTCTCACTACCTGAGATAATATTTGCTCATCAAATACGTGTACGCCGATCCCAGACTTGATTCTCGCTGAGTACACTAATTTTCGACGTTGACACAGAGCCGTAAGGGACGTACTCGCAGCAAAAGTAACGGAGGCTCAGCTGTACATTTCTGAGAACCATGATACAGGCCAGCCATTTCTCTCCAGAAGGGAAACTATGATAAATGTAGAGATAGTTTCACCGTTACTGAGTCGTAGATCACGTCACCTATAGATGTAATACCTGGTTCTTTCATCATGGGTTTTGAAGCAGCAACGTGGTTTGAATTCCTACTGTTGCTTGATTTATAACGCTCTATTTGTTTTCGTCGACTCTCATCGAAGCCTCTGACAAAATGTCACGGTGAGCTGCCAAAAACCTTGACTTAGTTGTGCTTCATTTCTTTGAATCTTAGTTAGGATGGTTGAAAGTTTGCATTTTACCCATTCTTCTAGTAGTATGTCTTTATTGGCTTTTTTTATCCAGACATCACTCAAAAAAGAAAGAAATTCATCGTGACAGATTTGTCTGAACTTTAGATTTACTTCATTATGTATTTGTTTAAGGAGTTCTCTTCTTGGAAGATGTTGTTTATTAACTTGTTTATGAAAACTAGATAATTGATCACTTTTGGATTTATAGATTTTAGACGTATGGGGTTGATGTGCACGAACTAGTACTGACAAAATAAGTGCCTTTCACACCTTGTGCATCGGTAGGGGTACCTTCACAATTCTCTGTTATTCAAATCTCGTATAGCGCGCGGAAAGAATGAACACCTATGTCTTTCCGTACGAGCTCTGATTTCCCTTACTTTATCGTGGTGATCGTTCCATCCTATGTAGGTCGGTGTCAACAAAATATTTTCGCATTCAGAGGAGAAAGTTGCTGTTTGGAATTTCGTGACAAGATTCCGTCGCAGCGAAAAACGCCTTTCTTTTAATGATTTCCTCCCAAATCCTGTATCATTTCTGTGACACTCTCTCCCATATTTCGTGATAATACAAAACGTGCCGCCTTTCTTTGAACTTTTTCGATGTCCTCCGTCAGTTCTACCTGGTAAGGACCCCCCACCGAGCAGCAGTATTCTAAAAGAGGACGGACAAGCGTTGTGTAGGCAGTCTCCTTAGTAGTTCTATTACATTTTCTAAGTGTCCTGCCAATAAAACTCAGCCTTTGATTAGCCTTCCCCACAACATTTTCTGTGTGTTCTTTCCAATTTAAGTTGTTCATAATTGTAATACCTAGATATTTAGTTAAATTTACGGCTTTTAGATTAGACTGATTTATCGTGTAACCGAAGTTTAGCGAGTTCCTTTTAGTACTCATGTGGATGACCTCACACTTTTCGTTATTTAGGGTCAACTTCCACTTTTCTCACCATTCACATATTTTTTCTAAATCGTTTTGCAGTTTGTTTTGATCTTCTGATGACTTTATTAGTCGATAAACGACAGCGTCATCTGCAAACAACCGAAGACGGCTGCTCAGATTGTCTCCCAAATCGTTTACATAGATAACGAACAGCAAAGGGCCTATAACACTACTTTGGGGACCGCCTGAAATCACATCTTAAATATTAGTGGTACTACCATAAAATTCACCTATGTTTACAATAACTTCGAATTATGTGGACAGAGAACTTTTCGTAGCTTACTTTTCTTGCATCTGCGATCGTATGGTGGTGGAGGTATAAATATGCTTGTAGATAATTTTGGGTAGTTATTGACAGTACGAAAGCAGTCTGATAACTAACGATGTTACTGGCTGCTTTGTGTCTAATAGTCTTGAATTGCATCCAACTGATATCGCATTTGACTGATAACTTATATTGCACCAGTATAGCATTCGACTACTGTACAATAGACCATAAATCTGGAAAGCAAAGAAGATTCACTACAGAACGCGAACTCATAATACTGCGGCGTGAGTCACTAACTATTGCCACCAAGTATAACTCCGAAAGTATAACAGGAGATGAAAAGATTGTGGGACAAAAGTTGCATGGGACAACGGTGGCCATAATGACGTTGGTTTTTTGTCGCTAGGTGAGGTCGCGTCAGACGTATGAAGGTCAACTTTCTTTTTTTCAAATGGGTGCTGTAGTTTGTTACTATTTTGTCTATTTTGTGATAGCGGTTATCGAGACGAATGTAATGATGATTAACAGTAAGGTCTTTGTAGGTCAACGAATACCAAAAAGGTGGAATGAAAGTCCATTTTTAGATGGTGTTCGAAGTGATGACCATTGGCATCAATGCTGTGCTGCAATCTTCTTATCATTGATTGAGTGGTATTCATTATTACATCGGCACTTATCGAAGCACATGCTCTGACAATTATCTCTGGGTAGTTGGAACGTCTTTATAAACAATGTCTCTTACGAATCTCCACAAGAAAAAAATCCATAGTCGTCAAGCCTGGTGAACGAGCCGGCCAGGACACTTCTCTTCCGTGTCCCATCCATCAATTTCGGAATTGTCTCTGCAACTCATTTCTAGCTATCAGCGAAAAAAGTGGCGGACAACTATTGTGTTGATACCACATTCTGTTCCTTGTTGCTACAGGTATTTCTTCCAGTAACAGACGTAATGTTTCTTGCAGGAATGTAGTGTACTTCCGACAATTAAGATTACCTCCGGTGAAATGGGGGCCTATAATTCTGTCCTCCAGAATCCCATACCATGCATTCACCGACCACGGTTATTGGTGTGCAACTTGCCGCAGCCAGTATGGGTTTTCAGTTGCAAACTAATGCATGTAATTCAAATTAAGATTTCCATGGTTCGTGAATGTAGCCTCGTCAGAAAATAAAATCAAATTAATAAATGTGTCATCTCTCTGAATCTGAGGCCATCGGCAGAATTCAGTGGGACGCATGCAATCCGAACCAGTTAATTCTTGCTGGAGACTGATATGGTAAGGGTGATATTTATGGCGATGCAGAACACGAACAACACCACTGTGGCTCATGCCAGAATCTGTTGCGCTTTGGCGCGAACTAACACAAGGATCTCGAACCATAGTGGCACGACTAGTAATTTCCGTTTCCTGGTTAGTAACTTTCCTTTGCCGAATATGTTTCCGATGCGTTAAGGATCCAGTTGTTTTCAGTTTACCATACACATACTTAAATGTACGATGTGTAGGGTGAGTACGTTGAGGATATCTTTCAGCGTATAAGTCTCTAGCTCTCACTGAATTTCGTTGGCATTTTCCGTAAATGAGAAGCATATCGACTTGTAAGGAATACATCATTCACATTTGCTTGATTCGACAATACTAGTCTTACCGTTCCTATTAGTGATGTACTGCGAAAACTTCGAATGATGTTTACACGTCAATGACACGTTAGATGGATACGCCGTATTCGGGAGATATTTACTATTTGCATGATATACGAGAGAGAATTCTGAGAGAAAGTGCATCAATAAGTGTCGAAGTGATAAGGTATACCACTCAGTCCATGATAAGAAGATTGTAGCACAGAATTGACACCAATGGTCATCACTTCGAACGCCTTCTGTAAATGGACGTTCATACCACCTTTATTATCTCCGTTGACCTTCAAAGACCTTACTGTTACACGTCATTGGATTGGTCTCGATAGCCGCTATCAGAAAATAAGGTCCAAGCTATATCACACCATTTAAAAAAACAAAGTTGACCTTCATATCTCTGACGTGACGTCACCTAGCAACAAAAAACCAACAACCAACGTCACCCTTGTCCCAAGCATGATTTGTCGCACAATCTTTTCAGCCACTATCATACTTCCGGAGTTATTCTTGGTGTCAACAGTTAGTGACTCACCCTGCATAAATCAAAGAACTAAGTATATACGAATACATGACGGTAAACACAGAAATAATCAAACATCAAGCGCAGTTTATAACAATACAAATTTGCCCAGTGCAATGAACACTTCTGACCACTGACCACTGATAAAGACAAAACAGAAACGACCAACGCTAAATGCATGAAGTACAACATAAAGGACGGATTATATGTTGTTGTTGTTGTTGTTGTTGTGGTCTTCAGTCCTGAGACTGGTTTGATGCAGCTCTCCATGCTACTCTATCCTGTGCAAGCTTCTTCATCTCCCAGTACTTACTGCATCCTACATCCTTCTGAATCTGCTTAGTGTATTCATCTCTTGATCTCCCTCTATGATTTTTACCCTCCACGATATATATATATAAACACATCCCAGGTATTTTTCGCAACTGCATAAAACTTTCCATTACTTCTGCTTCAGATGTTGCATATCGGAATAAGTGTGAAACATCATTATACATGTGGTATCACATATTGATACCACGCCACATGGATCACAGTTGGCAGTTATACCGCAAGTTTCCTTCAGACACCGACAGTGATCGTGCAGGATCCCAATGGAGCATACCTGTTTAGCCCCGCCTCAAGCAGCTCCATATCACGAGCGCCCTCTGCCGCTGCGATGCATGCGATGTAGGATGGCAAGCTGCAGCCAATCATACCCCTTGCACTAGGAGTTCGTTCTTAGTGCAGTGAGCCTCTTCCTCGTTGACATTGAGACTTGGACTCTCTTTATCCTGCATTATCTGTAACAAGTCCTTGTGCACTTGGAGAAATACAACTTATGTAAGACTACTGTTTACTGTGTTAACATCTTCGCTTTCCTATGACGGCAGCTGCCACACCACTCTGTAGCCCACCTCTCCTTACCGTTGTGTATGAAGTCGTAAACAACCAGACTCATTTGAAACACGAATGTAATTTACCATGTACAGTAAGTGTCCCTCCGCAACAACAGTACACTGAAGGACAAACAGTAGCCTGCAGAATTTTATTGCATGTATTCGGGGAACAAGCTCCGCTCTGACCTCACATCTGGTAGTGGTTAATTGTGACACACGCCTCCAATTATTTTATTCCACAGCATCGATCAATAACTGCATGTTCAGAATGAAACTCTCACAGCAGAAACATTCAAGAAATAAACGCAGTTTATCTAAGTACGCTGTCGCATACTTTATGATTGTAGGTAACGAACAGGACTAATTTTCTACACTTAGTCAACTAAAAGTTATTCAGAGACTGACTTGAAAGCAACGAGAAACCCCTGTGCACTCTCAAAGAGCATCATTTCCCGTCGAAATTACACTTCCCCAGTTCCTGTCACAAATAATCCTATGACAGAAGTAACTCAACGCAGTGCTCACTAAGATGGCCTAGTACTCAGAACTCTGATTACAAAAACGATTTACTTTCGCAAATAGCAAATCATCAATGTTTCAGTTGAAAGACACCACAGTCATCTACACAACATACTGCAGTACTGCAACCACAGTAACGTCATATGAATTTACGAAAAGGAACAAACACCAACACACAAAATATTACAGCTTTCTAAAAATACTTTCGAAATAATTCTGCAATGAAATGCCTTGACGTATCGAAAGAGCGAGGGAATGTGAACCGGATGACTTGGCTCAAGGCTCTGTGAGCTCAGAAATAGAACACCCAAAACTCTGGCTTCTAATGATTCATTTTATAAATCTGGTATCAAACATTACTCAGATTATTCATCTGCGAAGACGGTCGGCCGCTACCCACTGCATCCCTGATAAGAACCCCAGAATCGTGGTCCGAATCGAATCGCCCATCTGCCTCCTTGGATTCATAGATCCTGTACTGGATCTATAATCATGGACCATCCGATAGGTGTGCCACTGGCACAGTGCTAAAGCGACATTACCCTTGACCCAAAAAACTGCCAAAGCGAGAAGTTCTTTACATGATTATGAAGCCAATTTGACTTGAAATATGACTCGCATTTATGAAAACAGAGATGAATAATAATATAAATTATAAAGATAAACCAATTTCTTACGGCAATTAAGTCAGTTTTTCACAGTAGGTATCGTCCAGTGTAACCACTTACTCGAATAATTGTATTGTTGAAAGAAAACCAGAAAATTGGCTCTGAGCACTACGGGACTTAACATCTGAGGTCATCAGTCCCCTAGAACTTAGAACTACTTAAACCTAACTGACCTAAGGACATCACACACCTCCATGCTCGAGTCAGGATTCGAACCTGCGACCGTAGCGGTCGCGCGGTTCCAGACTGAAGCGCCTAGAACCGCTGGGCTACCAGCGGCCGGCGAAATATAACACTTTCTCACTTTAGTGTACACAAAATCTGCAGGCTATATGTAAGAAGTGCCACACGTATTATACAAGACGAGGCCGTAGCTTAATTTGGTCGCCTCGTAGGAAATACATGCGTCAGTAACCACAAAAAAAGCCGAAAAGCCAAGGGAGGAGCTGTTCGCCGACTTTCACACGCCCTCACCATCGATTCAATGAACTGTTCTCGGTAGGAACACCTAGTAATTATTATTATTTAATGTAACTCTGACCAAACACTAAAATATTTGTGCAAACGATATTATAGACATTGTAACACCCTCACAGAGATGGCAATGCCACATTAGTCCTCTTCTCCTATCACAACCATAACTTATCCTTTTCTCAAACTGCTTGTTATAAATCCCTATTTCACAGCACATAAATTTACAGCTTCAAGGTTAATGTAAAATTTTTAAGTTGTATGCGACGATAATATGGATAATTACGACTCTAAGAATTTATATCTTCAAGGTTACTGTAAAATTTTTAAGTTTCATGCGATGGTGATGTGGAAAATTACAGATGAAACTAACCATAGTCAGTTGTAACAAACTTATTATTTGTTATATACCCATAAATATATAAACTCTGAGAGATACCGGTATTTCACGTCTTTTGGCAAATTTTTCACATATTGAAACTTCAGCTTCGCCAAAAATTCCTAACACCACTTATTAAACTTATTTCGAACTTTCGCTGAAAAACAAGAAGTTTACGTCTCGTGTCGCACGTATGTACGTGTCCACATCTCAGGAATGCGTGGACCAGCTACCATCTGCCATAATCAAATCTTACGACCAGCCCGCTCATAGCAACAACAAAATAGCCCGAAAGATTATGGGCAGCCAAGGATTATGTTCTACAACTGTACAGGACTTAACCAGCTGTTGCTGCATCATTATACACAAGGAGCGACACGCGCTGTCACAGAAGATTATGAACTAAATAAAGAACAGCAGAAAATAATAAATCTCTATGATGTGTGAGGATACAGGATACTCACATGGTCTATGAAGCCTTTAATCACTGATTGAGGGTCTTCACAATTCCATGCTCGACGAGTATACCGGCTGCCGGAAAAAATTGTACACCTGTTTCGACGTTTCCAGTTCACTCAGTATTTATTGCTGCAACAGTGCATATGGGGTATACGAAAAGACTACGTTTGCAGATCAATAGCACAAACGTTTCTGAGGTACCATGTATGGACCCACGCTAGAACATTTATAGAAAGAAGAACCGACAGAGGTACTCAAAGTACCCTCCGCCGTCAGGTGGCTTTCGGAGTATGGATGTAGATGTAGATGTAGAATACATGGTGTAGCCTCCATGAGCAGCAATGCAGGCGCGGACTGTCATCACGTCGATCGTATAGATGGCAAATTCTGTCCTGGTATAAGTTATGCTACGCCTGCTCGTCCTGTTCACGTAATTTTGCAGGATTTGTGGGTTAACGAGTCGCACGATTCACTTCTTGTTCCATCACATTCCAAACCCCCGTTCGATTGGAAACCAGTACGGAGATCGTGCTCGCCAGGGAAGTTGGTGCACGTCTTGCAGAGCATGTTTTACTTCACGGGCAGTGTGTGAGGGAGCATTATCCTGTTGGAACAACGCATCATCTTCCTCTTGCAAGAACGGCAAAAGAAAGGATCTAAAAAAATTCTGCGTACACAGAGCGCTGCCTAGCGTGCCCTCCAGGAACCCAAAAGTGAACGAGAGGTGTAGCCTGGGGAAGGACCTGTGCATCTTGCGTAATGCACTTACGGGGTCTACGTCGTACCTGGAAACAACAACTATTTGCGTGCAGGCAGAATCTGCTGCCATCGCTGAAGAGCACGGCGCACCATTCTTCTTCCAAGTGATCCTCTGACGGCACCAATCGAGCAGTGTACGTTTATGCTGTGGCGTGAGTGTAAGACGGGCTGGAGGTGTGCCGGTCGTATACCCACTACTAAAAACCGATTCGCAACATTTCGTCTTGATACATCTGGGCTCAAAAGTCCCGTTATCTATGCTGTGCCAGCTGTACTATCTTCCAATGCTCCCCTTATAGTACGACGATCCTACTGGCATCTGTGCTGCGTCGTTGTCCAGAACTTCGTCTAAAAGTGTGACAATGTTCACGTGCTTACTGGTGTTAGCATCTTTGCCCAACTGACGCATCTTCTCCAACGTTTGTGGTAGTTCCCCGAAGAGGCCACCCCATTACTTGGAAGACGTCCGCCCCGATAGCTCAGTGGTGCCGGCACGGTAGCCCAGCGTGTTCGGTCAGAGAGCTGGCTTCTGTCGTAAAAGAACTGAGTGAAACGATCAACAACGAGCTTCAACGGATGTCATGTGACGTCCGCTACGACTAAATACAACGAACCACAACGAACAAAATGCAAAAAAAAGTGGTCAACGTGACGGATTGCCGTCCTACAGGCCCGTATTCGATTCCCGGCTGGGTCAGAGATTTTATCCGCTCAGGGACTGGGTGTTGTGGTGTCTTCATCATAATTTCATCCCCAATCGGCGCGCAGGTCGCCCAAGGCGGCTGGACCTGCCCCGTAAGGGGCCTCCCGGCCAATGACGCCAAACCCTAATTTCCATTTCCACTTGGAAGACAACGATATGGCTCCTTTCAAAACTCGCTTACTTGACTGCAGAAAGGACGAGTGCGTCTCTGTGGCATGGCTACCTGCTTGCATTACACGTTTGCACTACAATTGGGCTTCTGCATGTGGGCATTACCTATTAAATATCAGAAACAGATGGCGCTCTGGTAAGTATGCCACTACGCGATCTGTTGGCGGAAGATGCTGAAACTATATCAGTTTATCTACTGCCCACTAGATGGCTTATGCCGTCATCGGATCAAAGTCGACGTCGTGTTTCGGCAGTGTTTGTGTGCAAAGCATAGAAAAGTACGTTTAAAGTTTTATCAGTGAGACTTTATAAACTGATGTCATTGTGTATAATGCCTACAAGTTAACAACTGACATTGTATGATAACCACCAGTAACATAAAAATGCAGCATTTCAAATGTGTTTTAAGTGACTGCGTATAATACTTACAGGTTCAACTCCTTCTAATCTAAGCTAAAGTTCCAGTAGTACTTAGAAACGTAGCTTTTAACAAGTGTATTTGGTAATCTATTCTTGTTTAGCTGGGAAAGCAACAGTTCCCATAGTTTGTCCAGCGGCGCTACACACCCTATGCGAGCAGAGTTGGCGTTTCCGTTTCTCGAACACGACAGACCTATTTGAGCTCCATCGTTGTAGACATTTCGTTTCGCGCTACGACAGTTAGGTTTGAAACCCTTTCGTGCACCGTGTGAGAAGAGCCGTTCAAGCACTGAGGCGGAAACGCAACGGCGGGCGGCATTCTTTCCCTATCTGGCAGTCGGGGACGCACATTCTGGCGCTATTTGCCGACCTCTCCATCACGAAGCGGAAAGGCTAAACGGCCCGACGCAGTCGAGCGGACTGCAGCAATGGGGGGACGGCGGCGGTGCCGGCTGCCGGCTGCCGGCTGCTGCCGCCCCCTCCCAGAGGCCCTCCAGCGGCGCGTCCACTCCACCACTCCAGACCGGTGGCACTCCTTCACATTCCACTCTTGACAAATCACTGTGAAGCCGTTCCGTTGTAGTTCCGTCAACGATGTGGCAGGTGATGTGATGGATCTTCTCGCGATCCTTGAAACCTTTATTGTTCTCTTTTTGTCACTGCATTTACAATGAAGTTACTGAACTGTGAAATAAGTTATAAGCAATCATAATAAGCTGTAAAAAATTAATGAAGCTTGTTGTACAGGAAATAAAAACTAATAAGTAAATCTAAATTGAAACGAATTTTAATTGGTTTACGTGGGTTCTGATTATTTCATGGACGTAATCAACCGAGATACTGAAACAAGTATGTATTTGTTTATCTAGCCATGTACGTTCGTAACGGAGTTCAAAAGATCTTCAAAGGTAGATTACATTGACATAATGCTTACTATTTTGACTTGAAACTTTAGACAGATGGATCCGATCCGAGAAATGTTCCAAAATCGAATGGTACAATGTACCGAATCGACTGTTTATATCAAGTTCCGATGTTGTATGATGCCCTGCGAGTGTTTCTCTTTTTTCGTAATAGCTGTCCACTGAGACATCAGTAGGCGTAAACACATTTGAAACAGTTTCCCCGAACGCCCTCCAGTATACTAAATGTACACTGAACGAGATATGGAGAGCTTTGGAATCGACACAAACAGGTGGGAGGCACGGGCTAGCACGAGACCAGAGAGGCGTGATGATATATCATCTGGAATGTCGAAGCATGATGAAGGCTTGTTAGACAGATTAAGGCAGAAAAAGCTTCGCAATGCTACCACTGCCCCTGCCTCAGCAGCCAGAAACACTTGTGACAACTGCGGCAAGAGATGCCGCGCTGCCATTGACTTGACAAGTCATATGAAAAAATGCAACCCATAAACACACAGACACCGCAACAATCACTACCATGATGTCGTGGTCAATATATATATTTGTGTTTTAGAAAAGTGGGCCCAAAAAAATACGTTATATTTTAATATCGAGAATTTATCTTTCCATTTCCAATAATGTAAAGCACGGCACCAATGTCTCACTTAGCTGATTTTAAATCGCAACAGGCGATACTGATCCCCTCGCTTTTCAGGTACTTTGAGGAAATTTTCAACCCCAACATTATGAACGTTCTATTGCAAATTGTCTTTGCTCGACCTTTCGTCTGTCACTGATAGTAATATTAACAATACAGTTTACTTAAAAAAATAAAATAACAGAAAACATACTTGCTTCAATATGTCGCCTCATAGAAGCATTAAGAATGTTAACCATGTAACAAACTTACGTGCCCATCTGTCGAAAACCTCGATTCGATAAAATATATTGTTCACAAAATAAAAAGAGTATAAGTTTTATATACATCATCAGGCGACAGTTCCAGTGTTTAGCTCCGACCCACTGCACCCATAAAACCAACGTTCTCAAAATATCTGCATGCTTGTGAATTATTGTGTGTACTTTCCTGTCGAGATCTGCATTAAAACTTAAATCCCGTTTATCAAATGTATACTTCGCATACGGGACGTACAGCGACTGTTTGTAGTTAAGTTATAGATAAACAGCCACAGATTGGATTCTCTCTTTATGCTATATTTCGCTCTTTAAGGTAAAGCATTACGGGATATTACGTGTCCTGGACGTAGTACGTTATTCGGGGTGATTCGTGATGTTGTTATAAGACCTTTAGGGATGTTGGAGAAGAGTACATATATCAACCGGAGATGAGGGATCCTGTCCCGGATATGACGGAGTCCCAACTTACAAGTGAAAATTGATCTTTTGGTAGAAAGATTGTAGTGTTGGCACCTTTCAGAAATGGTAGTACATACAAAAACAAGAAAAGAGTCTAGTAAAAATGGGCCCTAAAATGCATACCTCAAGAGTTACGAGGATTTGTTCATCTAAAATACTGTGAAACCAATTTCTTTTACTGCAAAGTGTCTGTTTTCCATGATTTGGGAGGAAGTTTGTAAGTAGGCTACTTAGGTTTTTATGTTAGTAACGCCACGTAGTGCTCTTTATGAAAATCACTGACTGTGCTGCGCGAAGTCTGTGGCTGGTCTACATTGTTGCAGTATTGCTATCGTAGTGTTAGGCAGTTGCCTGTTAATAGCGCGTAGCGTTGCGCAATTGGAGGTGAGCCGCCAACAGTGGTGGATGTGGGGATAGAGATGGTGGATTTTTGAAAGCGGATGATCTTTAAGTGCGTCCATCAGAGACAGTAAATTTTTAAGACTGGATGTCATGAACTGATATATGACTTTTGAACACTATTTAAGGTAAATACACTGTTTGTTCTTTATCAAAATCTTTCATTTGCTAACTATGCCTATCAGTAGTTAGTCCCTTCAGTAGTTAGAATCTTTTAATTATCTGGCAGTAGTGGCGCTCGCTGTATTGCATTAGTTCGAGTAACGAAGATTTTTGTGAGGTAAGTGATTCATGAAAGGTATAGGTTATTGTTAGTCAGGGCCTTTCTGTTGTATGCATTATTAAAAGTCAGAGTGCGTTGCGCTAAAAATATTGTGTTAGCTTAGTGCTCATCAGAACAGGTAAAGAGCGAAATGTCTGAGTACGTTCAGTTCTGCTCAGCTGCTTGAAATTCAAATAATGTAAGAGGTTTATCAGCACATTAATTAATTAATTTTTAAAGGGGACGTTTCAAGTTGTATGGACCAAAACAAGAAAAAAATTTCCAGCAAACGTTGGCTCTAAAGTGCATTACTTTAGAGCTATGAGGACTAGTTCAGTAAAAGATGAACATGTATCCACAGCTGTTGAGATATACATTTTAGAGCCCACTTTCGCTAGACATGTTTTTCTGTTCTTTTCGGTACTACCTCTTAGAACAATAGGGAAACCAAAGATATTGCAGCATGGTTATCACACTGTCGATGATTAACAAGTGCTCACAGGTTTTACGGCTTGCATTTTAGAGAACATATTCACTAGACTTTTCTTCTACAATCTCAGCAACACCTCTACCAGTATAGGTACTCCATTGTCAAAGGTAACAGAACGATTTGTGCTTATAATATTCGATTGGGTCTTCTCCTAACGAAGAGCCGTTGCCTCAAATCGTTACATGTGCCCTTCCCCAATCTCCCTGAACGTTTGTAACATGATCACGGAATCACCCAGGGCCATCGCCTAATTAGTGTGGTATAAGTTAGATCTGTACAGTATCTGTTCGTTAATTTTGACTGTCCAGTTACGTTGCTCATTTTGATTTATATTTTTGTCAGTTACCTGACACAGCATACCAAACATTATTCATTATTTCTTCTCTGAAATTTTCAAGTGATTGTTTTTGGGTTATAGTGAAATTGTAAGAAGTGAATGATGAAAGGCATTAGTTAACATCTTTGTTGGGTAATTAAACGAGTATGTAGCTACCTTTTTAAAACTTCTTTGAAAGTGAAAAGACTTCAGATGCGTATGGGATGCAATTTTCCTCTGCTGTAAACAACAAGATCGTCTTTCACGTTACCTGGGAGCTTAACTCAGTCTCAGCTTACGTAACTTTCAACCTGACTTATTAGATTTACTTTTCTTCTGTGTATATTTTCCTGCACAGATAACTTTATCTCGGCGCTATAGTTGCCTTATAATTATTATTAATAGGAATAGGAGCTTAGCGATTGGGGCCAATGTATGACTCGAAAGCTGCAGTGTTACGCCACGTCTTCTCTCCTTCGTTAGAAGCATAGTCACGCAAGACTTAGCTCGCAACAAACAAATCCCATTTGTCTACGGTCACGGCTACTTCCCAAGTTTCTCGAGAAAATTGTTCCTTTAGCTGCTCCTACAACTTGGCAAATGATCTTGTTAGGCCGCTCCTGCTGGTGCTGCACTTCAGCCGTGATTATGTTGCTTCCTGGACGCATTGCGAATAATAGTGCCGGGCTTCCTCTACTTGTATGGACAATGTGAGACCTACAAAATATTCTCGGTTTTTAAAGCAAGTACACTATCATTCTTGAATCAGATTGGAAAGTTTTCACATAAGACTGGTGCGAAGAGACGGTCGCATACGTATATGACGCTGTCATTCGAGTCTAAAGGCATAGTCTCCAGCTTTAAAAACGACCGACCCTGTATGACTTGTAGCACACTGAACGTTACTAAGTTCTCATGTACTCAGTTACGCGGCAAATAAATGTACTGTTTACAGCAACCATTTTCAAAATAGTACCTCTGTAAACTGGACTAGATATTTGGAACAGTGGCACTAACCACAAAATTAGGCCTACTTACAAGCAACTAGAATGAGGGATATCTTTGTATTACTACGTGACCTAAATCCCTGACGCAGTTCTAACTGCATAGTGAAATGGCCGCTTGGGATATCGTCTATCTTTGGCAACATTATCATAGATAATGGCTATTAGTTCTCTACTGCGGTATCCGTTATGAATGTGTAATGAAGTTAAAAGTTAAACGATAAATGGCACCACTGCCGGAGTGTACTAAGCTTAGTCTGAAACAACGTGTGCGCTGTTAAAGCGGCAGCTACAGCCAGAAACGGTTACAGAGATACCTGTGGAAAGCCTGCAACCTTTGACGTATAAATGGGCACTTCGAAGAATTTTTATCTTACTTTCTTCCTAGGACTGTCGACGACATTCAGCGCATTTTCTCAGGAACTGGGTGTAAGAGGCCCGCTTATTACAAAGCTATGATGTACAGGTTAATCGTTATTCGTGATAGAATTAGAATAAATCGAGTCACTTTGTATGTAAAATATGGGATTAGATTCTCGTTTACTCATATATTAAGTTTAAAATAGAGTATCTTAGTATTTTTACCAGTAATAATCTTTATCATCTTAAAATTTTAACATAGACGCTGTTCAGCAACGGTGAATGTAAATGAATGGTTTGAGAAAATCAGCGCACCAGTTGGAGGTATGAAGGTTTATTAACTACCCTTGAACAAAGTTTCAACAATTGGCGACTGCTGAAGAAGACAATCTTATAATAGTTGAAACCATGGCTAATGGTTGTTAATAAATATTTATACCTGCAACTGGTTGGCTGATTTTCTCAAATCATTCATTATCTTCTTTGTGATACGCATTTTACTACAGAATTTACACACTTTGAAATTTAACAGTGAAACACACAAGTATACACTGAAATCATATTCCAGCCTGCTCTTGTCACAACCCTTTAGCGCCCTAAGATTTTGCGAGTGGCAGATAATTGGTCACGTGCACCTCTAAATCTAGGTATTGTTTTTCTTCAATAGAAATATACGTGCGACTAGATATTCCTTTCCAAAATAAGCCAGTTTAATCATGGTTGAAAACCGGCCTCGGAGTATAACCTTTTTCTGTGTCAGTATGTTCAAACCTCTTTTTAAAATCCTTGATTCCTACTTCGTCTGCTTCAGCTGCCTGTGCTGTCATTTTAATGTTTTGAATGCCAAACCGATCATTGAAGAGATCAGTGTAACCTAAGCTGGCCGAGAAAGCTGCTGCATTGTCTTCTTCTTCCGTTAAATCTGCGTAGAAGCTCTTACTGTAGCTTGAATAAAAGCTCGATACAAAAGCATCCGTTGTCGGTTGTGGAGCTGGATCCAATATCCTAGCATTTTTTTCGATTCTCTCTATCGTCGCCGAGCAAGATTTGGTCATTCTAGTCACCCTTATGTCAGTTGAACAGTGAGCACTTTTTTGAATTAATTCCATATTGGCACGAACAAAAGTTCAATAAGTCCTAAAGCACGCTGAATGTCAAAAATTTGCTCACCTTTCTCATAGGGACTGAAGAGTGCCTCTTTGTTTCTAATGAATACGACCTCCAAACACGCTTCTTTCCCTTGACAAGCAGGCTTTCTTTCCTTTAACGCGACATTTTAAATATACACCCTGTCAAGAGTAATTTCGCAGCTCCACTGATATGAATTGAGGATTCATGTCTCGACAAACACGACAGAAGATGTGCATTGAGATGCGCTAATGCATTACCGCGTCTCCGTACTGTTAACAGATGACACCACTGGAATTAAAACTAAAATAGCGTATATGCGAAAACACAAATAACGAATTCACTTATGACGGGTCTACCTGCAATTAAAATTTATTTGATCTCTTATCTCCGTTTCATTTGTTTCTGTGAAAATACTTCCACAACGGTGAAAATGCCTGTAGTATGCAGTAACCTAAACGTATAATGTAAGAAACTTACTAATGCAAGAACTCTCTAATGAAACAGGTACACTTTTACCACAGTGCCATTACCCTCACCTGTTATGTTCAGTAAACTCATACACGATGTGCATACCGGCCAGCTCTTCATAATAAGCCCACTGCTATGTGTCACTGTTAACATACAGCTAACACTAAGAGAAAGATTCAAACACGACACATAAGCGAACAGCGGGACCTACAGGATGTGAGCTGTAAGACGAAGAATACAGAGGGCTACTGTTGCACAGGTGTACAAATTCTCCTCCCAACCTGCCTGATACTGCCTCCGCAACGGTGACACAAGGGAACATGTGCACTGGTGTACAGCGGTAAAAGCAGGGGAACTTGGGTTTTCATAAGGCTGGCAAGCTCCGCGGGACCCGTTCAGCCTGCGGGACCTGACGACAGGTTGCGCTGTCAATCCAGCGTGACTACAGAGTAGCCAGGTGTACGCTTGCGCAGGCAGTTTCTCTGCAGCTCAGCTATCTTAACGGTGGGGTAGAAATTGAACAAACCATACTTGAAGGGGACTGAGTGGAATTTAAGAATTGCTGAATATATACTAGTCTCTAAACAGAGTCCAAGTCCATCATGTATTTATGAGACAGCTTCACATATATCGGTAGGTGTTTGACAATCCAAATTGTGTAAGAAATTACTGAACACTCGTTAGAGAACCTCAAATATGTTACAACATATTTGTAAATTTGACCAGCTGTTTCCTCACACCAATAACATTCTGAAAGAAGATGTAGTCCCTGACAAGCGTGTGGAAATGTGTGTTAAGGACCTAAGGTCATTTAGCTGAATATAGGTATTCTAAATTTACGTCAAACATTGAGTGAGATGGGCAAAAAATATGGTTCAGTGGATATTAAAAATTACATTCTGGTGGTATGCAACTTAGTGTGAGGAAAGCTTGGTATGAAAGAAAAGCTTACTTCTTTCAGACATGCACTTATTATATGAACTTAGTACGGAAAACGAAGTCCTTGTTTGATAAAATTCATTTCGGGAGTTAACAATGAACTATTTTGGCCACTCAGAATGAATTCAAATAACCCGCAATACACATGCTGGGGAAAACTAAATAAAACTGGTATATTCGTGTTCATATTAGGCTACAGAAACTGAGCGGTCTAAGGCGCTGCAGTCATGGACTGTGCGGCTGGTCTCGGCGGAGGTTCGAGTCCTCCCTCGGGCATGGGTGTGTGTGTTTGTCCTTAGGATAATTTAGGTTAAGTCGTGTGTAAGCTTAGGGACTGATGACGTTAGCAGTTAAGTCCCATAAGATTTCACACACACACACTTTCTTTTTTTTTTTTTTTTTTTTTTTTTTTGATACTGAAACTAGACTTGCAAAACCATGCTTTATTTGGTTTTACAGAGTAATAGACATCTTCAGTTTGTTAAGTTCAAACGAAGTCGACTTTCAGAGATGGTTTTGTGTACTACGGAAAACATGTGTTAGAGGTGAGCTGGTGATGCTTCGAATTGAAAATAGCCAGTAGTAGTCGAGACAGGGGAAGTCGCAGAGAAATCAGTTCGTATCGAAATAAATAAATAAACATGAAATACGCCGAGAAGGAGAAAAAAACAGACAAATAAAATGCACAATTTTCTGTGTTGAACTGGCCAGGAAGGACTATTGGGCGTCGTTTTACGATACTCGGGTAAGAACTTCTGAATCATACTTATAGCACTACAATCGGGAAGACGGGCAGGCAAGCAAGATTCCTATGGCCCACTGGTTCTCAAACCTGCCGATAACGCGGACCCTTTGTTTATTCGGAAAGTGATCTGTAGACCCTTTTCAATGCTATCTGAAATTCCTTATGGTATTAAAAATGCTTTAATAAGAATTAACACTGACACGAAAAATAATACAATAAGTAATTTATTCTAAATGTGTATGATTGTAGCATATTGACTGAAATTTCAGTTGATAATACAGTTACAGTAACGGCACAGTAATACAACAATAGAGAAAATACACTAAACAAAGTATAGTAACTGAAAATTAACATATTTTTCCTAAGAAAATCAGCTTGCTAAGAGAAGTTCTCAAATGTGGGGTCACTGTTTTGAAGGCTGAAATTCTCTGTGTCTTTCCGTAATTCCAATGAAATCTGGAAGAAGTTTTGTCGCTATTACTCTCTTATCACGATTTCCCTTTAATGTGTTAAAGAAGCAAAAAGCACAAAATGTCTGCTGACAAAAATAAGTAGCAGGAAAAAGCATCCAGTGTTTCAGTGACATTTTAGACAACTCTTCATACTCAAAGCACTCATGCAGCCAGAAGTTACAATGTAAATTTTCTTTGAAAACGTTTGAAGTACAGCAGGGTAGTTTCAATAGCTGTTCCTGTTCTGTGTCACAGAGATTCATACCTTGCATGTCATGGATTTCTACATCCGTGAAGGAATTTTAATCCAGCAATTACCAGGTTGTGTGACAGGAAAATACTCTAGAAAACTTGGAGCCCGTAAGTCTCATATAAGTGCTTTGTGCATTTCAGCAGAGAATTTTTCACCTGAGCAATCCTTAGTTCTGGAAATTATGATTTCATTTTGTACTCGTAACGCCCGCAGCCGCAGTTTCGTAATTGTAGCTTCAACTTTACTCTCAACTTGGAAGATATTTGTGTTTCTTCCTTGCAGCCCTACGTTAAGTTCGCCGAGGAAGGAGAAAATATCCACCAAATAGGCCCCTTTACACAATCAATCAGACTCGCACAATTCTCACTTTGAAAAGAATGTTGCTTGTCTAAAACAAATAAGTGCACCCAACACGCAGCTCAAAGAAATGACGTAGAACCTTCCCTCATGACAACCAACGCACTTCAGTTTGTAAGAAACGTTTAATGTGTTTGTTGCCAATTTCTTCACATAATACTGCGAAAAGACGGCAATTTAGAGAACGAGATTTAATGAAATTAAAAGTTTTGTAGCATCGTTCAGAACACATCTGAAATCCTCACGTATTTTTGTCGCTGGTAAAGCTTCTCAGGGAATGAAGCAATACTAAACCTTACTTACGGTGCTAAGTGTTTTACTCGAGCCAATAGGCCTGTCTTCAAACCTGTAAAAGTCCGTGCTCCGTCCGCAGTGAGAGCTACACACTTATTCCACCTCATATTGTTGTCAATCATGAACTCATGAAGTGCACAAAACATATCTTCCCCATTGTCCGAAGAATCTCCGTACAGAACAATAGATTTCCACATTTTGTCTCTTTACAGTCAAAACAGAATAAAACCGATAGGTTTGCTTTTCTGTCCAGGTCTGTACTTTCATCAAGTTGTTAGAAATAAAAAGAGCTACATTGAATTTTCGAAATTAATTTCCTTTTACATTGAAAGACATATTGTCAGTTCTTCTTCCAATTGTATCGTTGGGAAGGGGAATAGGGTTTATTTCCTTAGCAGCTGCATCACTTACCAAAATTTCACGCGTAAGTTTTTCATCTGGAAACATTAAATTTTCCGCAACTGTGTAAGGTTTTCCAGATTTAAAAATTACCAATGACACATGACATGACGCTAAAGTTAGTATTACCAGCCACTACAAGCCTTGACATTACACTTTTACTGCATTTCCTCCTCCTGAGTTCCATTATAAAATAATCTATCGACCTGCCAACGAGACCTTCATTTTCTTCTCCCAATGTCTTCGAAGGTTAACTGGCTTCCTTCTTTCGTTGCTCAGTACTTCGTAACACGAGACAAACTGAGCCTGCTGGCTGTGTTCACTGCATATGTATGTACATCCATTTCGAAGGTAGTCACTGCAGTAACTGCATAGTGTTCTCTTCTTTCCTTCACGTTCACTTGAAGTAGCTTGCGAACATGAAGGCTCACTTTCAGAAGTTTTGTCCGACTTAACATCACTTGCAGCCTTTCGTTTCACTGCAGACGACTGTAGCCAACGATTCATCGCGAACATCACAAATATCGCCACACAAAAGAATGTTGAGCAGTTCAGGAAACGAATGGCCAATGACAAATCAATGTGCACACATCTGCTGTTTATCCCTCTCCACTCACGTGGCATGTTTCACGACATGAACATGTGACATCTATGACCGTCTCTAATACCTTTTTTCTCTAGCAACAGTTTTTCCCTTGTCTGTTGTTTGATGGAATATTGAAGGGGAAAAGCATGACTAACGCCATTCGTTGAGGCTGGAGGTATGTGTTAAGGCATCAGGCTTTAATCCCAGTCGAGTTAAATTGGCCAGGAAATTGCGCGTGACGGAATTTATTATTTTATCTAGCTTCAAAAACACCAGACTTAAAACTGTAAAGTGGCGACAAAAACTAGAAAAGGTAAGGTGCAGTTAAACTTTTTTTTAACTAACCACATGAACTTGCTACTGAAGAAAAAACGGCGTGGAGTGTAGTTTCTCTTTCTTGTTTAACGAGTCCCAAGATTTTTTGTTTTTTTTACTTGTAATTCATCATTGGTGTAGAATTAAAGAAGCAGAAAATTTTAGTTTTCACGATAAGAAGACCGAAGTTATATCTTGAACCTCTTCCTACATACACTTTCCAATACATCTACTATGTTACGACTTACCTCATCTTAATTCAAGCTACTTAAAATAATTTCAATAGAATAATCACTAATGAGAGCGATAGTACTGTGACACAATTGCTCTTAACTTTGCTGGAAAGGAAGCTGTTAAAAATCAATGCTGTGTGTGTGTGTGTGTGTGAGTGTGTGTACATCATTTTGATAATTTTAATCATTTCACGAATTGGTTGGATCAAAGCAACGTTCTTGTATCTCTGTTGTGATATATCTTCAACACAATTTTATAGTAACAGCACCTAATTTGGGCCAAGAGCTATTCGCAGTGGCGGACTTGGAAAAATATTTTATGAGGGATTTCTCATTGTTTATTAAGAAACCC
Organism: Schistocerca piceifrons; assembly: GCF_021461385.2. Taxonomy (NCBI): domain Eukaryota; kingdom Metazoa; phylum Arthropoda; class Insecta; order Orthoptera; family Acrididae; genus Schistocerca; species Schistocerca piceifrons. The sequence goes on along the minus strand of NC_060144.1, from coordinate 360,297,246 downwards.
CAGAATTGGTGGGGGGGGGGGGGAGAAGGTTTGATGTTTGTAAGCATAGGAATGAGAAACATTTACTTCTCTTTTATAGAAATGGAACTGCAGGTTAAGCTGGGAGTTTTCCGTCACTTGAAGATGAAACCTATTCCCAGGCGTTGTGCGGTTAATGTAGAACAGGTTTTGAGAAAGTGCGCTAACAAAGAAGGAATTTCTCTAATTTATCTTCTTTTCCGGTTTACCCACAGTCCACGTTTCACTACCATACTATGATGTGCTTCAAATGTATAATCTTAGAAATTTCTTCCTAAAATTAAGGCCAAAGTTTGATATTAGTAGACTTCTCTTGGCGAGAAATACCCTTTTGTCCAGTGCCAGTCTGCTTTCGATGAATTCCTTGCTCTGACCGTCGCTGCCTAGGTTGCAGAATTCCTTAACTTCATCTACTTCGTGACCATCAATCTTAATGTTAGGTTTCTCTCTGCTACTTCTCATTACTTTCGTCTTTCTTCGATTTACTCTCAGTCCTTATTCTGTACTCTTTACATTGTTCATTCCATTCAGAAGATCATGTAATTCTTCACTTTCACTCAGGGCAGCAATGTCATAAGCGAATCGTATCACTGACATTCTTTCGCCATGAATTTTAATTCCACTCGAGAACCCTTCATTTCCATCATTCCATCTTCGGTGCACAGATTGTACAGTACGGGCGGAAGACTATACGCTGTTTTACACCCTCTTTAATCCGAGCACTTCGTTCTTGGTCGTTCACTCTTAATACTCCCTCTTGGTTCTTGTACGGTTGTATATTACTCGTCTCTCCCTATAGCATACACCTATTTTCAGAATTTCGTACATCTAACATAATTTTTCAATGTTGAACGCCTTTTTCAGATCGACAAACCTTATGAAAGTGTCTTGATTTTTCTTTACTCTTGCTTCCATGCTCAACCGCAACGTCATAATTGCCTCTCTCGTTCCTAAAGCCAAATTGATCGTCATCTAGCATATCCTAAATTTTCTTTTTCCGTATATTACTCTTCTGTATAATATTCTTGCCAGAAACTTAGACGCATGAGCTGTTAAGCTGACTGTGAGATAATCCTCGCAATTGTCAGCTCTCGCAGTCTTCGGAATTACGTCAATGATATTTTTGCGTAAGTCAGATGGTATGTCGCCAGACTCGTATATTCTACACACCGACGTGAATGGCCGTTTTGTTACCTCTTCCTCCAATGATTTTAAAAGTTCTGTTGGAATGTTATCTATCCCTTTCACCTTATTTGATCTTAAGCCCTCCAAAGCTCTTTTAAATTCTGATTCTAATACTAAATCCCCTCTCTCTTCTAATTCGACTCCTGTTTCTTCTTCTATCATATCAGACAAATCTTCACCCTCATAGAGGCTTTTAATGTATTCCTTCCACCAATGTGTTCTCTCCTCTGCATTTAAGAGTGGAATTCCCGTTGCAATCTTAAGGTTACCACCCTTGCTTTTAATGTCACCGAAATTTGACTGTCCATATGCTGAGTCCGTCCATTCGACAATCATTTCTTTTTCGATTTCTTCACATTTTTCATGCAGTCATCTCGTCTTAGCTTCGCTGCACTTCCGATTTATTTCATTCCTCAGCGACTTGTATTTCTGTGTTCCCGAGTTCTGCAGAACATTTCTGTACTTCCTCCTTTCATGGATCAATTGAAGTATTGCATCTGCAACCTCGCGCGGATCTGCACGGAGATAACTTGGCCTCCGATGTGTGATGGAGTTCGCAGCAGTTATTGCTTTGCCTCCCATGCATGCTGATGTAATGCGTCTTCACGTGTAGGTTGTCTTCTTGGGTGTCTCCTCAGCACAATTCTGCAGTGCAGCCAGCAGGTGTGGCCAGCGAGTGGTGACGCTGCGCGGCAGTTTTCGGCACAGCGTCCGGATTTGGGCGTTGTGCGACCGGCCAGCACGTTCGTAACAGGTGCGGGCGGTCGTCTGGAAGAGGTCACGGCGCAGAGGGACTTCCGCGACGTCGAGAAGATGAGCGGTGGGGAAATCGTAAGGCAGGTGTAAGTCCAGCCGAAGGATGCGATTCTGCAGTGTCTCCAGCATCTTCAGGTTCGTGTCGGCGGCGTTCCCCCAGACGACGGCGGCGTATTGGAGTACAGGGAGGAGCAGCGGTGGTAGTTCGGAGCCAGGGTTCAGCAGCGGGTAGAGTATGCGGAGCCAGTTCCGCACTTTGTTCTTCACTTCGCGGATGTGCGGAACCCACGTGAGTCGGCGGTCGATAGTGATGCCGAGGTAATGCGCCGTTGGACGCCACGGGATAGGGCTTCCACCGACGGTGAGCGGTTGCAGACCTGCAGGAACGAGTCGCCTGGTGACGATCAGGAACTGCGTCTTGGCCCCATTGAATTGTAGGCGCCACTTGACTGCCCAGGCTGCCAGGGTGTCAACGGCGAGCTGCAGACGGCGGCGCATGACGGCGGCATTGAGGCTCCTCGAATATAGAGCCGTGTCATCAGCGTACAGGGCGAGCCGCACACGGTAGATCTTCGGCGCATCAGAGGTATACAGCGAGTACAGGAGTGGCCCCAAGACCGAGCCCAGCGGCACACCGGCGTTGATGCGGCGGACGGAGGACAAGCCACGCGCGGCCCGCACATGTAAGTTCCTATCGGCAAGATACGAACGGATGAGACGGACTTGCGACGTCGGGACCCCAAGTTCAACAAGTATGAATAAGAGGCCGCGGTGCCACACACTGTCGGAAGCACGCGACACGTCCAGGAACACCGCGCCGAAGAACTCGCGCTGCTCGAGGGCGACGAACGCATCTTCCACTAGCCGAAGGAGTTGGTGAACTTCCGAGTGGCCCCTTTGAAAGCCGAACTGCTCTTCGGGCAGGAGGCCTTCCTCGTCAACGTGACACTGCAGCCGCCTGATGTACACCCTCTCAAAGACCTCGGAGACGGCCGGCAGTAAACTAATAGGTCTGTAGTTCGCTGGTTGGCGCAGATCCTTCCACATCTTCGGAATCGCCACGATCTCTGCATGCTTCCAGCACTGAGGAAAACTGCAGGACCGGAGGATTACATTAAAGACGTCGGCGAGATGAGTGACAGCCACCGGCGGCAACTTCTGGAGAAGGGTGTTGGAAACTTCGTCTGGGACCGCAGCTTTCCTGGGGTTCAGGGCACGCAGGATGGACGACACCTCTTCCGCCTGCCGGCCGGAGTGGCCGTGCGGTTCTAGGCGCTACAGTCTGGAACCGCGTGACCGCTACGGTCGCAGGTTCGAATCCTGCCTCGGGCATGGATGTGTGTGATGTCCTTAGTTAGGTTTAAGTAGTTCTAAGTTCTAGGGGACTGATGACCACAGCAGTTAAGTCCCATAGTGCTCAGAGCCATTTGAACCATTTGAACCTCTTCCGCCGTCGTCTCTTCACTGACGTCATCGTCGTCGCGTGCCTCCAAGTAGCGCGGGAGCCGGTCAGCAACCAGGTCGTCGTGGACAGCGTCGTTCGGGTCTTCTATCGGCGTAAACGCAGCCTCAAAGACGTCCGCGAGGGCATCAGCCTTCGCAGCTGGTTCGCAGACAGCCTGACCATGGACCTTCAGCGGAGGGATACGTTGCGTGCGGCGTAGGAAACGCTTCGTCGTCCGCCAGGCCGTGCCGTCGTCAAGGCCTTGTTATTCCAGTCGCGATGGCGATGGTTGTCAATGGCGGCCCGGATGTCCCGACGCATCCTGTTGAGGAGGCGCTTGGTGTCGGCATTTCTTGTCCTCTGCCACTGCCGGTAGACCCGGTTCTTCTCAGTGATGGCCGCAAGGATGTCCGGCGGCAGCTGTCGGGAGTAGTCAGGCGGAATGCGCGGTCGGGGCGGCGTAGGTATGTTGGCGGCGTCGATCGTGGTTGCCGCGAAGTGCAGAAGTGCTGCGTCCGCTCCAGCTTCCGCAGGGGGCGGCGCGGCGGCGAGTGAGTCCGTCACGGCTGCTTGAAACCTATCCCAGTCGATGCCAGCAAGTGAGATGGCTCTCCTGGGCTGTTGTAGGGCGTCTAAGTCTATATCAAAACCACTGGGACATGGTCAGAAGACAGTGCCGTCCTCGTCGTGGCAGTGATCTGATGAGGGATGCCCTTGACGACGGCGATGTCGATGATATCCAGGAGGCCACGGGCAGGGAAGATAGTCAAGTCGTACGGCCCCACCACAAGCGCACGGTGACGTTCCGCTACCCAGCGTCCAGCGGCAATGGTGATCCTGGAGTTCCAGGAGACATGTTTACTATTGAAGTCCCCGGCGACGAACACCTGCCCCTTCAAGGAGAGCAGAGCATCGATGTCAGCAGGGTCCAGTGGACGAGACGGCGGTCGATAGGCAACGACGAACGTGATGGCACCCGCCGAGGTATGAACGACGACACCAGTGGCCTCCAGCGTTGCCAGTGGTGGAAGATGTATCACGTGATGACGAATGCCATTGCGGACGTAAACGGCTGTCCCACCACCCGCCGTCAGTCTATCGGTGCGATAGCTGGAGTAGTTTGCCGACCTGACGTCGACCGCAGGCTTCTGGTGGGTTTCATTGATAAGGCAGACGTCGACGGCTTCGTCTCGAAGAAACTGGCGAAATTCGCTAGCTCGAGTGCGGACGCCGTTGGCATTCCACGCGACGACCGTGAGCCCTCTAACGCTGCCCACGGTGCAGCTGGTGAGTGTTGACAGCGGTCGGTACCGGAGCGGCCATCGGTACTGCAGCGGTGAGTTGCTGCGACAGGACTTCGATCAACTTCATGGCACTGGTCACCAGGGCAGTGAGCTGCGCGACGAGGATGGCCAGGTCAGCGGTGGAGGCAGCCGGCGCGGCCCCGTCGTTGGATGGGGGAGGCGTGGCTGCTTCGCTGCGTGAGTCCACCTGGAGCTGCTCGACTGACGGTGCCGAGCGCTGGGTACCCACGGGGCGGTGACCCCCGAGCCGGCGGTTGGCGGGGCGCGGTCCGGCCGACGCCTCGGGAGAGGCAGTACCCGGTTCCGTTACTAGCAGCTGTGGTGGAGGCGCAGGAGCCTCAGGTGTTGGCACGGCCTCGGATGCGGCGGGAGCAGGAGCAGCCGACGCAGTCGGGACGGCGGAGGGCGCCCCTGACGCAGCCGCCGCGAAAGAGACGCCGGGCCGTGTCGTTGCGGACTTCTTCGGACGTGGCGCGGGTTTTTGGTCACGTTGGCGAGCGATGGCACGCTTCCACACCTCACGCCCACGATAACTGGCCACGTGTGCACCGCCACAGAGTGCACATGTCGGCTTCTCGGTGGGCGGACGGGGTCACGCACGTCCTGCGTGTGCGCCGGCGCATTTAACACATCTGTCCGACATAGAGCAGTGGCGCGCGACGTGATTTATCCCCTGGCAGCGAAAGCACTGCACTGGGCCTCTCCGGGAGCGAAGATCTTCGGTCCGAACCGGAACGTCGGCGACCCGCGTCAATTGGTGCGGTTCTCCACTGTTTCGGAGCAGACGACCAGGAAGAGCGGCATATCATCGCGTAATTTAGGCGACTTCATCTTCACGACTGCCCGGATGTAGAAGCCCAGGTCAGCGAGTTCACGATGCAGGTGATCGGCTTCCATGTTGAACGGGAGGTCGTGTATTACAATCTTCAGGACCTTGTCAGGTGCGGAAGCGCGGGTATAGAATGGGATACCACGCTCAGACGCCTCCTGAGTGACCCGGCGATAATCGTCAGCAGTGCGGAGTGTGATCCTGTACAGGTCACGCCCGGCAGGCTTACGGTGTACACGGCCGTTGTCCAGCTGCGCAACGACTTCTGCAGTTCCCCATAGGGCGGCCGAAACTGGAGGACCACCGGCGGAAGATGGGAGTCTTTCTTTGGCGCAGGATAGCGCGGCAGCTGTTCCGGCGCGTCAGCGAGCGCGTCGAACGAGTTGGCGACGGCAGACGGGAGTTGGAAGCGTCGTCGATGACTGCATGCGTCTTGCAGTTCGCCGGGCCGGGACAAAACCGTCGGCGTCAGGGGCGAAATCTTGCTTGGCCCTCTTCTCGATCGGCGAGCTGCGAACAGCGGACGTCGCGGCTGTTGCCCTCCTCTTCTTTTTCCCGCTTCGTCCGCGTGGCTGAGGCGCGGTGGAGCTCTCATCTTCAGAATCGGGGAGCGGAGCAGACAGCGCTGTCTTCAAGGTTTCCGTAGCTGTGTCCATCAAATCCATAGCCATAGTACTGGCCGTCGTAAGTGGGGGGCCAGATGGGGCCGCCGACGGCACAAGCGCGGCCGGACGGCGATCTGCCACACCCTTAGCGTCGCTAGCAAGCGCAGGTACGTCCTTCACGCGGCTGCACACCTCAGCGACTCGCGTGTAAGTGCGTGGTTGTCGTCGTTCATCTGCTACCAATGGTTTCTTCGCAGTTATCTTCATTGTATCTACGTTTTTCTCGGCTTAGATGAGAGTAAAACAGCCTGTCCATTCAGCTGGTAAAGGGCGGTAGCTTGCCCTCCTTGGTAAGACGAAAGCATGGGCAGTTTAAAAGCGGGATGTATACACCTATGCAATGTTGTCAGTAAAAATCATCGTAAATCAGTGGAACACATTTATTTCTTAATAAGACACACAGAACATACCGTCGGCATTAGCACTGTTTATCAAATCTTTCAGTGGAATATAGGTACTTAGATCAAGGTGGGTAACGAATGAAAGGAAATACAATTACTCAGTGACGAACTTCGGGAGACGAGTCACTTATGTCAAAATATAAAATATTTCCGAACAACCTGCAAACACTTGTCTATCGTATTTAAATTCACTCAATATATACCATAACAAGTCCACCTGCATTTGAAGATCAGCATCAATGCAATGATGAGAAGATTCATAAAATTCTGAAAAAAAGACTTATAATGACAAGGGAAAATTACGATACATGTGATAATTATTCAGTAGCTGAGAAGAGGTGTGGTATAATGCAATAGCTTTCTCTGACAGAGTTGGCTTTCGGTCGCAAGCACTGTTTTACTTGAATGTGAAAGAGAAAATAAAAGGATGTGATGCAAATGCACCCGTTTAGGTCCTATAAGTTTTTTTCTGTTGTTTTTATTTATTAATTGATGTAAGATACTTCAGAATTGTGAGAAATATATAGAACTCTACAATATAATTTCTATCAAATAAGGAACGGATCAAATGACAAGTAATAATAACCGCATGTTACGGCACAGAATTCATCATGAGTTCATCAGTAGGATCAATGCAATACACAAAAATGGCACTCGCTTCTATGGCTACAATACTGTTGTGACTCTACTCTGCAGCGCCAAAGAAACTGATATAGACATGCGTATTCAAATACAGAGACATGTTAACAAGCAGAATACGGCGCTGCGGTCGGTAACTCCTACTTAGGACAACTAGTGTCTGCCGCAGTTGTAGATCTGTTACTGCCACTAAAATGGCAGGTTATTAATATTTAAATGAGTTTGAACGTGTTGTCATAGCCGGCGCACGAGCGATGGGACACAGCATCTCCGAGATAGCGATGAAGTGTGGATTTTCCAGTAATACCAATTACGAGTGTACTGTAAATATCAGGAATCAGATAAAACATCAGATCTCCGAGATCGCTGCCGCCGAAAAAAGACCCTGCAGGAACGGGACCAACGACGACTGAAGAGAATCGTTCGACGTGACAGAAGTGGAACTCTTACACATATTGCTGCAGATTTAAATCCTGGGCCATTTACAAGTGTCAGCGTGCGAACCACTCAACGAAACATCATCTATAGGGGCTTTCTGAGCCGAAGGCCCACTCATGTACCTTGATAACTGCCCGACAAAAGCTTTACGCCTCGCCTGGGGCCCTCAGCACGGATATTGCGCTGTTGATGACTGGAAACATGTTGCCTGGTCGGACGATTCTCGTTTCAAATTGTATCAAGCGGAGGGACTTGTACGGGTATGGAGACAACCTCATTGAACAATGGACCCTGTATGTCACCAGGGCCGGCCGCGGTGGTCTAGCGGTTCTAGGCGCTCAGTCCGGAACCGCGGGACTGCTACGGTCGCAGATTCGAATCCTGCCTCGGGCATGGATGTGTGTGCTGTCCTTAGGTTAGTTAGGTTTAATTAGTTCTAAGTTCTAGGCGACTGATGACCTCAGAAGTTAAGTAGCATAGTGCTCAGAGCCATTTGAACCATTTGAACCATGTCAGCAGGGGACTGCTCAAGCTGGTAGAGTCTCTGTAATGGTGTGGGGTGTATGGAGTTGGAGTGATATGGGATTCCTGATAAGTCTAGAAACGAGTCTCACAGGTGACACGTACGTAATCATCCTGTCTGGGAGGACAATGCAAGACCCTACACGTCCAGAATTGATACAGAGTGGCTCCAGGAAAACACTTCTGAGATTAAACACTTCCGCTGCCAACCAAGCTTCCAAGACTTGAACATTATTGAGCATATCTGGAATGACTTGCAACGTGCTGTTCAGAAAGAGGTCTCCACCCCGTCGAACTATTATTGATTTCTGGACAACCCTGCAACATTTATGGTGTCAATTCCCTCCAGCACTACTTCAGACATTAGTTGAGTCCATGCCACGTCGTGTTGCGACACTCCTGCGTGCTCGAGTGGGCCCTAGGCGATATTAGGCAGGTGTACCAGTTTCTGTGGCTTATCAGTGTATGTCCTAGTTGCTCCAGCACTTTCTATGATCTAACCGAAGATGTACACACGCTGATTACCTCTACCTGATAAATTTCATGCAGCTCGCCATCTACCAAGTATTGATGGAGAAACTGACGTCTACCGACAACACCAGATCGCAGAATGTTGCCAATACTGGACTTCGACGCGGCGGCCAAAAACACGACTTCTTGTGGTCCACGTTCTTATTCAACATTCAGGTACCCGCGGATACAGACACCTACCAAATGTAGGCAGGAGGTCAACCGACCACCAGTTACATCGCGGATAAGTCATTAAGGGTTATCGTAGAATTCGGCTCGGGACTGAGTACACTCCAGCAGTCAGCCTGAAACCGCCGCGCCTGCTCTCCGGCAGTTCACAATAGTAAACAAATAATAGTAGGAGATACGAAGAACAATAAAATAATAAAATAAAGAGCTTTTCGTACCGCTCGCAAGAATATTAGTTTCTTTCATTCGATGTACGCCAAACGGACGATAAGAAATACTTGTGTCTTACTAGATGAACATGATGCGGTTATTCAGCGCTCCCGACATATTAAATGACCAAACAGTCCGTGGGTGTATTACCGCCTTATAGTGTCCAGTAGGCACAATATTTCTGAAATTGCACCTGACAACAGTCACGTGTCTGATCGCCGAAATATTGTATCCACTGGACACTACGAACCGGCGGTACACCATTGAACTGTTCGATCTACAAGAATGTTTTCGTCTTTCTTTTCTAGTTCGACGACAGAGAGAGAAAGAACGCACGATGTCAGAGATTCATATGACCCGCGCTGCGTCTGTTGTATACTACTGAACTAGAGATAATATTTTCTTTCTCTTAAAGTATCGAATTTTAAGTATTAGTTGATGGAGACACTACAGTTGTATTACTGCAGTGACAGTATACAGTTTCCCTATTATCCAAAGTTTTGTGTGGAGTGGAGACCATCACTAGTGAAGATCGACAAGGACTTAGTTAACGGGGTCAGTGGCGAAAGGAAGCAAACCAACAAGGGCTACATCATAATTAGTTAGATCGGACGTTCCTGAGAGCAGTCACTTTTTCTATCTGTTGTTCTTGGTCATCAGTATTGTGACTGGTCTGATGCGGACCGCCACGAACTTCTCTCCTGTGCCAACCTCTTCATCTGAGGATAGCACTTGCACCCATTTCGATTATTTATTGGATACAGTCCAATTTCTGTCCTCCTCTGCATTTTTTACCCTCTACACCTCCCTTTAATCGTTTTTTATCGTCACTGTTTGCCATATATCCTGTTCTAACCAATTCTTCGGAAATCTCTTCAACTCTTATCGTATTAGTCCACCTGATTTTCTATATCCTTCTAAGCAAACACATCACTAACGCTCTAGGCCTCTTATTTTGAAGTTTTCCCGCAGTCTGTGATGCAGTACTATAGAATATTGTACTTCGAACGCACATTTTTAGAAATTTATTCCTGAGAGTAAGGATGATGTTTGAGACTAGGAGACTTCTTTTCGCAAAGGATGCCCTCTCATACAGTGCTAGTCTGCTTCTTAGATCCTTCCAGGCTCGTTCGGCATGCTACTTTACCTTCGAAAGTAGCAGAAACTTTTTAGTTGTTCTAGTTCATAGTATCCACGTTTGGTGCCAAGAGTAGCGTTGATCTCACTTCTCATCCTAATCATTACTTTCACTTTTCTTCGCTATACTCTAAATCCATACGGTGAGCTCGTTAGACTGTTCATTCCATCTAACAGGTCTTCCAACGCTTCCTCTCTTTCTCCGCGGATAGCAATGTCATAATCGATTCTTATCCTTGATATTCTTTCACCCTCAATTATAATCCAACTGTCGAATCTTTCTTTTGTTTCAGTCATTGCTTCTTCGATGTATAGACTGAATAATAGGAACTGAATGACTACGTCCCCTTCTCACCCTGTTTCTAATCTGAACATTTCGTTCTAGGTCCTCCATTATTATATTTTCCTCCTGCTTCTTGCATTTGTTGTTCGTACAAGAGTTGGAACTTTAATAGTGGCTACTATTTATTTACATCTAGCACAAAACAGATACATGTTTCCCAGTTTTACTTACCTTCAAAGTAGTCAGCAGCATTGTGCATAACCCGTTGCCAGAGACGTGGAAGTCGTGGGATACTCTCAGCAGTGCCGATTGCGTTGACAGTTCGAGCGACGCGGTCTATTGCCCGACGAATTTGCAGCAGTTCTGTAGCGAATGCCGTGAAGTGTTTCCTTCGGTTTAGAAATCTAGTTAAACATACGACGGCTTAAGTCAGGGGGGTGCAGTAGGTGGTATAGCACTTAGCAGCCTCATCAGTGAAACAAATCAGTAACAGCTTGCACTATATGTGCTTCAGCATTGCCCTGGAAAATGATGGTCAGGTCCTGCAGAAAGTGTCATCACTTCTGTCTCTAAGCTGGTCGTGGGTTGTGTGCCAAAAACGAACAGCATAGACACGGAAGTGATCACTTCCCTGTGGCACTCCTGACGATATCCATTCGCCGTCGAGTGCAACGTACTGTGTTCTGTGTTATATAGTGGAATCCCCACTGCACTGTTGAGGTTGACGCCACTGCTCGTAATTTCACCGAACGCTCTTTTGACCTTTCTACTCGTATATGGTATATCAGTGTTTTTGGCGATAATTTCTTTTTTTAATTTTTGTATTTTTCTGCAACTTCCCTGCACTTCTTACTTGTTTCATTCTCAAATTACCTTACTGCTGTATTCCTGTACTTTCTACAATCGTTGATCAATTGATTTATTTCTTATATTTGCCAAAGTTTCTTCCAGTTATTTTCCTGGTACCTATATTTGCGGTCGAGCTTCTCTGATTGCACTTTTTAGAGATGTCAATTCCTCTTCAATTGAGCTGCCTGCCATAGTATTTATTAATCCTATATTGGGCTTTAATGTACGTCAATCAATCCTCACCACGCCCTAGTATTTCAGTATCACACTTCTTTCCACTCTGATTCTTCTGGACAGTCTGTTCATCATCACTGCTAAATCTGCTCTTTCATAAGCCTTACGATAGAATATCTGATTTTGGAAATTATGATGTTCATTAATTTCGGGTGGAAGCTTTTCGTGTACTCAGGCCTTTTCCAAGCACACATCTTCATCCTTATAGTTTTGGAACATTGTGTTAGCTATCATTGGCTGAAATTTATTGCGTAACCTGGTTAGTCTGTCTCTTCTCTCACTGCTATTACCAGTCGTGTAACTTTGTCTCCTATTCCTTTCCATAATACTGTTCCTATACTATAATAAGATTTTCATCTCCCATTTATCTACTGAGTTACCCATTCAACATCATCATACAAATTCTTTGCCTCGCGCATTCTTCTTGTGACGACAGCGTTTATAGCATTACTACTATTGTTGGCGCTACTTTGTTGTCGATTCTGATGAAAATAATATACCACTGAACTCTTCACAGTGACATACTCTCTGTATCACCTTCCTGTCTATGACGAATCTTACTCGCGTTACATCATTCTTAGCTGCTGTAGGTATTATCATATATTTGTCTGACCAGAAATCCTTATCTTTTTTCCACTTCATTTTACTGAGAGCCATTACGTTAGTGTTGAGATTTTGTGTTTTGATTGTCAGTTAATCAATACAAAATATGTTTGACAAAAAAAGAAAAGAAACCTGGTCATAAAATTAGCTGAAAATGCTTTATTTTTATTGTTGTCACCCTTTTACTTCCATTCCATAATAGGTTGCTTTTGCGCCCCTGGCGCCAAGTGGTAGACTCACATCCCATCATTAGTAAAGAAATCGGTACAATTTTTGAGAAGGGGCAGGAGGAGGTTAGTGTTTAACGTCCGTCGATAACGAGGTCATTAAAGACGGAGCACAAGCTCAGATTAGGATGAACTGGTCTGGGGAGGGGGGGTGCGGCAAAGCGGCAGTGCCCTATCAAAGGAACGGCCCTGACATTTTCGTTGAACGGTCTAGGGAAATCGCGGAACACATAACTCCGGATGTTCGGACGCTTGTCTGAACTATCGTCCTCCCGAATGCGAGTGAAATTTTGCTCATAAAATGTACACTAGTGGCTCTCCTGATCTGTCTAGCATCAATTCAGTACCATACATTACCTTTCCTACGATTTCATCTATGGTTGTGATTTTGGCATATCCTCCATGTACATCATATTTAAGAGTAATATACTAGGGAGTGAGCTCTGCAACCCGACTGGAAAACATTCTCTTACGGAGATTGAACAATTTATATGAATTTACACTGGCAGTATACAACGTATAACACAGAATTATACTCCTGAAGTCTATTCCAGGTCATCCAGTTAAATAAAACACACACAAGACGTCTAAATTCTGCTTCATAGCTAACACACTGTTCTAACTAATATGGCCTAGTACAACATAAAAAAAGATTTTCTTTATTTTTTATTTTATGGCCTTCATTGCACCACTATAAGTAAATTACACAAATACTTTTATGTGCTGTTATTCAGTAATAAAATACGGTTCAATAGTAATTCAATAATGTGCATCAACAGTATAGTGTTTACACAACGATTATTATAATTTGTTACGATAAGTAGGGTGTTTTGCTCTTCTCCCAGCCCAGTACATCTTCAACTTTCTTTCTGATAATTTCTTTCTTTCTGATTCTTTCTTTCTTTCTTTGTGAGACATCGCTCTACCTGTAACCCTTTTACTGATGTTCGTTTATAGTCTAGCATGTGTGTCTTTCAGCATTCTGGTTTTCGCTGTTTTGTTTTTTTAGCTCATTCACTATAATTTGGAGTTGTCTCATATATTTCCTAATATCTGTGTTGCCGTCATTGTTCCACAAGTTTTCTATTATTCTCTTATTAATTCTGTTTTCTAGAGTTCTTATCAAATGTGCAACGAATGAGATACTTTTTTCCTTATCGTTGTCATTATTGATTTTATTTTCTCGTACACTATTTCATTTGAAGCTATCCTTCAGTGGCCTTTTACTTGGCATTGTTTATTTACGCGTGTCCTAATTATTCTTCTTTCTATCTTTAGTGTTTTGTCAGTTTCTACTTTATTATTTGGTATGAAGATGGTTTCAGCTCCATACGTTATTTCTGGTTGTGTAAATATGTTTTATAATGATTTAATTTTGCGTCTATGGATAGGCTTTTTTATTGTATATTTTTTGGTAAGATAAATTGCTGGACTCATGTGGGGTTTGCAAGTTCCCCATCGGACGCCTCCCCAGGTAGCGGATAGGGGAATACTCTCTAGATATAGAGGGTACCGGGGAATTAAAATTCCCGGCTTGGACCAAAACTAGCATGGGCAGGAGAGGCTCGGTAAGCCGCGGTGAAGGCAACGCTCCTAGGGGTAGAGTACCCTAAAATCAAGACTCCTCGTCCTCCAGGTTGGTTGTTGTGCAGAGGGCTACCAACCCACTCATGTAAAAATACGAAACGGTCAGGTTACTCAACACCAGCCTCGGAAACAGGACAGGATTTACTGGAACAAAAAGTGGCAAAGCTACAAGGAATTCTCTTTTGAGTCATGGAATATTAGAAGCCCGTATCGTCCTACAACTGCCCAAATACTAACAAACGAGTTAACAAAACATAGAGTGCAACTGGTAACTCTCCAAGAAGTAAGATGGCAGGGAACAGGTTTACTGAAAACAAAAGATGGGACAATAATGTATGGAGATTGCAGTCAGCGCCATGAATTTGGAACCGGTTTCTACATTCATAAATCAATAGATGACTCAGTAAGGGAGTATAACCAAGTTAATAACCGTATATCATACACAACTATTTAGACGCAGTGGTTAGACATTACATTTCTAAATGCACACGCACCCACAGAAGATAAGGATCACAACACGAAAGAAGAATTCTACAGCCAACTGAAACAAACGTACAACTTATTAAGTAGGCACAATGTGAAAATAGTGTTAGGAGATTTTAATGCCAAAGTAGGAAAGGAAGAAATCTACAAGCCAATCATCGGCAATTTTAGCTTACACGAGGAAAGTTCAGATAATGGGGCTCGACTTATAAACTATGCAATGACAAATGGTCTCACGATAAGCAGCACAAAATTTCAACATAAACACATTCATTTAGAAACATGGATATCACCAGATGGAAAGGTAGTCAATCAAATAGATCACGTCGCTATCCAGAAACGATTCCAAAACAGTATTAAAGATGTCAGAACCTTTAGGGGAGCGGATTGTGACAAAGATCACTTGTTAATCATATCAAAAATAAAAGTGAAACTCAAAAGGAAAGTGAATAGAAATACAGAAGAAATTACAAGATACAACGTAGGAAACCTGTCGAAAGTAGATATAAAAGAAAATTTTACAAAAGAAATTAAAAGCAATCTAACAAAACCGAGACTGACCAAAGCAGAACCACAGGCTGTCGAAAGCAAATGGAGACACCTGAAGGGCTGTATTCAAGAAGCAGCTTCCAAAACCATAGGTGAAAGAAAAAGACCTAATATAATTTGGTTTAACACAAGGTGTCGTGAAAACGTGCTGGAAAGAAGAAATGCGAGGAATGCATGGATTAAAGAAAGGGACAATGTGTCATTGAAGGAAAGATACTATAAACGCCGCCAAGAAACGCCAGAAGCCTATGAGAAGAGAAAGGTGAATATTATTACAATATGATCAGAGAAGCAGAGGATGATTTCCAATATAACAGGACAAGACAGATTTATCAAAATATGAAAAAAATCCCTTTGTTAAATTCAATAAAAGGGAACAGTTTATAAAGGATCAGTATGGGAAAATTTTGACCAACAAAAGTGACATACAAAAAAGATGGTAGACGTACTATTCACAACTTTTCAACTGCAATGACCCATACTTTAAATTGGAAGAACCTGATACAATTGATACAGTTGATATAGTTACTACCTAATCAGTAAATGAAATACAGCAAGTAATAAAGAAATTAAAGAACAACAAGGCTTGCGGCGAGGACAAGATATACGCCGAGTTATTAAAGAATGGAGGCCCACAACCGGAATTAGAGATACAGGCGTCAGGAGAAACAATTTGGGAGACAGAAACCATTCCTGCACTTTTAAAAAACTGAAATTGTGTGTCCTATGTTTAAGAAGAATGATCCACTTGTTTGTGATAACTACAGAGGAATTGCCTTACTGGATGTCGCCTACCAAATCTTATAGAGCTGCCTATTTAACAGGCTGATACCAATAACCGAAGAACTGATTGGGGACTACCAATGCGGTTTCCGCAGAAACAGATACACATTAGATCACTTATTCACCCTAAGACAAGTTACTGAGAACGCCTGGGAATTCAGTGTAGATGTCCACATATTATTCGAAGATTTTGAAAAGGCCTATGATAGCATACACCGACAGACACTCTTAAATATAATGTAGGAATTTAAAATACCATCAGAATTAATCAGATTAGTTAAAATGTATGTACATGAAACTTTATGTCGCATAAAGAGATTGGTAGGAGAAACTGAAGATTTTAAGGGGTACACTGGACTGAGACAAGGGGATGCCATTTCACCTATTTTATTTAATCTTGTTCTAGAGAAGATCGATAGAGAATTTTCTAAAACCAGTCCACAAGGGAACCAGCTACAGGATGTGAACATTACAAGACTTACCTATGCAGATGATGTAGCATTAATAAGTAGTTCCAAAAGAGAATTAATCAGAATGATGCAAAATTACTAAAAAATTGGTGAGAAAACAGGATTACATGGTTATGAAAAAAACACAGAATACCTGCCCATAAGTAAGAAAACCAGAAAAGATGAACCTCTGACTGTAAATGGATTTAATTTCAGGACTGTTGACCACTTCAAGTGCCTAGGAAGTCTTTTTAGTTATAACAACAGAACAGATATAGAAGTATGTCCCCATTTATCAACAGCAAACAAGAAACTTTTTAGTTTCATCAAAATACGAAGAAAAAGATCACTTAGACGTAACTTCAAAATCCGATTATATCAATCGACAATTATACCTGTGATGTTATATGGATGTGAAACATTAATATTTACAAAGAAAGATGAAGAAAAACTGTTAATATTCGAAAGAAAAGTACAAAGGAAAACTTTGGGACCTGTATACGACGAAAATAACATGGAATGGAGAATAAGGAGAAATGAGGAATTAAGGGGGCTGTACAAACACTGTAACATTGTCGCAGTGCTCAAGACGAGAAGGTTGAATTGGGCAGGCCATATGGCAAGAATGACAGAGAATAGACTACCTAGAATGGCATTCAACAGAAAAATGGAATGAGATGAAGAGGGAGACCGCCAGCAGCGGTGGCCGCGCGGTTCTAGGAGCTTCAGTTCGGAACCGCGAGACTGCTACGGTCACAGGTTCGAATCCTGCCTCGGGCATGGATGTGTGTGATGAGGGAGACCCAGAATCAAATGGCGGGATAACATTAGGGAGCACACAACTAGGATGAACAGCAACTGGACAAACAGCGCATTGGACACGCGGAAGTGGAAGAGGCTCATAGAGCAGGCGTATGGTCGATAAGGCCCTTGCCACATGTAAATTAAAAGTAAAATTTGCTTTCTTCGGTTTTTAAATTCTATTTTACCATGAAGGGTTCCCATTTGTAAGTTACGCTTTCACCTAAATATTTAAATTCATCAACAATTCTGATTCCTTGCTTTCCTGTTTTACCTTTTCTTACAAGTGGTGGGTTAGTTAGCTTAATCTCTGTTTCTTCAAATGACATTCTGACGTAAATTTTCTGTTCTATTTCTTGTACTGATGTAAGGAAACGAATATGCGTATAACAATTGAACAATTGTCAAGGAGGCATTTATCAAGAAGAAGTTGCTTCTACGTACATGGACAGGGACCTGGGAAAGATAATGGCGAAGTGCTTTATATGGAACAATGCACTATACGGAGCTGAAACAGGGGCACTAAGTGAAGAAGACGAAAGAAGAATAGAGGCATTTGAGAGGAGGAGGATGGAGGATGGAAGCGCCAAAATGGGTACACAAAATGAGCAAGAAGCAGATGTTGTGGAAGGGGGGGGGGGATAATGAGAAATTTTAAAGTTAATCAAGAAGAGGAAAAACAGCTGATTTGTGAATTGGTTGAGGAGAGACTGATTAGAGGAAGACGTGGAAGGCACCAGATGGTGGATAGTGTAAGGATAGAAAACAATTATAAGAAAACGAAGAGAGTAGCAAATGACAAGACTACTTGTGAATACCTGCCGTAGGGCAGAACACTCATGATGACAGAAGATCACTGTTTGTACACTTTGTTCTTCGCAGATGATCAAGTAGTGGGGGCCTCTGAAGTAGATCACAAAATTAGTAGCTGAATATGATGAGTGGGGATTGAAAATAAATTTTCGAAAGACCTAGGCAGTAGAGAATATATGGCAAACTTAATAGTAGAGACCCAGCACGTCAGGACATGTGAGAAATTTAAATATTTGGATAGCGTTCCTGTCGGAGAACGGAACAAGTTACTGGAAAATACAGCAAAGAGTAGTCCATGGGAAAGCAGCAATCCAGGAACTAAGATCTGACGGAAATAAGCAAGATTTTCTGTAGTAGTATTAAAGAGTATATGCACACAAATGATGGGAGATTAGTGCAAAAGACAGAAACAAAATGAGAGCAGTACAAGAAGACAGTCTTAGAAAACCATGTAGAATATCTTGGCACTACCATGAAATGGTCCAGACTCAACAAAGCATCACAGATAGAAGAACGGCAGCCGCCTGGTATGGCCCTACTATTCGAATGACAGATGACCAAAGGAGAACCTGATGTACCACTTGCAGGAAGGAAGTATAAGACCAAGGCTGTAAGTTGCCTCGTTAGATGGGATAAAGGAGGCCATAAGAAATAGAAGAAGACGAAGAAGCATGGAAAGATAGAAAGCGATTTCTATGGATGTATGGGGCACAGTGACAGCTGTTGGAACCGTACAGGAGAGAGGTTTGTTTAGAATGTTGCCTAGAACGCAGGTCAAATGGCGATAGGCAGTTCGGACAAGAAATTAGTAGATGTTTTGGAATGTGGCTCTACAGAAATATTTTAACGATTAGATGGTTAGATAAACTAATAAGGAGACGCTGAGTCTAAATCGGAAGAAAAGGAATGTATGGCAAAACTTGACCGAATGACGAGATCAGTTGATAAGGAAACTTATGAGACATCAAGGAATCGCTAATGAAGTAATGGAGGGAAATTCCGGGGGTAACAGGTGTAGAAGCAGACGATGGCTTGACTACAGTTAGCAGATTCAATTGACTGCAGATTCTTGTAGCAACTGTGTAATGCCGATATCTTTTCTTTCTGACCTAACAAATTTTTTATGCTTTGGAGAGAACCAGGAACAGAGTCTGTAACTCTAACAATTTCATAAATGTCACTGAGCCGTGGCGTCATTGGATTAGTAGACTGTTCTCTCTGGCGCCATGGCTTAGGTATAGTAGCAACTATCCCTCCTGCGGCCCCATTGATAATATCTATAAGGAAGAGCTGGTATCTGTGGGTTGTGTACTTAGAAGGTCATTGCTTGCCGATACACAGACGGGGTTCGCTGTCTCGAAAAGGAGGCTCGAAGTTTTGGGATTGGCGGTAGCGTCGCAACAAGAGATGGTCACGAGGTCCGATTGGCCGAAGCCACGAGCTGCGCAAGGAGGGCCTGCGCAGAGGGAAGGTAAAGGAGTACTTCACCAGGGTTAGCGTCGACTACAAGCAGCAAGCCGACATCCCGTCGGTTGGCTGGCAGCATTCGCGTCGGACGACCGCTGGCTTTCATCGGCACCGCTCAGTAACCGCTGCGGCGCACCGTGAATCCATGGAAGTGCTTGCTGTTAAAGGTGAGTTACGTTCTGTAATCCTCGTGTTGATTTGTATCAGTATCTACCCGCCATCCATATCAATTTCTAGTTTGTACCCGAGTCTCAAGTTTTGCTCGGTCGTCTCTTTGGCCGTAAATATAGGCAGTAGTATTGGATTAAGACATTAGGTGTCGTTTGAAAATTAGTCCCGCTTTTATATTGCCTTTCCTTTCTGGTTTGCACCCGATGTTAATGTTGTAATTAATCAGCTCTTGGTCGTAAATACAGCCGGGACAACTGTACTAAGGCACAGGTTACTGTTAAACAAAACAGGGACCCGGTGGTTAGATTTAGCTGTTAACCGGTTCAATTCTTTGATTGTAATTGAAGTTCTCAGTCATTATTTATAATCCGAACAACCTGTTGTACTAAGCTGTTCCTTTCTGTGTTTGAAAGACCGGGTTATTATTAGTGTATTTTAGCGGGATTTTGTGGTTCCGCCGAGTGAGTTCCCTTGTAATGAGTGTTCAAAAGTAATGTTTTAAGACCTGTGAAAATATTAAGTCTACTGTCACCACAGGTTTAGTCAAAATAAAATTATCAGAATGGACGAGCTGGGATCCAGTCGCACCTTGGCTGCCGATTCGTTGCGTTGGAGTAAGCCTTATCATTCTCATAGTGTTTGCTAATCTGTTTAATCTTTAAACACCGTTGTTTCACCCGATAACGGGCGGGCTGCAGGTCCGGCCATCTTGTAATCACTGTCACATTCTTTGCTGTTTTGCAATACAGCACTTCAGACATTTTTTTTTTTTGCAAAGATTAAAAGCTTATTCCACTTACGGTATCACATCAAAAGAATTTTGCAAATTTGTTCATTTTGTTAAAGAAAGTCTTATGGTTCAATGCATCGATTATCTGTAAAACACGATTTATATATTGTTAAATTAACAGGTTGTGTGAAATGAAAGTTATATTGATGTGTCCTCCCTTCCACATTTTCCTTAATTCCAGTATGTACCACGTATCAGTCACTGTTTCATATCCAGTACATTTTCATCGAAATTAACGATAGCACCAAATATACTCACTAAGAACTTACGCCGCAAATACAACAAATTTCATCCTCAAGAAGAATTGTTTGAACCTTAAACGAGTGTCAATATAATTTTCCTCGTGAGAACTAGGAGCCAACATTGTCACCGGATGCTAGCGTTGCCTTGGTAGCAAACCACTGCAATTGAAGTGAGTGATTATACATTTTATTCTAGTTATGTTCTCTGATTTCAAATGAAGGCTTAAGAAAGAACGTTATGTGCAGAGACCTACGTCTGACGTCAACTCTCTTCGCAAAAGTCAGTACCGGGTTAACAGGACCTGCCTCGTAGCGGACAACGCCCTTCCGGTGCCAGCAGCCACTAAGCCTAGGCGACGACAGGTAATTAGGGAGGGGGCAGGGGGAAGCGATTACACTAATGGGCCAGAGGTTGCCTCACCACACCCGGGTCTTCGGTCCTGAGTACGTCGCAGAGCTCGAAACGGCGACAAGTGGGGAGAGGTGCGTGCCGTTAATCACTAAATGATAACGGATAACAATAGCTTACCAGTACACTTTGAACCTCTACTGAATATGGATTTTTTATTACACCATTTTCCAACCTAATTCTACGACACAACTATAAGGCTTCGGACAGAATACTTCCCCTTATTCGTTAGGACCATCATATGTAACTATTTTCAGAATTAGAGGTGATAACAAACCCCTTTTCTTTCTTGTAACCAGAATGGTCATTATGTTACTGCTGCAGAGCATCGTCATTGATATTAAACTCGAAGTCACTGGGGATAGGTCACAATTAATGTATTCACAGCCCTCCCCGCATGTCACAATCACCACGTATTTGCTCTTTCTTTCAGGTGTGTGTGTCACTGTTGCAATATTGGACATCCATCAACATTACTAAATAGGAAGAGATTTCCACAAATGACTGCCGTCTAGGCAACACAGTCGAGTGCACCCCGGAAAAGTCGAACTAGTGTCAACGTCCAGTCTTTCCACCACAGGCAAACATCTGAGAACCATCAGAAAAAGGTGGAAAAGATAGACTGTTGGTCCTTTTCAAGACCAAAACTTCTGGTGAGTTTCTTAAATATCGAAGAATTGTCAAGAGAGAAAGAAATCTGTCAGACAAGTGCAAACAACATTTATGGGTCATTTTAGCATTGTAAGAAACACACAGAGGAGTAAATGATTGAAGACCATAAACGGAAAGAATGAAGATGGTATTACAATGTTGTAATGAATAAAAAGTGAGTGCTACCTTTGCAAGACCTGATACAGAGAATAATTTAACAAGCGTCACGGACACGTACAACATTGGTATTTCAACAATTGAGCAACAGTGGCTTTTATGCCAATACACAAACACCCTACTATTGGTCTTACCTTTCACAAGTCAATTAACAAAGTATCAGCTGGAGATATAATTCGACTTATAAAATAGGCAATAACTTGGAAAACTATCATTAAACTGAAGCACATGGTAGAGGCAGTTCAATCACAACAGTTTTTCCATTACTGAGAACATCGCTCATAACGTTAGATAAACAGTATATGAGACCACCCCAGAACCCAACATCTTCTTGTATATTGCGCAATTTCTGCAATTTTTCTGGTCGAAGTTAAAACGGCATTTCATGGGTACAGTTTCTACCCATGAAATGCCGTTTTAACTTCGACAAAAGAGAAATGGAAACCGTCATGAGAAGCACTGAATCTTGAAGTTGAAAATATAGACAGACACAAAAAGTATGAAGAATTTGTAGAACTTCTGAAGAAATATGGTGGTGACCTATTCGACGTGGATTCAGAACGTAATTTATTCTGGCCTTCACTAAATTTCATAAGCCTTCTACAATGGTTATGCAGGAAGCACAACATGGATCTTCCCTCAGCAGATATATCTGAAGCAGAAGAAACATTACTTCGAAATATTCTACTGAATGGGAGGGCAAGAAGGAAGACTTAATCCTCAAGCGAAACATAAGAAAGAGCGAATCTCTAGAAACGCCACTCCTATCAGAATAACTGGGAAAACAGTTCGGGAACTGAAAGAAAATAAAGCAACAGGCCCTAATAACATACGAACTGAAAAAGTAAATCGGTTTGGTCCAAATAATAAAGAATGGCTGGTGGCGATGATGATGAGATGTTCGGAAACGTTCCAGTTTCCTAAACTGCGGAGAAAAGCACAAGTAGTTTTACTGGAGCATGGAATGAGCAGTCTGATCCAAAATTTTCCCGTCTGTTACCTTGAACTATCATCTACACAAGTTATTTGAGAGGTCTACCAAGAATAATAACGAAATCGATTCAAAAATTATCCATAAACAAGCTAGTTTCAAAACAGAGAAATTATGCTGCAGTCAAACGTTAAATCTGCCTCTGGATATGAAAATGTAACTGTAGCTAGACTCGTCCACCTTTCTATTGTGTATGAAAAAGTAAACCACGAACGACTCCTGACCAAAGTCTGTGAAATAACTAAATACATTTCACTGACATATATATTTAGAGGCAATGTGCAGAATCTCAGATACTGAGTAATCTTCCAAGGGGAGAAAAATCGATAGAGAAACCAAAAGAATGGATTGCCAGAAGAGAGCGTCCGTTCTCGTATTTGTAGAATACGGGTACGTACACGGAATAACGAGCGACACTGACCGGAAATAAAAAGAATCGTTTATGCAAACGACACCGCCATTACTGCTGAGAGAAGAACTTTTAGAGAAGTTGAAAGGAAACTGACCGAGGCTGTGGAAATCCCACGGAACTACTATGACGAAAATCATCTGCGGCCTAATTCATGAAAACCTCAGTTGTGCGTATTACAGATGCATCGTAGAGAGGCCACAAGACAGATGGGAATAGAATGGAGAAGGGTTAGACAAGACCATAACTGGGAATCAACGTAGACCGTACACTTTCAGTGACAAAAACCTGTGGTGAGATTCAAGGAAAACTGATGCAAAATGGTTCAAATGGCTCTGAGAACTATGGGACTCAACTTCTGAGGTCATCAGTCCCCTAGAACTTAGAGCTACTTAAACCTAACTAACCTAAGGACATCACACACATCCATGCCCGAGGCAGGATTCGAACCTGCGACCGTAGCGGTCTCGTGGTTCCGGATTGTAGCGCCTAGAACCGCACTACCACTTCGGCCGGCTAAACTGATGCAAGAAACGATATTATATGTAAACTGACTGGAACAACCCTGACCGTCTACCACTAACGCCAAATGAAGTTTAACATGCTGGCCCCGTTAATATACAGAATAAATACAAGGAGAAAGTAAAAGATATATGAAACAAATCAGTGCCTCTAACTACTGTCTTTGAGAAAGTGAAGATGAATATATGTAGCGCGTGTAAACAGTATCCAGAGACATATGTTGAACCTGCGGTCCGCATTAAATACTGTGATCACAAGCTTAGAAACCTGTTTCATGAGCCACGAGGGAACACAAGCATTATTATGGCAGACAAAGTTACTTACAATGAAAGATGCAGTATACTTCAAAGTATGCTGAGACGTTGCACTGCTTTGCAACGTATTCACGAAATCTCTGTAAACAACGATCGGAACGTACTACCAGTCGTTCAGTTCCTCGACGGTCAAAATCCACCTCTTGGCCACGAAGCCATTACGTAACCACGGTGTGAACACCACCGTTGGGAAATCTCTTTCGTCCCAAGATGTTCTTTCAACTTGCCGTAAAGAACCAAACTGGTGGTGGAGGATCTGTACTTCGTCATGACGTACAATGACGTCTGTGGGGTCTTGGTCAAACTGTTGACACCATTTCACTACTGTTGGACGCGACATTGTATTTAGTGCCAGAATGTCACGGTAGATCTGTGTGCAATCTAAATGCTTTGCAAACAATAATTGTACTGTATCAGATACTTCATTGTTGAGTACGTTTCCAGATAGCGTGGCTTTTCAGCCGCACACTGTGATGCATCTCCTATCCGTGACGTAAGAGAACTGTGCCGGCAGAAAACCCGGAACAAGTACTGTTTGCTGTCTGAGAATGCGCCTCACTTGTTACGCAATGATTGTAGCGTGGGACATGTGCACCTTACTTTCTTAAGTCCCTACGTCTGATTTGTGTTTCGTATGCACAACACCAAAACTGAAAAACTGTAAATATACCGTATCTATCTACTTACGTTACGGAATTATTGATGTATTGCACATCTTAAAACTAGGCGCGCAGTCCGGAACCGCGCGACTGCCACGGTCGCAGGTTCGAATCCTGCCTCAGGCATGGATGTGTGTGATGTCCTTAGGTTAGTTAGGTTTAAGTAGTTCTAAGTTCTAGGGGACTGATGACCACAGTAGTTAAGTCCCATAGTGCTCAGAGCCATTTGAACCACATCTTAAAATTGCAGTAGTCAGTGTTTCCTATGGACAATGTATTCTGCATATAGCCTACACGTGAAACATACTCTTCCATTAATTGTTCTGACTCAAAAAAATCTCGATTTGGAAAACTATTCAGCGACCAAATATCAAGCTTTCTGGCGGATAAGTGTGATTGGATATTTCGATTTCTGTAGTTTATATTTCTTAACTTACGTAAAAGTACAATTATTATCCCGAAATAAATAGCGCAATGAGAGACGATTCTGTCGTTTAAGTTGGTGTTCAAGATGCTGCTCCGAATTTTGGGATACCTTTAGGTAATCTTATAAAAGCACGACTGTGTCTGTATATTTTTAAAAAGCTCACGTATCCTAGTTACTTAATGTGTACGTTCCTGTCATTAAGTTCTCTGTGCTATATTCTTAGGAGAAAATTATGCAAGATGCAATCAAATAAGTCAAATTCAACACTTATTACTATAAATGGCTAGGCGATGGAGCGATATCCAAATTTGTGTATCTTGTTAAGTTTATGGCTTAACTGGACGATTTTCAGGACTAATTACTGAAGCAGACCATAAAATTTCCGATGCTTTTCCATAGAAGGCACCACAACAAACTGTATACGTTACGTTACGTAAAAGAGTAACGTGAGAAGAAAAATATAAACGTAATTATTAACAGGCTTATTCATTTATTCCTCGAAGCCATTGACGGCCAAATACTGATTTTGTGATTAGGAACAGTGAACAACTGAAATTAATTAGAAATGGCACGCCACTTTCGCAAGAGCCAACTCAGATCATATAGAAAACGGCCGATAAACGTGTAATTGGTAATGAAAAAAAAACTAACAGTCTGGATATTTTTTTCTGAGTAAAATTAAAGCAATAAACAGTCCTCGGCAGAAAAATGAGTCTTTTTGACTTAGGTTTCGGACACTTCTAAGAGTGCCTTCATCAGAAATGAAATATTTAAACTAGCCTATAACATAAGTACAAAGTTTTAGGAATTTTTTTATAAGACTTAGTACTGACTAGCAGTATAAAAAGAAAAGGCATCTTACTTACATGTCATTTATAAAATAAATAGCAAGTGATAAAGCTTTAGTCACAAAATTTTAAAATGGAAAACATAGAAGGCAAGTCACTATGGGCTGCGCCCAACTTCGAGCTGCGGTAGTACCAGACCGGTGCTACCGCATGTCGACAGGTGTCAGCATCCCAGGTGTGAATTGACCGAAATTCGACCGGTGCTGCACAAAATGGCTGCCCCGTCAGGAAAAACACCCTTGTTTTTTTTCATTTTAAAAGGAAACCAACCGAGTTCAACCGACGGTTCTCGAGGAGCACGACTAGCTGATGGAGGTCATCGGCATTAATTATCTTTGTGTTCATACCACTCAGCAAGACTCCGACGATTACTGTGTTTTTGTAAAATTTTTCAATCTGGTTATGGTTGATAAAATTCGTGGAAAGCTTGGCAATCCAGTCGAGGGTATCCATAGGGAAGGAACTAAGAATATGGTTTCCATAAAAATGGCTTACACAACTGATTCGACTATTAGAGTTTTGAATTTACCTAATGAAGTTGCCAACGAAAAAATTTAGGCCGCTCTGTGTCTGAATTGGTAGATTAAAGAAATTGTAAATGAAAGATTATCACCGCATTATAAAATGCAGTGCAGTAATGGAATAAGGTGTGCAGTAATGAAAGTTAAGACTAATATTCTGTTTCATATATCCGTTGAAGGTCACAAGGCTGTCATAATTTATACCGTCCAATTCCCTACTTGGCACGCAGATAGACCTTGGAAAACAAACTGCCGCGAACAAATCGCACGTGGGAACGAAAAAAGCAACAGAGCAGCAGGAAACAACAACCACCCTGAGTGCCGCGGGTGAATCACAACAGCCACCTCAACGGAACTAACACGAGAAAGTGGCGGGTAAACAACACCTCCAAAACAAACCGCGTCAGCAAGCCTCTGGCTTAAACATACAGGGCAAGGAACTGCTGAACAACACCCTAGGACCGCCTGTCAGGCGGAAATAGCAACACAGAAGAGCGACGACTCCACAACAATCTCGGGATTTCGAAACACACTGCGACGCAAACTCAGACCTCAGCCTAATCTTTTCGTTCCTCGCATTGCAGCAAAATAAGAAAAAAAGGAAACTGCACTTGAAACCGAAGAATGTCAGCTACGAAATTGTTGCGTAAAGAACAGGAAGACAGTCAAACCAAAGATACCGTCGATGTCCGCCCGTACAATCGTAACGATTAATGGATGCTTTCCTTAAAGTGTAGTGTCGTTGTGAAAAGATGGAAAACCTCTATTTATTCTTTATTTTTATTGTAATAATTTGTGTTGTGTAGTTTATATGATGGCTCTGAGATACTTTGATGTCTAATTTATGACTAATATTACCAGATTATAAACTATTAACCAACCTCAAATTGGCAACATTACTGCAATTGAAAAATTGCCCACAAACTAAATACAGGCTCGGCAAAACTAGTCCGAGATGGGATTCTCGTAGCAGAAGTCGAAAAACTTGAATCCGGTCGTGGTATAGGTTGCAAAATCTTTGACGTCACAGTCATGAAGGTGTACACACTCTCCCGAAGCACTTACATGTCAGAAAGAAGTGCCTTCTGCTGCAACGATGAAATTATTTTTTTGCTGAAAAAGGGCTCCTGAACATTGTGCTATGTGGCGATTTTATCTGCGTTCTTCACCCGAAAGATCAGAAGGAGCACGATCTTCCCGAGCTCGTCGCCGAGATTCGGCTGCAAGATACATGGAAGACTTTTCATCCCACTCTTACTAAATTTACGTTTTTACCTCCAATTCAAGTAGTCGCCTTGGCAGAATTTATACATCGTCCCACATAAACAACAATATCATTGATACTGAAGTAATTCCAGCCCCCTTCTCTGGCCATTGTGCGTGTGCCGTAACAAGAAATCTCGAAAAGCAAAAAAAGAGATTCATAAGACAGTGGATGTTCAAGATTTCCCACTTTCAATACTCAGAGCTCGAAGACGTCATCTGTGCAACTTGGAATTTTTGTCTACGCCCCACAAACAAACATAGAAATGAAATGGAGTGGCGGACCAACACAGCTAAAAGAGAACTGAGACAATGTGTAATCTCATACTGCTACCAGAAAGCGAAGGATGGCGAAAGAACAACAGAATTTTACTACACCGTTAAGAGAGAACTGTATGAAAAATCTAATGAACGCAACGCTTACGTAGCACAAATAAAGACAGTAAAAGCGAAACAGATAAGCAATAAGTAAAGACAACTTGATACCCTAAAAATCAGATCAGAGGCAAAGACCGTTAATGACAAGAAAGACGATCTTGTACCACATAATGAAGCACCGTTCCAGTAGTGTACGGATCTTCATTGATGAACTAATCACCCCAAATGGCGATCATATCGTGGACCAAAATGACATTGTTCAGCGTTTTTGTCTATACTATAGTAATTTATAATCAGGAGATCAACTTGATAACAATCTGGTGTCTGATTTAATTCAGATACTGAGAACGCGACAGACTTGTTTCCCAATTTCGCCGCCTCAGGCGTCTTATACTTAACTGTCATCGCCCCCGCAAACAAGTACCCTTGGCCAGATGGTCTCCTGTAGAAATTCCCTTACAAATTTTGGCACATCGTTTGACCCACCTTCACAGAAAATACAAATGAAGTCTTGCGATGACACATAATACCAGAAGAGTTTAAAGGAAGTAGAGCAGTGCTCGTACGATAAAAAAAGACTACAAACAAACTGACAACTTCCGGAATGTAATATTGTTAAATTTTGTCTATAAGACTATTGCAAGGGCGATAAACAGTAATACGACCTTGATAGCCAAACAAGTCATCAAAAATCATGTCATGCATCCCAGGTAGAACCATAATGACCACAACTGCAGAAATCAGGGACGTAATTTCGATCACTGCAGCAAACAACATCAACTGTGCCCTACTGTTTGTTGACTTCTCCAAGGCTTTTGATCGCGTGATTCGCCGTTACTGCAAATCATGGAAAGGATTGAACTAGAGCAGTTATCGTGAGCGACAATATCATCACGGGAATTACCACAAGATTGAGTATTAATGGTCAGTCAACGAAACTCATCAAACTCAAGAAACGGATACCACAGAGGAGTTCTCTTTCAGTGTTGTTCTTTGACTTTTCGTTGGGACCCACTCTCAGGAAAGTTCAGTCCACACTACAATGTGTATGTACATGAGGAGCAAATTTACTGTGTCTGAAGCCGAAATCAATGAAGGAGAAAGGCAAAGTGGTCAAATTACGAGGACGTTAACTTGCATCCCTACCATGGGCCCAGAAAGTGGACAATCCTTAATCCCTAGGCATCGTCGTCGACAAATACCCACTAAACATGGCTGCAAAAAACTGTAAAGTGTTCACGAACAGCGTACAAGGTCACATCGTTGAAAATAACTGCCGGGCCGTGACTTTAATTGAAAGGATCACCTGTAGATACGTGCATTTTTCAAAGCGTTTTACCTGGTACAAGCCAAAAAAATGTTGCAATTACCCAGCAGATTAGCGTGTAAGGGGAATATTTTTAAACTGGACTGTGCCACAACAACAAAATGAAGACCGGACGGTGGATCAGGGCAAACTGACGTACAGACGAAAGCCAACGGCCTTTTCCTGAAACGAACCTCGAGACTGTTCTACAGCAATAAACCAAAGATAACTGCAAGTTCGCCCCGAAAAGGTGCAGCCGGCAGTAGACATAAGCAAGGTAAACTTCCAAAAGAAGCATGTACGAGAATATTGCATCGAAACAGGTTATATATGCAAGAGCTTCTTAAGGAAACTGCTGTTTACAACGAATGAAGTAACGCAGAAATGGATTAAGATGCATAAACGCAATTGCAAGACACTTTGGAAGTACATCAGCCGGAAAATTCATACAATGGATGTGGCATCAACTTGGTAACAGGTGGTGAATAATTCCATCGCCACTAATGAAAGATTTTACAGAATAGGATTACATCCAACTGGCAGATGTGTGAAGTGTGGTTTAGTCGACTCTTTGCTTCATCGATTCACCTGCTGCGACGTGTATACAACTGGAGATGGGTGAGAGAAATACTCGAACTCTTGTCAAGGAGCTCGGCAGCAAGTCAAAACGGCCATCATTCTCACAAATCCAGATAAGAACTTATATCCTATGGCATAGCATAATACGGTGATGAGGATACCGACAAATTAGGAGCATTAGACGATCGCTAGAAGGGAAGGCAACAACCAAGTCTAATTTTTGGCATATATGTACAGTGCATATTGGAGGTCGAAAGAGACAGAAAACTTGAAAAAAAAAACCTTCAGCAATATATTGGACATTGAAAAACAAGGGATAGTTAGCCACTGACGATACAAAAGTCACCTACCTGGATTACCTAGAAAGGGAGAAAGATAAAGGAAACAAATGTGACTAGGTGAAGCCTAAATGAAGTTCTGTAAATGACAATTTCAAGGTCACAGTGAAGATATTCTGAAACATTTTATTTCCTTATTGAAGATAATTTTACTTCATTTCTACGAACAATGTACGTCTATTTGCTTTAATTTATTTTGAGGAAATTTTTTTTAGTTTTATGAACCAATTATTTGCACGAAATTTGCGAGTGACTACACCAAATTCAAGAAGAAAAAACATACCACTGAAGATTTTTTGTGAAACACTTTCCAGCCTAAATAAATAATCGCAACATGAAAATTTTTGCCACTTATATATATATATATATATATATATATATATATATATATATATATATATATATATATATATATATATACATTCAGGGTTATTACAAATGATTCAAGCGATTTCACAGCTCTACAATAACTTTATTATTTGAGATATTTTCACAATGCTTTGCACATACATACAAAAACTCAGAAAGTTTTTTTAGGCATTCACAAATATTCGATATGTGCCCCTTTAGTGATTCGGCAGACATCAAGCCGATAATCAAGTTCCTCCCACACTCGGCGCAGCATGTCCCCATCGATGAGTTCGAAAGCATCATTGATGCGAGCTCCCAGTTCTGGCACGTTCCTTGGTAGAGGAGGTTTAATCACTGAATCTTTCACATAACCTCACAGAAAGAAATCGCATGGGGTTAAGTCGGGAGAACGTGGAGGCCGTGACACGAATTGCTGATCATGATCTCCACCACGACCGATCCATCGGTTTTCCAATCTCCTGTTTAAGAAATGCCAAACATCGTGATGGAAGGGCGGTAGACCACCATCCTGTTGAAAGATGAAGTCGGCGCTGTCGGTCTCCAGTTACAGCATGAGCCAATTTTCCAGCATGTCCAGATACTCGTGTCCTGTAACGTTTTTTTCGCAGAAGAAAAAGGGGCCGTAAACTTTAAACCGTGAGATTGCACAAAACACGTTAACTTTTGGTGAATTGCGAATTTGCTGCACGAATGCGTGAGGATTCTCTACCGCCCAGATTCGCACATTGTGTCTGTTCACTTCACCATTAAGAAAAAATGTTGCTTCATCACTGAAAACAAGTTTCGCACTGAACGCATCCTCTTCCATGAGCTGTTGCAACCGCGCCGAAAATTCAAAGCGTTTGACTTTGTCATCGGGTGTCAGAGCTTGTAGCAATTGTAAACGGTAAGGCTTCTGCTTTAGCCTTTTCCATAAGATTTTCCAAACCGTCGGCTGTGGTACGTTTAGCTCCCTGCTTGCTTTATTCGTCGACTTCCGCGGGCTACGCGTGACACTTGCCCGCACGCGTTCAGCCGTTTCTTCGCTCACTGCGGGCCGACCCGTTGATTTCCCCTTACAGAGGCATCCGGAAGCTTTAAACTGCGCATACCATCGCCGAATGGAGTTGGCAGTTGGTGGATCTTTGTTGAACTTCGTCCTGAAGTGTCGTTGCACTGTTATGACTGACTGATGTGAGTGCATTTCAAGCACGACATACGCTTTCTCGGCTCCTGTCGCCATTTTGTCTCACTATGCTATCGAGCGCTCTGGCGGCAGATACCTTATGTGCGGCTTCAGCCGAACAAAACTTTATGAGTTTTTCTACGTATCTGTAGAGTGTCGTTACCATATGTCAATGAATGGAGCTACAGTGAATTTATGAAATCGCTTCAATCATTTGTAATAGCCCTGTCCCTGTGTATATATATATATATATATATATATATATATATATATATATAAGGAAAGCGGTCTAAGGCGCGGCAAAAAAGGATTAGACATCAGTAAAAATAATCCACCTGCAGTCGTCACATATGAAACCTATGGGAAATAGAAAATAAAGCAGTCTGAGAAAAGGAAATCCAAGTTGGTTAAGGCATCTGAAAAAATAAACAATGTAGCTCTGTTGGTAACGCAGGGTTAGCAAAATAAAAAAATGCGAAATACCTGCATAGTGTGTTGTCGCAAACTGAAAAAAAGGAAAAAATGGGCAAGAGAGTGCCATGAACCTCTATCCGCTCCTTTGCCCTCTTCGACAAGGACATTGGCTAAATGTAGGTTACTTCTTATGCCGGAAGTCTTCGGCCGCCATTTTTGATGATTTTTATACAAAAGAGGATTCGAGCCTAGGATTAAGGACGTTTTGCTTACTAAACAGAGACATTACCTCTAGACCACAAGGACGTGTGTTTTACATGTAACGTGGTATTATACAGAGCTGAGACATGGAAACTGAGGAAGGAGGAAGAAAGATGAATAGATGCATTTGAGACGGAAGAGGAGGGAAGGGATAAAATGGCGAGACTAGGTGAGGAATAGGAGGTGTTGAGAAGGTGTTGGGAAGAGAGAAAAGCTTTAAAGGTAATCATAGACAGGAAATACAATTGGCTAGGACATTGGAGGTGAGACGACTGTTTGCTAACACGATATTGCTGAGCCTGTGTTGTTCAGAAGTACGATGTAATTCGTCGATTGTGGCTGTTATGAAATACATGAAATGAATGCGCAGTTGCGAATATGGGCAACCATCAGCTGCATAACGGAATGATGATGATGAAAATTTGTGCCAGAAAAGGACTCAAACCCTGGTTTCCCGCTTATCGCGAGCGGTGTCCCGTTCTCACCCTCCAGGAACCAAGAATAGCGTAGGGGACCTGGAGCAGAGGTACAACGAACATCAATGGTTTATTTACGTATTTTTCTTTTCTTAAAAATTAATACTACCGAGAGTAGCAGGAAACCGGCGTTGTGAGTAGGAGGATGCAGGAAGGCGTCAGACTGATTGAGACTATCGGCGTATAGATTTTCCGAGAAGAACATTCCGATGCCCAGAGAATACACCGGTTCTAAGTGTAAAAGAGTCGGAGATCAATTCTTGATTACAGGAACACCTCAGCTGGTGGGGTGGGTTAAGGAAGACACTGCAAAGGAAATTGAAGAAAAATGGTCTGTATTTTGGATTGCCGACAACGGCACAATGGCGTTCGTTAAGGAATTGCCAAAAGTCAAGGATACTTTTCTCACCACGAAAAAGTTCGTAGTGAGCTGCATGCCCACAAATCCACTACACAGATTTCGTCCTCTCTCGAGCGAAGTATCCCTCGCACGGATCGAGTAGATATCTGATGAGGAGTCGTACAGGGTATTAGGGACAACATCAGTTGCACCAATAACGAGACACCTGTTGCCAATCTGCACGCCAGGCGATGCTCGTCTGAGTCCAAACATCGCAAGTGACACACAACTTCATGTCCGCAAAGTGAATCCCGAAGGAGTGAGTGGCAGACTTTCTTACCATTGACAGTAAGGTACCATGCAGACTGGACGTCAGTGTCAAGATAAGGAGCGCACACCGATCGCCAAACGGCAAGCCAGTCGACGCGGGGATGTTTTCCCTCAACCGCATTCGTGCGGATGTTATTATTACCTCCCAAAGAAGTTTGATCGGGAAAACCAAGTACCGAGCCCTCCGATTACGCCGAGCAGCCAACAGCCGGGTGAGTAACGTCTAGGTGCGATAATCGCATATCCGTGAGGTACCCCAAGGTGTGTGGTTCGGAATGAGGAATCCATAGGGGAAACCGTCTGGAATCGGCAACAAAGGTGACGTTACTTGCTGACAAATTTCCGTCCACACTGGCTCCAGAAGGGGACGAAATATCCGATAAAACTCCACTAGGAGGCCGTAAGAGTCAGGTGACCTGTTCGTAGAACCCGCCTGGCTAGCATCATGTACTTCGTCCTCTGTGACGCTAGCAAGCAGATCGTCACATTCATGGGAACTGCGCTATAGGAGAGTCTGGAGACCGCCGTAGTTTCGGCGGGATGGTGACATTGTTCAGAGTACAGTGTAACATAATTTGCAAGGACGACACACCCTATATCCCGTTGCTTATCAAAACACCACCCATCATAGTTCGTAAGAACAGTAATCAAAGTCCTCTGACAGTGGCGTCGTTACGCTATAACATGATACATAAATAAACGCTCCTGCACTAACCTGTCATGTGTGCGCGCCCTGAAAATTGCTCCTTCAAGGTGGCGGTGAGAGAGGGATGTGGCCTGTGCCTTGGCACGATTCGTCTGGCATTTGGCGAATAAGGCAACATAGTACGTTCCTGAAGAATGGTGAAACAAAATTCCTGAGATCGCTACAGCTATGCCGCCACCTCCCTTCTGTGGCCATTCAAGGCCTTGCGGAGGGCAGCGTTTGCTCAAAGCACCCACCAAAATAGGGCAGACTGAGAGGCATTACGGCGTCGACGAAAAACTGTCCACGTGGTGTCAATGACCTGCCAGCAATCGAGTGACGTAAGATGGATAGTGTTTAGTTTACATGGTCCTTAGCCGCGCCGAACCCTTTGGCCGCAGAGACTGATGGCACAGGTGTGAGAACGCAACGGCCAGTCTGAGGCAGCCTACGCCCACTGACAATATCGTGGGAGATGTAAACACGATCAAGGCGGCAGGAGGAATGCCTAGTGAAATGCGTAAACCCCGGACGATCCACACGAATATGCTCCCAAGAATCCACAAGGCTGCAGAACTGGAGAACTGTCGCTAGCGCCATGCACGGAGAGTAGCTGAAATAGCATCCCGTGATCAATGCAACCTGCGTCGCCAGGAAATGAAGCTTGATTGTCTCTGAGAAGGTGGAACGTTCATGTCGGCGATCCGAACCAGATGGCGCATAGACACTGATGACCCTAACGCCTCTAAACATGAGAGCCGTACCTCTGGAATAAGGGAGAGAAGCAACTGCATCAGCGAGGATACCGTCACGTAAGAGGAGAACAACGCCACGGAGAGACATGTGCTGTAAGACCTTCGGGAGCACAGCAAGTTGCAACGTGAACCTCACGAAGAAGAACAGCGTGAACGTCCGCAGCATACAGCATGTCATGGAGTGAAGCCAGTTTGTGCTGTAAGCGAATGATATTGACTGTGGCCATGTGATAAGCCTGTAAAGCTGCCATCGCCAGGAGAATGGGCGATTTGAACAGGGGAAGTACAGGGAGCTCCCTTTTAGTCCCCCATGGAAGACCACATGATGGTGATAGGAAGGCAACCGACCACACCAAGGGGGTTCATCGCTCTGTACCCCTCAAGAATGTCCATCCACCGTGGCGGGTTCAGTGAACACAAACAGAAGGGCGCCCACAGGTAGTGTCAGGCACGTAAAGGGAGACGACCGCACCAGACGCAGGCGGGGAAGGTTGCTGTCCGGAGGTGGACGCTGACAGGAGATGGAGGCGGGGAAGGACACCATGTCGTCAGGTGTCAGAGGACAGTGCACCATCAGTGGCAAGGTCGTCATCCTGTGCACACATTCGATGTAGGCAGTCATCATAAGGGATTCGGCGTTGGCTCTTCCGTTTCCTTGGCGACGAGATGGAGGCGGGGAAGGACACCATGTCGTCAGGTGTCAGAGGACAGCGCACCATCAGTGGCAAGGTCGTCATCCTGTCCACACATTCGATGTAGGCAGTCATCATAAGGGATTCGGCGTTGTCTCTTCCGTTTCCTTGGCGACCGTTGCTCCGTAACATGCTGTTCCGTGTCAGATGGCGTCTGACAAGTGGGCAGATGGCAGAACAGCGGAGATCGCTACAGCTCCACGACCAACAACCATGGGGTCGGGACAGGCGCTTGTGTCAGCTGACGATCATCGTTCACTGCCTCCGGCGGGAGTGTAGGAGAGACAGGGAAAACATCCATCGCGTCTTCGAGAAGAGTCTATGACGGTACCGACTGATTCAGAGGAGGCACAGCTGGCAGCACCACCACAGACGCATAAGATAAGGTAACACAGAGGGTGCCGCAGGAAGAGCGGCGTCTCCGATCGGCGTCTTAACCAGCCTACGTCGGAGACATTCAGAACGGGCATGGCCTTCTCGGCCACAACCTGAGCAGGTGCACAGCTGGTCATCGTACATGAAGACAGCCCTGCAACCGGCAATAACCATTTAGGGATGCATATGTTTCCGTAGTTCAATTTTTTTCTGACGGATACCTTTGAGGACACGGTATGTTTCGAACGTCTTCCACGTTTCAGCAACGTGACTGACGACGTTGCCGTAAAGTTTAAGGACGGCGACCGCAACTTCCGACGGTAGCTCAAACGGGAGTTGGAAAACTTGGTTCAAATGGCTCTGAGCACTATGGGACTTAACTTCTAAGGCCATCAGTCCCCTAGATCTTAGAACTACTTAAACCTAACTAACTTAAGGACATCACACAAATCCATGCCCGAGGCTCGATTCGAACCTGCTACCGTAGCGGTCACGCGGTTCCAGACTGTAGCGCATATAACCGCTCGGCCACCCGGCCGGCAGTTGGAAAACTCTCAACGTTCACAAAACCAGGGTGATCAAGCATGACAGTCCATCTATGTCCATCAGAGTATAGCAGCGTTAGCGTGGCGCCGCACAACGTAAGCTCTCAGCTCACCATTCGCAAGTTTTATGTACATGTCCCCCCCCCCCCCCCTCTTTGAAGCATGGAACTTGCCGTTGGTGGGGAGGCTTGCGTGCCTCAGCGATACAGATCGGAGGGGTATCTGTTGAGAGGCCAAACAAACGTGTGGTTCCTGAAGAGGGGCAGCAGCCTTTTCAGTAGCTGCAGAGGCAACATTTTGGATGATTGACTGGTCTGGCCTTGTAACACTAACCAAAACGGCCTTACTGTGCTGGTACTGCGAACGGCTGAAAGCAAGGGGAATCTACGGCTGTAATTTTTCCCGAGTGCATGCAGCTTTACTTTATGGTTAAATGATGATGGCGTCCTCTTGGGTAAAATATTCCGGAGGCAAAATAGTCCCCCATTCGGACCTCCGGGCGGGGACTACTCAAGTGGATGTCGTTATCAGGAGAAAGAAAACTGGCGTTCTACGGATCGGAGCGTGGAATGTCAGATCCCTTAATCGGGCAGGTAGGTTAGAAAATTTAAAAAGGGAAATGGATAGGTTAAAGTTAGATATAGTGGGAGTTAGTGAAATTCGCTGGCAGGAGGATCAAGACTTCTGGTCAGCTGGCTACAGAGTTATAAACACAAAATCAAATAGGGGTAACGCAGGAGTAGGTTTAATAATGAATAAGAAAATAGGAATGCGGGCAAGCTACTACAAACAGCATAGTGAAAGCATTATTGTGGCCAAGATAGATACGAAGCCCACGCCTACTAAAGTAGTACAAGTTTATATGCCTACTAGCTCTGCAAATGACGAAGAAATTGAAGAAATGTATGATGAAATAAAGGAAATTATTCAGATAGTGAAGGGAGACGAAAATTTAATAGTCATGGGTGACTGAAATTCGTCAGTAGGAAAAGGGAGAGAAGGAAACGTAGTAGGTGAATATGGATTGGGGGTAAGAAACGAATGAGGAAGCCGCCTGGTAGAATTTTGCACAGAGCACAACCTAATCATAGCTAACACTTGGTTCAAGAATCATAAAAGAAGATTGTATACATGGAAGAAGCCTGGAGATACTGACAGGTTTCAGATAGATTGCCGGCCGCGGTGGTCTAGCGGTTCTAGGCGCGCATTCCGGAACCGCGCGACTGCTACGGTCGCAGGTTCGAATCCTGCCTCGGGCATAGATGTGTGTGATGTCCTTCGGTTGCTTAGGTTTAAGTAGTTCTAAGTTCTAGGGGACTGATGACCACAGATGTTAAGTCCCATAGTGCTCAGAGCCATTTGAACCATTTTTCAAATAGATTATATGATGGTAAGACAGAGATTTAGGAACCAGGTTTTAAGTTGTAAGACATTTCCAGGGGCAGATGTGGGCTCTGACCACAATCTATTGGTTATGAACTGTAGATTAAAACTGAAGAAAATGCAGAAAGGTGGGGATTTAAGGAGATGGTACCTGGATAAACTTACTAAACCAGAGGTTGTACAGAGTTTCAGAGAGAGCATAAGGGAACAATTGACAGGAATGGGGGAAAGAAATACAGTTGAAGAAGAATGGGTAGCTTTGAGTGAAGAAGTTGTGAAGGCAGTAGAGGATCAAGTAGGTAAAAAGACGAGGACTAGTAGAAATCCTTGGGTAACAGAAGAAATATTGAATTTAATTGATGAAAGGAGAAAATATAAAAATGCAGTAAATGAAGCAGGCAAAAAGGAATACAAAGGTCTCAAAAATGAGATCGACAGGAAGTGCAAATTGGCTAAGCAGGGGTGACTAGAGGACAAATGTAGGGATGTAGTGGCTTATCTCACTAGGGGTAAGATAGATACTGCCTACAGGACAATTAAGGAGACCTTTGGAGAAAAGAGAACCGCTTGTATGAATATCAAGAGCTCAGATGGAAACCCAGTTCTAAGCAGAGAAGGGAAAGCAAAAAGGTGGAAGGAGTATATAGAGGGTCTATACAAGGGCGATGTACTTGAGGACAATATTATGGAAATGGAAGAGGATGTAGATGAGGATGAAATTGGAGATATGATATTGCGTGAAGAGTTTGACAGAGCACTGAAAGATCTGAGTCGAAACAAAGCTCCAGGTGTAGACAACGTTCCATTAGAACTACTGACAGCCTTGGGAAAGCCAGTCCTGACAAAACTCTACCATCTAGTGAGCAAGATGTATGAGACAGGCGAAATACCCTCAGACTTCAAGAAGAATATAATAATTCCAATCCCAAAGAAAGCAGGTGTTGACAGATGTGAGAATTACCGAACTAATAGTTTAATAAGTCACGGCTGCAAAATACTAACGCGGATTCTTTACAGATGAATGGAAAAACAAGTAGAAGCCGACCTCGGGGTAGATCAGTTTGGATTCCGTAGAAATATCGGAACACGTCAGGCAGTACTGACCCTACGACTTATCTTAGAAGCCAGATTAAGGAAAGGCAAACCTACATTCCTAGCATTTGTAGACTTAGAGAAAGCGTTTGACAATGTTGACTGGAATACTCTCTTTCAAATTCTGAAGGTGGTAGGGGTAAAATACAGGGAGCGAATAGCTATTTACAATTTGTACAGAAACCAGATGGCAGTTATAAGAGTCGAGGGACATGATAATGGTTCAAATGGCTCTGAACCCTATGGGACGTAACAGCTATGGTCATCAGTCCCCTAGAACTTAGAACTACTTAAACCTAATCAACCAAAGGACATCACACAACACCCAGTCATCGAGGGACATAAAAGGGAAGCAGTGGTTGGGAAGGGAGTGAGACAGGGTTGTAGCCTCTCCCCGATGTTATTCAATCTCTATATTGAGCAAGCAGTAAAGGAAACAAAAGAAAAATTCGGAGTAGGTATTAAAATCCATGGAGAATAAATAAAAACGTTGAAGTTCGCCGATGAGATTGTAATTCTGCCAGAGACAGCAAAGGACTTGGAAGAGCAGTTGAACGGAAGCAGTGTCTTGAAAGGAGGATATAAGATGAACATCAACAAAAACAAACCAAGGATAATGGAATGTAGTCGAATTAAACCGGGTGATACTGAGAGAATTACATTAGGAAATGAGAGACTTAAAGTTGTAAAGGGGTTTTGCTATTTTGGGAGCAAAATAACTGATGATGGTCGAAGTAGAGAGGATATAAAATGTGGACTGACAATGGCAAGGAATGCATTTCTGAAGAAGACAAATTTGTTAACATCGAGTATTGATTTAAGTATCAGGAAGTCGTTTCTGAAAGTATTTGTATGGACTGTAGCCATGTATGGATGTGAAACATGGACGATAAATAGTTTGGACAAGAAGAGAATAGAGGCTTTCGAAATGTGGTGCTACACAAGAATGCTGA
This sequence comes from Schistocerca piceifrons, assembly GCF_021461385.2. Lineage (NCBI taxonomy): Eukaryota > Metazoa > Arthropoda > Insecta > Orthoptera > Acrididae > Schistocerca > Schistocerca piceifrons. The sequence continues at coordinate 360,257,038 of NC_060144.1, read as the reverse complement.
AGATTAGCTGGGTAGATAACACAACTAATGAGGAAGTATTGAAGAGGATTGGGGAGAAGAGAAGTTCGTGGCACAACTTGACTAGAAGAAGAGATCGGTTTGGAGGACATGTTCTGAGGCATCAAGGGATCACCAGTTTAGTATTGGAGGGCCGTGTGGAGGGTAAAAATCGTAGAGGGAGACCAAGAGATGAATACACTAAGCAGATTGAGAAGGATGTAGGTTGCAGTAGGTACTGGGAGATGAAGAAGCTTGCACAGTATAGAGTAGCATGGAGAGCTGCATCAAACCAGTCTCAGGACTGAAGACCACAACAACAACAACATGTACATATTAGCACTGAAGATCGAGAAATGAATTTTGATAACATCTTGTGGCAGTAGACGCATTTCATCCCGTATAAAATATTCTACTTCTTACGCGTTTCGTTGTTCGTGATCCAAAGGGAAAGTTAATTTCATTGTGGTTCGGCGGTAAGTTAACGCCATGCTGGTCTTTGAAGTCGGACTTTGAAACATGCCGCTACGCGGAAGTAAACAAAAGCGCGTTTGCTAGCAAGCAGCACGACAGGCCAGACGCAAACATGGCGTGCGCGCCGCACCACTGCCGAAGGCAGGCCGACCTTTAGGCCATCCGCCCACGACTCACGGCCAGACCCAAAGGTTCATATGTCGTCAACCATGTATCTGCATACATCAAGTAAGTGTATTCCTGTGCAGGAGGGACATGTTAATTGGAAGTCGATTGCCTTGTGTCGGCGGATAAATAAGACATTGCAGCACCTATGTCCGTGCCGTACTTTTCAACAGGCACTGCAATACCGTATTCACCCGTCCACTGTGGACAGGTGACTTTCAATTAAAAATGTCTTCCTTGTACAGGAATATTCATAATGACTGTACGAGAACAGGCTGTAGACACATCGTTCACGGCAGACAGAGCTTTGAGACTGACCATGAATCATTCTCAGCTAGCCTAATGGGAAGGCAACCGCTTCTGATTAGCGGGATATCCGATTTCGAGTCCGATACGGCACATATTTTTATTCTCTTCATTGCATTATACAACTGATGGTTGTCCATATTAACAACAGCGAAAGCATTTCTAGTCTGTTTACTGATATATACTGTGGAAGTAACGTTGAATGGAAGAAGAAGAAGAGAGCGCAGGAGATATCAAATGGTGGACAGTACAAGGATAGAAAACAATGAGAAAAAGAAGAGGGTAGCAAGTGACAGAACTGCATAGAGAGCTAAGTGTAAAGCCGTGCACAGGGGGGAACACTAATGATGTTTTCGGATATAACAATGTAACATCACTTATCGTCAATACGTCAATGGGAATACTACTAAGTGTTTTCGGTGATAAGTTTTATCCTGCCGCATGGGGTAGCCGTGCGGTCTAGGGTATCTTGACACGGTTCGCGCGGCTCTCCCGTTGGAGGTTCGAGTCCACCCTCGGGCATGGGGGTGAGTGTTGTCCGTGGCGTAACTTAGTTTAACAAGTAAGTTAGATTAAGTAGTGTGTAAGCCTAGGGACCCATTACCTCAGCAGTTCGGTCCCTTAGTCCTTAAAACAAATTTCTAAACTTTCTCCTTACGCAAGTCTAAATTGAGGTGATTAATGTTTTTGTTGGTTGTTAAAAGACAGAATTAACGCAAGGAACAATTCTGGGGATTTCAAGATTGAGGGCAGCCGAAATTCAAAGAATGTCTCATGTTGTGTTCAGAGGGCGTGGGGCTACATAATTTAGTCGCACTGCGTCTTTATTCTCAAGACAGGATATACTCTATGAGTGTTTCTTGCTGCAGCTACAGAGGGAACAAGTCGGTGCACATCCTGTGCTAGCTGCAGTTGTATGTATTGTAAGAAATAACCAAAGTTTCTCTTTCGTGTCAAGTATTGTAGAACATAAGGATTACTGAAATAATACACACAAATAGAGCACAGTACATTTCAAATTACTTAATACCCGCCATCCAGTCACACTGGCTCCGAAGAGCGTTACACTCGATATAACGGGTATACGCCGGATAATCAGCGTTTCAGACTCATTTCGGGCCTCAGGTTATTACGCCGTTGCCGTGTAAGGGCCATCAAGTGGGATTACAAGGCAAAAAAGAGGGCGCTATTCAGTTAGCGCGTGGACTGCTGCCGACGGCGGTCGCTGCGAGCACGTCGGTGTTGGTTCCGCGCCATAACACTGCCAAGTGCTCCGCCCGCGCTTCGCGATGGCGGCAGTTGAGCTCCCCGCGAGCCGACGCAGGGTACTCCGGCAAGCAGACCGCCCGAGTGAGGTGCAGGTAGCAAGCGGGTCGTACACAGTCCTTCGGAGCTACGCTTTCGGAACGCAAGTCGGGCCGTGAAGTTACTTTGGAAGACTCGTAGTCGGATCAGGCAAATGCACCTTGGGTGAAAGGTTGTAGTTCTGCGCTCGTTCGGCCTCTACATGAACAAAAACACTAAGGAGAATCTATTGGGCGAGAATGCAGGAAACTATATGCCTTCACCTTTCTAACAGAAGCATCTCGTTTTTTGCCCAAAGCTGTCGTGTTCTTATCGTGGTCAACACTCGAAAGACTGTTTGACGCAGCTCAAAATGCTAGTTCACCTCCTGCAGTCCTTATCTGCAGGACTGCGGCTCAGATTAATTTAAACTGGCTTATTTCGGTCAAGCCTTGGTCTCCGACTGTAAATTTTAACATCCAATCCCACTTCCCTCCATTTAAAAAATAACTATTACTTGATGTTTCAGGTTGTTTCTTGCGAATCGACCATACGTATTAATCAAGATGTGCCACAACATTATTTTTTCCTCAGTCAGTTCAGTAATAATTCATAAAGTTACCGACGTATCCATTCAATTCTCAGCTTTTATCTGTAGGTAACCACATTTCTAGTCCCAAACTCTTCCGTTTGGCATCAGCTAACATGTGGCACGGAAACTCGGGCGCCTCATGCTACCGAGACGGCTGCAGCTTAATGATAGAAATGAGCGTTTGGCATCATTAGCCGGGAGGCCCCTTACGGAGCAGGTCCGGCCGTCTTTGTGCAGGTCTTATTGCATTCGACGCCACATTGGGTGACCTGCTCGCCGGTTGAGGATGAAATGAAGACAACTCAACACCCGGTCCCTGAGCGGAGAAAATCCTCAGCCCAGCCGGGAATCGAACCCGGGCCCGTAGGACGGCAATCTGTCACGCTGACCACTCGGCTATAGGGGCGGACAGCATAAAGGTGACGTGATTTGTTTAAAACGCGAATGCTTTTAAGCCCATGGTCAAAAGTCTCAAGTGCTCGGAACCCAGCAGTGTCCCTCGGTTGTCTGTGTTTTAACGAGACAGCCGTTAAAGAAAGCAGTGCAGTTCTTCAATTAAACCACACCTATCCCTGTTCTGTGTTTGTTGGAAAAGTCTCGAAATATTCAGTTGCGACTTAAGTTTAACCCTTTCATTCTAAGCGTTACTCTGCAAAGAATTAGAACCCACATATCCTCCTATGCCATTAGACATGTTTATTATATTCGGAAGCAACGAACTGTTTTAGTCATAATTATCTGGTATCACCAATTAAAGGACCTAGACCATCAGTGGAAAAACAGTAACAAAACTCTGCACCATGTATTAATAAATACATCCATAATGATTTCAACTTGCTTTTGTAGAGAATTATTAGAGATAGTGCTGCTAATTTAAAAAAAAATACTGTGTATGTTTTAATTGTGTCGATGTATATCAATTAGTGAGATGCAATTATGTACGCTCCTTTAATGTTGACTGTACAATATTTCGCAAAAAAGCCAGAAAATGTAATGAATACAAGGATTTTTTGCCCTATAGTTCTGTAAGCAACACATAAAGATACTTAAGCCACCACTTTGTGGCATTATTTAAATTTTTAGAGTAATAAAATTATTGCAATTCTGGTGGATCAAATCTGTCAATACAGAATATATTAGCTCTTCTGTCAACATCAAATTCTTTCAACATGGCCGTATTTCAAAATAAACTCTTTTAAGATACTAAAAAAACGTGAAATGTAAACAACACATCTTTGAGGAGTAATAATGCTACGGAAATTCACAACTACAGTCATACTAAGCATTACGTAGATTGTTCGGAAGTCATTAAGGAGTTACATTTTAATACATTAAAATCTTTATTTTCACTCATCAGTTCAGTTGTATTAATTGTCAGTTACTGAATCCTTGCAAAGAGAACAAAATAATAGGCCTCAAAACAAGCAGCATCATTAAATGTTACGTGATTCACCTCAAAGTAGAGTTCAGCCAAACCAGGATTTTCTCACCCACTTATCACTGTAATTTGAACTCTGAAAACCCTTGTCGACTCAAATATAAAGGAAGCATTCGAAAATATCCTGGTATTTGATCATTTCATTAGTGAGCTTATGTAAATAGGCTTGTATTCATTTCCAGTAATTTTATGTCGTCGATACTGGGAAAACCGTAGACTGTGTTTCGCTGATTTTTGTTACGATGTTTGTTACCACATCTCATATATAAGGTTTTCAAATAAAATTGATATAATTTTATGTCTAGCCATCACGAGAAGATGTGGAAAAAATCTAATTTTAACGTAACTGTAATTGGCCAAATGTCTCAGTAATTTTCATAGCTGAGCGATGTTAACAACACGTTTAAAGACGTCGATTAAAAAACACAATTTCTTTTGAGACACAAAGCTGTCTAATTTTTACGACAGCGTAAAGGGATTTCACGCTGCACCCTTGCAGCAAGCGAATTCTTGAAGCAGCGAAAGCAGCAGAAAACTCGTGTGCTTGTGACGTAATGGCCCACCACTTTATGTTAGTGGCAGTGAGGCGAGCTTATACGTGGCTGACGCCACCTGATGTTGTTGTCCTGGCTACAAAGCAGTCGAGCGTAAGGAAACTTATTATATGGGTGAGCTTAATGAATATGCCAAGTTGTTTAAAGGGAACAGAGTAATTAAGCAAAAAGAAATTTCTTTGTATCACTTGGGACAATCTCATCACTGCAGAAGGTTCAAGGAGTGGCTCCTGTGACGTACAGAAGTAAGTCTAATTACAAATATTGCTTTAAATAAGATGAATGAACCAACTTTCAAAATTATTCCGTATATTTAAGCTATATCCTTGAGGTTTTAGGGGCAAAATTTACCTGGTGACGTTAGTGAATTACATGTAACTCTACTCCTCTTTTGAAGACTTTGTCACCAACTCTCATCTCAATTTTCATTTTTTCAAATTTTTCCCCACGTCTCTATGGTGTCTTTCTCTAGAACAAACCAGAAATAGCATGTAACGAAGCAGTCTCTATACTTCTGTTGTTGATATTTCAAGTATTCCTCATACAATTGTATACTTACATTGTGTCTATAGCAAATCACTTTATTCGAACTCGGAACATTGGTCATTATAAAATTAGCTTCGAATGTTAACATAGTGGCACACAAATTCATGAACGTAATTGTAGACCAATGAATGTAGTGTTTCCTGAACACATTGTTATTGCCGGCCGAAGTGGCCGTGCGGTTACAGGCGCTGCAGTCTGGAACCGCAAGACCGTTGCGGTCGCAGGTTCGAATCCTGCCTCGGGCATGGATGTTTGTGATGTCCTTAGGTTAGTTAGGTTTAACTAGTTCTAAGTTCTAGGGGACTAATGACCTCAGCAGTTGAGTCCCATAGTGCTCAGAGCCATTTTGAACCACATTGATATTTTCAGCACTAAACATTGTCGTGCATCACTTTTACGTCTTAGACAGTGGAATCTTTAAAGGCAATGTGATACTCATCATAAGTTAGATTTTTTCCAAAACTTATTTTACTTTATTAAGATATCTTTTATCCTCGTCTTATTAACATGAAATCAACGCATTACGAGTATTTCACTTTTTGACGCAGTGTACGCTGCAATAAATATTCTAGACTAGACTACAATCGTGTGTTGAACTCGGGATTCTCTGCCCAGGTGCTTCATTAAAGTTACGGTATGAAATTGTTCAAATGGCTCTGAGCACTATGGGACTTAACATCTTAAGTCATCAGTCCCCTAGAACTTAGAACTACTTAAACCTAACTAACCTAAGGACATCACACACATCCATGCCCGAGACAGGATTCGAACCTGCGACCGTAGCAGTCCCGCGATTCCGGACTGCAGCGCCTAGAACCGCACGACCACCGCAGCCGGCAGTTACGGTATGAATTTCTGTGCAGCTCGCAGTTTTGTTCCGTCGAGAACATACATGAGTTTCACAGTCCCACACAATTTTGTTAACAAACTGCACCTAGAAATACTTCTCATAATTACTAAAAGAACGAGCTGTGTTGTTAGTTCCTACTTACTTGTGCTTAGGACGTTGGAGAGGACTGTTAAATCGTTCTGAGTGTGAACTGAAGCTCTGCTCGGGTTTTCAACAATGTAATAGAACTTAAACTAGCATTTCCACAAGTCAGAATCTGCACTGCGTAATGACGATTGTAGGACATTTGTAATAATGAAGTAATTGTTAGAGTATGCTGCTACCGGAACAGTAACCCCAGTCTTTGGCCCTATCTACATATTATAATTGCACAGAAAAATGAAAAAGATTAATACTTGTTCTCTTAGGTTACGTCACTCCACCACATTATTTACGTCCCTGTAATGACGTATTAATGAAGCCGTTACGCTGAAAAACCGTCACAGTAACAGAAAGAACAGGCGTAGAAGAACATAGAGCTGTTATTTCTAAAAGGCTAAATGCTAGAGGTTAACCCATGAGCTGTGGCTGTGAAAATTCCTGTTACGAACAAGCCCTGAGTGATGGAGAAGACACGTTTCAAGATGTGATGCAGAAGAATTTTTGAGGCAGATGTGGCAAAATCTGGTGATGGACTAATTCAGTCTGTTTTGTAAACAGCATGGAAAGCTTAGATCTTAAAGACACGAATTCATGATATGGCACAGTAGTACCGAACGGTCTGTCAGATGTAAGAACTAGGGGACTATTTGTTTTACTGCAAAAATACCTAGACAAGGGACCTTCTACTACTTTTCAATGAAAGTAATACAACCACTACAACAGAGTAAAAAATATTGGTTAAATACAAAAATTATTGCAATTCATTTGAACTATGTCTTATGTTAATATCAATCTCGAGTAGCAGAACAGAAGAAAATAAACTGGTGGCTAATGAAGAGTAGCTCAGTTACAGAAACTTGAGGGTAACAGATCGGACCTAGATGAATTCAGAGATAACCCAGTGTGCGAAGTTAGAAAAATATGAAGAAACCGTAGAAGATAAGAATGACGACGACCCAATAAGCATAGATATACATTACAACTATTAAATGTTACAGCAGACTCGTAAAGAGCGATAAATAAAAAATTAAGAATTTCGTAAGGTTAAAATTGTGATGAACACCAAAGCGTAGGCAGAGAAACCAATTTCCTTTTTAGCATAAACGAGTACATGGAAAGGCCGAATAAAACAAAGTATAACAGGTAAAAATACGAGTCAACGTTCCTTAAACAAAAGAACAGTACTACTATGTAATACTGACACGTTAGTTTATACAACTGTACATCCGCAGCATAGTAATTACGTGTGGAACCAGAGATAGACATCGTCATTCTTACTAACGTGTAAAAACCGCCGAAGCGGCGTAGATGATGCTGAGAGAAGTAATTTAATATCAGACACATTGGGCAGCAAATACCCGCAAAGTAGCTGATGAATGTTGAACACGTGACGCCACAAGATGACGTACTTCGACGCACGTGCGGCGATTGGGCTAGTTGATTACCCTCGCAGGCAGATCGCAATACTACATATTGCTCCGCTAGGCTACTCCGTTTTCGAAAACTGTTGTAAGCGCACAAGTTACGAAATTTTTGTTCTTGCTGTAACCAAACAAAAGCTGTTTCTATTTTGTGTTTCATTCATGTTTTCCATTCTCTTTTTTTTAGTTGCAGACTTTATTTAGTTAAAAGCACATAGGTAATTTACTGGAAGTAATCCAGTTCTGGTGACGAAATGCACAGATCAGTCAGAACATTATGGGCGCCTACCTAATAACTGGTATGTCCACTTTTGACACAGATAACGCCTCATGGAACGGAAGCAATTAGGCCTTGGTAAGTCGCTGGAGGGAGTTGACACCACATTTGCACGCACAAGTCTCCTAATTCCAGGTAATTCCGAAAACGGAAGGAGCGGTGAGTGAAGAGCTCTGACGCCATGTTCAATCACATCCCAGATGTGGTCGATCAGGTTAGGATATGGCGAGTTGGGGAGCCAACACATCAATTTGGACTCGCCACGTGTTCCTCGAACCACTCCATCACACTCCTTGCCTTTTGATATTTATCTCGTTGCAAAATGTCGCTGCCCTCGGGAAATGTGATAATCATGAAGGGATGTACAAGGCCAGCAACCGGTGTACAATAGCCCTTGGCCTTCATGGTGCCTGGTACGAGCTCCACTGAACCTATGGATGGCCACGTTAATGTTCCCCAGAGCATAATGAAGCCTCCACCATCTTCTTTCCGTCCAGCAGAACAAGTGTCAGCCGGTCGGTAGGGCCGTGAGGTTCTAGGCGCTTCAGTCTGGAACTGCGTGACCGCTACGGTCTGAGGTTCGAATCCTGCCTCGGGCATGGATCAGTTAGGTTAGTTAGGTTTAAGTAGTTTTAAGTTCTAGGGGACTGATGACCACAGATGTGAAGTCCCATAGTGCTCAGAGCCATGTGAAACATTTTTGAACAAGTGTCAAGGAGCTGTTCCGACGGAAGACGAGGATACGCGCTCTCCCTTCGACATGACGAAGAAGTTGTCGGGATTCGTCAGATCATGCAAGGCTCTGCCATGGTGCTAACCTCCACTGCAATTGGCGAGTGCCTATTTCAGTCGTAGTTGCCGATGGCGTGGTGTTGACATTGGCACATGTTGTGGAGGCCAACTGTTAGAAATTTTACGTGTTCAAAACGCTTATACTCTGCCGAGCATTGATGTTAATTACGTCACATCCCCGCCTGTCCTATTTTACCAGTCTGTCCTGCCTACGACGTCCGACATCTGTAGTGAAGAGTGGCCGCCCAACCCCATGAGATGCTGACGTGGTTTCACCACGTGCTGAAGACAATCACCACAGCCGTACTCTAAAGCGCGCAAAGTCATTCAGATTTTGAAATTGCCCATGCCGATACTCCGTGCCCTCATAATCTGCCTTCCGTCAAACACAGATACAGAGCGCTCCTTCCCCTTTCTACGAGCGGACGGCATACTCACTGATATTACAAACGTACCATGCGTGTATCTGACTAGCAGTCATCGGTCACCATGTGACGCTGCTTTTGCATGGTCAGGTTCATATCGATAGCAGGTCGGTAATCACAATGTTCTGGCTGATCCGTGTACGGTAGGCTTTTGTCTTATTGTACTTCACAGTTAAGCACCGTAGACTGCAAGACCGGTGAATGAAATAATGAATATTACCTGAATGTAAACACAATGCAGAAATATAGTGCCTGCCAAATGCAAGACTCGAACCCTGAGCCCCATGCGCTGAAGTCTTGCAAGTAGGCCCGGAACCACACCGACGTGATCACCAGACTTGCATTGTGATGATCAGTTGCGACGGACCCATAGGCTCCACCGCTGCATGTGCGGGGAGGTATCTCTTCTGCTAACGTCTATTTGTTCACCATATGTCGTCCACTTTTGGGATATTTCCCGATATTTGCGGCCCCATGAGCCTTGTGGAAAATTACTTGTCACAGCACCATCTACGTCGCTTCGGGGGTTTTGAATGTCACTTAGAATCACCCTGTATAGTGAAAAGTAATGGGAAGCACTTGGACCGTAGTAACCCAAAAGATGTTAACAAAAAGTTTGAAGATGAAGTACTAAGTGAATAACAGCTAAACACAAAAGAGGAAAACTACTTTGGAAAGAGTTATCAGGGACAGGGACACGTTAGTGGGACAACCACTGTGACATTCGATGTTGATAACATGTCACAGTAGGTAGGATACATTAGGCAAATTAGCATAGGTAAGGATATGCAAAATACATTATTGACTATGGGCGCCACAGTATGAGGTTATAGCATGTTGCATCACATCGTGGTGGAGAATGTTTTCTGTTTGGGTGAGAGAGCTTGAAAGTACTAATGTGTGAAATTTTCTAGATATTCCTAGAATTTTACTGTGGTATTGCTCAGGTAGCATTTAAGAGACCTTGTGCAGCTAACCAATACTGTGTGTGTCTCAGCACTATTGAGAATAATCATGAAGTTGTGTATTATTTTACACTCTCCGTCGGTACAAAGAAACAGCTTGTACTACGGACTCTGGGCGTTCTTACCCGTCCACGACCTAGCGAGCAATGTACTCTCGTACCAGAGTACAGAATACTTCACAAAATCGTTGAATTGTCTAGGGGTAGCGTCTTTCATGAAAAAGGCCGCGGTCCCGGGTTTGAAACCCACCATTCCTTAAATTTTGATTAATAATCAGCATTGGCTGCCGACGATTCCCTTTCTCTGACAACGGCCTTGTCAAAAAGGGCGGATTGGTGGAAAGAGGTTTAGGGCAATCTCTTGTCTTTCAGGTGCGAAACCAGCAATGATCAACGGCTTGAGGATGCAGAAGGCAATGGAAACCACTGTATTAAAAACACATAACATGTATCAACTAGACATGTACCCCGTAACTGGAAAAGTGTCAAGATGATATCTCCATTGGCAAAAGGTTCCGGAATAGTTCCCCATTCGGATTTCCGGGAGAAGATTGCCATGGGGAGAGGTGACCATAAGAATAAGGGTGAAAATAACCAACTAAAGGATAACGCTCTACGAGTCTGCGCATGGAATGTCAGATGCTTGAATGTGGTAGGGAAACTAGAAAATCTGAGGTACTGTGAACTGAAGGACGGTAGCAAAAGCTCACTGCTTGGCGATGGCGAGGAAGAGGCAGCGCGACAGACAGGCACTGACATGAAAATACAGCTGGTTTCTCCTAATTACTTTTTATTTTACGTATACCTAGTATAAAAACGGTTAAATAACAGTTTTCTGGAGTTCCTAAAAAACAGTATTCAAACTCACTAGAGTGCTGAAATATCGAAAAAAGCTAAAACTAGACAAGCAGTTTGTGAAATAACTGTACGTGGTGGAATTTTTTCACTATTTTTCCCGAAATCAGCGTTGAAAACACTATAAAAATAATTTAATAAATTTGAAACAATTTTTATAACGCAGGCCTGCGAAGCGTCTTGGGCACGGTTCGACGAGCGGTTGCTGGGCATATTTGTGGCCCGATTTCAATCCGTTGATGACTTTGAGGGCCATCTTAGTGCGTAGCCTGAACAGCCGGCTGTGGGACGTGGCACACCGATGAGAGAGTAGAAACCAGTTCCACTGTGATGAATGCTGAGCTCTCTTTGGTAGCCGGAAACTTCAGCTTCGATTCGTGAACTTCAGTTAAGTTTTGGATTTTGAGCTCTTAACTGGTATTTTCTTACTGATACCAGTAGGTCTGTAGGGACTCTTGAGATTTCTTAGCTGATCCATTTCACCACCAGTTGGTTCCTCGTACTGTGGCTATTGTTTGCTTTTCCTGAGTCGATACAGGCTTTTGTTAGCAGGCTATACTAAAATGTGGAAGGCGTTGGTGTTTCCAGAGCCGAAGCAATAACGTGTTTCCCTTGTTCCCACCCCCTCACCCCCGCCGCCCACCACTCCCGCCCCGTAGCCAGGCAGTACATAGATGGTCGGGTTTTAGCCGACCTCCCTGAGAAACGTCTTCGAACGCCAGATAAGTACCTTTCTTTTGTAACATGGCCGGGTGCCGGTTTCGAAATACACTCCTGGAAATTGAAATAAGAACACCGTGAATTCATTGTCCCAGGAAGGGGAAACTTTATTGACACATTCCTGGGGTCAGATACATCACATGATCACACTGACAGAACCACAGGCACATAGACACAGGCAACAGAGCATGCACAATGTCGGCACTAGTACAGTGTATATCCACCTTTCGCAGCAATGCAGGCTGCTATTCTTCCATGGAGACGATCGTAGAGATGCTGGATGTAGTCCTGTGGAACGGCTTGCCATGCCATTTCCACCTGGCGCCTCAGTTGGACCAGCGTTCGAGCTGGACGCTTCATCCAGTCCCAAACATGCTCAATGGGGGACAGATCCGGAGATCTTGCTGGCCAGGGTAGTTGACTTACACCTTCTAGAGCACGTTGGGTGGCACGGGATACATGCGGACGTGCATTGTCCTGTTGGAACAGCAAGTTCCCTTGCCGGTCTAGGAATGGTAGAACGATGGGTTCGATGACGGTTTGGATGTACCGTGCACTATTCAGTGTCCCCTCGACGATCACCAGTGGTGTACGGCCAGTGTAGGAGATCGCTCCCCACACCATGATGCCGGGTGTTGGCCCTGTGTGCCTCGGTCGTATGCAGTCCTGATTGTGGCGCTCACCTGCACGGCGCCAAACACGCATACGACCATCATTGGCACCAAGGCAGAAGCGACTCTCATCGCTGAAGACGACACGTCTCCATTCGTCCCTCCATTCACGCCTGTCGCGACACCACTGGAGGCGGGCTGCACGATGTTGGGGCGTGAGCGGAAGACGGCCTAACGGTGTGCGGGACCGTAGCCCAGCTTCATGGAGACGGTTGCGAATGGTCCTCGCCGATACCCCAGGAGCAACAGTGTCCCTAATTTGCTGGGAAGTGGCGGTGCGGTCCCCTACGGCACTGCGTAGGATCCTACGGTCTTGGCGTGCATCCGTGCGTCGCTGCGGTCCCGTCCCGGGTCGACGGGCACGTGCACCTTCCGCCGACCACTGGCGACAACATCGATGTACTGTGGAGACCTCACGCCCCACGTGTTGAGCAATTCGGCGGTACGTACACCCGGCCTCCCGCATGCCCACTATACGCCCTCGCTCAAAGTCCGTCAACTGCACATACGGTTCACGTCCACGCTGTCGCGGCATGCTACCAGTCTTAAAGACTGCGATGGAGCTCCGTATGCCACGGCAAACTGGCTGACACTGACGGCGGCGGTGCACAAATGCTGCGCAGCTAGCGCCATTCGACGGCCAACACCGCGGTTCCTGGTGTGTCCGCTGTGCCGTGCGTGTGATCATTGCTTGTACAGCCCTCTCGCAGTGTCCGGAGCAAGTATGGTGGGTCTGACACACCGGTGTCAATGTGTTCTTTTTCCATTTCCGGGAGTGTACCTTCGGGCGTTGCAGACGACGTAGCTCTGGTAATTATACTGGCTTAGGCGGTGCCTGAGGCTATGCAATTGTTTCCTTTCGGGCGTTTCGCCGCCGTAGGGGCGGTTTCTTGCAGTGACAGGTGTATACCGTGTGGCTAGTTATCGTTTCTTTCACTTGTTAATATTCCTTATTTCCGGTCTGTACCCAACGACAAGTTCCTTGAAAGGCCAGTCCTCTCGTTGTAACCTTTCTTGGCCTTCCTGTTTGGAGTAGTTTTGTGCCCCTTGCGTACAGGCCTTCTGGTGCACCGCTTGTGGGGAAGCATTTCAAACTTTGGTTACTTAACTGAAGCAGTTATTCATGAAGGCCTACCTGTTTTCTGTCTGGTACTTTCACTTAACTGAAGCCGCTGTTAAAGAGGGCCTGCCTATTTTCTATGTGGAAATCCTACTAAATGAATCTGTTATCATTGAAGGCCTGCCCCTGTCCTTTTTGGTACTTTACTTAACTGAAGCTGTTATTAAAGAATACTCACTAATGAAAAACATTTTTCCTTCTAGATGACATGGTGTATGCCGAAAAAAGGCAACAAAGAAAGCTGAAAATATGCCGGAAATCACAACAAATGTGGAAACCATGCTGTGACTTAAAGTAAATAATGCCATATAAAACCATCCAAAGAATAACATTTTTGGAACCAAACAGTACACCTGCAATAATGCTTTGTAATGTTTATAACGATGCCAAATTTGGATGTTTTAGAATTAAGAAGAACCAACTGATGATGGCGACATTGTCGCCAAACAAAACGTGAAACAAAATAAATAAAACAAAAGTGTTTTTCATCAAGGTGGAACGACAGCTCCATAATGTTCGACTAAAGAAAGAGCGTAGACTGTGCTTGTCTACTCACTTTCGAAATATTCCTTCGCTATGGCAGAGCATTACTACAAATAATGACAGGAGACAGGGAAAAACATCAGCGGAGGACTGCTGGCTTCACGTTATTACTGCGAAACAGGGGACATAGTTTCGGAGATTATAAGTGAGTAATCATGTAAACAATTAAAACACATTAATTTCGCGAATGCAGCAAAGTCTTCTTTCAAATTTAAAATAAAAAAGAATATCACTTCAGAATGAAAAATATGTTTTGATATCTCTCATCTCTCAAACACAGGAGGAGGAATTTCCACCATTTATACCAAACGGATCCATGACTGATTTTCACCTCCTTCACTTTCGTATCGGTTATGTATTCACACAAAGGTTGTCCAACATATCGTTCCACGTCATTCAAATTTCACGGAACAAACTGTAGGTACAGTCGCTACCTACACACAGTGCTGTAGGTTGGTGCACAGTAGCAGTTCACTTCCCCCAGCTCAGCAGGGATTGCTGCAGCGTTCTTACCCTTCATATACACTGCTGCGCCAAAGAAACTGATATAGGCATGTGTATTCAATTACACAGATACGTAAACAAGCAGAATACGTCCCCGCGGTCGGCAGCGCCTATAAGGCAAAAGTTCAAAATGGCTCTGAGCACTATGAGACTAGACATTTGAGGTCATCAGTCCCATAGAACTTAGTACTACTTAAAACTAACTAACCTACAGACATCACACACACCCATGCCCGCGGCAGGATTCGAACCTGTGACCGTAGCAGTCGCGCGGTTCCGGACTGAAGCGCCTAGAACCGATCGGCCACCGCGGCCGACAAGGCAACATGTGTCTGGCGCAGCTTTTAGATCGGTTACGTGAAAGGTATGTGCTAAGGTCTGATCAGGGAAGCTCCAAAAAATAGTCAGTAGTGGCCAACCGCAAGGCGGAACGAGTATAATATCTTTGAGTAGAAGGTTCTGTGATGGTTAAGAGAGCTGGACACGCGCAGTAAAAAACCGAGGGGTCGCAGGTAGGTGCCCGGAGAAAGCACACGTGTGCAGACAGCTTTAAGGCAGGAGTCGCAGCTAGGTGCCCGGAGGAAGCAGATGTGTGGTGACAGCCGTAAGGTAGGTCGCGCTCTCTGCCCCTGACCAAACCTTAGCACGTAACTGAGAGAAGATATATAATGATTTCAAATTGGTTTTGTTAGATAATATCCAGAGATAGGATTTGTATGTCTAAGGTTTGACACAGTAAGCCTTTGGTAAAATATTTTGTAAGATTGTTTCGTGCTACAAAAATGTTGGAAATGTAGGTTTTGTGTATGACTTAAAATTTTAAACAATATATATATATATATATATATATATATTGAGATCAACAATGTGTTTCTATCTAAGATCCTGAATCATAATCCAAATCTTTTGCTTAAATTGAATATGAAAATTAATAGTAGAGTACAGTTACCCACCAATGAAAGAACCAAGTAAACATCTTGGCCAAAAGTTAATTTTCCAGTACCATCTTAATACCATTGCACAAACGGCATTATTCTCTTAAATTTTATTGCTGAATCAAATACATGTTGTATTTCTGGCAAAGTGGAGGAGTGCAAGAAACAAGTTCACGGACGCAGTCAGCTGCAGGTTTGCTGAATAATTAATTTAGAACAATCTTATCACTGATACTTTCACAGAATAAAAGGATACAATTTTGGTTAGATACTTTCAAACTGCTGCTACAATGTCAGGTTATCAAGATTTAAGCGAGCTTGAACGTGGTATTACAGATTGCGCGCGAGCGATAGGACACAGCATATCCGAGGTAGCAATGACGTGGCGATTTTCCCGTGCGACCATTCCAGGAGTGTACCGTGAATATAAGGAGTCCGATAAAACATGAAATCTGCGACATCGTTGTGGCCGGAAAAAGATCCTGCAAGAACAGGACCAATGATGTCTCAAGAGAACCGTTGAACGTGACAAAAGTGCAACCCTTCGCAAATTGTTGCAGATTTCAATGATGGGCTATCAACAATTGTCAGCGTGCGATCCATTAAACGAAACATCATCGATATGAGCTTTCTGAGCCAGAGCCCAACTCGTGTACCCTTGATGACTGCTGACTGCATGACACAAATCTTTACGCCTCGCCTGAACCCGTCCACATGGACGGTGGCCTGTCGATGGCTGGGAATCTGCTGCCTGCACGTGTTCGTTATGGAGAGAACCTCATGAATCGGTGGACCTTTTATATCAGCAAGGGACTGTTCAAGCTGGTGGATGCTCTGTAACTGTGTGTGGTATGCGCAGTTGGAAATATATGGGAATCCAGATATGTCCAGATATGACTCTAACAGGTCACACGTATAAGCATCCTGTCTGATCAGCTGTGTCCCTTTATTCCATTGTGCATTCCAACGTCCGACGGACTTCGGAAATTCCAGCAGGACAATGCGACACACCACCCGTCCAGAATTGCTACAGAGTGGCTCCGGAACATTGTTATGAGTTTAAACACTTCCGCTGGCCACCAAACTCCCCAGACATGAACATTATTCAGCATATCTGGGATTCCTTGCAGCGTGAAGTTCAGAAGAGATCTTCCCCTGCTTCCACCCTCGTACTCTTACGGATTTATATGCAGCCCTGCGGGATTCATGGTGTCAGTTCTCTCTGGCATTACTTTTGACATTAGCTGAGTCCATGCCACGTCGTGATTTGGCACTCCTGTGTCCTCACTGGCACCCTGCACGATATTAGGCAGGCGTACCACTTTCTTTAGCCCTTCAGTGTATAAACACGAAGTAGCGCGTGACTATTTTACCAATGTTTTGCCCCATATTGTACTGGCCCTGCAGCGTAGAGCTATGTTGCTGTAGTGGAAGGGTTTCATTTTGAAACAGAACTGTGGCATTCATCAGCAAACAAACATAATATTAAATCCAATACTTGATTTTTCTCGAGAAGATAGTTTAAAGTATATGACAAATCGTCGTATTCTGCCTGTTATGACTTTATCTCAGTACAGTGTCTCCTATTTGGAGTTTAAACAGCACTGCTTTCCCCTACGCTTAGGTACAGAGTAGAGATGAGGTTTTTATTACTCTGTATGCGGAGCAATGCCGAACACACCTTCGCGTCGTCACATCTATAGCGAAACAAATATCCGGACAACCCGATGACACTCAAATAAATGATAATGAGGAGAAACGTACAAGCATTAAACACAACGTGAGCATATGTGAGACCTTCAGAGGGCGTTGACTTAAGTTCCTTCTCCTTTAATCTTCGTGTTGACTTCAGACTGATACTGTCATACGATGACTAGATGACATAACAGCAGTAATTCGACGGTGGTCATGATAGCAGACTCGGCTATATCACAGATCAGTTGAAACGAACACCTGCAGCCAGATGTGAGTATCTCATGTGCCTGATTCCTGGCATCTGCACTCCAACTTTTTTTTTTTTTTTTTTCACTGGTACAATGCGGCCCGCTTCGAATTGCACCCCTGCGACTACCTTTATTCCAATCTCTGTCTTCCTGTACATTTTTTACCCTTTTTAGTTCCCTTTAGTACCATGTACATCATACCCTACTGCCTTAACACATGTCCTATCATACGTTTCGGCTCATCTGACTTTCAACATTCTTCTGTGGTAGCGCATTTCAGACGCTTCGATTCTATTCCATTCCTGTTTTCCCATTATCCATTAATCAATACCATACACTGATACGATCAGGAAGTACATTATAAGAAACTTCTTCTTCAAAGTAAGACTTATATTTGATTAAAGTAGCCGGCCGGAGTGGCCGAGCGGTTCTAGGCACTATAGTCTGGAACCGCGCAACCGCTACGGTCGCAGGTTTGAATTCTGCCTCGGGCGTGGATGAGTGTCATGTCCTTAGGTTGGTTAGGTTTAAGTAGTTTTGAGTTCTAAGGGGCTCATGACCTCAGAAGTTAAGTCCCATAGTGCTCAGAGCCATTTGGACCATTTGAAAACAGTATACAGTAATGTCCTCCTTGCTGATTCTTTTCTCCTCCTTGCTGGGTTATCCTGCTTCCAAGGAAGTAGAACTCCTCACCTTCATCTACTTCGTGAGCATCAGTTCTGCGGTTAAGTTTCTCGCTACTCTCACTTCTACTATTTCTCATTACTTTTTTCTCTGACCGATTTCCTCTCAATCGATAAACTGTAAACTTTAGGTGTATTCGATTCAACAGGTCATGTAATACCATTTCGCTTATCAATATTTTCCTGTCACCCTGAATTTTATTCTCACTCTTCTCGTTACTTCTTTCATGTACAGACTGAACAGCAGGGGCAGAAGAATACGTCCCTGTCTTATACTCTCTTTAATCCCAGTACTTCGTTGCTGGTCTTCGAAAGTCTTGTTCCCTCTTAGAAGCCGTTGTGGCCGAGCGGTTCTAGGCGTTTCAGTCTGGAACCGCGCGACGGCTACGGTCGCAGGTTCGAATCCTGCCTCGGGCATAGATGTGTGCGTGATGTCCTTAGGTTAGTTAGGTGTCAGTAGTTCTAAGTTATAGGGGCTGATGACCTCAGCTTTTAATTCTCATAGTGGCCAGAGGTATTTGAACCATTAACCCCCCCCCCCCTTAGTTCATGTAAATATTGTATAATACCCATCTGTTCCTGTATTTTACTCCAATTTTCCTCAGAATTTCGAATATCTTGCACCAATTCACACTATCGAACGCTTTTCGTATAAGCGCATGTTGTTCTTTCTTCCGTCTTGCTTCCATTATCAAGATTGTCAGGGCAGCCTCTCTGGTACATTCAGCTTCCCTAAAGTCAAAAAGATAGTCATCTAATATCTTATCTGTTTCCTTTTCCGTTCAACTGTATGTTATAACTGCAGGCGGCTTGGATGAACTGTTCACAGTATCTCACTCAGAGTCCTACTTTCCTGTTCGTAATGAATCCTCCTCCCATTTCAACATTTTCAGCTGTTAGTATCACCCTATGTTTATCTAACGTGATATCCTTTTCTTCTTTCCATTTCACTTCAGTGACTAGTCTTTTGCATTTCTGTTTTTAGATTTTTACGTTCTAATTTCTGACATTCCATGCTTCGACACCTAGGATGTTATTCCTTCATCGAATGTTCCATCTATTTCTCATGGTCACATCCCCTTAGCAACTGCAATAGAGGGTTGATCATGACATTTTTCCGATTAGAGTCCACATGGGTATACATTTGTGCCTTTAATGCATCCTTACGTCGTTGATCATTGCTGATTCTTTTTTTCTTTTTGCTGCTCGTCTGACTTGCTTCGCAAGGCCTTTTGCAGAACGAGGGTGACTTCTAATAGCAGCAGTCTTCAACCATCATGGCTGATTACTTCGATTTAGTATTTATGGAGTGGGTGGTTTCAAACATGTGGCCCTTGACGTTTTACTAGTCAAAGACGGTACCTGTAGGGCACGGGTCAAGTACACATAAAGGAAATCATTTTACTTAACGTAAAATTGGCGACTCTCGCTCTGCAGTGTCTCGAAATAGGTAAACACTACAAAATTTGTCTACGGGTTGATGTTGACGATCTGGTGAATAATAAGGAAGTTCATTGTATTTTTATTTATTTATAGAACAATATCTTTTCACCGGCTGATTGCAATACAAATATTTGAAGAGGACCATCAAAGTACTTTATCATATCTTCAGCGAATCACGCAGTTTCTTTCATAAGAACAGCAGTACTCATTGAACATGTAGGTGGGCATGCGATAGACAGTGCATACACCGTACAGTATTCCCAAAGATCTCAAGTACTGATATTCAAGTGGAGGGCACTATCTCAAGGCTGTTTCCCAAAAAAACAGATAAAACTTATCACCATCATTTTCCTGATTATCGTGGATAAAAATGTTCTGTTCAGATAAATAGTGATCTTAGGATTTCAGAACAATATTTCCTACCTGAATTCCCGTCAGTGTTGGAATAATTAGCATTCTTCGTCTTCTAACATTTAATTTCGAATTGTCCAACTCATGTGCGTGTATTTAAAAAAGTATCATGTTTATGACAAGTTTATCCCGCATATTACAGAAGTGACCTCTGCATCTCACAGGTTTACTCTGTGCATTTTGTACGCATGCCAAGCTGCCTGATCATTCTTCGGTGGGGCTGGGTCGGTCGACTGTGTTGTTGTTAACGCTATCACTCAGTCCACCTACCTCGATAGGATTCTTGCCGATGTCCCTTCACTCTGTGATTGCAGATACGTGCTAGGCAGTGTAAACCAGCGTTGATGAAACCACTACCTAATACCTACCACACAGAGTCCGCGTAACTCAAGCTGAAAGTCAGTTTCTGAAAGTTCACGATTAAAGAATCGGACGTTACGGATATTCGGTCTACTTGCAGAAAAGCGTTTGAAATTAGATTAACACTGTTTTATATTTATATTGAATATATGAAATGGCTATCAAGTCCGTATTTAATATGGT
Source organism: Schistocerca piceifrons (assembly GCF_021461385.2). NCBI lineage: Eukaryota > Metazoa > Arthropoda > Insecta > Orthoptera > Acrididae > Schistocerca > Schistocerca piceifrons. Next base: position 360,236,441 of record NC_060144.1, on the reverse strand, counting down.
GAAACGTCTGTATAAAAAATATTCACTCGAAAAGCAGCCAGAATTTTAGCAAGTTCGACAAGACTAATTTTCGCTTTCTACTGTCACAGAATCACAACTATTCCCAAGTTAAACATTCGATGGTTTCAGCGGCCTTCTTCGTAAGAAGTACTCGCCAAAATACTCTGTACAGAGACCGAAAAACATCACATGGAGTTGATACTATGATCAGAAAGTTCACACGCTCATATCTCTCAAGCTATTAAACTTGGAAACGCCAAACTTACATTAAAATGTTCGTAACTCCTGTCACTTCAAGCATGATTTGTTCGAACCGACATTACCTCAGTATTTCCTCATCTTTCAGAGTATTTTAAAGGAACGATCTAACATGGTGTTATCCATAGGCCGGCTAGCAATCGATTCTAACGAAGTACTCTCCTCTCTGTCTACTCCTCTGTTCGTGTGCGAACAGCTTAATTCTGATTGGTTGTTGGTCTAAACGACCAAACAGAACGTTCCTTTCTAATCATTCTCGCAGCAGATCTTGCCTTATCCCATCACTAATTTGATAGTAATTGATGTTAGCTAAACTTCAGTTTCTTATATTATGTATAATCAAAATAAGCAAAGTGCGCAATATTCTTCAGATTGATAAATAAACTTATGCTGTGTCTAACTTCCATTGTGACTGCTTTTATACAAAAACATGCTCACACCAACATATTTCACCTGAATCGTGGTTGCAACATAACTTTCCCACAGTTGTTTTGTACAAGGTATAACATAAAGTGAAATATAAAATTTTAACATATGTCCGACCTACAATCTCTCAATCATTCTCATGCACTCACACAACAAAATATAAACAAATAATAATTTTGATCGATTTTTTTACATAATGCAAATTGACTAGTGTTTTAAAAGCAAAAGTTTAAATAATTGCTTTTTTATGCACTAACAACATTTTAATGGCTTCAAATGGTAATGAGTGTCAATCTGTTCCTAACTGAGTTTTCAAAAAAAAAAACAAGCATAGGTTTTAGTACTTTTAGGTAACTCTATCTCCGGAACTATAATAAATAGAAATATGAAATTTTGACAGCGTCATTCCATTAATAACAAAAGGCTATTTCTCATATTTGAACAAATTCGGATAATAACTAATATCGATTATTTAGATTCGTACATGGTATGAATCGTGGTATCGACTGAATGTTACGCTATGCAATTCTCACGGAAGGCAACGTCAGCTGCGCTGTGAGAAGAGCGAAGAAAAACATAGCCATCCTGCAGCCACTATACTAGATGGCTGCATGCATTTAAGATTCAAATAACGGCAATGTTACGACTGAATTCTTTAACTGAACCGACAAATTTAACTATGTGTTTTTTATGAAAATTGTTCCGACTCATGATTTTTTCAAATGAACGAAATATCTAAAATGCATTACAATTACTACGATGTTACATGAGATTTCAAAGACTTGGACTTGATAGCGAATAACAAAATTGATTTACATTAGCATATATTCAAGTTTTCCTCGAAATTAAGTTTTACTTCAAACAATTACTTTACAGCTTTTTATATCGTTTTGAAATGAAATAAACCACTTACTGCTCTTTACAGTCACTATGTTAGCGTTTATGAAACCTAATATTATACAAAAGAATCTCATTAATTAGCGTTATTCCATAAAATTTTATTGTAGGATAACACTAGGTTTAATCATCGCTGTGGTTAATATGTTTCTTTCGTTATATTATTAGAGTGAAATTTCCTCACTTCTTCCTAACCTTCTCGCTTTTTTGGGGAGCGTCTTTTTTTTACATACTTTACGAAGAAAACAGTTACTTTCTGTAGCAGCAATGGGTTAGAACATTTTTCTTTCTCATACTTACGCTTCGGTTGCTTTAAAGACACTTCACTGTGATAAAGCGTCCAGTCATCAGTCCTAGAGCTGATTTTTTATAGTCTCGTATCAGGGTTTCTTTTCAAAATTTCGTACCTGGAAAATACAGTACGTCTAAGCCACGATTCTCAGTTTGTGCACCCTAAATTTACACATATACACATATCATAATATGTTTTCTTGTTCTCAAATCTAAGGGGGAAACTTAGCGAGGAACCTTCCAGAATTTTTGGGTACCCAAAATTTACTACTTTTTTCGCAATACTCTTTTCCAAGAAACCTCAGTACTAATTGAAATTCAACATCTTTCATCAAAAACTCTTATACAGTACTAACTATTTACAATAAAGAGTGAATTAACCATTATTCAAAAATAACCACAGACCCAAATTGGTACTGTTACTTTACTCTTTTTCAAAGTATCATTATATGCATTTTATAGTGGGATAATTCATAAGCAAGTTCCTCCTGAAAGCAATACTTATTACTATGTAAGCAAGAAAAAAACATTTTCATTCAAAAATTTACAAACATTTTCCTTAACATTTATTTCAGATAAAATATTTTCCTCACGCTTACTATTAAATATCTCATGACTTTACGTAAAACAAGCTATTATACATAGAGAATGCAAAATTACTGGAAATGTTGAAAATATTCACGCCAACTTAGGTGGCTGTCAAATAAACATCAGATACATAATCTATTTACTTACTGCTGTTAGGCACTTTCCTTATGCTTCCTACCACAAACATCTTTCTACATGTTCAGAAAATGTCTTACAAATTACATATTAAGGAGTCACATTACATTATTTTTTCTGTTTACCTTTTTACATCACTTTCACCCCACATTCATTCGTGTTATTCTTTAGTAATCAATTACCTCCAAAAATATCTTTCTTTTATGTGTTCTCTTATTATCTGATGGCATTTACTCTCTATGTTCATTTTATATACATTATTTACTACGATATGGAAGAAGGAAAGAAAATACCAAAATGTTCTGAATGACAAAGAGTTTTGTTGGCAATACGAAAATAAACGGAAATTATATTGCAAACAACTCGGGATGCCTGGTGATCTTCATACACCCAATGACGCTAAGAATGCATGAGCCCTGAAGCCTATTACATACTACTCTCCCCCTCATCCTTCTTTATGTCCTTCCTCAAATCAATGATATTTCGCAATCCCAGACGTTTTAGTGACTCGAAATATTCTAATTTATATGCACTGGCATCAGGCTTAGCCACAATTGTAAATGGTCCCACAATCTCATTTGTAAACGTTTTGTTTACTGCAGTAAGCTTTTTAGATTTTTCCTTGGTATTCACCAGAACTAAACACCCTACTTGAAAACTTGTAGGACACCCTTTTGCAATGTGTCTTCTTTTTCTTTACAGAGTCTTTTTCAAATATTTGCCCATGCTATCCTCTTTTTCTGCTCCATGGCCATTTCAGTAAGCTTGGGAAATTAAACTAAGACAAGTAATATATTATTTCGTCTGATTCCACAAATTAACTCTACAGGTGCAAAACAAGTTGCTTCATGTTTCAGGTGATTAATAACCTCTTCAAAATATTCTAATTAGTTGGCCCAAGCTTAGTGACAATACGTACTACAGAGACGATTTAGTCCTTTCATTATTCTTTCCCTGGAGAACATAGGCTGAAATCTTTATATGTTCTATATTCCTTTTGTTTAAATATTCCTCAAACCTCTTTGACATAAATTGTGGTCCATTATCTGATAACATGACATCCCAATGTGTACAAAATAATCTTTCTCTAGTTCACTAAGGATTACTGTGGACTTGGCCTTTTTTATAGGATAAAATCTAACATGCTTAGTAAGTCCATCTACCAGTGCAAATAAATATTCACAACCCCACCATTAAACAGGTAAAGGACCATAAGGTCCATAGCTAGGAGATGTAGCCTATTTTGAGGTTATACAGAATAGATTTGTCCCTGTACAGTCCTATTATTTGCACGCACCTTCTGACGACTGTCACAACATTCCAACCTTTTCTGTACCCTGCGCCACATGTTATCGAAAATTACTACCTCATTCAAATTCGCAATATATTTTCTGGCCACATAATGCCCGTACTTCCCATGCACATAATCGGCAAGTCCACATGTTGTTCTGGGAAGCAGAGGCGCCATTTTTCCTCATCGTTCTTTCTTCACCTAACTGGTATCTCCTGATGTATTTTGTACTATTCCGCTATTTTCGGAAAATCTAGACGACCTAGTCGGCTTTTTACCAGTTTATTATCGTCATCTTGATTTTTTCCCTCCTGAGGTTCTTACAAATTCATTTAATCTTACCTTCTTCTTCTAATTGTATTGTTGGAAGCAAAACATCACTCCATTCCCGTTGTCCTAAAGGATCTACTACTTGCCCATTTTCTTTCACATTTCTAGACAATACATCGGTTACAATGTTCTCTGAGCCCTTTATGTACTTTTATCTCTTTATAAAATTTCTGGAGATACATTGACAACCTCCTCAGTCTGGCGTGTTTTAGTTCGCATGTCTGCCAATATGTAAAAGCCCGATGGTCACTGTAAACTATTACTTTGTGGCCTAATAGGTAACGTTGAAATTTCACAGCCGAAATGTAATTGCTAGGCCTTCCAGTTCCGAAATGCCATACTTCTTTTCCGCCTGTCGCAGCGATCGACAAGCAAACGCGATCGTTTTGTGAAATTGGTTGTCTCCTTCTGTTTCAATCTGGAACAGTTCCGTCCCCAGACCAGAACCACAAGCATCAGATCAAGACAGAAAGACTTGGCAAAGTCAGGATGGTTTAAGATCTGACTACTTGGCAGCGCCTCTTTAAATTCTCCAAAGGCCCTCTGACACTCACTTGTCCATCTAAACGGTACATTTTTCTTCAGTAGTTCTCTCAGACAAGGTGCGCTGGATAATTTTCTCGGCACAAATTTTGGATAGAATCCAAAAAAGCCGAACCTACCTTTAATTTCCTTTCAGGTAGTATGTGCCAAGTAACCCCTAATGGCTTTAATTTTTTTCAGTGTCGGGCATAATTCTTTTTCACTAACAATATGTCCCAGAAATTTTATTTCGTTCCTCATAAACGTTTTGTCTAAGTTGAGTTTCATTCCACCCATTTCTATTGCTTCTCAAACCTTATCCAACAGCATACAGGATCGTTTCCAAGAGGGAGTTGAAATCAACACATCATGTCCATTATAATTATCCGGGCTGTTATGCCGTGGTCGGTTGATGAATTCTGAAGTGATTCCCAACGTTTCGTCTCCGACTGCGGGAGACATCTTCAAGGGGGTCCGTAGCTTGATGGAAGGTCCAACACACACACTGGTAAGGTTAAGGGTAAAAAGAACGAAGTAAGGGGAGTAGGTAAAACTACTCAATTTGTTCTTATTCATGGACCTACTTTATTTTGTGGTGCGAAGTTATATTTTTCTTTAATGAAAGTTTCTTCTTCTTCCAGTTTGGGTAACGGATGGATAACAGTTGCTTTCGTTGCTTGTAACAATGCAGGGAGAGCCGGTTTGAAATCCTTTGAAACTCGTGAAATCTTGGCTTACCGTACTATACCTGTTTCTGAGATTATTATTGCTAGTGAGGGTTCCTACCTTTTACCGCACGGGAGTTTGTCTTTGTCTTGTCGGAGACGTTGTAAGATAAATTCCGATTGTAGTAATCACTTATGGGTGAAGGCTAGTGGTCCTTCTTCTTTGGAAGATTGTCGCATTGTGGGTGATTGTACTTTATATAATCATTGAAAGCAGTTCTCAAAAACGGCCAGTGTGTGTGTTGGACCTTCCATCAAGCTACGGACCCCCTTCAAGATGTCTCCCGCAGTCGGAGACGAAACGTTGGGAATCACCTCAGAATTCATCAACCGACCACGGCATAACAGCCCGGATAATTATAATGGACATGACATTTCCGGCCTTGAAAGTTTACATTTTAGAATCAACACATCTTCTTAATAAATGGTCAACAAGCACTTTCGACGTTGCCTTAACAAATGCAGAAACGCTGATGTTTAACCCAAAAGGTACAACCTTGTACAGATAGCACCTCCCCTCGAAGAGGAAAGCTGTGTATTTCCTAGAGTCTTTCGCTAAGGGTATGTTCCAGTAACCACAAGTTGCAGTACATCCATCGATTTGAAAAATTTTGCACCTTCAAATTTTTGCAATAACTCTTCTATATTTTCAGGCCTATAACTGTCTTGCAATATTATTTTGTTCGAAGCTCTAGCGTCCAAAACGAGCCTAACTGGACCATCTTAAAGAAACCACAACCAATGGGGTGTTATACAAACTAATTCCCCTTTCTATAATGTCCGATTTAAGCATTTTCTGAATCAAATCTCTCACAGCTGCTTTATGCACTTCCGCAACAGCGAATGGCTTTTGGAAAATATGTGCACACTTTTTCACAGTTAGATAACATTCGTAATCTCTAACTAGTCCTGGCTAGTCAGAAAACACTTCCTGATGCCTGCTCAAAATTTGTTTTAACTCATCGTTTTGTGTTTCTATCAAATTCAATATTCCCCGTACTTTTTCGATAATTCTTATTCGGATGTTTTCCACCTCAGAAAGATCTACTTCCTTCCATTCGCCATACCCCACAATATCCTTCTTCATTCTGCAGTAACGTATAGGCATGTCACTTTGCTCGTAGAATTCATATTGCCTTTTACCAATTAAAGGAATAGCTACTGTCCTTCCCTGCACCACAATGAGCTATTCACTACGTCCCAAATCCACTTTTCCTTCGTACATTTGTAAGAAATCTGCTTACACCAGCATTTCGACGCTTAAGTCATTTATTATCTAAAAATTCAGGTGCAAAAAGTGGTTCAAATGGCTCTGAGCACTATGGGCCTTAACAGCTATGGTCATCAGTCCCCTAGAACTTAGAACTACTTAAACCTAACTAACCTAAGGACTTCACACAACATCCAGTCATCACGAGGCGGAGAAAAACCCTGACCCCGCCGGAAATAGAACCCGGAAAAAGTTCTGGTCCAATTGTACATCACATTCTTGACAGGTAGCATAATTTCATGTTTACCTAATTTCTTACTTTTCCCTGTGGCTACCATAATATTAACGCCATTCACTTGCACTATAACCACATCCTTACTAGCAGGGAGAACATTCATAAAATCATGTGACACAGCACATAAATCGGAACCACTATCCAGCAAATAAGGAACCTTCTCATTAACAGTGGTAACTTCTATTATAGGCTCTCCTGCGGTTTTCTGTTTTACTTCTGAATCAGATACGTCAAACAAATCTTGCACCACATCACGTATATTGAACCCTACACCTTCTGAGGAAATTACGCACATATTCACGGAGTCTTCTTCCTCTTTAACTGTGGCAGCTTTAATTAGTCGGTCCACTACCGACAAATCAAAACACTTCCCCAAATATTCTCCTTCTTTAATGATAATATTGGATTCTGCAACCCTTCCTATCGTGTTGTCACAGTTATCAAAATAACCCCCTGCTTCTTCCACTTCTCTTCCGTCTCCGTCACTATCAGACACTATTCCTTATAATTCACGTAAAACTTCTTCTGCCCTTTTATATTCGTCCTCACGTACCCCTATTACAGTGCTAATCCCACAGTTCACTGTAAGCTTCTCATCTGCATTGTAGTCCTCACTCAAACTAACACCCTGTTCAGATTCATTACTTTCTAATAGTTGTTCCTCATTAACGCGATTTCTGGGATCTCAGTTATGACCCTTTCTTTCGCAAAATCTACTACACTTCCCTGAAGACCACATATTTTAACAGTGTCCCTCTCCTCTGCAACATCTGTTTTTACTATACCAACCTGAAGATGTTCAGCTGGTGACCGCCTTACAAAAGGTTTTGGTAGATGATTTAACCTATACTGCTGCAGCCTACAAACGCTAGCACCATTACAGATTGCCATTAGTTCCCCCCCCCTCTCCTACGCCGTCATTGCCACGGACATTTCTTTCTGCTACGGAACTCTGCCCAGTCAGCAGATGTTTTGGTTTCTGTCATTATGTCTACTACCAACAGGACCTTTTCGACCTGCCTCGGTTATTATTGGATCTTTGCACTCCTGTTCTTTTTATATGTGCCTCGGCTCTGTTTTCATTTTGATTAATGGGAGGCCTATAATCCTTCCTAGTATTCTCCTCCTTCTTTAGAAGATTTTAACCCTTCTCAAGATAATGAATAAATTTATCACTATCATAACTAGGTGCCGAGATTATTTTATTATGCCAGTATAACGATAACTTATTCTCTACCCCCGTAATGATCTGTTCCGTCTCCACTTTATAGAGCCCAAATATTACAAAGTTGTGACCCATTTTTGCACAAACCTCTTAATAGTATCTTTCTTCGAATCATATTTTTCACCTGACCAGAATTTGTTCAAAACTTCCATCTGATTTAGTTTGCCCCAATATTCCTAAAAAAAATGCTGGTTTGAAATCCTCTATCTTGACATATTCATCTACTGCCCAATTTTCCCACATTCTAGCTTCACCCATTAAATTTGATGCTATGAAACCAGATTTTTGCTTGTCAGTCCATGATTTGGCCAAAAGTTCTCAAAATCATCCCAAAATTCTTTAGAAATTACATTTTTACTTGGATCAAATCGTGAAAACTGCCGAAGTGTCAAATAGGCAATTTTTGAGGGTTCTACCTCACCATTAGATATTACATAGCCACTACTGTTAGTAACACTTTGTTCTACTCTTTTTAGTCGACAGTCATGGTTACGCAGTTGTTCACCTAGAGCTCCATTAAACTGAGTTATGTTCGTTTCCAGGTTAGTAAATTTAGCAGCCACCTGTATACCAAATTTCTCACAGATATTCTTTCCTTCCTTGATTTGAGCCGGTTGGTGTGGCCGAGCGGTTGTAGGCGCTTCAGTCCAGAAACGCGCTACTGCTGCGGTCGGAGGTTCGAATCCTGCCTCGGGTATGGATGAGTGTGATGTCCTTAGGTTAGTCAGGTTTAAGTAGTCCTAAGTCTAGGGGACTGATGACCTCAGATGTTAAGTCCCATTGTGCTTAGAGCCATTTGAACCTTGATTTGATTTCCCGTCATAGTGTGGCTATCCTCACATTGTTTTTCCAGATTATTTGCTTGTTCCTGCATTTTATTTAAATCCACATTTACTTGTTCCCCTAACATTTTGCTGTCATCTGCCACTTGCTTAATCTGAGATGACAATTAATTTTTTACTGTTACAATAGCATCATTACATTCTTGTTTTACCTTACCAATTTCATTTTTACACTGTCACTAAACAAAGTCATATCGTTTTTCCATGAATCTCTTCATTCAGAAATTTGATTTTCCATTCTGGATTCCATTTCTGCTGATATGTTAGTAAGCCTTTGATTAACTACAGAAATCAATCCATCAACTTCAGTATGCAACTCATTTATTTCGGTGTGTAATCCATTTATCTCAGAGTTTAAGGAATTCTGTATATCAGAACCCATTTCCTTCATTTTCGTATTAATAAGAGAGCTTAATGAAATTTTAATTTCGAAACCCAGTCCATTCATTTTGATATTCGTAACCCCCATATGTTTCAAAATATTTGAAAACATGTCAGAAGCACTATCTTTCCTGTTTTATCTTAGTGACAGTAAAAGGTGTAAACTTAACATTAACCTCAGATTCTGCTTAACATTTTTCATTCAGAATAGGAATAGGTGTGGAGTTTTCGACCTTCGATTACCTTTTAGCCTTTGAACACGAAACGGTGTAAACTTGACATCGTTTTCCACCGTGTTCCGTTCAATTTCTGTCCCATTATTAGCATGCATTGAATCTGGCAAGCCACTATCATTTACTTGTGATCCATCAAAACTAAATTCACCAGCCTATGCATCATCTGCATTTATTACTTTCTCCACATTTACCCCCACATTCCCGTTTACTATAGCGGGGTTACTATTTCCCGGCCGATGTACCAATTGCTGCGAGGCGGGGTCGATCGATAGTGTTGTTGTTTACGCTATCGTTCAGTTTACCTACCTTGATAGGATTCTTGCCGATACCCCTTCAGTCTGTGGCAGCAGATACGTGCTAGGCAGTGTAAAGCAGCGTTGATGAAACCACTGCCTGATACCTGCCACACAGAAGCCGCGTAGCTCTAGTTCAAAGTCAGTTCCTCAATGTTCATGATTAAAAAATCGAGCATTCGGGTTATTCAGTCTGATTGCAGAAAAGCGTTTAAAACTAGATTAACTCTGTTTTTTTACTTATATTGAAACACATGAAATGGCTATCAATTCCGTATATAATATAGTGAAACGTTATCAGTGAAAGTTCACTGTATAAAAAGAATACACTCGAAAAGCAGCCAGAATAGTTAACAAGTCCGGCCCGACTAATTTTCACGTTCAACCAGTCACAGACTCACAACCATTCGCGAGTTAAATATTTGGTAGTTTCAGTGGTCTTTTTCGTAACACTTTCTCCCAAAAATATTCTGTACAGAGCCCGAAACACGCCACACGGATTTGTTACTACGACCAGAAAGTTCACACGCTCATATCTCTCAAACTACGAGGGTTGTCCGGAAAGTAAGTTCCATCGGTGGCGAAATGGAAACCACTGAAAAAATCGGGTAAAGATTTGCACAGATGTGTTTGACAGTCCCTCTAGTATGCCCGTCGATCGTGTCGCGTCGCTCTTTTTGGTTTTGAGTGAACAGTGAACACGTAAAGATGTGTCGGGAATAGCGTCTCCCGCCAGGTACGAGGGCTTGGTTACAAGTTTCGCCGGTGTCATGCAGCCCACTTAACACAACTGTCGAGCTGTTCCTTCTTCATGCCAATTCTAGGCCCCATACGGCAGGGGCAATACAGACGCTCCTGCAGCGTTTCCGATGATAAGTGTTTGTTCACCCACAATACAGTCTGTAATTGGCTCCCCCTGAGTCTCATCTCTGCTCACAAGAACCGCTGGGTATGAAGACCAATTTTTTCCACAGACAACGAGCTCCAGATCAGTGCAGAAGATAACTGGCCGAAAGCACAGGCGGCTGCTTTCTATGACGAGGATATTGGAAAGTTGATACAACACTACGACATAACTCAAAGTTGGAGTGGCGACTTTGTAGAGAAATAGGCTGAAGGTGAACCTAACTGTTGCAAATAAAACGTTTCTGGTTTTCACTGTGGTTTCCATTTCGCGACCGATCGAAACTTACTTTCCGGACTGTCCTAGTATTTAACTTACAAACACCAAATTTCCGTTAAAATGTTCGTTACTCCAGTCGCTTCAGGCACGATATGTTCCAGCTGAAATTAACTCACTATTTCCTCATCTTACAGAGTATTTTTAACGAGCGATCTAACATCGTGTTATCCGTTGGCCGACTAGCAAGCGACTCTGTCGAGGTACTCTTTCCTCTGCCTCTATTCGAGTGAGAACAGCCGAATTCTGATTGGTTGTTGGTCTAAACGTCCAATCAGACCGTTTCCTCCTGATCATTCTCGCCGAAGATCTTGCCTTATCCAGTCACTAATTTGATAGTAGATATCAACAAAAGTTCAATATCTTTTATTATATTTAATCAAAATAAGCAAAGCGCGAAATATTCTTCAAATTCATAAATAAATAAACTTATTCCACCTCTAATTTCCATTCTGGCTGCTTTTAGATAAAAGCATGCTCACACCGACATACGTCACCTAAATCGTGGTTGCAATATAACTTTCCCACGGTTCGTTTGTAGAAGGTTTTACGTAAAACGAAATATTAAATTTTGAACATACGTCCGACCTACACTCTCTCAGTCATTCTCATGCACTCACACAACAAAATATAATAAATAATAATTTTGACCGTTTCTTTTACGTAATGCCAATTGACTAAAGTCTTAAGAAGAAAATTCTAATTAACTGATTTTTATGCACTGACAACTATGTAGAGGCTTCAAATGATAATGAAAGTTAATCTGTTATTGTTCCTAACTTGGTGTAAAAAAACGAAGCGTACGTTTTAGTACTCTTACGTTATTCTCTTTATCTCCGGAAATATAATAAATAAAACTCTGAAATTTTGTCAGCATGATTCCGTTAATAACATATAGCTGTGTACCAGATTTTAAAAAAGTATGATAATAAGTAATAGAGGGTATGAATCTTTGTATCGACTGAATGTTAGGCTATGCAGTTCTCACGGCAGGCAGCGTCAGCTGTGCTGCGAGCAGAGCGAAAAGAAACATATCCATCCAGCAGCCATCATACTACGTGGCTGAGTGCCTTGCTGCAACGAATGTTGTCTCGTAATAACTTGCCTCATTACAATTGCTACAAGCAACCTTCGACAACTGTGCCATGTCAACTATTATGAGTAGTGTTTGACTGGGCTCACACCGCTGGTAGGTTTGTAACTTTATCAGTGTGCGTAACTTTCATAGTTGCCATTGATATCGAACAGTGAAAATGTCGCGACCCATAATGTCAGAGGGCAGAAATTCAAGAATGCCTGTGTATCTGTTCTCTAAAGACAATTGTTTACCGTCCAGTAATGCCTATCCTGCTTACGAAACATGTATTTATAATGTGTCTGAATGCACAGAAGTAGAATATGTAATAACAAAACTTGTCGTAAATGAAGCAGAAGAACAGGCAAAAAGAAATAGCCAGGGACGAGACGTCCTTGGCGAACGGTGGGAGGAGGTATTTGGTCCATCGCCTCTGCGTCTGCAGCAGTGGAACTGTCCTTCTTATTCCTGTAACACTTTTGCTTCTCTCTGCGGCGATCCAATAAGATACGAAGCAGAAATATCGAAAACCCATTCTTAAAGGATCGATATTTCTTATATTGTTCGCATTTTCCACATATTTCAGCAAGCTTATTTCTTCAGCTTATACGCCGCTGCAACCAAATCGAAACGCTATATTTGCCCACAATTTTATCTTTTCTCCCATGAAATTTGACTACGCAATTTATGTTGTTCCCCATATTAAAGTTCGTGACCTGAAAGTGGAGCTGATTCAAGTTGGTTTGTCATGTCATTCGTTTTCGCAAGGTCACCTATTGATTTATGGTAAGCTTTAGACTGTAACAATCAGTAAGCGATATGCCGGTATCCAAAAAGAAACTGAAACTGCTGTAAATTAAAAGCTCGAAGTAATAAAGTGACTAATTATTGTTTTCTTTGTTTGCACGCACATGTTTACAGCTCTGAGATTTCAGTGTCTCATTCAAAATGAATAATTTTTGTAGCTGTCAATCACAATTCTATGAATAACCGTCGTGTTTCATAAGTAACGTCCCTAGTCCATCCTTACAAGCTTTATCACTGAAGATGTAGAAATGGTCTCTAGCAACCACTGGATATAGGGTTTAATTGGAGTTCAGGAAAATCGTTAGTTTTCAAATAGAGAGAGGCTTACTGAATAAAATATATGCGACTGCACAATGTTCCAGGCATTTGCCAAACACTGAACCACCATAACATATCAGAAAATTGTCAGCCACCCTTGCATACCTGCATATGTAGCAATTTAAAATAATAAAGTGCCACTCATTCTGCGCTTATTAAGATATGAAAGTCTTATTCGGTTAGAGAACAGTCACAGAAAGCACTCACTATGTACCGACTTAAAGCGGAACAACCACATAAGAGAGGAAGTGCATGTAGATTTTGACGTGTTTATCGAGACTTCAAATGGAAGTCTCTAGATAAATTACTTCCTGCTTCGAAAACAGTTATCAATATGTAAGAACATCTAATCATTCCGATGCGTACTTTCCATTCCGCGATGACATATGGATATAGGTTTTACATGTGCTCCACTTCATTTAACTCAAGCAACTGCCTTCGTTGCTAAATAAACCTTTTGCGCCATTGTAGATGGTGTGCTCCACAATATTGTATGATGTCCATAGAAAGCATTCGTTACCACCTGTGTCAGGCAGAGGCAATATTAAGTGGTTATCCGGCTGGGGTGGCCCAGCGGTTCTACGCGCTACAGTCTGGAACCGCGCGACCGCTCCGGTCGCAGTTTCGAATCCTGCCTCGGGCATGGATGTGTGTGATGTCCTTTGGTTAGTTAGGTTTAAGTAGTTCTAAGTTCTAGGGGACTGATGACCTCAGAAGTTAAGTCCCATAGTGCTCAGAGCCATTTGAACCAGTAAGTCGTTATAACACTAAACGGTTATTACATGCAGTTGTCTCCGCCGAAATATAATGATGCGTGGGTGCATTTGTGGATATTCACTGAATAAATGTTTTTAAAAATTTATTATCACTTTCATTTCTGGTCGTCTTGTCGTGTAATTAATTGTAGCAATCGTGTAATCCGCTAAAATAGAAAATTTGTTTAATGATTTGCGTGTTAAGTGAAAGGTCAATGAAATCGAGTAATATGTATGAGTGAACCAAAATTAGACTAGTGTAACTCATTTGCGATTTCTTCACACTTGTAACACTTTCTCCCCTTACAGTGTTATTTGTCATATTCGTCACAACAATCTTACTTTCTGTTCGTTGAAAGTGATTTAAGCCATCAATCCCGTGAAACCTAGGGACCAGCAGAGTACGACAGGTTGCTCCGATGTAACGTCAACCCACACCGCTGTACATGTTCCAAGAAGGAATATATCAGCACGTGATCCCGTTGCTTCTGTACTGCTGCTGCAGACGAAGAGGCCCGCGGGATACGGCAATTTGGTGTTATAAGACAACTCACGTCTTGTATATCCTAATTCTAATGCTACCCGTTAGAGCTGCATTTGGGTAGGAAATCTTTTCCCAGCAAAATATTCGTACATAAATTACACAGAAGCAAAAACCATGTATAAAAATTATACCATCAATTTTAACTTTAAAGATGACTTCATTTTTGATTGCCCTACTTGACTCCCAGTAACCATTTTAACTATCACATTCCTCGCAGTATATGTTGTGTGTCTCCATCTTTAACGTTAATAGAAAGCGTTTCCGAGACACAACGTACATCTCTCCCACAATCGACAAGGCAATAACAATGACATCATTAATAATAACATTTATGATGGGCTGAACTTACACCACACATGTTCTCTATAGCTCTGATTCAACCAACAAATTCCACTGAAATTTCTCAAAAATATCCACACACAAAGATTAACATAAGATACGATAGGAGGTTCCATATCATTGTTATTACAAAATATTTCGCCGAAAGTAGTGCGAAGTGCACGCTGACTCTGGCTCACACTGCACAGATTCCTTGAAACACAAAATTTTTCTGTTTGCCACTTTCGTGGTAGCAAAAAACTAATCGTTCTGGCCTTCATCATGTAATAATATGATTGGAAATTGCGCTCTTCCTTACTGAGCCAGTCTTAATGCGGATACTTGAGAGCAATTTGTTATGTACGAATTCATTGTTTCGCAGCGATATGCAGGGTGGAGGAAAATTGTGCCACGAAATTTTAACCCCGGATAGCTGATGCAAGTAAGAACCAAAATTACCAATGTTGTGTAGGTTGACGACACACGATTTTTAAACTACGGAAACTTGACGTCTCGCGCTCCGATTGGTGGTGGGATTGCTCTGTTGCCGTTAGACGGTTGACGGGCAGCGCTATGGTTGCCGGTTCACACGTACAAACGTCCCTCGTCAAGTCACTGCCACAACGTGATATGTACACGTGTCAATAGGCCTTGCTGTTTGTCTCCACCTCACGTCTGAGGCATTCACACGTGAACTTCGCTTCGGAGCGGACACACACACACACACACACACACACACACACACACACATCACCTGCGATTTAGTGGTACAGTAAGCATGGCGGCACTGAATTCGTTTCAAGAACAACGAGATATGGTTTTTGTTTGTGGACTAACCGACGATAGTGCGCATGAAGCTCGACGGTTGTATGAGGAACGGTACCCAGCAAGACGCCACCCACACCCGCAAACGTCTTCAGCAATTCACCGGCGACTTGGCAAAACAGGCTCGTTAACGAGATATCATGGTGATGTTGGAAGAACTCCAACACGACGGGATGCTGCATTTCAAGAGACTGTTTTCGAGCGCTTCGAGGAAGCAGCTACGACAAGTACTAGAACGGTTGGTTATGAGACGGGGGTCACTAATCGGTTGCTGTATACATAATTTAAAAAAGTGGAACAGTTACAGGCTGATCAGAACTGTAATACCTTCTTGGTCGAAAGTAGGTGCCACTACAAATCCACGTACCCAGCTGCTGACTGTTACGTTTTCCTGAACCTCACACCACCTAAATCACATGTATAATTATTTAGCAAGGTTCTGAGTGCAATATTCGTTATTGCTGCAGTTGCATTTATCGGTACCCTAGATTAACATGATAGAGAAATAAATAATAATTTGCAATTTATTCCGGATTACTTCCTCTGCTCCATATTCATTTTATTAAGAGTCTTAAATCCATAACCATTTGTTCGACAAAAAATTTCTTTTTCCGTTGAACGTACCTCGTAGACCTTTTCTATTCCATGCATGATATTGCGATTACGTACATTACCAATAAGTTATAGAGAAGAAGTACCAGTTGTGTTCAGTTACTGTGTCAGTTGCAGCCGATGCATTTTTAAAAGAAACATATAATTTCCGCGATGGCTGCTCAGCAAGAACAAAATTTTTATTTCAGTCTGCACTGGAGATGAGTTTCGCCATTGCACTAGGTTCAACTTCATAAAATGTCTGCACATTATGTTTAAGATTTTATTCTGATGCTCATCTAGTGAACGGATGTTCCGAGCCATGGCGAAAATGACAAAACTGATGGTACAATACAGCAAGACAAAAATGAATTATTTCAGCTGAATATCCTTAAATGTCGCCCTTCTAGATATTTATTGAGGCAGTGGCGCCTGAACGCAAGAAATCAGCTATATCATCTTTTTACTTCCTACGTCTCAATTCGGAGGCATTTAGAATGGGTCGTACGTCCTCCACAGTCCTCATCGTGTTGTATTCTTCAGAAATATCTGATATTGGCGTAGATCGTGCCAATGTAAGGCCCTGTTTGATCGCATTAGTTGTCGAGAACTGGGCGGTCGTTAATCTGGCAAGGGAGGTAATGCCTCCGGAAGCAAATCTTGCTTGCCACACGCACCGCGAGGCCAGTACACCGCGCCCAGTTCTACGTGATTTAAAAGCAACGACACGTAAATCCCGCAATCGGGCCGACAATACGTCACAAGCAAACCCCGTCACGCTGCCAATACCGCCGCCACCACTAAATCGTGGGGAGGCGGCCATCTTTCGCGAGGACGCCATAACGGCCGACTGATTGCCTCGCAAACACACGCATTCCTCAGGCAATGGTAGGGGGCGAGAGAGGGTGGATTGTAAATTTAGTACAGCAGCCGGCCGCCGCCAGGAGCGCAACCGGCGCCTCCGCTCCCGCGAGCGGCTACCGTCCCCGTGGGGGGGGGGGGGGGGGGGGGGCAGCGAAGTCACCTTGCATGGGGTACCTGTTTACTGCGCCGTAAATTCATTTTGTTGCTCTCACGGCATCATTCCCTATTCGGCGATTTATATTTTACTGCCGGTGAGTCCAGGAGACGGCAACGGCGTTAAAGCGGCAGCCTCGTATTTTGAGAACGGCGGCGGTTGCGGGCGGCTAGCGTTTAATGACTGTGCAGCCTTTTGACGGTCGTCTGTCTGTCGGCTCCTGACGGAAACAGCTTGTAGCACAGGCTCCCGCTGTCCTGCGCAATGCCGACGACCCGTTCGCCAGGCGCTCCGCCTTCTTTTTTCCCTCTCGTCCCTGCCGCAGCCGTAAAAACGTTTAGTGCCACTTTAGTTCGACTCCGCAAAATGTTAGCCCTCCTCATCTAACAAAGGAATTACTGCTCGAAGTAATGTTTGTGATTACGATCTTTTTACGATGAATGAGAGAGGCATTTGAACGCAAAGGGCAGCTAAAAAAATGTCCCCTGTAACGACTACGCGACGCCAAGGTTCATTAATTACAGATTGTGTTTCAAAGGGAAACGTCATTTTTGTCCCAGAGAGATAATTTAATATCAAAGGTAATTTATTATCAAAGATACTAGTTATTTGTGAAATAACTACAGTTGATATAAGGCATTGCACTATGTAAGAAGTTGTAATATATCGTTTCGTATTTGCTTGGTTCGCGATTTTCCCCGTTGGTATTCTCGTGAGATTCCAGTGACACTTGGGATTTCAGAGGCCCTAAACGCCCGGATTTCAAACCCTGTGTGGTCTTTCGATTCCACTCGCTTGTCAAAATAAAATATAAAACAACCATCTCGCCATACTATTTCCTATTCTTTCTTTCTTCCTGTGTCCAATCAATTTCAAGGGATATTTACTGTTGATTAAAAAACTGTAATTAATTATAAAATTTAATAAATAAATAAAGAAAGAAAATCAAATAAATAAATTAGTTTTCGGAAACTGACATGAACTACCGAAAGTAATGCATTTTATGAAAATACGTTTTGCATCTGATGAGGAAAAATTGTTGCTGGTAAGAATTATAATGTGTGATGTATTCAAGTTTCTATGTGGGAGGGCTAAAATAATTGAGACAGTATACGATCACTTTTGTTACGGCTATAATTCCAAAGATTTAATTCACTTTAGGCTTACAACAAAAATTAGTTATCTACAAACCGGCAGAGAGAGCGAGTCAGATACCGTTTTCAAATACTTGCGAATTATACACTACATGCTACAAATTATGTTGTAATATAATTGATATGAAGGAGGTTTCCTATCTTATACAACAAAAATGAAAGTGAAACTTGAAACAGTTCACCTGAAGTACATTGATACTGCCATACCATACGATGCGGTGATGCGCTATGACAATTGAATTTTATGCCTCTCTTCACTATGAAATATTAACAGAAAATTGTCTGTTTGTGGCAGATGCGGGTAAAATTCTCTGGTTTTTCCCACGTGATTCTTTGATGGTGAAGATGCGGGTATTAGAGCTGAGTAGTCGGTTGCATTTTATACATAATATTTCGACTGCGGACCCATTTGTCCTTTTCGTGTGCTGCGAGCTGTGTTGATAAGCGTACCTAATGACTGGACTCAAACCCAACTGGATGGAGTCTTAGCAGAGATCTTCCACATGGCGTCTGGGTTCAGTCGTCGAAATACTGTGCATAACATAGAACCAACAGCCACTCTGGCTGGACTGCAGTACCCGTAAACAATAGAGCTCGCAGCACCTGAAGAAGACAACTGGAACGTCTTCGAAATGTAACGTGACAGCTGGAATCGACAACTTGACGATCAAGAAAGACACCATTGGTAGACTAAACTGTTATTTAGTGATATCATATCAAATGGTTCTAAGCACAATGGGACTTAACACCTGAGGTCATCAGTCGCCTAGACATAGAACTACATAAACCTAACAAACCTAAGGATATCACACACATCCATGCCCGAGGCAGGATTCAAACCTGCTACCGTAGCAGCAGCGCGGATCCAGACTGAAGCACCTAGAACCGCTCGGCCACAACGCCCTGCTCAGTGATATTAGTTATCGTACTTAAAAATTATTTTTGAGGACGGAGTGAGCGCTAGTGGCCGAGTGGTTCTAGGTGCTTCAGTCCGGAACCGCGCTGCTGCTACGGTCGCAGGTCTCGAATCCTGCCTCGGGCATGTATGTGTGTCATGTCCTTCGGTTGGTTAGGTTTAAGTAGTTCTAAGTTTAGGTGACTGATGACCTAAGATGTTAAGTGCCATAGTGCTCAGAGCTATTTGAACCATTTGAACTGAGCGTTAATGTATTTGGTATTTGTTTTAATCGTCTGGCGATATTGTGGCTTATATGGTGACTATTTTAACTTGGGTGCAGAAAACAAACTGTACTAATTCTATCCACCTGTGCATTTAGTACATATTTGTAGCTTATCTTTATTTTTAGATTTATGGAACTAAATAGTGGAAAATAGCATGTTCATGTATAAAACTGATGCCATCCTTCAATGTTACTAACAAGTGCGTTGTTATTACAGTTGAACGTCTTATTACGTAAGAGTTTACAATATCAGTGTAATTATTTTAGTGCAATTCTAACAATGTGTTAGTATAAATGTGTAACGATATTTTATTAAATAGGACGGAGGCCATACGATCCATAATCGGTATGTCAATCAGGCAAACACGCCGAGACAGTCGAGGCAGTCGTTCCACCGACGCACCAGTTTGAGGATACCCGTTTGGTAAAACGCCGAGACATGCTGCGTGAAGGAGTCCATAACTGCATGCTGCACATCTTTGTCCAACGGGAATCGTTGACCTATCAAGACGTTTGTCAAGGGACCGAAGGCGTGATAATCGCATGAGGTGAGTTCAGGGCAATATGAGAGGCGTTCAAGGGTCTCCCACTTGAATTGGTGTAACTTATACTGGTCTTCCATATCGATCTCAGACTTGTGTGGAATCACGACCAGCACGGAACTTGGCGTACCATTCAGCAGTTATGGTCTTCGACAGGCTTTTTGCCCCATACACTATCTTTACTCTCTAATGGATGTCTACCGTTGTAACCGCTCTGACCGCAAGAAGCTGGGGCGATTATGGTACCATGGCTTCGGCCCGCTTATTGTAGTTACCGTGGGTGTTAACTGCCGTTGTGTGAGAGTTCCCACCCAGCACCATGTGACTTAAGTCGCCAAACTGGACCCCTGACTGGCCACCGCTGGCAACATCCGGAACCACATTAGGCCTCAAAAGAGAAACAGCACCTTACCCATCGCAGGAAACATGCACAGCACCACGTGGTGTACCCGGCTAGCACACGTCAGAGGCCCCGAAGTAGCGGCGGCTTGAGTCGGCAAGTAGGCCTGCAGTGAATCTTACTCCGTGTGAGATGAGTTTAACACATACAACTCATAAGAACAAATGGAAAACTGGTTAATATTGTTTTATGACATAGGACGATAGGTGGTCGATATTTGAATAAAAGGGCATGCAGAATCCTTACAGTTATTAGTGAAAATATTACTATTTATTTTGTTTCCTTCAACAGATTCATTTATGTTCATTAATAGTGACTTATTCTGAACGAGTCCGTTCATTTTCTAACCATTGCTTTGTGGTTATTTTATGAAGGTAAAATAATTACACTTAATATTTAAATGTTTTGCTCTGTTCTTGCAATACACACTCGAAAAGTCTCTACATGGCACAGGCAGCTACGACAACATAGTAACATTTACTACGTTTACCTAATGAATGGAACTCCAAGAGGTTAATTAATTCCAGTGAAGACGCAGGCAATGATTCGAAACTGAACGGACTCGGCTGAAACTAGGCGCACTCGACCATAACTAGTCACTACTGAGGAATGGACACTGAAGCGCCAAAGAAACTGCTATAAGTATGCGCATTCAAATACAGAGCTCTGTTAACAGGCAGAATACGATGCTAAGGTCGGCAACTGCTGTATAAGACAACAAGTGTCTGGTGCAGTTGTTAGATCGGTTACTGCTGCTACAATGGCACGTCATCGAGATATAAGTGAGTTTCAACGTGGTGTTATATACAGCAGCTGTGAGGTAGCGATGGAGAGGGGATTTTCCCGTATGACCATTACACGACTGGACCGTGAGTATCAGGAATCCGGTAAAACGGAAAAAGATCCTCCTAGAACGGGACCAACAACGACTGAAGAGAATCGTTCAATGTGACAGAAGTGCACCCCTTCCCAAATTGCTAGAGATTTCAATGGTGAGCCTTCAACAGCGTGCGAACCATTTAACGAAACATCATCATATGGGCTTTCGGAGCCAAGGGCCCACTCGTGTATTATTGATGACAGCACGACACAAAGCTATACGCCTCACTGGGGCCTCTCAACACCGACATTGGGCTGTTGATGACTGGAAACATATCGCCTGGTCGGACGAGTCTCGTTTTATATTGTATCGAACGGATGGACGTGTAAGGATATGCGGACAACCTCATGAATCACTGGACCCTGCATGTCAGCAGGAGACTGTTGAAGTTGGTGTGCGGCGTGTGCAGTCGGAGTGATATGGGACCCCAGATACGTCTATATACGACTCTGCATCCATTCGCGTCCATTGTACGTTAAGACGGACTTCGTCGATTCCAGTAGGACAATGCGACACCCCACACATCTACAATTGCTTCAGAGTGGCTCCACGAACACAGTTCTGAGTTTAAACACTTCCGCTGTCCACCAAACTCCCAGAAATGAACTGGGATGACCGTATCTGCAATGCGTTGCAATGTGATGTTGAGAAGAGATCGTCGTGCTCTTACGGTTTATGGACAGGCCTGCACGACTCACGGTATCAATTCCCTCCAGAGCCGATTCAGACATTAGCCGAGTCCTTGCCAGGTCGTATTGTAGCACGTATGTATGCTCGCAGGGACGCTGTAAGATATTAAGCAGCTGTATCACTTTCTTTCGCTCTTCAGTGCATATGCAAAATACATATAAGGGACAATCAGATGTTTCCATCTGCAGGCATATGTATGTGAAAGCCTCTGCTTTGGATTGGCTGTGAGATCTAGATATTGAGGTTTAAATATATGAATGAGTTTCTATTCAGGCTTGCCAAGCTTTTAACGTGTAGTTATTTTGTCTTGAGTGTTTGTACTTTATCCTATTGTGCTATTGCTTGTTTTTTTAACACTGTGCTATTTACACATTGTTTTGTTTTATACATTTCGTTTACATATTGTTATACTTATATAAAATATTGTCCCTGTATTGCCATACGCAAAATAAAAATAAATGAATCTGCAGGCTCGCTGGACGGTACATGCAATGTAGCGGGACTCTTGTGCGGGTATCTAAGCAACAACAAGTAGGAAAACGATTAGTCTGCATTTGTGTTTTTACAGTGTGCGTGCGGAAACTCTGGAAACATGAACTTTGGCAGAGAGATTACACAATGCGTCGAACACGAGACATGTGCTGTTACTCTTTTACGACAGCGGCTACATCAAGCGACTAGCTGCCCCACATTACTATCATTTGTTTTCAGCTGCCTTAAACACAAAAATTCACTTTAAGATACTGACATAAAATAAATCAGTACCTTCGTTTTGTACAGTTTTAGTACATATTATGAAACTACTTCAAACGTGTTCTCTTAAAATACGATTTTTTTTTCAGAATCACAGTTCATCCGCTGGTGGGAAAAACATAAGGACAGAACTAAGTTTCACACGATGAGGCACTGTCAAATAATATAGGTCGATGGAACTTGGACCGTACATGGAAAGAACTGCTACAGTTTGGTACAGAAAGTAATGGAAAGAAATACACAATCAGACTTACAGCAAAGACACATTTATTCAAACGCTATAGTTACAATGAAGCCACTGCAATGTTTGATTGTTCCCTGTTCATTACAAAAGGCGGAACATGGGTCTTAATAGGGTACGTAACCACCACGGACGGCTGTTCATGCTCCGCTACGTGTTCCCATGCTGGCCATAGGGTTCAAAAGAGGTTTTGTTGCACGGCGTTCCACTCGCCCCAGCACAGCTGTTAACAGCGGCCGGGTGGTCTTTGGTGCATGTGACGTGGTGCAGTACGGCTCCCCAGTGCGCACCGCGCGTGCTCAGTGGGATGTAGGTTGCGGAAACCTATAGGCCAGTCCATTCGTCGAATATACTCTCGTTCCAACAGCCTCTCCTCATCCGCATTTCCCTGCGGTCGCGCATTGTCATCCACAAAAATTGACCAGATGCTAGAAGGACTTGGGTTCAGAGGGTTCCGTACAAACTTACGTGCATAGACTAATCATCCGTCCCGGGAATAGTGAATCTTTGAGATTCTTGCCTGATATCGACACTGATACTTGCAAAATATCGGGCCCGGGAATTCAAAGAATTTCTAGAACGCTTTAATTTTCGTTTCACGTCGGATAACAAACGACAAAAGAACGACGTTTTCGTGTTATATAATTACATATTAATAATTTTCTGTTTTTTTTCTTTGGTTGTACTGTTAAACTTTGCTTGTTGCTAAATTTGATTATTCTAGATCATCGGGAAGTACCCAACAGATTTTGAAGAGTAAGTTTGCAAGTATCAAAACATATGACATAAATGGCCGTATCTTTTCACTGTCGGAGCTGAATCGCTGGGACCACAATTAACTCTGACAGGTACTATGAGATTCTGAAAAAACTCAAACGGGCAGTTCAGAACCAGAGAAGAATAATGTTGAGCAAGGGCGTACACATTCTCCATGACAACGCTCGCCCACGCACCGCTCGGCAAACCGTTACTCTCCTGCAGCAGTTTCAGTGGAACCCACCCTATAGTCCTCACTTGGCACCCAGCGACTATCACCTGTTCCCTAGGTTAAAAGAACATTTGGCCGGAAAGCGATTCAACTCCGACGACGAGGTGAAAGAAGAGGTTCATAACTTTCTGAACAGCATGGCGGCCAGCTGGTATGACATGGGCATACAAAAACTGCCACAGCGTCTACAAAAATGCATCGACAGAAACGGTCACTATGTCGAAAAATAGCTAAATGTTCAAGCTGTAAACTGGTGTAAACCAATGTAGAAATAAACAGGTCTATGTACTTATAAAAAGAAAAGGAGACCTTACTTTTGGGACTACCTCGTATTTATTTCTTTATTTACAGGTGAAGTTCCGCAAGACCAAATTGAGGAGCAAATCCCCAAGGTCGTGGAACGTCAGTACATGAAATTACAACAGCAAGTAATAACAGATAGAAATAAAATGCTCATAAACCCAAAAAAATCAAGCCATAAGTTCTAGTAAACGCAAGTCAACAATATAACACAAGAATCAGCTTAATTTTTCAAGGAGCTCCTCAACAGAATGAAGAAGTGACCCCTGAGAAGACTCTTCACGTTCGATTTGAAAGCGCATGGATTACTGCAAAGATTTTTAAATTCTTGTGGTAACTTATTAAAAATTGATGCAACAGTACACTGCACACCTTTCTGTACAAGAGTTAAGGAAGTGCGATCCAAATGCAGGTTGGGTTTCTGCCGAGTGTTAACTGAGTGAAAGCTCCTTATTGTTAGGGATAAGCTCATATTACTAACAAGATACGACAGTAAATAATGTATATATTGTGAGGCAAATGTCAAAATACCCAGACTAGTGAACAGGGGTTGACAAGAGGTTTGCGAACTTACACTACTTATTGCCCGAACCACCCGTTTATGAGCCCAAAATTTTCCTTCTGTAATGGTAAGAGTTATCCCAAAATATAATACCATACGAAATAAGCGAACGAAAATACGTAAAGTGTAATAATTTTCGTGTCGAACGATCACTAACTTCAGACACCGTTCAAATAGTAAAAATGGCAGCATTAAGTCTTTGACCTAGATCCTCAACGTGGGCTTTCTACGACAGTTTACTGGCCGGCCGCGGTGGTCTAGCGGTTCTAGGCGCTCAGTCCGGAACCGAGCGACTGCTACGGTCGCAGGTTCGAATCCTGCCTCGGGCATGGATGTGTGTGATGTCCTTAGGTTAGTTAGGTTTAAGTAGTTCTAAGTTCTAGGGGACTGATGACCACAGATGTTTAGTCCCATAGTGCTCAGAGCCACTTGAAGCCATTTGACAGTTTACTGTCTATCTGAACCCTAGAAATTTGAACTATTCAGTTTCATTAATCATATGCACATTCTGTGAAATTCAAATGTCAGGTTTTGTTTAATTATGTGTTAGAAACTGTAAAAACTGCGTCTTACTGTGATTTAGCGTTAGTTTATTTTCTACAAGCCATGAATTGCACAATTTGAAACCTAGCCAATGTTGCGCACAGCATACTTCACTACCAAGCTAGTGTCATCAGAAAATACAAATATTTTAGAGTTACCCATAATACTAGAGGGCATATCATTTATATAAATAGAGGAGTGGCCCCAACAGTGATCATTGATTCACCCGCCCCCCCCCCCTCCCCCATTTGACGGTACTCCACTCAGATTTCACATCACGCCATTATCAACACTGTCAATAATGACCTTTTGCTGTCTGTTGTTAAAGTAAGAGGTGAACCAATTGTGAGCTACTCCCCGTGTTCCGTAATGGTCCAACTTCTGGAGCAATATTTTGTGATGAGCACAATGAAACGCGGTAGTTAAATAGAAAAATATGCATAGCGTTCGACACCTATCGTTTTACCCATACAGTACCTCACAGAGAAAAGGAAATATAGCATTTTCAGTTGTTAAACAACTTCTAAAGCCGAACCGTACATTTGATATCAGATTATGTGATATAAAATGATCAATTATCCTTACATACACACAATTTTCAACAACTTTACCAAACTTTGATATCATAGAAAAAGGTTTACCATTGTCTACATTATCCCTTTCTCCCTTTTTACAAAGTGTATTTACCACTGAGTTCTTTAATCTTTCAGGAAACTGACCATTCCTAAAGAAAAAATTACAAATTTGGCTAAGTACTGGGCTAACTTGTGGAGCACAGTACACTAATATTCTGTTAGGCACTCCATCATATCCATGAGAGTCCTTAGTCTTCAGTGATTTAATTATTAACTCAAACTCCCCCTTGTAAGAATCACAGAGGAGTATTTCAGACATCAATCCCGGAAAGGCATTTTCCAAGAGAGTTATATGATTCTCTGTAAAAACTAAATCTTTATTTAATTCACCAGCAATGGTCAGAAAATGATTATTAAATACTGTACATATACTTAATTTATCAGTAACAGAAATATTTTTACTTCCAACTGACTATACATCTTCGACCTTGTGCTGCTGAGCAGGCACTTCCTTCACAATTGACCACGTGATTTTAATTTTTTATTATGAATTAGCTATTCTATTTTGCACACCCCATACTCTTTGCGTTCCTAATAACATTTTTAAGCACCTTACAATACTGTTTGTAAAGGGCGACTGCAGCTTGATTGTGACTGCTTCTAACATTTTGGCATTACTCTCGCTTTATTCTACATAATATCCTTATCATACTGGTCAGCCACCCAGGCTGTCAACTTTTAATGGTAAGCAACTCTCAAAGAGCATTGGAAATGTGATAAGTAAGTCATTATATTTGTCATCTATGTTATCGGCAATACAAACATCCTGCCACTGTTACTCCCTTAAGATCCTATAAAGGTTCCTTCTTCTCCGACTGGCTCAAGAAACCCAGAAATGAAGTCACGCCCCTAATGCACACTTCAGAAGACACACATGAATGTGGAGTACACTGTCACAATAACATGAGTGGTGAGTGTACCGTGGTTAAAAATTCGGAGATTAGAACACCCATGCAACATTGCGCCTCCGGACGCCATAACATCTGGATCACGAAACTTGTAAGTCCGACAATATTATTCTTCTGGGAGCATTTCGTTTTCCCACGTTTCACTATGTGGGGTTACGTCCAGCATTATCGAACATGATCGTATTCTGCGACTGGCCGTTATGGTGTGGGGAGGCATAGTGTTGGGTGTTGGATGTGAGTCTTTTTTTTTTTTTTTGTCATCAGTCTACTGACTGGTTTGATGCGGCCCGCCACGAATTCTTTTCCTGTGCTAACCCCTTCATCTCACAGTAGCACTTGCAAACTACGTCCTCAATTATTTGCTTAACGTATTCCAACCTCTCTCTTCCTCTACAGTTTTTGCCTTCTATTACAGCTCCCTCTTTACCATGGAAGACATTCCCTCATGTCTTAGCAAATGTCCTATCATCCTATCCCTACTCCTTATCAATGTTTTCCACATATATCTTTCATCTCCGATTCTGCGTAGAACCTCCTCATTCCTTACCTTATCAGTCCACCTAATTTTCAATATTCGCCTATTGCACCACAGCTCAAATGCTTCGATTCTCTTCTGTTCCGGTTTTCCCACAGTCCATGTTTCACTACCATACAATGCTGTACTCAAGACGTACATCCTCAGAAATTTCTTCCTCAAATTAAGGCCGGTATTTGATATTAGTAGACTTCTCTTGGCCAGAAATGCCTTTTTTGCCATAGCGAGTCTGATTTTGATGTCCTCCTTCCTCCGACCGTCATTGGTTATTTTACTGTCTAGGTAGCAGAATTCTTTAACTTCTTTGACTTCGTGACCATCAATCCTGATGTTAAGTTTCGCGCTGTTCTCATTTCTACTACTTCTCATTACCTTCGTCTTTCTCCGATTTACTCTCAAACCATACTGTGTACTCATTAGACTGTTCATTCCGTTCAGCAGAGCATTTAATTCTTCTTCACTTACTCTCAGGATAGCAATGTCATTAGCGAATCGTATCATTGATATCCTTTCACCTTGTATTTTAATTCCACTCCTGAACCTTTCTTTTATTTCCATCATTGCTTCGTCGATGTACAGATTAAAGAGTAGGGGCGAAAGGCTACAACCTTGTCTTACACCCTTCTTAATACCAGCACTTCGTTCTTGATCGTCCACTCTTATTATTCCCTCTTGGTTGTTGTACATATTGTATATGACCCGTCTCTCCCTATAGCTTACCCCTACTTTTTTCAGAATATCGAACAGCTTGCACCATTTTATACTGTCGAACCCTATTTCCAGGTCGACAAATCCTACGAAAGTGTCTTGATTTTTCTTTAGCCTTGCTTCCATTATTAGCCGTAACGTCAGAATTGCCTCTCTCGTCCCTTCACTTTTCCTAAAGCCAAACGGATCGTCACCTAGCGCATTCTCAATTTTCTTTTCCATTCTTCTGTATATTATTCCTGTAAGCAGCTTCGATGCATGAGCTGTTAAGCTGATTGTGCGATAATTCTCGCACTTGTCAGCTCTTGCCGTCTTCGGAATTGTGTGGATGATGCTTTCCTGTATGCTGAGCCTGTCCTTCCGACAATCATATCTTTTTCGATGTCTTCACATTTTTCCTGCAGCCATTTCGTCTTAGCTTCCCTGCACTTCCTATTTATTTCATTCCTCAGCCAATTGTATTTCTGTATTCCTGATTTTCCCGGAACATGTTTGTACTTCCTCCTTTCATCAATCAACTGAAGTATTTCTTCTGTTACCCATGGTTTCTTCGCAGCTACCTTCTTTGTACCTATGTTTTCCTTCCCAACTTCTGTGATGGCCCTTTTTAGAGATGTCCATTCCTCTTCAACTGTACTGCCTACTGCGCTATTCCTTATTGCTGTATCTATAGCGTTAGAGAATTTCAAATGTATCTCGTCATTCTTTAGTACTTCCGTATCCCACTTCTTTGCGTATTGATTCTTCCTGACTAATGTCTTGAACTTCAGCCTGCTCTTCATCACTACTATATTGTGATCTGAGTCTATATCTGCTCCTGGGTACCCCTTACAATCCAGTATCTGATTTCGGAATCTCTGACCATGATGTAATCTAATTGACATCTTATCTCCCGGCATTTTCCAAGTATACCTCCTCCTCTTGTGATTCTTGAACAGGGTATTCGCTATTACTAGTTGAAAGTTGTTACAGAACTCAATTAGTCTTTCTCCTCTTTCATTCCTTGTCCCAAGCCGATATTCTCCTGTAACCTTTTCTTCTACTCCTTCCCCTACAACTGTATTCCAGTCGCCCATTACTATTAGATTTTCGTCCCCCTTTACATACTGCATTACCCTTTCAATATCCTCATACACTTTCTCTATCTGTTCATCTTCAGCTTGCGACGTCGGCATGTATACCTGAACTATCGTAGTCGGTGTTGGTCTGCTGTCGATTCTGATTAGAACAACCCGGTCACTGAACTGTTCACAGCAACACACCCTCTGCCCTACCTTCCTATTCATAACGAATCCTACACCTGTTATACCATTTTCTGCTGCTGTTGATATTACCCGATACTCATCTGACCAGAAATCCTTGTCTTCCCTCCACTTCACTTCACTGACCCCTACCATATCTAGAGTGAGCCTTTGCATTTCCCTTTTCAGATTTTCTAGTTCCCCTACCACGTTTAAGCTTCTGACATTCCACGCCCCGACTCGTAGAACGTTATCCTTTCGTTGATTATTTAATCTTTTTCTCATGGATGTGAGAAGTGACATCCAAATCTTTCATCAGGATACTCTCAACGGTTTACGTTAATGTGACGCTGCACTGCTGCCCAACTGCTCCTTTTCGGGTTATGTATTCAGCCCTGGCTACATTTTTGTGGATAACAACGTACGACCTCATCGATTTGCGAAAGTGGTGGACCTCACGGCATGGAGGATATTCGTTGAATGATGACTGCCACGCTTGTGTCCAAGACTTAAACCCCATTCAGTTCTTGTGGGGTGCGTTGTAAGACGTACTCCTTCACGTCCACATGCACCAATGACCATCCATTAGTCGTCAACCATGCTGGTGGAGGAATGGAATGGCGAAGCAAACCTCATGGCCAGCATGTGAGTCCCTTTCAGGACATGCACTGCCGTCCTTGATGACCACGAACCGTGTTTCTCCTGCTGTAATGTTCAGGGGACCATTATGAAGCGCGATGACTTCGGTGTAATTACTGTCTTTCAATAAAAGTGCCCTCCTCGTCTCACTGTGTATTTTCAGTACCTTCTATGCTATGCTGTAGCAGTTCTTTGTTTGTATGGTCAAAATTTCATCGCACTGTGTCACCTGACATCTTGTGAAATTTACTTCTGTCCTAAGTCTTGAACACCAGTGTACTTATCACGATTTTCAAATGATCCACCGTGCTGTATTCACCGCTAAAGCCAGCTTGTTTCTTTAATTAAAATCTGTTATTGTCTCTAAACGGTGCTGATGATGATGATGTCGTGTGACTAGAGCCTCCCGTCGGGTAGACCGTTCGCCTGGTGCAAGTCTTTCGATTGGACGCCACTTCGGCGACTTGCGCGTCGATGGGGATGAAATTATGATGATTAGGACAACACAAAACTCAGTTCTTGAGCGGATAAAATCTCCGACACAGGTAGGAATCGAACCCGGGGCCTTACGACTGACATTCCCTCGCGCTGACCACTCAGCTACCGGGGCGGACAACGGTGCTGATAATTGTAGTGAATGTTTTCCAGTTTATGGGCAGGTGGCTGACGGGTTCCAGTTTATTGTGTTTTTCGCCCGTAATAAAACTGAAGGATCTGCAGAAAGGCCCATAATTAATGAGCTGAGTCCTAGGTGAATTGAAATAACCAGTATTTTGTGCGAGTGTAATAGATAGTATTAGGCAGCGACTGGCAAATGGGAGACAGAAACGAAACAGACGGGAACGGGTGTAGTAAACGGGTGTAGTAAACGTAACAAAGATCGAAAAAAGCCGCATTTCTCATATCATTTTCAAAAGTATATAGAGGAATCGAAATTTGTATGACCATAGTGAGACTAGCCGATGTTTGTACAATAATCAACTAAGCTGCGTAGCGATTATGGAAATTTAAATACAATAATATTTGTTAAGTTAGTACTAATCTCATATCTCCATCAGGTTGCCTTCCATTCAGAAAGCTGTTGCACTCAGCGACTGTTATACTGACTTGTAAATTATAGATTGCAGCGATCAGTCGTTCTTATTAAATTTTATTGTGCAGAACTAGATTTCGGCTAGAAAGTAGCCATTATCAATGCTAAGAATATACGTAGTACATAGATGATATCATAAAGAGTTACAAGTAATGGATTAACTTGGTTTGTATATTACATAGCACTATTATTTTCGCTCAATGCATGTAATGCCTGTTGGTCGGGCTCCATCCACAGTTCATTAAATACTACTGTTTGTGGAGAACACATCGGTTGGTTACATGGCGCCATCTACGTGAACTACGTTTGTAAGGGAAGTAAACCACTTCAAATGTGTAATTACATAAAATGAAACATAATTCTTGTATTGTCGTACGACTTATTTCATATTTGTCAGCAAGTAATAAAATTTCCATGTTCACCCCTTGTGAGTCCGTTATTGTTATTAAAACATTTATATTACGTCAGGTGGGTAAAACTTTAAATTTTTTAAAATTTATTAAAATTTATAAAACACCAGACGACTCATGTTGTATACATCTATTAGTTGACATAACTTAAATATATTTACCTTTATATTATATCTCCCTTTATTAAGACATAGTAAGTATATTGTTCATCATATTTATAAATACGAGGCGTGTTTTTTAAGCAAGTTCTGTTCTGAAATTTAAAAAAGACGTCCTAATATATCTCAAAAATTTTATTTTTACATGAAAGCCTGTACCGTAATCTACACACTGACGCCTTTACAGTCTGATTCTTCCTCGTTTACGTTGTGTACTGAGTGTCTAACGTGCCTCCGATAATCATGTCCCGCCGACTGTTAAGTAAGGGCTGTTATAAGATTTCTTAGTGTTAAAGGCCTAAAAGCTATCGATATTCATCGTGATATCTGTGCAGTTTACGGAGAAAATATTATGAGTGAGGGAATGGTAAGAAAGTGGGGGAGAGCATGTGAAGACGGCCGCACAAATGTGCATTAACAACGGAGTGGGCGTCCTTCGGTCGTTAATGGAAGTTTGGTGCAGGGAGTGGACAATAAGGTGAGAGAAAACAGACCCTTTACGATTTCCTCCTTGCGGAATGACTTTCCTAATGTTTCTCGTAGTGTTTTGTATGGCATTGTGACCGAGCACTTGAATTACTGAAAATTTTGCGCGCGGTGGGTACCGAAAATGTTGACGGATGTGCATAAAACCAAACGTTTAGACAGTGCATTGACTTCCCTTGAGCGTTACCATAACGATAGTGATGATTTCTTAAGTCAAATTGTTACAGGCGATGAAACATGGGTGGCCTACGACACACCAGAATCAAAACAACCTTCCATGGAAGTTGAGCAATGGCATCGTTTTGCTGCAAGACGATGCCCGTCCGCATGTGGCGAATCAGACCAAAGATCTCATCACATCTTTTCGATGGGAAACTCTAGATCATCCTCCGTACAGCCTCAATCCTGCGCCCAGTGACTACCATATGTTCCTGCACTTGAAGAAACACCTTGGCGGTCAGCGTCTTCAAGACGATGACGAAGTATAAACAGTGGTGATGCAGTGGTTAACAAGTCAGTCGGCAGACTTCTATGAGGAGGGTATTCAAAACCTGGCACAACGTTATGACAAGTGCCTCAATATTGACGTAAATTATGTAGAAAAGTAGATTAAGGTGCAGGCTTTCATGTAAAAATAAAATTATTGAGATATCTTCGCACGTCTTTTTTTAAATTCAAAACTGTACTTACTTTAAAAAACACGCCTCGTAGTTCATACATGGCTCCAAATATCAGTCAGATGCATGTTTGGAGCAATTTGGCTATTCCGCTATGGATATAGAGGGTTCTAGCCTCTTTATCCCTGAAAACGGATTTTCCTTGTAAATGCAAAACAACCATTGTATTGAATTGCTGTTAATAATACTGTTTATGCATCTGAACTAACATATCATGGAAGAAGTTCTGTTGGTTCAGAATTATAATCACAGTACTCGTATTGTATGATGCAATGGCTGCTACATATTGGCAAGACGGCAGGTGTTACCTCGTGTTTCCTGGGTCAGACTCTGCACCGTTTCCCAGCAACAAAATTTCGAACAGTTCCTAGAAACGCGCATTCGAAGATTGGTGTATACACAATTGTTGACTCGTATTTTATAAATTTGAAACATCCCCTTAGAAAAATTATTGAATTACTGTGCTGATAAATCTCTTACATTATTTGATTTTCAAACAGCTGAGCAAAACTGAACGTACTCAGACATTTCGCTCTTTACCTATTCTGATCAACACTAAACTGACACACAATATTTTTAGCGCAACGCAATCTGACTTTAAATAACCCCTACAAAAGAATGGCCTTGACTAACATTAACCTACACCTTTCACAAATCACTTACCTCACAAAAATCTTCGTTACTCGAACTACTGCAATACGGCCATCTAAATAAAAGATTCAAACTACTGAGGCACTAACTACTGATAGGCATAGTTAGCAAATGAAAGATTTTGATAGAGAACAAACAATGTATTTACCTTAACAATGTTCAAAAGTCATAATATATATAGCAGTTCAAGACATCCATTCTTACAAATGTACTGTTTCTGATGGACACACGTCCAGATCATCCGCTCTCAAAAATCCGCTATCTCACTTCCCCACATCCACCACTGCTGGCGGCTCACCTCCAACTGCGCAACGCTACGTGTTGTTAACAGCCAACTGCCCAACACTACAATAGGGAACATTACAACAACGCCACCCAGCCACAGACTGCACATAGCACAGCCAGTGATTTTCATACAGAGCGCTACATGGCGTTACCAATATAAAAACCTAAACGCCCTACTTACAAATTTTAAAAAGTTTTAAATTTTTTTAAAAAATGTTTCACCCACCTTACGTAATTTAAATGTTTTAATAATAATAACGAACTGTCAAGGGGAGAAAATAGAAATTTTATTATTTGCTGGCAAATATGAAATAAGTCGGACGACAATGTAAGAATTTTAGTTATGTTTTATTTTTTTGTAATTCTCATACAAATTTGAAGTGGTTTACTTCCCTTGAAATTTATATACGTAGTTCACGTAGATGGCGCCATGTAACCAAATGACGTTTTCTCCATACAGCCTGCCTTCCACAAACAGTAGTATTCAATGAACTGTGGATGAATCCCACCAACAGGCATTACATGCGTTGAGCGAAAGTAATAGTGGCATGTAGCAGACAAACAATATGAGTTAAGCCATTACTTGTAACTTTTTATGAAATCATCTAACTATGTATTTCTTGTATTCTTAGCAATGAGAATGACTAGCTTCTAGCCGAAATCTAAATCTGCACAATAAAATTTAAAAAGGACGACTGATCGCTGGAATCTATAATTTACAAGTCTCATATCTTCATTTCAAATTCGCACCTTTCGTAAATTTAGTGAAGTGAAGCACCAGTTTTGTCACATAATGGGAGAGAGAAAGTGGGAGGTATGGCCCAACGTCTACGTGGAAGCACTTAAGCTAAATATTCTGGTTCCTATTCCAATCCATTAAAAATTTGGTCAGGTAACTAGGTAAAACTGTGGGATATTAATAGAGAAGCATATTTATTTGCCACCAACTGCATAAATTATATTTACTATTGATCAGCTGCGGTTTTTTCAGCCATTGTCAACTGGAAGATAAATTAGAAACCAGCAGATGTTATAATTTTTCTTCCAGTTGATGATGGTTGAAACAACCGAATCCGCTGAAGGATATTTATAATATATACAACAGAATTGGTAATTGTAAAAACAACACATGTCCACTTTTTGGCAAAAATTAGATATATGCAGAGAAGCCTTCAGGATACTTAGATGCAGCATCTATGCGAAAATCACACTTGTCCTACACAATTTAATGCTTTTACAGGCAAAAAGTTTTTCGTGTTCTTTGCAGTAACAACATAAGTCCAGGACTTACGTTATTATTGAGAGAAATGGCAGATGGCAGCACCAAACGAACATACTCGGATCTTTTTCCATGTAGTGAATAGAATGCATGTCAGATGGCAGCATATCTGACGCCTGTGATCTTATTACCTGTGTGCATTATTGTAGCAGTTGCGTATACATTGCCGTTTAGTTTTGTTTATAGAACACGTTTCTTTGGATTATCTACGCACAATGTCGAAGAAGAGAGGTGCGCAACCGGAACTATATAAAATAAATGTCATAAAAGCTGCCAGAACGAAGAGAATTGGTTACGTGAATCACAGTGGAAGAGAAATTAGTGCTGTAAAAATGGGACCTGACTGTGGGTGAGTTCAAAGGCTATGTGAATTAATCTCCTGTCTGTGTATTTTTTACTTCTTAGAGGTTCCCATCTGTTCTAAGTTTTATGGTACGTAAATATCATATGGATAATTTACTCTGTCAATAAAAATAACTGATTTTACGTAAATAATTTTTTTGCAGCTCTTTTGCAATTCCTGACATTGGTATTCGTGTATTAATATGTTTCAGATGTAAGAAACTATGTTTCAAGAGGATCTCTGAACATGAACAGATAGATATATTCACTAAATTTCACGATTTTGAGAGCAAGAACACACAAGATGATTACCTTGCAGGGCTGATTGAAAAAGAAGACGTGGCACGCAGAAGACCCCGGAAAAGTGATGGCCAGCCTAAGCCAAGAGCACTAAATTATCGATATCACGTGGTAACTTGAGATGCTGGGCGGGTCGAAGTGTGCAAAAAGGCATTTTGTAGCCTTTTTGGCATTACAAATGAACGTGTGCGACGAATTTGTAACTATGTGAAAAATAATGTTCGCCCATGTGACAGTAGAGGATGTACTGCTTCAACCAATGCAACACCACAGGAAGTCCTATCTATAATTGAGGAGCATATTAAAACATTCCCTACGAAAATCTCACATTATTCAAGCAAAGAAATGTATTACTCAAATCCTGAATTATCTGTAAAAAGTATGTACGAACTGTTCATGAAGTTATATCCTCATACCAGAGTGTCATACGGAATTTATTTAAGGCTTTTCAATGAGCGTTTTAACTTACGCCTTGGGCGGCCGCAAATCGATACTTGCTGCTCTTGTGAGTCACTTTCAGTGAAGATTAAGAGTCCATCATTGAACGATACTGCAAAGCGTGTGGCTGTAGCGGAACTCATGGTACATAAAAGAAGAAGCAAAAAGTTCTATTTAAAGAAGGATGCTGTTAAGGAGAAGTGTGCAGAAAATGAGCATGTGGTAGCATTGTGTTTCGATTATATGCAAAATATGCAGTTGCCTAAGCTCCCAGTACAGGAAGCTTTTTATTTACGGCAAATTAACGTTAATGCATTCTGAATTACAGACCTAAAGACAACAAATCCAAGGTATATATGTACCACGAAGGTACTGCCCACAAAGGACCTAACGAAGTATGCTCGTTTTTGGTTGATTACATCAACACAGATATACATAATAGTCTTGCTGAATTACACCTGTTCTCGGATGGATGCCCTGCGCAAAATAAGAACAACACAGTGGTTAGGGTATGAATTGCCTTGTAAGTTCTGGCAGATTCAAAGATGTATTCCAGTATTTTCCTGTGCGTGGCCATTCATTTTTACCATGTGATCGTACATTTGCGTCCATAAAGAGGGTGATAAAGACAGAATATATTCTTTGTATGAGTATGTTCAATGTATGGTGACATCATCCAAAAAACAAAATATTAATGTAAAGCTTGTTACCTCGGAAGAGATTTTGGGTTACAAAAAATGGTGGCCCAAATTTTATAAGCGATCCTATTTGTCTGACTACGGTTATGGGACGAATGTGGACAAAAGCAGTAAAGTGAAATTCACAGTGTCCTCATTTATGAGCTTG
Source organism: Schistocerca piceifrons (assembly GCF_021461385.2). Classification (NCBI taxonomy): domain Eukaryota; kingdom Metazoa; phylum Arthropoda; class Insecta; order Orthoptera; family Acrididae; genus Schistocerca; species Schistocerca piceifrons. The sequence goes on along the minus strand of NC_060144.1, from coordinate 360,199,200 downwards.
CATCACAGTGAAATGCTTCCAGGTAAAGTTGACTGTTACTATCATATTGATGGTCTCGTAAAACACCGCTTTTCATTGCGACATTCATTACAGACAGAACCAAAGTTGCCTGCAGAAATTGCATATAATATCGAAGTTGCAATCGATGTCAAAAAATTGAAACATGTGGGACAATTAATGCAATATATTCCTGATTAGCACAAAGCCATTTATCTGGAATTGACTGAGTGGCCTTCTGTGGACACTCCTGAAGATGATTCATAATACATTTTTGGTATAAAATAACCTGTATTGTGTAGTGTTAATCCTTCATTGTCCTGTTAAGTGAAATAAGAAATTTAATTCCTAATGTCACGATTTACATCGTCATATCTTTAGTCTTTCCATACAGTGTGTGCATACATTAACAATATTTTTCAATTTCTCTGTAAAACAATATTAGACAATGTACAAGTAAAATTGTATATTAAATTTATACTATAAAGTAATTTTTGATAACATAAACAAATGTTGATGTAAAAATGTCAGTCCAAAATGTTCATCCTGCAATAACAACATAAGTCCGTACAATTAAAAAAAATCATTCTTGCAAAGTTAATACATTTAAATTACTTTGTTTTATTGTTAAAGCTTAATCAACATACACAATCAATATTTAAATTAATGAGTTTATCCTTCTGTCCATTATTTAGCCTGTATACAGTTTTTTGCTTCTCCTGAAAAATTAACTTTTTTGGACTAATGTTGTTTTTACAGTTACTGATTCAACTGATGGTGATCAGTTGGTTAATTTGGATGGGGGGACCAAACAGTGCTGTCACCGGCCCCATAGGATTAGGGAAGAACGGAGAAGAAAATCAGCAGTGCCCTTTCATAGGAACTATCGCGGCATTTGCCTGAAGCAGTTTAAGGAAATCACAGAAAAACTAAATCACGATGACAGGATGTGGGTTTTAACGGTTGTTATCCCGAATGCGATTCCAGTATTCTGATCACTGCGTTCTGATGGAAAACAAAAATGCTTTTCCATAACCAAACTTACTTATTTCGATGAGAAAACATTACCACTAGTAATAGGTGCTCAAAAGGTAAAAATTTATGGGTTAATAAATTGTTTTTAAGGTGAGATGAGGTAAGTCACTTCAAGAGCTACAAAACGGCAGCTACTCGAAATTTCATTCACTTGTTACTTGGTATTGGTGGCCTTGCGAGGTTATTTCGACGATACGTAGACCAAGCACTTTATACATGAAAGCACAACTTTGAGTTTCTGTCTTGCTAATCTAGGAGATATTAAATGAAACAAAATCTTCTCTTGCTCTATATTAAATAAGGGTGACTGTAGAACCACAGGCGAGAATAGTAAGACTACAAGACTACAATCTGTTGATCTGGCACAAATTTATTTTCGCAATTAGCGGCAGTAAATTTGCAGAGCTAAGGAGGCTCGCGCAGGACAGAATAGCGTGTTGGGCTGCATCAAATCAGGCTTGGAACTAAAGTCTACAACAAGGATAGCAGCATATTTTCCCTCTTTTTGTGAAAAGAAACCTATGTAAAACTGTATTTTGTAAGATTCTTCAGTTACGATGATTTTCATGTATATATTGAAGTTTCATAAATAGTGCTAATCGTTGACGTTTTTAGTTAAGGTTTATAGTGGCTTCACTGGGAACAAGTAGTAATGCATTCTTAAGCAATGGATAGACTCGTGATGTGCCTGGAGATACTATATCTAACTTACATGGTGATTTTCGCAGACGACACTTGATATGTCTTCCAGTAAAACATTATTCATATGCTAAATACCCAGTGAAAAATTTACGGGTACTTCAGCAGATCTTTTTATTCCTAAGTTTTAACAATTTAAATTCTGAAACTCATTTCATTCTTCTGTTTGTTTCTCGTCCGAAATCGGAAAGCACTCTCTTCCTCGCCTTGAGAGAATATAAACCTTTCCCTTCTCGTCTTGTGATTCCGATCGTTAGGTTCAGGGGGCCCTCCAACACCAAAGTTTCCGCGCGGTGTCGGTAATCGAGCGTCACGATTCGTTAAGTACAGATTCTGCGCCGCAGCGGCAGTCAATTCACAGTAAAGGTCGGCGCCAATGCCGCAGCGGGGCGAGCTCGTATAATACGACCTGGACCTGTAGAATTAGGCACCGGATTCATTATTAACTCTCTAGGACATATTGTAAATTACTGAGAGGAGTGAGGAATAAAGGACGATTTTTCTGAGATGTTACTGTTGGAATGGAACCTACATGATGAAGCATTCTAAAACGAATTTGAAGTTGGAGGAAATGAAACGCCTTTACTTTACCAGTTACCTAGAGCTAATACTATTCTTATATTCCACGCGGTGTAGCCGCGCGGTCTGAGGCGTCTCGTCACGGTCCGTGCCACCCCCACCGTCAGAGAATTTCGTGGGGTGTGTGTGCGTCCGTAGCGTAAGTTGGTTTAAGTTAGATTAAGTAGCGTGTAAGTTTAGGGACCGATGACCTAAGCAGTTTGGTCCCTTCAGATCTTACCAGAAATTTATAAATTTATTCTCTCACAATGACGGAATTTGCGTCAGTTTCTTTTCCTACATTGTCTTTCATCTGTACCACATGTTTCAAATTCCATACATAAATTAATAAATAAAATACTTTACAAGGTTAATGTCAAACTGATATATGCACAAGAATTAATATATACGTGCAATTACAGGAACCGGTAGATGGTGACTGTTGAAGGACAAGGTACTGTAGGAGAAAATGTTGTAGCGTTCCTTTGCCCAGTTGTTCGCACGCTACCTGAGAGGCACGAAAACTGGAAATAGAGCGCACTAAGAATAATGTATAAGTGCAGGAGGCAATACAGAAAGAATTCAGACTATCGTAGTTGAGTGGTAATATTTAAAAAGACTAACGAGCCATCAGTTGATTAAATGGAGAGCATGTACCGTGTGCTAAACGTAGTCAGACTAAGTTGACTAAGACGTGAAGACCTTTTTTATAAATAGTGGTTCAAATGGTTCAAATGGCTCTGAGCACTATGGGACTTAACATCTATGGTCATCAGTCCCCTAGAACTTAGAACTACTTAAACCTAACTAACCTAAGGACATCACACAACACCCAGCCATCACGAGGCAGAGAAAATCCCTGACCCCGCCGGGAATCGAACCCGGGAACCCGGGCGCGGGGAGCGAGAACGCTACCGCACGACCACGAGATGCGGGCTATAAATAGTGTTAAGTAAGAAGAGTTTATAAGCAGTAACACCGCGGAAGATATGTAGGTATTACTGCTTTGTAGTCTATACTCATTAAACGATCCCTCCTTTGTTCAAATATATATTTCGTACATTAACTTCTCTGACTGCAGTCAGTGTCTGGCAGTATTTTTAATATCTGTGTCATGTTTTTGTGCATAGTTGTAGTCCATAAGCTGCAGAATAATTCAACAAAAATAAAAATTCAGTTGTCAGCTGCACCAAGAATGCCTCAGTTTCGTTCATTTTTCTGGCGTCGATAGTCATCTTCAGAGGTTGTGACATTCTAAACTTTCGAAACCGCTAAAGTCAACCACTGACGACTGACTTGTTGTGTTTATTGATCTCACATGTGTGTATGTGCTGCCTCATTCCAGAATTCCAGAAAGTGCGCAACTAAAGTGATTCATCATCACCAATATTTTCAACTACGAATTTCATAAAATACAAGAAAAAGGAGTAGACGTAATTGATACACCTACAACTCTAAGGAAGAGGTAGTAGCATTAGCTACCATTTCAGAAAGCGATGAACTCTTATGCACACATCTTTGCTCATCGAAAAATAGTGGTAGCAGGCGGCGTCGTGAGTAGAATTCATTATAGCATGCGTCAGTTCAGACTATGGTAAGCAAGTCCATTTCGAGTTGACATTTTAGGAGAAGGATTTCTGTCTTTCATGTGTTGAGACAACTTGTTTAGTTAGAAATATTCTCACTGCTGAAACAAGGCTAATACCTCTCTTCGTCACTCGCTCCAGAATGTGTGTGTTTGGACCACAATAGAATCTAAAATCTATGACATGGTTTGATACTGCATGCCACCGAAAATTTTTTTAGTAACAAAGTGCATATATATATATATATATATATATATATATATATATATATATATATATATATTTGTGTCAGTAATATATAGTTCTCGTGAATATATGATTGAATGTGGACTGCATGTTTAATACTGTTGCCGAACTGTGGAATAATAGCTCGAGGGGCAATAATAAGGACTAATTTTAATACATTTGGCTGGGTTAATTTATGAATTTTCACAAATGCAAAATTCAGTGATAATAAATTTTCTTTTCTGTTTTGTGTAGGTGGTGTTGTACAGCTTAAATGAAGGTCAAGAAACACGTTATAAAATGCTTTTAAAGACCATCGATCTCGACCGAGAATCAGACCACTATGGGGACCATAAAACATCTCAGCTACGTATTTGCACAATTGGAAAAACTGTTATCAACTGTTGATTGGAGCAATCTACAACTCATAAGTGTCATTCTAAGACCGCAGCTCGTGGTCTAGTGGCTAGCGTTGCTGCCTCTGGATCACGGGGTACTGGGTTCGATTCCAGGCCGGGTTGGGGATTTTTCTCTGATTGGGGACTGGGTGTTTGTGTTGTCCTCATCATTTCATCATCATCATTCGTGACAGTGGCTAAATTGGACTGTATAAAAATTGGGACTTTTTACAGGCGCTGATGACTGCTAAGTTGAATGCCCCACAAACCAATTATCATCATCATCATCAACTGTTATTCCAACTGTGTAAATGCTTAGTTGCGATGTTTTTGGGACACTAGATGGTTCGATCCCAGACCAAAATGAATCTCTTTTAGAAAATACTAATGGAGCTGTGTAATTCATAATGCATCTCCACATTTACTTTTCTTTTACACGGACAACAGTGCGTAGAAGAGGAACGTGGTTTCACAATTAGACGTAGGAATGTGTTAAATCTATATAAATACTAGTAACACTATTTTATTAACACCATACCAATATTTTACATGTACGTAAAGGAAAGATCGATTGGCTGAACAACAAATTTCAAGGCAGGAGGAGGAAAGCAATTGTTATCCATTAGTAGAACTGGCTATATAATAGTGCTATATACATGGTCCACAGATAACAGTATCTAACGATATGATATTAAAGTTTTGTTAAGTAGAGAGACTGAATGGAAGATTAGATTTCTACCCCATATCCCCATCTAGAACATTAGGGAGGGAGCGGTTTAGTCGGAGAAGAAATAGAAATGAGAATAATTACATACTTTTCGAAGAAATCAATCCATCACTCGTTCCATTGGCTTGGGACATACCAGTGAAGTCCATCAGTACCTTCAGCGCTACTCGTCCGGGATACACCTCCAGTATTTTGATAACTAAATCATATCGTTCGGTTTTTATTAACTAGACATCAGCACAGATTCATTAACTCTCGGTACAAGGAGTACTCATACTGTTTCGATTATCACCTGGGAAAGATAAAGTAGCATGAGAAGTTCATTTTTGTTCCAGAAACACGTCTGCAGTCCTGGTACCTAACGAAATCTTCTCGCCAAAGTGGCGTATCACGCTGCTAAAGAATCATGCTTCTAAAGAAACTCAAACAAGATGTAACATCCCATTGTTCAGGTGGAGTATTGGAAGAGGAAAATCATCACAGAAATTTGCTAGTGAAAACTTAAAATGGAGCTTCAAGGGAGTCTGTGGAAGATTCCGTTTGTGCCCTATGATGACGCTCCACCTCATCCTGCACAAGACACAGTCGCACATGTTCCTGGCTGACTCGACACCCTGATTGTTCTACAACCATGGTGTCCGCCAAGTCGCCCGTAACTGGCAAAAACGTACCTCACTAAAGGGTCAATATGTTACGAAGGATTGATCCAACAAATTTCATGGTAGCAACTTGGTAATTTCCAGATGATAATTAGAGGCTTATGAGTACCTCTCACAACACATGGATACCTACCATTTCAAATTTCGTACAAAATATTTTGGGATTTTGTATTTAAGACACAAATTAAGCCTTTGGCTGTACCATATGCAATGAAACTATCAATTACTTGAATGTGTTAAAAAACCAACCTATATTTCGTAACCATATACAAACACGCTACTTCCTGCCAGTCTGAAAGACACCGTAACGTCTAATCAGCTAGCTGATGTAGTTCGGTCTTAAATGAGAATGAGAAACATCATGACATTTCGATACAAAGAACGTGGAACAGTTGGGTAATGTATACAGGCAGTAAATTTTGATCTAAGCTGAAGCGTCTGCATAATGGTGGTGAAATGGAGGCATATAATGACGATATGCGGCTGTGTTAAAGAGAGATTATGTTTAAAGGTATCTTTTAATAAACCTCTATGGCTACTACTGTTCAACTGATTGAACTTTGTAAGTTTGTGGGAATTAGCAAGCAGGGTCGCTACAGCGACTGCACTTCGCTTGAATTTACAATTGGTTAGCAACGAAAACAAAATTAATGGTACTGAACTCGCGTTTGAAGTATTTACTTTCTTGTGACACGCTAGTGAAGATATCGCGATTGCATAATATAACAATGAGAAGCGACCTAACTGACGTTAAAAGAAAACGAATAAGGATTAGATTTAGTAGTCTCATACTTAGAAGAGGAAAACAATCTCATCGGGACTAAGGTGGTAGATTGAAAGGACAGCACCGGCCGTTGTGGCCGAGCGGTTCTAGGCGCTTCAGTCTGTAACCGCGCGGCCGCTACGGTCACAGGTTCGAATCTTGATTCGGGCATGGATGTGTGTGATGTCCTTAGCTTGGTTAGGTTTAAGTAGTTCTAAGTTCTAGGGGACTGATGACCTCAGATGTTAAGTCCCATAGTGCTCAGAGCCATTTGAACCATTTGAAAGGACAGCAGTCTTCGACTACTATCCCCTAATTGGAAATGCTGATAAAATTATTGTGTACCATGGGTTGTAGTGGCCACTACCGTAATTGATGTGCTACATAGACAATCGTACTCCGTATATATCGCTGGTGTCTGTAACATTTGAAGCTGATCGCACTTGAGAAATTTTCTTCCTACTTAACAATGCTCTAGCACTACTGGTCTCGCGCATATATGTGAGCACGAGAGTCATTGTTTGAGTTTCATAAGGAGCGTGAATCGTCAGAAGAGTTGCTAAGGAGATGGTTATAAGACTGAGATTGACTCGTTGTTGAAGCTAAATGTACTACGTTTTTTCGTCTTATGAAATGAACGATTTTTCAGTTGTAAAGAATTAAAAGTGGTTGGCAGTCTCCACCACTCTGAAATATTATCAAGGTCTACTTGAATATTTTACACACATTTTCAGAAAATGATTCGCTATAAATAACTTTAACTGTAAGATGTACCGTCTTGACGGCCAAGGCGTTTTATTCAGCATCAACCGTCCTTCAATCCTATATTTTGAAAGCTTTGTTATGCTTTTTTAATAGTTCTACTATGAACATAAATGCCCAGTATACCTGAGCCATTCCTGTGCATGCTGCGGCCCAGAGTAAAATGTCTCGTATTCCTCGTTGAGGGTAACTCGCACAGTAATGGGATTCTATTACATTCTTTTATTAAGCAAAGATTCTCCACAGTCTTATTTACGCAACATATCGAACAAATTTCATACGAGATTAACAGATAAAAGATTGATATACAGTATTGGCACCAATAAAAACTACTCCTGATTCTGGAGATCTGCATCATACACATCTACTCGCCCACATAGTTACGTCTGATCGCCTCTGTCACCGCAGTCGGTCTTTTCTCCTACTGTGTCATCGAAACGCAAGTGTTCTCTGTTCCCAACCTCGAATACATTAGAAAAAGAATTTACTTCACCTCCATACTAGCGAATCTATGAAGTAACCGATGGCAGACCTAAAATACTTTACCCTATGTCCATTCACTCGTGTTTCCACACATCTAATGCGTGATAACGACACAGAATGTTAGCCATACGATTCAAGCCATCAGATTCCACGTAGGCACTTCCACATAGTATCATGTTACTCAATTTTACAAGATTAATGAGAGCACAAAGTAAAATACCGACAATATTGTGTCTTGACTTGTCAGATCGATTGCATTCAAGAACAGGCCTAATTAGCCGTAAATATTGCAGCGGTACTGATAATTTAAAGGAGAGTGTCGAACTCAGTTACATAAGCATAGTCTACATCAGTAAATTCAATCGCCATCAAGACGACTTGGAGGCTTTGAACAGTACAAGGGAAGTTGTGTTTAACGGAATTACACTCTCATTCTCTCTTCTCACCGTGAGTTTCTGAGGCGTCTCTGGCACACAAGTTTCCATCCCTTTCTATCATGCCATTCCTCTTTTTTCATGTTTGTATCCTGAACCGCACCCCTCATTCCATCGCTTCAAACTGGTGGGAGTCTCCTTCTCCTTCTGTGTAGGGGAAGTCTCTAGTGCCGTATTTTAGGAGACTATCTTTCCTCTGCCTCTCTTCTAAGACCTCCATACCTTGTTAGGCATTTGTTTTCAGTTGGTTCTATAATTGGAAACTCCCACCTGTCCTCTTAGCATTTGATTTCTTAATTTGTCTGCTCCTGTTAGTTCACAACTTCATCTCTCAAACTCCACTTCCATTACATTTAATATGAAGACCTTTCTACAGTTCAGCACAATTCAGAGCAATTCTCTCAACTGCAGTTCTGGAAACACCCCTTTAATTTTTTTAACATTTTTATTCCAAACAATGAAGTGTAGTGACTTAACTGTCACCTACCCCTTTACTATTCTGTGCTTTATTTCCTCGATGCTTCCACCCTTGTCTGAAATTATTGTCCCTAAAGATTTATATAAACGACTATACTTTAGTTATCACCCATAGCAAGATCCCTTCATGTTACTGTTGACTAGAAGTATTTTGTAGATAGGTGGAGCCTGGTCTTTCAGACATATCCGAAGAAACAGACACCATTTTGACCCTGCAGCCACTGCCAATGGGCATTCAGTGCGGCAAGTTGAAAATTTGTGCCAGACTGGGATTCCAACACGGGTCTTCTGCTTACTAGGCAGATGCGCTGAACACTAAGTCATCTGGAGACAGTGTTCTTCGCAAATAAGGCGACGAAGTCAAATGATCACTTAAGTGCAGATGCACATCAAGCTCGAACTCTTACGGGAATCGGTGAAATGCCGAGAGTAATGAGGATAATGGTCAGTAGGATAAGTCGAGAATTTGGGCCTGATAGGAGGCGAGCTATGGTATTATGTGTAGTTGCAATTACCACTGTGTCTGGATGATGTATTGCTTAGTGCATCTGCCTAGTAAGCAGGAGCTGGGTTCGAATCCTGTTGCAACGCTAATTTTCAACTTGCCCCTTTCATATAATTCATTGTCCACTGGCAGCTGATGTCTTTAACTCCCGTGTATCTTGATGGAAGTTACCGTTTGCGAAATTTATTTTTATACCACACTGCTCTTACTCTTCTTTACGCTTTCTTGGCACATACGGGACGTATTCGGAATGTAATGCCTGATTAGGCGCGAAATGGAAACCACTGTGAAAAAAAACTACTCACAGATGTGTTGGGCAGTGTCTTTAGTTTGTCTGTCGATCGCTTCACGTCGCTCTTCTCAGTTCAGAGCCCAAGGTGATCACGTAGAAATACCTAAAACAACAGTGTCTCCCGACAAGTATGTGGATCTGGTGATGGATTTCGTCTGAAGCTGTGCAGCCCACTTAAGATTCTTTCTTCAATACAATTTTCAGCGGCATTCCGCAGGGGCAATGAAGACGCTCCTGCAGCGTTTTCGATGGGATGTGTTTGATCACCCACAATACAGCCCATAATTGGCTCCCTCCGTTGTTCACATCTGCTCACATGAACCGCTGGCTACAAAGACAAAATTTAGGCACAAGCAACTAAAGGCAGAAAAACAAAGAAAGTTGTCGGAAAGTGCAGATGGTTGCTTTCTGTGAAGAGGCTACTGGTAAGCTTGTACAATGCCACGACACATGTCTAAGACGTAGCGGTGACAGCGAGGAAGGTGGAAGGTGTGGCTAACTGTTGCGAATGAAGGATTTTTGATTTTCACGGTGGTTTTCATTTCGCGACTGATAGGACCTTACTTTCCGAACAGTCGTCGTAGTATACGTCATTTTCTTTCTCAGTGGAGATGAACTGACTGTCGGCAAAATTTAAGGAGTGCAGGGTGTGATCACTTATTCCAATTCCATGTTTTTAGACCTCCATTTCTAATTTCCTGTGATGCTTTCGAAAACATTTTAAAGAGGATGACGGTAAGTAGCATATCTCAGTCCTTTAGTAACCTTAAATTTACATGGTAGTAACTTCCGAAATTTAACACATGAAGCATTATCTGAAGACAGATTTCTAGCGACTTGTACGAGAGGTGTTCACTAAGTTATGCAATACAATTTATTTCTCGGCCTATTTCGGTTGAAGAAGTTAGGAATTTCTTGTGGTAATCGACTCCTCCTTGTGCGAAGCATTGCAACAGGGTCGGGCAAACATGTGGGATTTCTCGCGTTCAGGTCGGGTACACACAGCTGTGACTACTGCAGTGCCAACTCTCTTATTCGATGTGATTGATGGATCACAGTGAAACACCTCGCTACACAGCTAGAGTCTCTGTTGGTGTTGTTTACACACTCGTCCATCAGGTGAGCTATCCAGTGGTTGGGCTACTCGAACGTGGATGCCTGCTAGCTTACTCGCCACCCAATATAAGACCATAAAGGACAACGATTGACCCTCTGCGCGGAATTCCTTTGGTGTTACGAGGCTGATCGATATAATTTTTTGTCGAGTTTCGTCACTGGTAAGGAAACATGGGTTCATCACTTAGAATCAGAAACAAAACGGAAATCCAAGGAGTGGTGTCACACCACCTCTCCTCAGAAGTAAAAGTTCAAAGCCGCACTCTCAGACAGTGAAGTCATGGCGACGATCTTCTGGGACTCCGAGCAAGTTTTCCCGTTTGATGTCCTCCCTCATTGTTCGACAATCAATTGTACAACCAGCAGATCGGTATCATGCAGGCATATAGCACCTCCACCAGTAGGGCCAATCAACTCTGAATTGTACGACCAGCAGATCGGTACCATGCGGGCATATAGACCCTCCCCAAGTAGGGTGGCCTAAGGCCATCGCATTAAACAGAGATTATGTTGAAAAATCGGATTTTGTAGGCAAAAGACGAAGGAGTGATATGGTGTAATGGAACCCTAAATAAAAATGCCTGCTTCAAGAAAAATGTGTTGTATTACTTACTGAACGCCCTTCGTACATAACATTTATTTGTTGTTGTTGTGGTCTTCAGTCCAGAGACTGGTTTGATGCAGCTCTCCATGCTACTCTATCCTGTGCAAGCTTCTTCATCTCCCAGTATGTACTGCAGCTTACATCCTTTGCTTCGTGTATTCATTTCTTGGTCTCCCTCTACGATTTTTACCCTCCACGCTGCCCTCCAATACCAAACTGGTGATCCCTTGATGCCTCAGAACATGTCCTACCAACCGATCCCTTCTTCTAGTCAAGTTGTGCCACAAGCTCCTCTTCACCCCAATTCTATTCAATAACTCCTCATTAGTTATGTGATCTACCCAACTAATCTTCAGCATTCTTCTGTAGCACCACATTTCGAAAGCTTCTATTCTCTTCTTGTCTAAGCTATTTATTGTCCATGTTTCATGGCCATACATGGCTACACTCCATACAAATACTTTCAGAAACGACTTCCTGATAATTAAATCTATACTCGATGTTAACAAATTCCTCTTATTCAGAAACGCTTTCCTTGCCATTGCCAGTCTGCATTTTATGTCCTCTCTACTTCGACCATCATCAGTTATTTTGCTCCCCAGATAGAAAAACTCCTTTACTACTTTAAGTGTGTCATTTCCTAATCTAATTCCCTCAGCATCCCCCGAGTTAACTCGACTACATTCCATTATCCTCGTTTTGCTTTTGTTGATGTTCATCTTATTTCATCCACTGAAGACACTGTCCATTCCGTTCAATTGCTCCTCCAGGTCCTTTGCTGTCTCTGACAGAATTGATGTCATCGGCGAACCTTAAGGTTTTGTTTTCATCCCCATGGATTTTAATACCTACTCCGAATTTTTCTTTTGTTTCCTTTACTGCTTTCTCGATATGCAGATTGAATAATATCGGGGAGAGGCAACACCCCTGTCTCACTTCCTTCCCAACCACTGTTCCTCTTTCATGTCCCTCGACTCTTATACCTGCCATCTGGTTTCTGTACAAATTGTAAATAGCCTTTCGCTCTCTTTATTTTACCCCTGCCACCTTGATAATTTGGAAGACAGTATTCCAAAAAACATTGTCAAAAGCTTTCTCTAAGTCTACAAATGCTAGAAACGTAGGCTTGCCTTTTCTTAATCTGGCTTCTAAGATAAGCCGTAGGGTCAGCACTGCTTCACGTGTTCCAACATTTCTATGGAATCCAAACTGATCTTCCCCGAGGTCGGCTTCTAGCTGTTTTTCCACTTGTCTGTAAAGAATTCGCGTTAGTATTTTGCAGCCATGACTTATGATACTGGTAGTTCGGTAATTTTCACATCTGTCAACATCTGCTTTCTTTGGGATTGGTATTAAAAAATTCTTCTTGAAGTCTGAGGGTATTTCGCCTGTCTCATACATCTTGCTCACTAGATGGTAGAGATTTGTCAGGACTGGCTCTCCCAAGGCAGTCAGTAGTTGTAAAGGAATGTTGTCTACTCCCGGGGCCTCGTTTTGACTTTGGCCTTTCAGTGCTCTGTCCACCTCTTCACACACTATCATATCTCCCATTTCATCTTCATCTTCTTCGAATTCCATAATATTGCGCTCATCTCCCTTGTATAGACCCTCTATATTCTCCTTCCACCTTTCTGCCTTCCCTTCTTTGCTTAGAATTGGGTTTCCATCTGAGCTCTTGATATTCATACAAGTGGTTCTCTTTTCTCCAAAGGTCTCTTTCATTTTTCTGTAGGCAGTATCTATCTTACCCTAGTGATGTATGCCTCTACATCCTTACATTTGTCCTCTAGCCATCGCTGCTTAGTCATTTTGCACTTCCTGTCGATCTCATTTTTGAGACGTTTGTATTCCTTTTTGGTTGCTTCTTTTACTGCATATTTATAGTTTTTTCCTTTCATCAATTAAATTCAATGTTTCCTCTGTTACCCAAGTATTTCTACTAGCCCCCGTCTTTTACCTACTTGATCCTCTGCTGAATTCACTACTTCATCCCTCAAAGCTACCCATTCTTCATCTACTCTACTTCTTTCCCCCATTCTTGTCAATCGTCCCCTTATGCTCTCCCTGAAACTCTGTGCAACCTCTTGTTTAGTCAGTCTATCCAGGTCACATCTCCTTAAATTGTCACCTTTTGCAGTTTCTTCTGTTTTAATCTACAGTTCATAACCAATAGATTGTGGTCAGAGTCCACATCCGCCCCTGGAATTATCTTACAATTTAAAACCTGGTTCCTAAATCTCTGCCTTACTATTACATAATATATCTGAAACCTGTCAGTATCACCAGGTTTCTTCCATGTATACAACCTTCTTTTCTGATTGTTGAACCAAGTGTTAGCTATCATTAAGTTATGCTCTGTGCAAAATACTACTACGCGGCTTCCTCTCTCATTTCTTATCCCCAGTACATCATCACCTACTACATTTCCTTCTCTTCCTTTTCCTACTATAGAGTTCCAGTCACCCATGAGTATTAAATTTTCGTCTCCCTTCACTATCTGAATAATTTCTTCTATCTCATCGTACATTTCTTCAATTTCTTCGTCATTTGCAGAGCTAGTCGGCGTATAAACTTGTACTAATATGGTAGGTGTGGGCTTCGTGTCTATCTTGGCCACAATAATGCGTTCACTATGCTGTTTGTAGTAGCTTACTCGCACTCCTATTTTTTATTCATTATTAAATCTACTCCTACATTACCCCTGTTTGATTTTGTATTTATAAAGCTGTATTCACCTGACCAGAAGTCTTGTACCTCCTGCCACTGAACTTCATTAATTCACATTATATCTAACTTTAACCTACCCATTTCCCTATTAAAATTTTCTAACCTACCTGCCCGAATAAGAGATCTGACATTCCACGCACCGATCCGTAGAACGGCAGTGTTCTATCTCCCGATAACGATGTCCTCATGAGTAGTCCCCGCCCGGAGACGAATGGGGGATTATTTTACCTCCGGAATATTTTACCCAAGAGGACGCCATCATCATTTAACCATACAGTAAAGCTGCATGCCCTCGGGAAAAATCACGGCCGTAGTTTCCCCTTTCTTTCAGCCGTTCGCAGTACTAGGCCGTTTTGGTTAGTGTTACAAGGCCAGATCAGTCAATCATCCAGACTGTTGCCCCTGCAACTACTGTAAAGGTTGCTGCCCCTCTTCAGGAACCATACGTTTGTCTGGCCTCTCAACACATAACCCTCCGTTGTGGTTGCACCTACGGTACGGCTATCTGTATCGTTGAGCACACAAGCCCTCCACCAATGGCAAGGTCCATGGTTCATGGGAGGGGGGCTCTTCGTACATATCGCTTATTTATGTTCTCGTTATCCACTTCTGTAGAGCTAGGATAAGTGGTACGCAGTCATAGAGCTCATACAACTCTATATAGACCATGTGTGTCTACAAGTCATGAGCGATTCTCTTGTGAATGTATTGTGCTGTCAGTAAGAAGCAGTAACGGCTGAAAGGCTTGGTCTCGAGGGCACAGTGACTTTGAATGTGGACAAGTCGCTGGATTCCACCTGGGGTGCAAATCCATCAAGAATGTTTCAACCATTCTAAGGCTGCCCAAGTCGGCTGCTGGTGGTGTTACGTGTAATACACTACTGGCAATTAAAATTGCTACACCACGAAGATGACGTGCTACAGACGCGAAATTTAACCAACAGGAAGAAGATGCTGTGCTATGCAAATAATTAAGTTTTCAGAGCATTCACACAAGGTTGGCGCAGGTTGCGACACATTGAACGTGCTGACATGAGGAAAGTTTGCAACCGATTTCTGATACGCAAACAGCAGTTGACCGGCGTGCCTGGTGAAACGTTGTTGTGATGCCTTGTGTAAGGTCGCGATTGCGGTTTATCGTATCGCGACATTGCTGCTCACATTGGTCGACATCCCATGACTGTTAGCACAACATGGAATTTGTGTGTTCAGGAGGGTAATACGGAACGCCGTGCTGGATCCCAACGGCCTCGTATCACTAACAGTCGAGATGACAGGCATCTTATCCGCATGACTGTAACGGATCGTGCAGCCACGTCTCGATCCCTGAGTCAACACATGGGGACGTTTGCAAGACAACAACCATCTGCACGAACAGTTCGACGATGTTCGATGTGCGCAGCAGCATGGACTATCAGCTCGGAGACCATGGCTGCGGTTACCCTTGATACTGCATCATAGACAAGACGCCTGTGATGGTGTACTCAACGACGAACCTGGGTGCACGAATGGCAAAACGTCATTTTTTCGGATGAATCCCGGTTCTGTTTACAGCATCATGATGGTCGCATCCGTGTTTGGCGACATCGCGGTGAACGCACATTGGAAGCGTGTATCCGTCATCGCCATACTGGCGTTTCACCCGGCTTGATGGTATGGGGTGCCATTGGTTACTCGTCTCAGTCACCTCTTCTACGCATTGACGCCACTTTGAACAGTGGACGTTACGTTTCAGATGTGTTACGACCCGAAGCTCTACCCTTCATTCTATCCCTGCGAAAACCTACATTTCAGTAGGATAATGCACGACCGCATGTTGCAGGTCCTGTACGGGCCTTTCTGGATACAGAAAATGTTTGACTGCTTCCCTGGCCAGCACATTCTCCCGATTTCTCACCAACTGAAAACGTCTGGTCAATGGTGGCCGAGCAACTAGCTCGTCACAATACGCCAGTCACTACTGTTGATGAACTGTGGTATCGTGTAGAAGCTGCATGGGCAGCTGCACCTGTACAGCAATCCAGGCTCTGTTTGACTCAATGCCCAGGTGTATCAAGGCCGTCATTACGGCCAGAGGTGGTTGTTCTGGGTACTGATTTCTCAGGATCTATGGACCCAAATTGCGTGAAAATGTAATCACATGTCAGTTCTAGTATAATATATTTATCCAATGAATACCCGTTTATCATCTGCAGTCATTCTCGGTGTAACTATTTTAATAGCCAATAGTGTAGAAACGGGAAGAAACAACCACAACTAAACCAAGAACTGGCAGACTTGTACCAACGGACACGGAATGTCGAGGGTTGCGGAGAGAATTTCCGAAAAATCGAATGAAACAAGTGGAAGCAATCACTCCTGAATTCAAAAGTACCGCCAGAAGTCTAGCTATCGCAATGAACGTGCTTGGCGAATTAAAATGCATAGGATAAAATCGTCGAGAAGCTCCTGACAAGCGACACGTTTCTGTAGTCCGCGCAAAGCAAAGTTTGAGCAAGCGTAACGAACGATGCTGACTGACTGTAAAAGACTGAACTAGAGTCATGAATCAAGGTATACCCTCTGACAGTCCGATGGAAGAGTACAGTTCTAGCGAAAGCCAGGAGAACCTTACCTGGGGTCGCATCTAGTGCCAATAGTGAAGCACGGAAGATATGGAGGTATTTTTCGTGGTTAGTGTGTGGTCCTCTTACTGCACGACCTGTGGTGAAGCAGCATCTGTGAGGCAATGGACCGTGAACAGTGACGTTCCCGAAATGGACTGGCATACCCTGAATCTCTACCTGAACATTGCACCCAAGATCACTATCCTCTTTGGTTTCGCTTCTTGAGGAATAATGGGCTGCCAGACCTCATTGAAAGCAGAGATGAAGCCGTCATGAACGCGAAGGTTGGAAACATCCATACTGATATCCAGTTATACGTGTCCGGATACTTTTGATCAGGTAGTGTACTATATAGCCTTTCTTTCTGTAAATTGATGAAATTTAGCTCGTTTGTTGCTCGAAAGAGTTTACCGTACCCTAATATGAAGTGCTGCCTAGCTATACACATATCATTGACAAGTATTTAAGATACAACGACTGCATATGATTGGGAAATATAATGAAAACCTAATGTTTGGTTCCCGTAGACCAACTAGCAGTGAAAATAAAAGTTCAAACGTGTGTGAAATCTTATGGGACTTAACTGCTAAGGTCATCAGTCCCTAAGCTTACACACTACTTAACCTAAATTATCCTAAGGACAAACACACACACCCATGCCCGAGGGAGGACTCGAACCTCCGCCAGGACCAGCCGCACTGGCCATGACTGCAGCGCCCTAGACCGCTCGCCTACTAGCAGTGAAATAATTGCAGTTAGTGTAAGAGAATAAACTGTTGTACTACACCTTACTTCTTCATTCCAGAATTTTCTCGACCGTTATATTACACGAATACACGCATGGGCTGAGTGAATAAGGATAACTTCAGTTAAAGGATAATCTAATTTTATGAAATGCTAACCCTCGTAAATCAATTAAATCGCAAAGTAATAGCGAGCGTAAGTCTATAATTGGGAGTCTAGCAAGATGCGGCATAGCTCTGATATTGATTAGTCAGTACTCCGGTTTAGCGACAATACTACATCGTTGTTGATCTGCAATCGGCAGTACGAGAAGGTGGTGGTATTGCCATCAGTCCCATTACGGCTTGTGTGAGAAGGACTGATCTTTGAGAAGGACTGATCTTTAGTGCAGGAATACTACGTCCGTTCCTCATTCGTTACTGCTCAGGTAACACACAAGTGTTATGTACGATGGACAGATCACATGTGACCAAAAATCTGAGGCCTAATGAAATATCTACAACATTTGTGATGAACTTATAACCTAGAAACTGGGAAACCGTTTACGTCATACTAACGAATCCGGGAAAATTTATGCCATGCTGGCTGACCTCCGCGTATTTATATTTTAACGAGGCTATTTACCCGGCTCCGGCCGATAGCTTAATGAGCAATATTTTTCGCTGTAGTAATGAGCCATTGTTCCTGCCACCAGCGTTGCAGTATTGTATGATATCCTCGATGGAAAACAGGTGTACAACTTAGATCTGTTCATACGTACCTCACCTCATAAAAATAAATCAAATAATATCTTCATTCATCTATTCGGATACTCAACTATTCAGAAAGTAAGTGCCAGTCACAACGCTGTGGATGTACAAACGAAATTAAGGCGAATTAAGATGGGATTTACTTGTTAACGGCAACAAAGCGCACGTTAACGTTAGAATGAACAGTCGAGATCGCAAAAATATGTCCTTATTTCACCGGGTTCGTCCTATATACAAGCCATTTTCAGACTATCTTGGACTCCTATGCCTGGTGCTCGTGGTACCACGAGAAATCCGAGAGGCCGTCAGCACCAGCGATATGGGTCAAGAACTTCTGAAGATGGCTTGTAGTAAGCCAAAACTGGTCAAATAAAGAAATATTTTTGCGATCTCGACTGTTCCTTCCAAAGTAATCGTAACATCAGGTCGTGAACTCCATTGACTATGTCGTAGAAATCTATTAAAGCGCACAATATCTTGCTAAAATATGTGTTGTTTTCCCTTAATGTAAAGATAGTCGTTGACTGACAGGATTTTTGATACATCAGGGCACGACTACTCCCGTACATTCCGGATAAATGACGTCGTTACGTATGTATAGGCTGTTCAACACCACAGTTGTAGAGCAAAGTATTGTACCTTGAGGATAGTACACCTACGAACACATGACGTATCTTGGCCAGTGTTTCAGTGTAGTGACAGAGTTTTCAATCAAAAGACGGAAAGTGCACTTGTGACAGACAGAACCTGTTTCCGTCTGTTTTTGTTGTTGTTAGACATGAGACTGCGTTGTGTTCAGCATTTGTAAACATTTTTCGTTCTGCACATTTAAGTACAGTATAGCAGTACTATGTGTACAAGCCGAACAAGCTGGATGCGGATCGACGATGAGCACTCAGACAAAGCGTGTCGAAATACAACAACAGTGACAATTCGGACTCATAGAAACATAGTTAAGTAATCAGAAAACTACCTACTAACGACTTTCACTGATTCAGAACAATCCCCATGTAAAATCACACGAAAACAATGAATGACAAAATCAGTGAACATAGTTTAAATGGACTCTATCCGCGTTCAATCTGCAGCGATAAATAGAAGACGGCGATGTAGCCAGACCTAATCACTGTTCCTGTTTTTACGTCAAGCTTACAAGCACCATGACCAGAATCCACTCTCTGCGTCCCACTTGCCTTGCCTTGGCCGTAAGTTCGGGCTGCAACACCTCCTGGATACACAGCATAGCATGCTCGCAATTGCTCAGTGTGTGCAGCCGATCCCATGAAGAAATCGCGTTCACAACTACTGGCTAGGCTACACCAGACGCAGCGAGTATCCACCTTTTCTCGATGCTTGGCCTACTGAATAACTGAGCACTTCTGTGTCCACACTGCGGCCAGTAGAAGTCTCCGCCTACAGAGACGGCAGACGACAAGGCACCTGGAAGCACAACCAAATTCTTACTTAAACCTACTAGTGCCAACGTAGGAGATAGTGTCTCACATATATAAAGCTGTATCTTGCATGGGAAACGGCCCTATCCAAAACCAGCGCCAAGGTGTTGTGCTGCAGCATGGCCATAGATGACAGTGGTGAACAACGGCTGCGGAGATGTGTGTGACCGAATAGAAGCAACTGACCATCAAAGTGAACACAGGGGCTACTAACAGTGTCTTCTCAACGACTGTCCAGCGAACATTGCTGTGTACGGGCCTCCACACCAGATGCCTTGTTCATGACCCCAAGTTGATTGCTGTTCTTCGATGACGAAGGCTGGAATTTTCAGTACCTTAACTGGACTCTCACTCGATGGTCACAGGTGGCCTTTTAAGATCATTCACGATTTAAGCTCCGTTGGCGCTTACAGCTGGAGAATGGATCTTATGGTCTCAGGAACGATTTCGTGCCATTCCGTAAGTGTATTGCAGTGATTCTGTTGTTCCGAATTACTATACAATAATCCTTCAGACGTACATACAGGTTGTAGACACATGGTTGGTGACATAGGGAAGTTGGGGTCTGTCCATGAGTCGTGCTCGGATAGCCTAATGGTAAGGCGACCGCTCGCGATAAGCGGGAAATACGGGTTTGAGCTCCATTCTGGCACAACTTGTCATTGTGATGGTTTCTGATATAAGTCCTTCTTCTTTCCCTTATTTCTTTCAAAGGATCAGCGTATATTGATCGTTCAGGCATTATATTTTCTTTCGATTTTTAGCATCCTGAATGCCTTTGGCCGAGTCGTAAACGCTGCACTGGGTTAGGACAGTGGTTAGTCCGCCGTCCCAGCTGATTTAGTTTCAGACTGGATCCATCCTAGACATATTTCCTTCTCCACGCTTTTGATCTCTGCCCTCCCGCTGTGCTAGTTTTGGTTCACTCTGGAATTAATTTACCCAGTGCATTCCTCATCTGGTGAGCATTCTCTTATCCGCCAGCAGGGCAAGCGTCCGATCGGAGACTAGCCATCTACACATGGGGAGAGTGATATGTAATATATAATATGTGTAAGAATTAAGAGGGATTTATAAGAGTATACGGCAGGGATGCAATCTTCCACTCTTGCTGTTCAATCTTTATATAGAAGAAGCAATGAGGGATAGAAAAGAAACGTTCAAGAGTGGGATTAAAACTCAGGGCGAGAGGATACCAGTGATACATTTCGTTGATGATACTGTTACCACCAGTAAAACTGAGGAAGAATTATACGATCTCTTGAATGGTATGAGAGTAAACGGGATAAAAGATATAAAAAAAACAATACACCCCTGGGACCATCACTTTGATGATGGGGGGTGGCTTAGTATCTATTGAGCTAGAAGGCCGACAGAAAAAGCTAGTTCGCTAGATTGCAGCTTGGTCGGAGGCGAGAGGAAGTTAAGAACAGTCCACAACGAAGAAGAGGGCCTCCGCACAAGACGTCCTGCGGCTCCGAGGGTGAAGGAGGAGTAGTAGGAAACTCCCAACAACCAAGGAGGTGACATAGTGTCCCAGCTTAGGGTTACGAGTGAAGACCTCAAAGATTTCTGTAAAAGAGAAACTATACTCCGCAACGGTGGAGATTGCGGAAGAGGCAGGCCAGTACTCAGGGAACAGTATGAGTGCACTGGACCTCAGCAGCGTGTGTTCTCCATGTAAGGGGCGGCGGCAAGGGTGTCTGTTCCCCATATAAAGGGTGGTCTGAATGATTGCTGGCAGTAGTGCTAAAATGCCTTTGGGAGTGGAAAACCCACTGTGAACAAAGCTCCTGAAAAAGATCCGTAGTAGCCAACCCTGAAGACTTTCAGCAGTCACCTCTAGCACCCCTAGTAAGTCCCTTTACCAGTTCACACACAGTGATAAACAACGACGCAGATGTCGCTACCCCATGGAGTATCCAATGTCCCGTCACCAACGATGGTGCATTCAGGCCTTAGGATTCTGGGGAGCCTGACCTCGTAGTGTGGGGAAAGCCGCAGTTTCCTGAAACCACCAACCGTTTGAGACCCAAAACTATCACAAACTTTGGAACTATCAATTTAAAAAACAAGCAAGTGGCTGATATCCCGAATAAACGCAAAATTTCAATAACGGCTGTCCAAGAAACCAGATTCTCTAATGATATGGCTTTTGAGCCGGAGGGTTATAGAATAATTAAAGGGAAGCCAAAGTCTAAGAACACACAATTCTCCAGTGTTTTTGGAACACCTTTTTTAATAAGAAGTGATATGATCGATTCTGTCATCATTTCACATCAGCTAGCGAACGCATCTCTGTGTTATCCCTAAGATGTGGCAACAAGGGATACTCTATTGTAAATGCGCATGCTCCAGTTAATGATGGCGACAAGAAGAACCCTGAAAAGTTCCAAAGTTTGTGGCAGATGCTAGAAGACGAGATCAGTAAGATCCCCGATCACCACGCCATACAACTGGTAGGTGACTTCAACGCTCCGTTGGGGAAAGGATGACAGTGCCAGGACATACTGAGGCCTTTCACAGCATATCGACGAACAAATGCTAACGGCAAACGCATAACTGAACTGTGTGTATTGTGTCACTTGAAGATCATGTACAGTATTCCCTAGAAAGGCAAGATACCAGACCACATGGCAGTCACCAAACGTTGCTATCGGATCATTTTAAGTCGATCATGTTGCAATCAGTGTAAAGAGTAGGAAAGAGTAAATGAGTGTCAGAGTGCCCAAAGGTTGGAATGTTGACTTCACACAAATAAAGACCAGACTACTACCTAATCGAAAGGTACCTCCTACCACAATTCCACCAAGTAATGATCCCCAGCTCTTTACAGAGAATAAAGAACGCTATAAAACTGACAACATGCTAAAAAGAAATGAAAGACTGGAACCAAGTGAGGTCCACTGTAAGCGAGGCGACCAATAGCCTCGGACAACCTTGAAGAAAGCGACGTCATAGATGGTAGATTTCTGAATGTGAGCTCGCAGTTAATGAGCGTGCCACAGCCTGGAAGAAGTGGAAGTCGAATAAACGACAAGAAGACTGGGAGAATTTCTCAATGGTGCGGAAACTGACAAGCAAGACCATCAGGCGTATGAAGAGATCTTACGATCGACGAAGACTGGAAAATTTGGATGAAGAATTTAAAATATACAATACCAGAAACTTTTATCGGGCCTTCAAAAAGGAACTCTCAGGGTATAAACAACAATGTCTTCACTTTAGGAATACGGACAGGGTGCTGGTCATTAACAACCGCGAGAACGTGGAACCTTTGGCAAACTATTTTCAGCAATTGCTTAGGTGTGAAGAGCCTGCGGAAAGACTGCATGTTGAAGATCCTCAAGAGATACACCTACGATTTAACCCACCAAACCCATCAACCGTTATAAGAACTGCAAGGCATCATTGCAGAAGCTCTGAAAGCGGGTGGAAATACGATCACAGAGGCCCTACACCGGATCTTGGTTGACTGTTGGGCGACTGGCAGGATCCCTGATGACTGATAATCAGCTATCATACACCCTTTACACAAAAAAAGGCTTTCGCAGAGATGTAAACAACTACTGGAGGATTTCTCTGCTGCCAATAAGATACAAAATGTTCTCCAAGATTTTACTGGACAATGTAGAAAGTCAAGGTGATCAAACAGTTGGTGAATATCAAAGAGAATTTCGACGTGAAAGGTCTGTTGCGAGTAGAGCTTCAATCTGAAAGCCATTCTCCAACTAAAGCAAAAAATGAGTACGAACATCACCGTGGGTTTCGTCGAATTTACGAAAGCTTATGATTACATTGACCACCCAACACTCTTTTTAGTACTCCAAGAACTACGTGTGGATGGCAATACACACCCTCATCACACAGACTCTCACAGATACCTCCTCTAAGGTTAAATTCAGAGCAGAACTATCTCGGAGTTTTAACATCAAAACGGAAGTCCGACAGGGTGATGGTCTATCAACCATTCTGTTTAATGTGGTGTTAAAGTCATCAAAACCTGGAAATGAACATTGAGGAAACTAAGAATCAAACCAGTTACCATTGGAGCCGTGATCCAAAGAATCGAGATAAGGTGCCTTGCTTTCGCAGATGACATTTCAGTCATAACCAACAACTCTAAGGACGCTGTGCTGTCCAAGCACTGCATGAGATAGCTTTGAAGTCAGGGTTACAGATATGACAAGAGCAAATACTTTCAGAACCGGCAATCCATAACACCCCTTCGATAGTTATACATGGAACGACTAGGAGGCTCAGTCGCTTTCGTTATCTTGGTGAATGGGTCCACCTCAATGGCAGAGACGGCGTAACAAACTCAACACAGTGTACCATTTGTCCCACAATTTCGAAGAATGCTAAAGTCTGTCATTACAGAAGTGCTGTCAGCCCACGGTTTCTGTATGCGGCAGAGACCCTCTTGATGAACATAAAAGCCACGATGGATGACCTGGAGAAAGCCGAAAGACGTATTCATAGAAAACTTCATGGCCCGAGGTTGCTCCCAGATGGAACCCACCGATTATCAACAGTTAGAATCAGCCAACGCCAGTATGCCACGTAGGAGGCTCAAGTTGTGTGGGCGCCTATAAAGAATGAACAACAACAGGCTTACCAACAAGATGTTCTGATTGGTTGAAAGGTACGAAACTGGAAGCCTGTGGCTTAATGAAGTACTAGAGGACTTGGATTCGTCTGGAATATCTTATCTTGACGTAGAAGATCCTTCCTAATTTTGTGCTATGGTAGAGTCTTTCACCCCACCACCTAGAGTCTTTAAATGTCAGAAGCATCTTTCACATGAGAGGAAGGAGGAATTATCAGCAGGGCTCTAGAGATATTGGGAACGGAAGAGAGCATCGAAGAAGAACTTGCCATAGGCGCTCCTTAGTGGGTTTAAAGCAATAATAATAATAATAATAACAATAATAATAGTAATAAAAAGCAGCAGAACTGAGAAGAGTAATAAATTCAACATCAAAACTGCTGATCACGAAGTTACGGAATTTTGTTATGTTGGAGGCAAAGTGACATAGAGAGCCAAAGAGCACAGCCAAAGATATGACTCATGGCGATGAGAAATTATCTGGTATTAAATATATAGCTTAGTTGAGAAAGAATTCCTGAGAAAGTACATTTTGAGCACAGCATTCTAACTGTGGGAAAACTGGAACAGAAATAAAAGTAAATGTTTCAGATGTGGAGCTGTAGAAAAATACTGAAAGTTAGGTGAACCGTTAAGATAAGGACTGAGGAGGTTCCTACCATAATCGGCGAAGGAAGTGACATATGACAAGACTGGAATAAATAACGGGCACAATGACAGGACACGAGTTAAGACATCAGGGAGTAAAATCCACATTACAAGAGGGAGTTGTAAAGTGTAACTTCTGTAGCGGAAGACAGAGGTTGGAATACATTTTAAAAATGCTGATATATAGCAGGGCTGTTTTCATACGTGTCACTGACTTTTATTAGGGTAAGAAGTACCTTTGGATGGATTTCTGGGAGGCGGTGGTTGGGTGTAAGAGGAAGGTATTGCACCTTGATTAACCACAAGGGATGCACTCTTTGGGTGCAGTATTTGGAGCAGGACAGTAATAGGTATGGTGCTGTGAGTAGGATACACCCTTGGTGCTGTGGGTAGGATTTTGTGTAGAATATCCCTCATCTTAGGGCACGATCAGACATAGTCGAAGCTCTTGTGAAGGATGAGGTTGAGGATTTCTAGGCCATGGTGATACTGGGTGACAGAGGAACGCTGGTCAGTGGCTGGTTGACAGGATTGCGGGTGTCAGTTGAGGAGACGGTATGGGAAGTGTGTTTATGGATCAGCTCTGGTGAGCTGATTGGTGTATTTTAACGACTCTTTGTTTTCACTGCAATTGCGACATTCACGGATGGTGGGGCTGTAAGGAAGAGAAATTTTGGATCAAACAGGGTGACAGCTGACAAAGTTGAGGTACAATTGGTAGTTGGTATGCTTGATATGAACAGATTTATTTGTGGACCAATCTGTGAGATACATATCGAGAAGGACTAAATAAAGAGGTTTTTGGAGTAGGTGCTGTGATTATAGAGGAAAGAGCAGAGGTAGGGAGTTGATGTTGAGGTTATGGAGAAAGGAGCTAATGCGTTTCTTGTCATGAGTCCAGATCATGAAGATTTCATAAATGAGTCTCAAGGAGATAAAGGGTTTCAAGTTTTGACTTAATAGGAAGACCCATAAATTCGTTGGCTCAGGATGGTGCCATACAAGTAGCCATGGCCGCACCAAAAGTGAAATATTTGTGGGTTTGGATGTGGTTAGCCTAAGAGGCTGGAAAAGAGGAGAGATGGTAGTACCGGTGTCAGGAAGACGTCGGGAAAGATTCTGATCAATGACTGCAGGGTCATGGGTGTGTGTGCTGTTGGTGTACAGGGAAGTGGCATTGACAATGGCCAGCAAGAAGTCTGGTGGTTACGGGACAGGAACTGTGGAGAGGTACTGTAGGAAGCGGGCAGTGTCCTGAATATAGGATGATTGGTTACCGACAATAGTATGAGTACGTAGATATACAAAGATTGATGTTCGATGTGTCGGAGCATATTACCAACCACAGTGGGATGTCATGCGTGGAGAACTGTGAGACTGTGTGAAAGCACATTGGGGAGCAGGTAAATTGTAGGAGTGCAGAAGGTTTCTTGGTGGGAGGAGGAAGACTGATTTAGGTGTCTGGTTCTGGCATCGACCAAAGGCTTTGAGATGCTGCTTAACGTCATGCTGGACTTCAGGGATGGGACCATAATTGTTAGAGTTATTCGCAGATGTGGTGGGAATTTGTTGGAGCATCTCGCCCGCATAGCCACTTCAATTCATGACCACTGTGGAGAACTGCTGCAGGAGGGATAATAAGGTCTGAATTGGTTTGCAAATCACTGGTAGCTGTGTGCTCCATAGGAGTGATGTTTGTCTCACTTGCGAAGGGTTAAGGAAAGGAAGGTGGCGTCAGTAGTGCAGCTCACAACATGTTCAATATGGCACTCGTCAGTTTCGTATTTTGTTGAAACGGATCTTTCGTGTGAATAAGCGGAGACATATGTATAAACCTACGATGTCTTTTCGTGAAGGAAAAAAAAATTGTAAATGAGTCTTGTGGTATTATTTATGTTTAGTGAATGAATCACTGCCCTTTGCCTAGTATATTTATTGCAAAGTTATTAAGACTATTGCCCTCATTAGATATGTAAAGAAGACCAAAAGAACACGAGAATAACGGGCTACAACAGAAGAAAAATTAGAAAATGCCAACAGTTTTTAACCAATACAGTTGACAAAATATCGTACAGTGTCAGCATTGACAAAATCCATGCCTGATCAGGGCGTCAACTGTTAAATCTGCTCAAAAGGCTTAACTGAGTGCCTGCGCCAACGTAGGTGAGTTTGGTTCCCTTTTTATAAGTTTCATGAGGAAATACTTACAAAATGTCAATTTTCAAAATTTTATAAATATTATAATTTAAATAATAAAACAGTATTAAAATGTTTACAGACGTACAGTCATTACATTAGCATTTCAAATGGCGTCAAAATGATCATTGAATTTGCTTTGCAATCGTATCAACACGAAAGTCACATAAATCTTTAATTTTAAATACATTTACCCTCAAATGCTTATTTAAAGGTTTAGTTTCCTCTTATAATTCCAGTTCCAAAAACAGCAGGTGCTGACAGGTGTCTATAGGACGGAACTCCTAGTTTAATAAGTCATGGTTGCAAAATACTCATACGAATTGTTTACAGAAGATTGGAAAAAATGATAAATGTCGAATTCGGAGAATATGTGTTCAGGCCCCAGAGAAATGTAAGAACATGCTTTGACCCTACGACCTATCTTAGAAGATAGGTTAAGGAAAGGAAGTCTATGTTTACGTCAATATTGGTCTTCGAAAACAGTTTGACAATGCTGAAAAGAATGCATTTTCGAATTTTTTAAATCGCAGAGGTATGATAAAGGGAGTAAAATGTTATGTACAACTTTACAGAAACCAGACTGCAGTTATAGGAATCAAAGGGCTTGAAAGGGAAGCAGAATTCATGATACGAGTGGAACAGGATTGTAGCTTATCCCCGAAGTTGTTCAATATCTATATTCAGCAAGCAGTAAAGAAATTCACAGAAAAATTTGGAAAAATAACTAAATTTCAGGGAGAAGAAATAGAATCTCTGAGGCTTGTCGATTGTAATTCTGCCAGTGACAGCTAAGGACGTGTAAGAGCAACTGAGCAAAATCGACTGCATCTTGAAAGGGGTCTATAAGGTTAACATCATCAGAAGCAAAAAAGTGGTAATGAAATGTAGTCGTATGAAATCAGGCGATGCTGAGATAATGAGATTAGGAAAAGCAACACTAGACATAAAAGACTGGTTTGTTAATTTGCCAGTAAAGTAGCTGATCATGACCAAGAAAAGGGTTCCGGAGAGCAGCAATTCGTCAACGTCAAGTACATACTAAAGCATTAGGAAGTCTTTCCTGACGATATTTGTCTGGAATGTAGCCTTGTATTGAAGCGAAACAATGATGCTAGCAATTTCTGATAAGAAGAGAACTGAAGCTTTTGAAATGTGATGGTGGAGAAAAACGCTGAAGACTGATGAGTAGGTTGGGTAACTAATGAGGAGGTACGGAAATCCAAAGAGAAAAGAAAATGTGTGGCACAGTCTAACTAAACGAGGGGATCATTTGATAGGACACAGACTGAGATACCAATATATCACCAATAAAGTAAAGAGGGTGAGGTTGGCGGTGAAAATTGTAGATGAAGACCAAGAGATGAAAACAGTGAGCAGGTTCAAACGAATGTGAGTTGCAGTAAGCAACTGAAAATTTTAAGTTTTTATCGGTAATGTAATGCATAATAAGCCTTATTCCATTATTTGCTCTTATTCTGGATATTGCAAAGTTCAGTTTATGGAACGCCAGTGAAGAAACAATACAGTATGCATTCTGAAGGGGCTAAGTAAAAACAATAGCATTTTCCTCCACGTACAAATAGTTATTTAGTAAGTATTGTGACTTTAAAAAATACATTTTTCCGTTCCCTGGAGAAGGAACCTCACTGAGAAAACAATCAAGTACATCCTACCTGGCGAAGTCTCTGAGTCGTCAAGTAATTATCTGAGTGACGTACGGAACCAGTGTCATGAAGTAACTTGCTACTTTCACTTAAAGCCGAGGACCCATTTCGCGAGAATGGCGTTTAAAAGGAACGTGACTGAAATGCAGCGACGCGGATGTAGCGGCCCGTCTGCCGAAGCCGACGATTCTGAAGGCAGAGGGCGGAATGGGGCTGAAAGCTCCGAGGCTTTTGTTTAATGAGTGTGTAGCGCAGCGCGGCGGCGGCAGATGGTACCAACAGTTAAGTGGAGTGCGGAAATGAGAAAGGAAGGCCGGCGACACGGCGGCAGGAAATTACCAGCAACAGCCATCGGCGGCGCGGAATTTGCGGCGGAGGCGACGAGTAGCCACCGAGAGGTCGCCTCGTAAGGACGCTCCAGCATTCCACGGCATCTACAGGCTTTCCTGTTTCGCTTGCCATTACAATGGAAAGACAATTTGTGATCGGCAGCAGGAAATGGTGCATCGGAAGTAGTGTTAACCCCTTGGTTTTATAGCGTACATACGGCTTGTGTATGCGGTTGCCTAATGTTGTGTAACCAACAGAAATATTACTCCTGTAAACGAATTAAACAGACCTACCATTGATAACTACACCTAGAGAAATACAATACTGACCATTAAAATTGGTACACCAAGAAGAAATGCAGATGATATTGTCCGCAGCTCGTGGTCGTGCGGTAGCGTTCTCGCTTCCTGCGCCAGGGTTCCCGGGTTCGATTCCCGGCGGGGTCAGGGATTTTCTCTGCCTCGTGATGACTGTGTGTTGTGTGATGTCCTTAGCTTAGTTAGGTTTAAGTAGTTCTAAGTTCCAGGGGACTGATGATCATAGTTGATAAGTCCCATTGTGCTCAGAGCCATTCGAACCATTTTTTTGCAGATGATAAACGGGTATTCATTGGACAAATATATTATACTAGAACTGACATGTGATTAGATTTTCACGCTGTTTGGGTGCACAGATCCTGAGAAACCAGTACCCAAAATAACCCCTTCTGGCCGTAATAACGGCCTTGATACGCCTGGGCATTGAGTCAAACAGAGCTTGGATGGCGTGTACAGGTACAGCTGCCCATGCAGATTCAACACGATACCACAGTTCATCAAGAGTAGTGACTGGCGTATTGTGACGATCCAGTTACTTGGCCACCATTGACCAGACGTTTTCAGTTGGTGAGAGATGCGGAGAATGTGCTGACCAGGGCAGCAGCCGAACATTTTCTGTATCCAGAAAGGCCCGTTCAGGACCTGCAACATGCGATCTTGCACGATCCTGCTGCAATGTAGGGTTTCGCATCGATCGAATGAAGAGTAGAGCCACGGGTCGTAACATATCTGAAACGTAACGTCCACTGTTCAAAGTGCCGTCAATGCGAAGAAGAGGGATCGAGACGTGTAACCAATGTCACTCCATACCATCACGCCGGGTGATACGCCAGTATGGCGATGACGAATACACGCTTCCAATGTGCGTTCACCGCGATGTCACCAAACACGGATGCGACCATCGTGATGCTGTAAACAGAACCTGGGTTCATCCGAAAAAATGACGTTTTAGCATTCGTGTACCCAGGTTCGTCGTTGAGTACACCATCGCAGGCGATCTTGTCTTTGATGCAGCGTCAAGGGTAACCGCAGCCATGGTCTCCGAGCTGATAGTGCATGCTGCTGCAAACGTTGTCGAACTGTTCGTGCAGATGGTTGTTGTCTTGCAAACGTCCCCATCTGTTGACTCAGGGACAGCCATTCGGATAAGATGTTTGACATCTCGACTGCTGTCGGTTAAATTGCGCGTCTGTAGCATGTCATCTTCGTGGTGTAGCAATTTTAATGGCCAGTAGTGTACATTACATGAGATATTTAGTCACGATTATCAACTACCTTAATTAGGAGTTCCAAATGTTGAATAGATGTTATATTAGAACGAATAAACTACATACCGTCAAATAATTTATTTTCAAACAATAGAAAAATGGGAAAGTATAAAATCAATACACGGTGTTAAATCCACTTTTAATCTTACTTTGACATTCGGAAAACATACGTGACTTTCCTCAATATCGCGGACCCGTTTAAAAGACAGATGCACAAGTTGGCTTTTACTCAGCAGCCCCGAGAAACAGAACACCTCCATCCTGACTGGCACAGGTAGTAAAAAAACTCTGTGAACAAACAAATGGAAATCAACACATACGGCGCGACTGATTCTCAAAATCACTGATTACGTTGCTGGGAGACGAGGTACATCAGCGTCGATCTGCTCGATCCAGAAGGACACCGTGCAGATGAGATTCGTTGCCTATATATAAACTCTGTCTCCGCAGTGGAAGTAATATACCGGCGGCAAACTCCCAGAACTGAAACAACTTCAGTACGACATAGAATACGAGTCAAAAAGACAGGAGCAGAAACTCGACTCAGGTATTTGCTTATAATGGTGCACTTCAGTACGCCTCAATCCACAGAGAAGAAAAGAATCGTCACTCTTCTTGCAAAGAAACGAATTTCCAGACTAATTTATAAGCCACTCCCCGTGAGATGTGTCCTCTATCTACACTCCTGGAAATGGAAAAAAGAACACATTGACACCGGTGTGTCAGACCCACCATACTTGCTCCGGACACTGCGAGAGGGCTGTACAAGCAATGATCACACGCACGGCACAGCGGACACACCAGGAACCGCGGTGGTGGCCGTCGAATGGCGCTAGCTGCGCAGCATTTGTGCACCGCCGCCGTCAGTGTCAGCCAATTTGCCGTGGCATACGGAGCTCCATCGCAGTCTTTAACACTGGTAGCATGCCGCGACAGCGTGGACGTGAACCGTATGTGCAGTTGACGGACTTTGAGCGAGGGCGTATAATGGGCATGCGGGAGGCCGGGTGGACGTACCGCCGAATTGCTCAACACGTGGGGCGTGAGGTCTCCACAGTACATCGATGTTGTCGCCAGTGGTCGGCGGAAGGTGCACGTGCCCATCGACCTGGGACCGGACCGCAGCGACGCATGGATGCACGCCAAGACCGTAGGATCCTACGCAGTGCCGTAGGGGACCGCACCGCCACTTCCCAGCAAATTAGGGACACTGTTGCTCCTGGGGTATCGGCGAGGACCATTCGCAACCGTCTCCATGAAGCTGGGCTACGGTCCCGCACACCGTTAGGCCGTCTTCCGCTCACGCCCAAACATCGTGCAGCCCGCCTCCAGTGGTGTCGCGACAGGCGTGAATGGAGGGACGAATGGAGACGTGTCGTCTTCAGCGATGAGAGTCGCTTCTGCCTTGGTGCCAATGATTGTCGTATGCGTGTTAGGCGCCGTGCAGGTGAGCGCCACAATCAGGACTGCATACGACCGAGGCACACAGGGCCAACACCCGGCATCATGGTGTGGGGAGCGATCTCCTACACTGGCCGTACACCACTGGTGATCGTCGAGGGGACACTGAATAGCGCACGGTACATCCAAACCGTCATCGAACCCATCGTTCTACCGTTCCTATACCGGCAAGGGAACTTGCTGTTCCAACAGGACAATGCACGTCCGCATGTATCCCGTGCCACCCAACGTGCTCTAGAAGGTGTAAGCCAACTACCCTGGCCAGCAAGATCTCCGGATCTGTCCCCCATTGAGCATGTTTGGGACTGGATGAAGCGTCGTCTCACGCGGTCTGCACGTCCAGCACGAACGCTGATCCAACTGAGGCGCCAGGTGGAAATGGCACGGCAAGCCGTTCCACAGGACTACATCCAGCATCTCTACGATCGCCTCCATGGGAGAATAGCAGCCTGCATTGCTGCGAAAGGTGGATATACACTGTACTAGTGCCGACACTGTGCATGCTCTGTTGCCTGTGTCTATGTGCCTGTGGTTCTGTCAGTGTGATCATGTGATGTATCTGACCCCAGGAATGTGTCAATAAAGTTTCCCCTTCCTGGGACAATGAATTCACGGTGTTCTTATTTCAATTTCCAGGAGTGTACATCCACAACTTAATCCTTCACACGGCGTACGCTGTTTTCCAGCAAGGCTTGCGGCATCTGCGTTTGCGAGCCCTGTAACAAATGTCCACGCCCGTTATAAAAGCAATGTCCCCCTCTCGTCGGGTCATCGAGCTGCCAGCCTGTCTTCTGCAGTTCCTGTACAGATCACTGGTCTAGAACTCCTCCTACGATTAAGGACTCCGCCAATCAAGTTCACTCCCTTGCTATGTCGGGAAACATAGCTCGCTGTCTACCGTCATATCCGCCAAGTTTCAACTTATGTCCTCCCCTCCCTCACCCCTGCCCCCCCCCCCCCCCTCGGCATTCTTAGCACTACAGTCCGTTAAGTAAGAGCGTGTTCGGCATTACACAGATATCGTAAAATATAGCACCTTACTTGTTTCACAGTCTTTCGTCCAGCCTTTTCGTCAATCTTGTAGTGCCTAGGAAGCCTCAATACTCGGTTCGCTGGAAAAACAATCAAACTACTCGTAGTAATGAGTTTCATTACAAATAATCAAATACAATACTTAACTTCGGCAACCGCACAGATGTGTCGGAAGCGAAGGGCGACATACGAACTAATCAGTTCTTGTACCGAGTGCTGATGGTTCAAATGGCTCTGAGCACTACGGGACTTAACATCTGAGGTCATCAATCCCCTAGAACTTAGAACTACTTAAACCTAACTAACCTAAGGACGACACACACACATCCATGCCCCAGGCAGGATTCGAACCTGCGCCGTAGCGGTCGCGCGGTTCCAGACTGAAGTGCCTAGAACCGCTCGGCCACTCCAGCCGGTGACCTCTAACTAAGAAAAGTGTTTCCTGAACTGCTCCCGAAGTCCGAAAGAACCGATACCATCGGTGACCATGCAGCTCATTAGAATGAAATTACAATGAAATGAATACCTCTATCTGAATACAGGCGTTGATATAAGTCAACTGTGACAGTTGAAAATGTGAGCCCCGACCGGGACACGAACCCGGGATCTCCTGCTTATATGGCAGACGCTCTATCCATCTTTTTATTATTATTATTATTACCTCATTTTGTTCTATATTGTTCGTTGATTTTGTTTGTGGCGGATGGTCGACGACACTCGTTTAGGTTGTTCGTCCGAACACGCTGAGCTACCATGCCGGCTGCCCAGCTGAGCCACCGACGACACAGAGGATACTGCGACTGCAGGGACTTATCTCTGGCGCGCCTCCCGTGGGACCCACATTCCCAACTTATTGTCCTCCACTATATTCATAGTGCCCCTGCCAATTATACTCATTACTCGCGGCATTTTGCCGCTCTCCGTAAGAGTTCGCACACTGTTTGTGCATCTGTACAGAGGAAGACGGTCAAATGGCAGGTGATCCTTGACTATATATAAATATGTTCGAAAGAACAGATACTTATATCAACGCCTGTATGCAGCTAGAGGTATTCATTTCATTGTAATGGCTGTCACTAGCCGGTCGCAGCGCTTATGTCCTCTTCACATAGAGACCGCTGCTGCCTCGTTGTCGTCCTGGAAGGGAGGGCGGTCAGCGTTTGATTGGCTGACTTCTTCTCACAGCCTTGTCTGCTCTATCTTTCCCAACTGGCTTGCCGGCCTGACTTCACACCGTAACACACAGTCCAATAGAGGGAGTCGTTGTCCTTCAAGCAGCGTCCATAAAGCGTTACTGTCTTAGAATTCTTGTCTGAGATACGGCAGAAGAGTCATGATTGCAGCTCATATGTCGTGTTCTGACCCCATGTTTCTCTGCATTCACCCAAAGGTCCGAAAATGAATCATGCTACAGAATCTAAATATATGGGAAAATCAAAGTCACTTGTACAAAAGTGAATAATACGATATATTCAAATTAAACTAATGCTTTATGGACACTGCGTGAAGGACAAAGTTTCCCTCTATTGGACTGTGAAAGAACTAAAGTGGTATGTTTTACCATATATGTGTAATTCCAACCACATTGTTACTTAATAAAGTATATAAGGATTCCTCATTATCTTGTAAGATGCTATCGCTCTTCACACACAACTTCTAGCTCCTGATGGTTTTCGACGATTGTTTCTTGCGGCAAGAGAGTGTCTTGCTTTGAATCCCCTGCCTCGTAATGGAGAGGCCGCCAGTCTCTACTCAGTTTTCTGTAGAGCAATGAAACACCCTCTGGGTCGAAAATCATATAGTATCTTTTCTATACTCCGTGATGTCAGTCACCGCTTTCACAGGAACGCCTGTCACCGCTCCGTGCTGTCAGCGTCCAGCCCAAATTAAATACTAGATATGCAACACCACAGAAAATGTTAGTATGTGGTGTTACCCAGTATCAACAAAATAAATGATCAGTTATCCGATCACCAATCATAAATCGCGATTTCATGTCGAATAATATATGCAAACGAACTGGTATAGTATTACATGTACGGAAACAAAATATCGCCGCCTTCCTCTATGGATTTACTTTGAATACGAAGCTTCGAAAGTGGTAACTTAAAACACAGGATTATTGTCGTCAGAATCGACATCAGACTAACACTAAAAACGATCTGTCCTCACAACCAGATGGTGAAGAAATATTTTGAATGAGGATGTCGTTGTTGCTGTTGTCTTCAATCCAAGGACTTGTTTGATTCAGCTTTTCATGTTAGTCTGTCCCGGGTTGAATACCTGCTGCGATCTACAGCCTTTAGAACCTGCTTGCTGCCCTCATCTGTAGGTTTACCTCCCATACGTCCCTTCATAATTAACCTGGTGACCCCGTGGAGTCTCAGAAGGTTTACTGTCGAACGGTCACTTATTTCAGTCATTGGGGCCGTGAATCACTTTTCTCCCCGTTTCTGTTCTGTACCTCCTCATTAGTTACGTGATCTATCAAACTAATCTTCATCATTTTTCTGTAGCTTCACACTTCAAAAGTTTATATTCTCTTCTTATCTCAACTTTTTATCATCCATGTTTCACATCCACAAAAGGCTACGCTCCAGAAAGATTGCTTAAAAAAAGTCTTCCTGACAAATTTGTATTCGGTGTTCTAAAATTTTTCTTTTCCAGAAATATTTTCTTGGCGTAGGCAGTCTACATTTCATATTCTTGTACTTCGGCCATCATCAATGACGTAACTGCTGAGTGCCATAAAACCCACGTACTATTTTAGTATCGTTTCGTAACATAATTCCCTCGGCATGGCCAGATTTAATTCAACTACATTCCTTTACCTTTGTTTTACTTTTGTTGATTTTCATCTTGTATCTTTTATTTAAGATACTGCCCATTCTGTTCAACTGTTATTCCAAGACCTTTGCCGTCTGTGAATCACTATGTAATCGAAAAACCTCGAACATTTTATTTCTTTTCCCTGAACTTTAATTACTCCACCAAATTTTCCATTCATTTCCTGTACTGCTTGCTAAATGCAGATACTGAGTAACATCACAGAAAGGTTACAAAACTGGCTCAGTCGCTTCTCAGCCACTGACCGTCTTTCGCGACCCTCGACCCTTGTAACTCCCTTGAGGTTTCTGAACAAATTGTAAATTGGTTTCCGCTTCCTATACCTTCGCCTGCTACCTTCAGAATGACGAAGAGTGTATTCCAGACAATATAGTCGAGAGCTTCCCCTAAGTCTAATAGTGCTATACGAGTAGATTTGCCTTTTGTCTTTCGTTAACCTATCTTCTAAGAGAATTCCTAGGGTCAGTATTCTACCACGTTTTCCAACATTTCTTCACAACAAAAAGTGATCTTTCCTGACGTATGCTTGTGCCAACTTTTCCCAATATTCTTCAAGCAATTCCAGTTAGTTTTGGACACCACGACCTATTAAGCAGATAGTTAGGTAATATTCACACCTCTCAGCAACAGCTTTCTTTGTAATAAGAATTATTACATTCTTCTTGAAGTGTTTGGTTATTTCACGTGTTTCATACATGTCAGTCACAACCCCGTCATGGGGCTTCATTTGATAATGATGTGTGAGGGCAACAGAGGTAACAGGCAGACACCAGAGAGCAGCCAACGTTATTCCACGTATAAATATTATAAAATTTCTGCTTCACTAAACTACAAACTGTATTCATGTCTGACACAGAACCTGTGCTGCAGTATCCAGTCGTATTTCATTGTGGCAGTTTACATGGGGGAATCTCCGTCCATCATTTAACAGCTTTTTTGGACAAAAGATGATTCAGATCCAGAGGTCACCCGCTTTACAAGAGTAGCCCATCGATAGGATGGGGCAGAGGTTGGTGAAAGCAATTTGGTTGTGGACAAGGAGAAACTTGCTTTAATTACCAGAACGAGCATTATCACCATCGACTAGAACGTCGTTTTGCAGCTAGATAGACACGTGTTTCTAGGGAAAGAACACTGGTCATACGTTTAGTAACTGCCTCATTTGACTTACTGCTCAATCACAGCAGTTACTACGGACGTATTAGACTAACAGTCATATCTGCAACAGAAACATTGCATCGTGCTACATAAATATGTGTAGCAGAAAATATTTTGAGCAGTTCCCAAACCTTTTAATAATCTCACCTGGTTTGCACTGACGATTTATAGAAATTGGAATTCAGTGAGGGCCAATGACACTCCTCGAATGCTAAAGATCTTCACTATCTCAGAATGATTTTCAGAATCACGAAGAAGGGACTTTTTTTATTTAACTTTTTTTCCATTTTCAAAATGAACAGACCATCTTTTCAGAATTAAGATTGAAAGATATCAAGCCGTCTTGGCGTGCCACCGTTTCATTTTCACTGCGTATATGATTTTCGTCTATTGATACAGAGCTTGTTAATAGAACGAAATTACCGTGATAGGATACTGAGAACCTAAACAACTTGTTGCCCTCGTTGCTTAGGTGACGGATGATTCCTTCATTTCTCTGTATTTTTCTGGGATCTGTTTCCCTGCCACTTGGTGCAGACGAAGCACACTATAGAGGGGTGTTTTCTCCTGGCTGCACTGTCTGGCAAATTCTTAGGAGTGGACGAGATAGGAAGTGAGGATCTGAATTTGGCTGATGAAAAGCGAGACGCCGAGTGGCGGCAGTAGTATGCGTTACACAGGATAGCGAGAGAGATGATTGAATAGAGCACTGAACTTGCGTGTCGCAGGAAAGGTGTCTGAAATCCCTTCCGGATGCACTATTTCCGTAGCTTCCAGAGCTGGAAGTGATAAATGTATTGATCGTTCCATTGAAAATACGTCTACATACATATGGTTACTCTGCATTCCGTTGTCAAAGACCTGTGCTTTTATTGGCTAGCCATGCTACTGCCCTGCCTTACAGTCACATTGGGCTATGCCTTCCAGATCACTTTATGGCAGGGAAGGAGTGTTTTGGA
Organism: Schistocerca piceifrons; assembly: GCF_021461385.2. Taxonomy (NCBI): domain Eukaryota; kingdom Metazoa; phylum Arthropoda; class Insecta; order Orthoptera; family Acrididae; genus Schistocerca; species Schistocerca piceifrons. The sequence continues at coordinate 360,161,108 of NC_060144.1, read as the reverse complement.
TGCCTGTAGAGTTAGCTGGCTGATTGTTTGGGTCACTATTTTCTGAATATTGCATCTGTAGGCGTTGTGAATGTCCCTTTGCCATTTAAGAGTGCACGTGGCACAGCGGTGTGGCAGTCACACTGTCGCCCACGTAGCAGGCAAGTTACCCTATGTCCTTTTATCTTCTCGTACCTACTGGATCCTCGAGTGCCCTAAATGCGTGCATTCCGGTTGGACATCCGACTGTGACATTAGTTGACGTAATGAGGGACTTCTAATTTTTGGATTTATGCCTATAGGTTGGGAGTATGTATTTGTCCATCTTTTGGTGAAAGGAATTACGTGCTGGTTTCTTTGTACAGTTGGTAAAGGGAAATTCTACCATCCGCTATTGATTGTGTTGAGATTTCTCGAGCTCGATGTGATGTAACTTTTCGTGTGCTGTTCGCCGAACGTGAGAACTGGTGTTGGTGTTGATGAGTATGTTAGAGTGTTCCCATCCCTACCGCCAGATGGAAACTTGGTTTCGAGAATTTTGCGTAGACTTCAGCTGGAGACCGTTGTTTAGATAGTGGCCAGCTGACCTGAACGACAGTTCCCAGATTCACTACATGTCGTCTATGGGTTTACACATGAAGGCGTCTCTATGTGGTAATACACAGGCACTTCCGGCACTTCCGGTACTACGGTAAGTTTCTCCTACACCTTCATGCACTTTGTGGCAGTAACGAATCTTTCTTTGCATGTCCTATAGCTGTATGTCCTTGCGGTGCTCATTCACCGTCTCAAGAAATAGTAATAAAGCAGTCAGATAGCATTACCGTCTTGTTTACAGTAGGTGACATACATTGAAGCGCTAAGGAAACTGGTATAGGCATGCGTATTCAAATACAATGCTATGTAAACAGGCAGAATACGGCGCTGTGGTCGACAACGCCTGTACAAGAAATAAGTTTCTGGAGCAGTTGCTAGCTCTGTTGCTGCTGCTACAATGCCAGGTAATCAACATTTAAATGGGTTCGAGCGTGGTGTTACAGTCGCCGCATGAGCGATGGGACATAGCTTCTCCGAGGTAGCAATGAAGTGGGAATTTTCCCGTACGACCATTTCCCGAGTGTACCGTGACATCAGGATCCCGAAGAAACATCAAGTCTCCGACATCGCTGCGGCTGAAAAAAGATCCTGCAAGAACGGATCCAACTACGATTGAAGATAATCGTTCAGCGTGACAGAGGTGCAACCATTCAGGAAAACGCTGCAGATTCCAATGCTGGGCCATCAACAAGTGTCAGCGTGCGAACCATTCAACGGAACATCATCGATATGGGCTTTCGGAGCCGAAGGCCTACTTATGTACCCTTGATGACAGCACTACACAAATTTTTACGCATCATCTGGGCCCGTCAACATCGACATTGCACTGTTGATGACTGGAAACATGTTGCCTGGTCGGATTGATCTCGTTTCAAACTGTATCGAGCGGATGGACGTGTGCGGGTATGGAGACAGCCTCATGAATCCATGGACTCTGCATGTCAGCAAGGGACTATTGAAGCTGGTGGAGACTCTGTAATGGTGTGGGGCATGTGCAGTTTGAGGGACATGGGACCTCAGATACGCCTAGAAACGACTCTGACAGATGGTATCTGTTCCTCAGTGCCCTTGCTGGCTCAGGAAGCGGCACAGTAGTTCAGCGCGATCGGTCAGATGGCTGCCGGCCCTCTGTAATAAAAACACTCAGTAAAGGAATCAACGATCAACTTGAACGGATGTCTTGTGACGTTCACCCAGACCAAACGCAACGAACCATATCGAACAAAATGAAAAGAAAAAAAAAGGTGGGGAGGGATAGAGCGTCTGCCATGTAAGTAGGAGATGCTGGGCTGGAGTCCCCGTCGGTGCACAGATTTTCAACTGTCACCGTTGATGTATATCACCGCCTGTCGGCAGCTTAGGGTCTTGATTTAATTGTCATTTCATTTCGCTTCCATTCATATCCATTGTGCATTCCGACAGACTTGGAAAATTCCAACAGGACAATGCGACAGTCCACACGTCCAGAATCGCAGTATAGTGGCTCCAGGAACGCTTTTCTGAGCTGGACACCAAACTCCCCAGACGTAAACATTATAGAGTATATCTCGGATGCCTTGCTACGTGCTGTCCAGAAGAGGTCTTCACCCCTTCGTACTGTTACGAATTTATGGACAGTCCTGCAGGATTCATGGCGTCAGTTCCCTCCATCGCTACTTCAGACATTAGTCGAATCCATGCCAGGTAGTGTTGCGGTATTTCTGCATGTTCGCGGGGGACCTACACCATATTAGGCAGGTGTACCAGTTTCTTTGGGTCTTCAGAGTAGAACAGCCCAGTCAAAGAGTAGGTACCTACTTTATTATAACCAGCTTACCATTTTATTGATCTTAAATTACTGACAGCCACTTATTCAATTTACATCTTTGTATACGTGTGTTTGACCACCAGATCATATCAATGTTTCTAGTTAAATAAATCTACTTGTGATATTGAAATCCTATGTTATTCCAAGACCAATATTGCCTAATCTGTTTAGTAATTTGTTAATCAAATTTTGTGGGATATTTATTGATTGTCTATTAATTTATGACAAAATCCCTGCTCGAGACCCACTGTCAGGACCGACTGAGACCAATTGGTGTTACGTAACCATTTGCGAAGGAATCAAAGCAGTGTTTCTTGATGGTAGGGTGCTATTAAATGGAAAGTCCGGTACAGAATTTAATGTCAGGCAGTCCAACACTGTCACACCAATGGGTATCTTGCATAGATAATAACGAAAAGGAAAATGAGAAAGAAGTATCAAAACACAATGAAGAACACACCATGAGAATTTTTTAAAAAAAAGTGATTAGCGTGGCTGTCAACCTCGGGCTTCTGGGTTCGATCCTGGCCGCGTCAGTGTTTCTCTATTCTAGACTAGGTATGTGTGACGTCCTCGCCATCGACGGGCTAGTCGCCGAAGTGGCTGAACATCCTAGCCATTAAATCCAACGCACATTTCATTCCATTTTACTGTTACGCATGTGCAGTCACGTGTGACAGCTAGTTTCTTACAGTCCTTCCAATCTTTCCTCCGTTGACGAGGAGGTCGACAGAAATTTAAATTTTCTGGAGTTTACTGACTTTAAAATGGAGCTACGGTCCACACAGTACCACGAAATCCCACATACAGAGATTCAAATCAATATCTGCGACAAAAGCGCGGTGTAATTAAAACAGCGGTGGTTAAAGCAAGGATGTCAGTGAACTGGAACCGCTCAATGCAGAGTTCCAACGTAAAATTTTATCTACCGACTTGACAGAAAACTCCCAGACGTTTTGCTCTAATTTTAAATCAGTAAACAGCGAATTCATCATAACGCCGCTGGAGCGAAGGATGACACAGAAAAGGCCGCAATACTAAACGAGTCTTCCGAAATTGCTTTACAGAGTAAGGGACTATAGTTCCTCCTTTAACTCGTCGCACAAACAACAAAATAATAGATATCGATGTAAGTGACCTCGGGGTAGAGGAGAAACGAATCTTGCTCAACGGAGAAAAGACCATTGTACCTGATGAGATGCCACAACGATTCTAAGGAATGTGTCTGAATGAAAGCAGATCTCTGGAGGATAGAAGCGTTTCCTATGGTTGGGATTAGGCACCGGTCATCCCGTTTTCATGAAAGGTCGTTGAACAGACGCACATAGCTATAACCCCATATCTCTGACGTCGGCCTCTTGCACCATTCAGGTGGGTCTATTATGCTCGCATGTTATGACATTTATGGAGACCGAAAATCTCTTGTACAGAAATCAACATGGGTTCCGAAAATAATGGTTGTGTGAACGCAGACCTCTGTGATCGTCCACAAGACCCAGAAAGCACTAGATACAGACGCTCTTTGACTTTCTGACGGCTTTCGAGATAGCTCCACACTGCCACGTAGTGAACAGTATATGGAATGTAGATACGTACGGCAGATTAGCCGGGTGATTAGACGTGATTTTGTGGCAAACAGAGCGCAGCAAGTCATTTTCAACAAGTTCAAATGGTTCAAATGGCTCTAAGCACTATGGGACTTAACATCTGAGGTCATCAGTCTCCTAGACTTAGAATTACTTAAACCTAACTAACTTAAGGACATCACACACATCCATGCCCGAGGCGGGATTCGAACCCTCGACTGCAGTAGCAACGCGGTTCCGGACTGAAGCACCTAGAACCGCTCGGTCACAGCGGCCGGCTTCCAACAACTCATTTTTAACGACAAGGTATATTCAGATGTAAAATTAAGTTCGGGCATACCCCAACAAGTGTTATAGGACCATTACTTTTAACAATACATACAGATGACCTAGTAGAAAACATTGGATGTCCATGAGACTTTTCGCAGTTGGTGCTGTTGTATACATAAAAGTCGGAACGCTACAAATTGTACCGAAATGCTGGCAGACCTTGGTGCATGGAGTGGGAGTTGACCCTCAACATAAATAAGTGTAACGTACTGCGTATACATAGACAAAAAGGATTCCTTACTGTATGATTACACGACTGAAAAATACTCTCTGAATACAGGGACATGTTCACGGAGCAATTGAAAGTGGAACGACCAATCACTGCTAAGGCAGATGACAGACTGAGATTAATTGGAAGAACCCTCAGAAAATGTAGTCCATCAAAAGAGAAAGTAGCTTACAAAACCCTTGCTCGACCAACACTTAGATATTGCTCGGCAGAGTGGGATCCATAGCAGAAGGAACTGATTGAGGAAGTAGAGACTACGCAAAGACGATCAGCACATTTCGTTCCAATTCCATTTCGTACGCGTGAAAGCGCGTACCAAAATAGAAGAAATTTAATTTAAACTGATGACAAAAGAAAAATTACCACTTTAAACGAAATAGTTCATTTCTTCCATTGTCTAGGAGAGTTATTAAGTTTTCATAAACAAGATAAAAGGAACGGAAGTCACGCCGTCAGGACACCTAAGGGTGAGGGGGTGGAAGAACTATAAAGGGAGGGGAGGAGGCACCAAAAAAGTCGATTAAGACGATCGCTAACGTTAAGCGGAAGATCCGGGTTCGAGTCCTCTGGCACAAGTAGCCGTTGATTCATTTCAATGCACAAATGCGGCTAATGTAATTGAAAATCTATGAATTTTTTTTTTATCGCTCTCTCTCACTTTCTCTCTCCCTGTCTCGCAACTTTAATTCCGTTCCCACATTTCTCCCTGGATTTATTTACTGCTGGTTCATGTACTAACTGAACCACATAGGGTGTAGGCTCGAATCCTGTCTCACTCCCTTCTTAACTAACGATTCCCTTGCTTGCTCTTCGTCTGCTGTAACTGCGGTGTGATTTCAGTGCAAACTTTAGACAACATTTTGCTCTGTGTATTTTATACCTCCTACCTACAGTCAAAACTGTCCTACCCTAAATCTGTAATTGTTGTAAACGTAGGTTTCCTCTTATTTCGCCTGTGTGCAAACGTAAATAGCCGGTTCTGTATTGTCTCATATTATCCTACAATATTCTGAAATCCGGAGTGATCTACCCAAAGGTCGAATTCTACCAAATATTTCCGTTGTTCAGTAGGTAGTTCGTGTCAGTATTTACTACTACGACGTATTAATTTAATGATTTCTTGATAACGAGACTGATACAGTACATAAATAAACACACCAATGTACCACACACAAACTTTCATTTGCCAGTTACAACTAGAAGAGTCTGGTCCGGTAATATCGGACAAGTAAACTTTTTCGAAATTATAATGTTTTCTGAATATTGTTTTGGAACACTCTTCACACAAAATAATATTTGATAAATCAATGAAAAGAATTATAAAACTCTATGCCACAAAAGCAAACATTCGTTGAAAACTTATCCACCCTTTTCAATTAAGTGCATTAAATTTTTGAAGGACAGAGAACTTCAAATTATAACGTAGGAAAAATTATTTCCGTTGCAAAAGTTTTCAATTGGCAGCATGGACCTGTCCATCAGTGCACCTAGTTTGTCAAAGTATCTGTAGACTTATCCTGTGCACAAACTTGGTGGTCGTTGCACCCTTGTGGATGCAGCTGCCTTCTGTCATTAGTATTCATGTTTTTACAAAATGTTTTTTTCATACTATTTAACCGATTTTTACTCTCGGTTGCTTTACTTATTAGTACGGTACATTTAGAACTCTTTTGTACTCGAAGGTATATGCTGGATATCCAGATTTTAACATTGTTGTAGGTGCGGTTTACTGTCAATTAACTGTATGTTCTCCGAAATATTCAGTATTTACTAAGATATCATGACCACCTCCTTGTTTCCACTTACAGCTGTAAGTCTCCCACATAATGTACGCCTAGTGAATGTACTTCACTCTGTTCTCTGATTTTCATTTCAGAAAATCTGACCCTTTCTAAGGCTTCCTTCTTGTCTTTCTCTTCGCCCCATTTATGGCCTGACCTCTCCATTTTCCTTTAAGGAAAAATAACAGTAAGAATTAAGTTTTTATGCCATCAGTTTCGTCCGGAACAACCATAAATTGCTTTGCACCACACAAACCGATGGTTTCGCTGTGGTAATTTAACATTCTAGTTGGTGTTACTTGGGCTGGAAGTTGTTACAGCCTACAATATAGAGGATAGTGTCAGTGAAATTTAAAGATTGAAGAAAAATGTAATATTACTTGTAGAGAAAACCTCGCTAGGAACACATAACTCATGACAACTCCTAAACAAAGGGACATTTAATACGAAACTGAGTGAGCGGTACCCTTTCTCCGTACTGTAGTACACTGTACACTGTAGTAACGCGAGAGGCGCTGTCATTAGAGCTCGAGGTTAGAAAAGCTCTTATCCACTATAGTACACTGTCCGATACTATCCGAAGTTCCCGTATGTTTTCGTATTTATTGAATGGCTAACGCTTCCCTAACATTTTGGTAATATTTATGTTTCAAGAAATAGAAAGCTGTGTATCTGAGATGGCGGAAGGGAGCCATTTCTTTCGAGAGCCCCCTCCCCCCCCCCCCCCCTCGGTGGTTGGAGAAACGGCAACGTGATTGACAGGCCTCTGGAGCGCTGCAGGTGGAGTCCTGGGCTGCGGGATTAGAGCGGAGCAGAGCGGGGCAGTGTTACTGTTCCCGAGGGAGCGCTCCGTCAGGCGCCCGTGGGATACGACGGAGATAGGCGATCCATCCGTCTGGCCGCCCGGGCAGGCCGACGCCAATTACGGACGAACCGACATACTTCTCGAGGCGTAGTTAGTTCCGGCACCAGGACGCCAACCCTCCCCCCCCCCCCCATCCCCAGACCCCAACCTTGCCTCCTCACTATCTGGGGACTTAGGGCATTATGGCCAACTTTGCTGCGGAAGGAGCACAATGAACACTGAACAAAGCTCCCTTGCCATTAGTTCGCAAGCGAACCGGGGTAGCGCTGTTAAGTTCCGGAGGAAACTTTGCTGAACATCTTGTGATATCACCTACCTTGAGGAAACGCTCTACAACGTGGAAGCTATACTGTATACAAGTTTGAAAGTAGTCGCCGCTCCGAGCATAGTTTTTTGCTCAGAGGCAGCGCAGCTGTCCTCTGGCACGAGAGTCCTCCGACAGGCGAGACAATATTGACGGGAATTTCAGAACTTTTATTTTTTAGATGTCGTCGTCGATACAAGGCTGAAATGAAAAGCCTTTGCAAAATCGTAGAAAGTACATTAATTTCCGGCAGCTCTTAAGACACAACCACGAAAAGAATTCACAATTCGTAAAGGGTTTCGACCAGCTAGTATGAATCTCGGTTTAAAAAGGCACACTACTAGTGGTGTCTTTGTGTACGTGCAGCATCGTCAGCGCAAGTAGACTTATACAGTGTGTTCAAAACAAGTGAAGCATTGTGAATGTGTCGTAGGGACGTAAATCGAAATTTTCGATCAGTTTCATTCACAGTTTATGACATATCGATCACTGCTATGCTAAGACGAATTTCTAAAGAATTATATTATTCTTATTGTGAAAAAATTGTTTTTTGGGTACACGGAAGTTATTGGTGTAATGGAAAAATGTAGTTGGTGCAGAACTATCGATACTATTAAGCAGCCATTACTATTTGGAGAGAGTGAAAGAAAAATATCGTAGCACAATGAGATACGACAAAAACTTGCATGTTTTATTATTTATTGGCGTCATGAAGACACCGTGCAGACAGTACTATAGTAAGTAACTTCTTGAGCTGATTTTTAAAACTAGTTTGTATATATACATAGTGAGTACATAAGAGATAATAACAGATGGAGCATTATCCTAATGGAAGATTGATAATGATACGAGTGGATGGTAGCTCGAAAACTGCGTCACTAATACAGCTATACATGCCACCCAAGTCAGCATAGAGATGAGGAGGTACCAGAATATTATGAGAAGTTTCAATAACTTATCGAGAATTAAAACAGAAATACCTGGATTATTATGAGGAATGGAATGCAGTGATGAGTGAAGAAAGAGATGAAGTTGCAGTAGAGACCTTTGGATTAGCTATAAGAAATGAGAGAGAGGAATGGCTAATTAGCTTTTACAAGGAAAACTCATAAATAGTGGGTATCAAATTATTTCAAAAGCACAAAATCAGACGTTACACATCGATCACAAATTTTAATAGGAAAAGGTATCAGTAGGACTAGATCACGATACACAATGGCTTAGTAACTGCCTCATTAATGCCATAGCTTACCAAGCAGCATAGAAAATACAAGCGAATCTGAGAAAAGGTATGGAGAATTAAAGCAAAAGAGAGATTAAACTTAGAGACTTTCAAGGAGGTAGATAAGGCTTCAGAGTTGTAACACAGGTTTATGGAAAAATAGGAAAGAGGTATAAATGAACAACGTGTAACAGATAAATGGATAAAAATTACGGAAGAACTCATGGACTTTGCAAAACACGTACTTGGATTTTAAGTGTCCAAAAATATGAGGAAAGAATGGATAAGGCAAAACATGTTGAAAAAGATACAAGAAAGTGGAAAAATATGGAAAATGGAGATGGCAAAAAAGAAGTACAAGATTCTGGATAATGAATTTTGAAGAGAAATTTAAAAAGCAAGAATGAGATGGATGAAAGAGAAAGCAGAAAAAATAGAGAGAGAGGAAAAGTATGAAATGATGCACACATTCGTTAGGGAGAGAGTTTTTGAAAGTAAAAGAAGGAAGACTATTGTGGAAATAGGGTGGTCAGTACATTAGCTGAAGAAACACATATTTTAAGCAGATCGCAAGGATATGCAAAATGTCTGTAGAAAATGGATCAAATACCAAGTGAAATCAAGCTTGAAGATGAGGAAAGCGTGCAGGAAGATGGAGAGGTGTTCAGCGTATTGGAAGTCCTAGTAGAAAAGACATGAAGGAGATGAAGAAACAACAGGCTGACGAAAGTGATAACTTGCCAGCAGAATTACTTAGGACTTAGGGAATCATGGGAAAAAGGAGACGGGCTTTCTTTCTAACGAGGTATATGACAGAGGATAATGACGTGATGATTTTCTTGCCATTATAATAATACCAAATGAGAAAAAGAGAAATACTACTAATTTGAAGAGCATAGGACTATCAGCCCAATCTCTTATGCGGCTATAGTACTGCTTCGAATGCTAAATAGAAAGCTACATGACGTGTTGCAGAGAAGGATTGGGGAGGAAAAGTTCCGATTTACGAGAGGAAAAGCAACAAGAGATGCTATTGGCTGTTAGGAATCACAGGGAAAATGAGAATGGTAGCGAAATTTATGCTGCTTTTATTGATTCGGAAAAAAGTTTTCGACAGGGTACAATGGAGCAAGCAGAGGAATATTATGAAAAGGAAAGGAGTAGATTCGAACGAGAGAAGACTGTAACATAACCTATATTTAGAACAGAAAATAAGAATAATGATAGGAAATGAAATGTCAAATGGGTCTGAGCATTATGGGACTTAACTTCTGAGGTCATTAGTCCCCCAGAACTTAGAACTACTTAAACCTAACTAACCCAAGGACATCACACACATCCATGCCCGAGGCCGGATTCGAACCGGCGACCGGGGCGGTCGCGCAGTTCCTGACTGTAGCGCCTGAAACCGCTCGGCCACTCTGGTCGGCAATGAAATGTCGGACGGAAGCAGAATTAGAAGCGAACTTAGACTAAGCTGTGGTTTTGCCCCTTTATTGTTTAACTACTACCGTTAAGAGATTACTGTAAAAAGCTTGTGTGGAAAAGCGGTGTGTGCATTGGTGGAAAGAGAATGGTGATATGTTATTAGCGTCAGAAAGTGAACGAACTATACATGAAATCCTAAAATAACCGAATGATGCTTGTGTTCAGTACGGGAAGAGAATTAATATAGCAAAAATAAAAATAAAAGTTGTGATGGACGGCAAAGGAATCATGCTGGCACATACTAAGAAAGGGCAATTTATTACTAGCCATGTAAGAGCGTTTACGTATCTTGGATTATGATCACTGAAGGCTTGAGATGCCATCAGGAGGACAGAACTCGCATTTCCGTAGTGAATGAAGTATTCAACAGAAAAAGGAGATTATTGTGTGGTAGACCAGAAGATGGTCTGAGGAAAATGTTTGAAAGTATTTTCTCTGGAGTGTGGCACTCTGTAGGGCAGAAACATGGCCACTGAGACAATAGGATGAGAAAAGACTATAAGCACTTGAGATTTGGATGTGGAGGGGAATGGAGAGGATATCCTGGAAGGAAAGAATTAAACAAAAGAGGAAGAGAAGAAGACTGCTGCAGTTTATAAGAGAAAGAAGGAAGAAGTGGATGAGACATTCGTTGAGACGGGAGTACCTGGTAACAGACGCTTCGGAAGGTCTAGGTCCTAGGAGGAGATTGAGGGGCAGAAGGAGCCTTCAAGGGAAGAGGGAAAAAGGAGGACCCGCAGAGGATGGCAGAAGACAGGAGAGAATGGAGAGTTACCACGTGAAAACCTGACTTTGGGCAGAAATACTGATGATGATGACAGATCACAATAACACGTCAGAGTAATAGGGAACCAATACGGTTAAATTATGCAGGAGAAGAGGTAAAGGTTTGCACCAACACCATAAGTTGTTAGTTTCTCCAAGTTTACAGAGCAGTACCGCTCCGAAACTGTGTTCTCAGTTGATAATAACCGCTACATTTGCTAAAACGTTCTTTGTGTTACTTCACGACCTCTTACGGCTTTTATACTGAAATCATTCAAACGGAATGCTGTGCTATAGTGAAGCAAAGTAGAAAAATTCAAACTACATACCACCGGAAAATCGTTTCAGTGCAAAAGATAAAAACGATCGTGGGCTGAAATAATGATTTTTTTAGTAGCTGGAACACATTTCAGTCAATTCAGTACATAGATGTGGCGCAGTAGCGCTCTCGAAACATGGAGAAACCAACAACTTACTGTATTTGTTCTGTTATTTACCTTTCCTCATGAATAATCTAAAGATACTCTATTTGATCCCTGTTACCACGACGTTGAAACTGGAATGATTATTCAGCGAAACATTAAATTGTTCGCAAGTGATACTCCGATATTCTCTTGTGATTATATCATGGGTAACCATTAAGCTGGATGCAGGTGTAATGCTATTACCTGACAGACAGTCTAGTATATCGCACAGAGACTTTTCACCAAAATAAATAATTACAAAAATCTTTACAATACTGGAACTTGTACTTAGTGATGCTAGTATAGTGATGGCTGCTGAGGGAAATTTGTACTTTCGCTTCCTTCGTGTGATTCATACATTGACGCCTTGATCTTGATATAACTCTCACGGAAAGTACAGTATATGTCATTTACATTGGCCTCCGATGTTTCGGAATCTCTGACATGTGTATTATGGAGGTGAATGGGAAGGTATCAATGAAAGATATGCTTCCCTAGTAATCATTCATAGGAATTGTCTACTGGCAGTCCGAAAATGATCTCCTGGAGAGATTATGTTGCACACTTTAACTGTAGAGACATCTCCGTCGCTATACTTCATTACATTACTGTTCCCATTTGATTCACGTTACATCTCTTACTTTTAAATTCGGGTTTGCAGCACGATGGTTTCAAAGCATAGCAAACAAACTGGCCTTTAAGCGGTTCATCCTTGGCAATGACATTTTTTTTTCACTGCTGCCACTCTTTGTAATAACCCACTCTATGTGCATAGGACTGGTCCTTTCTAACCTATGGGCTAGTCTCTTAGCCGATACACAGAGCGATACCATACTCTGTGTGTCCCACAAACCTGGAGGTGGACCACTATGCCTGGACCACTATGCCCTCTTTCTGAGTATTGATTTGCAGCCATAAATACTAATTGAAAAATGGATATACAAAGATTTGGCATATATATTATAATCATAGAACTAAAAATTAATTTTAAAGTTGATGAGGTATTACATGTAGTTAATTAACGATTCTTATATTAATGTCTTAGGATACAAGAGTGCAGTGATAAAAATTTTCACTTGATTTGACTATTGCTTGCACTTGCAGTTCATTTATCAAGAGTCCAGATTTTAAAATGAGACATACTCATTTCGTGCTCAGATTGATTTGTTACTTCCACTATAACTATTGGAACCCTACAATTGTACGATGTTCTGGATATGAAATTTAACATTAACATATATCATATATATGTGGTTGTTAAGTTGTTGCTTGCACTATATACATTAAAACCTTACCTATATAGGACTTCATAGCATAAAACTTAACATCGACAGTGTTATTCACTCTCAGGAACTTAAAAATTTTCATACTCTAGTTTAAAGCTTTACATATTACTACTGCGTCAATTCCTAGAACTTTACAATTAATCTGTTCATACAACATACAATTAGTACATCATAGCTTTAATGCCTGTGTTATACCGTCAGAACATTACAACTTCAATTTTCTTGGTTTGACAAATCGTGGTAATTCTCGTCCGTGCCATCTCCCTCTGTTTCCTCTCTTTCGCTGTCGTCCTGGCTCGGCTGTCGTTGTTGCGCCCGTAACTGCACAGCCTGGCGTTGCCTCTCTCCGCTGTACTCCTCCTTGAGGGCCCTTGAGACTCTGTCCACTGTGTCGTTGATTAGCTTCCATTTATCAGGGTCCCGCAGCACTCGCCTCAGGTCTTCTTGTAGCAGCTGAAGTTCCTCACTTGGGTCGTATCTGTTGACCGGAGAACAACATGCTCTGTTGTACCCAGGTTTCAACATGTGCAATTGGCGGCTCTGTCCTGATTTACACGGTTGAAATATATTGGGTAAGGTTCGTGACCCGTACGAAAATGCATCATGCCTATGTCTGGGGGCATGTCTCGTTTCCTTCAGTACCAGGAAAGAAGTCATATATGTGCCTGCCATTTTAACTGGGTTCCCACTGCCTTTGCCATTCCGTCAATATCCATCGTTTTAAATCGTCGGAGGTATCTCCTGAACTTTGTGATGTTTGCACCGTCCCAGCGAATACGCTGTCGCTCTGTATCTGATGGTTATATCAATAGGATACGTGCCGATCACGACGCAAAGGGTTTCAGTAGACGTCGTTCCGAATGCGCCAGATAGCCGCAAGAGTACGTTCCTCTGATCACTTCTGGCGGCTGTCACATATGTCGATAGACGTAATCTGTATGCGCATGTACTAGAGGCAAAGGTCACTATTGACTCGTATATTGTGTAGTGATATGCCTTGATCATTTGTAGTGGCATCCTGTAGCCTGCCGTGTTTATTCTGGCGAATTTGTGCAGAATAGCTACTGACCTGTCTGTTGTTAGTTTTATATGCTGCATAAATGATAGTTTATCATCCAGCTGGACTCCAAGTTATCTGTCTATATTCTTCCTGGCAATATTGTTGGTACCTAACCGTGTCACTGGATTCCGCTGTAGGTTCCCCTTCATCAGCATATATAAGGTCTTTGCTGGGGCTAATGCCAATATATGTTTCTGGCACCAGTTGTTCGTTTCAAGCAAGGTATCATTTGCCTTTCGCTCCAGTTTGGCTCTTGAATTCGCCGTCATTATATGTGGTAGATCGTCAGCATAGCCCACGATCCCTTCTGTGTTAACAGTCACATTAGACAATACGTTAAGACAACAAATTAACAATTTTTACTTGGTGAAGTACCAACAGTAGAATGTAAGCTTTTATGGCCGGATGTATTACACTGTTTAGAATATTATGGGTTATTATTCCGTGATCGGATGAAAATCTCATTGAAGTCCATCGTTCTAATATTGTCCATCTTAAGTACCGGAGGTAGCAGTTGTGAAGGTAATCGTTATAATTATAATATACAACCAATAACGTTACAAAAATAATACTCATGCTTCCGTTTTGGGATTCAATCTCCCATTATATAGGTGGCTTTCTTAACCGTACATAAACATACACCCAAAACGCACACGAATTTGAAAAAATAAAAACAAATGCAAGTTGTTCGGACATGAAACCCTTGTCTTAATTACTTAGAAAGGGCAACACCAGATTGTCTCCTGCGCTTTATCGTATTTCCGCCTGCAACCAACTCGTTCGTTTCCTACAGCGAGAAACACCATTGACACAAGCCATAATTTCAGTCAGCTACCTCACCGTGCACTGGCTAACTCAGTATATATGTAATCATCTCCAACATACTCCACTGATAAGGGGAAAGTCACGGAAACGGCCACTCGATTCGGCTCATACCTGGCAGCCTAGAATCGAAGAGTATTATATTTTGGTCAACATGCTCCCCTCCAACCCCTTTTCACGCCAGATTTTAAAGAAAACCACACCAAAACGTCATGACGCGCATCAACTCAGAACTGACAGGATCGATAAATAATCGAAAATTGATCATTTTTAACTATATGGGGGAGTTGTGCTTCCACGCTGTTGCAATAGCTACCGCATAATTCATAATCAACTTGCAGCACCGATTTTCACTCAATGTTATCATATGCACGGTGAACATCAAAATTAATTCACGAAAAACAATTATTTTTAGAATTAAACCAAGTCAGTTTTTTACCAAATCTAAGGAAGGAAAGATGTAGATGCACTACGATTGTATTCCCTGTATGTTCCTGGTGCCGCGAGCAAATTCGCTTCGATTGCTTATACGACAAGTACCATCCATCTAATCACTCGAACTAAAGTGAGGTCGTGTGACATAGTATTTAAAAGAGCCATTTTGAAGCTACCAAGATAAATCAAGGAAGGAATCTTTTAAGAGTGTCAATTATGTACTCATAAGGTAAACACCATTCAACGAAAGCGCCACTGACGTAGAACCCAAGCCACTGGCTGAGGAGCAAAGAAACTGTGTTCGAATCTCACATGCACTGTGCACTATTTTCTTTCATGTGTATTTCTGAGTATAGAAATTGATTAGAATAGGGTTAATAAGGTAAATTAGTCAATAAGGAATAACATCGAGGTAGGGAATCTAAATTTCTCAAACTACTTAGGTTAATAACAAGCTACAATTATTATCCTGGTCGCTTCAAAATGACTCGTTTACATACTATGTCACACGACCTCACTTTTCTTCGAGTAATTAGATAGATGGTACTTGTCGTATAAGCAATCGAAGCGAATTTGCTCGCGGCACCAAGAACATACAGGGAATACAATAGTCGCGCATCTACATCTTTCCTTCCTTAGATTCAGTGAAAAACTGACTTGGTTTACCTCTAAAAATAATTGTTTTTCGTGAAGAAATTTTGATATTTACCATGCATATGACAACATTGAATGAAAATCAGTGCTGCAAGTTGATTATGAGTTATGAGATGAGTAGCTATTGCACCAGCGTGGTAGCACAACTACCGTGGGTCTCCATAAGCAGCCTCGAAACAAGGTTTTTAATTTGGCGATAAAAATAAACATCACACATCTGGCAGATGGGTGTGTAGTTTGGCAGTATTGGTTGTACTCTGTAAGTCGAATGACCCCTGTCACCTAGAAGCATGCTTATGATGCCGTAACTTCGCATGTCTTTGGTTACATCCTTTGTTAAGAGAACGGATTCAAAATTCACGCATGTAAATACACGATGTCGTCTTTAATATAGCGATAAAAGTAAGCGTCACCCAATTTCGTATGCATTTGTTTACTTCCCTTACTAAGAGAGGAAATTCAAAATTCTCGCACGTAAATACGCAAAGTGCATAACCTGCATTGTTTCAACGACTTATTTGTTTATTTTATTTTATTAGGACTTCAGAGTTTGTACTCTTTCTAGCTACCCGAGAACAAATTTTTAAGAAGAATACATAATTTGAAAAAGAAAATACAAAAACATGTATTTACAGAATTGAAAGCTCAAGTTGGCAACTTTTTCCACAACAGATGTATAACAGAAATAGACCTATGTAATCGCCGGCCGAAGTGGCCGTGCGGTTAAAGGCGCTGCAGTCTGGAACCGCAAGACCGCTACGGTCGCAGGTTCGAATCCTGCCTCGGGCATAGATGTTTGTGATGTCCTTAGGTTAGTTAGGTTTAACTAGTTCTAAGTTCTAGGGGATTGATGACCTCAGCAGTTGAGTCCCATAGTGCTCAGAGCCATTTGAACCATTTTTTGATTTATGTAATCAGTGCACTCTACTTTTTCAATTTAATAACAACTGATACAGATAAATGAAAATATACTCCTAAGAAAAATGAGAATCACTTTATACAAGCTAATGTCTTTATAAACCAAAAGAGAAGACGCTGATTCAGGTAGAAGGTAATCCATACTCATCAAGGTCCCCAAAAATTTCGATCATTTACCTTTTGTTTGTGGTGCTACAGAAGAATGCTGAAGATAAGGTGGGTAGATCACGTAACTAATGAGGAGGTATTGAACAGGATTGGGGAGAAGAGAAGTTTGTGGCACAACTTGACTAGAAGAAGGGATCGGTTGGTAGGACATGTTTTGAGGCATCAAGGGATCACAAATTTAGCATCGGAGGGCAGTGTGGAGGGTAAAAATCGTAGAGGGAGACCAAGAGATCAGTACACTAAGCTGATTCAGAAGGATGTAGGTTGCAGTAGGTACTGGGAGATGAAGAAGCTTGCACAGGATAGAGTAGCATGGAGAGCTGCATCAAACCAGTCTCAGGACTGAAGACCACAACAACAACAACAACCTTTTGTTTGTTGAGACATATTCTACATGGCTTACCACTGATGTTCTCCGTAGCTTTTGACTTCATGTAAGTAGTCTGTTCGGTATTTTCACATCGAGAACAGTTCCTGCAGATGCCGCTTGCTTCGCTAAGGCATCTTCCCTATTATAGCGGATGCCAGCGTGGAACTGCATCCAGAGCAGGATGATCGTCGGCCGTCTCCGTTTACAGGGAGTATACAGGGCTGTTCCACAAGAAGGAACAGATTTCAAGCATTTATTGCTTCCAAACTACGAAGGATAGAAACACAACTCCAACGTTGCTGGAAAGAGAAAAGTCCAAATTTTTGTGCGCTCAATATGAGTACCATGTATTACAGGGCAAATATCAAAACCGTGGTTCACTTTCCACCAAATACAAAGCAGCTGGTCTCTTGTTATCGTCCTAGAATGGTGTTATCCAGGTAACGTTGGAAGCGCTTCCAATCTCTAATCACGCGCTACGTTACTTGAATGACAACATTCCAGCACGTTGGATTAAGAAAGAAGGAGTAGACGATAAATTTCATCACCGGTAGCATCCCACGTCTCCAGACCAGTGGGAAGCTTTATACACAGACTACTATAAAGGTTTTGTGAACAGCATCTATCTGCTCAGTAACTAATTACATTTCATTGTTTCTTCCATTGAGCGTGAACTTTTTATGCGGCAGTTGATTTTTTACTAATACAGCGACGTCACCTTTCCGATCGAGACGGTCATTAGTAGAAAATAATTTTCATAGCTAACAGTCTGTTGAGACCTGAACCATGTTTCGTATAACAGGACTATATCGAGCTGACTGATGAACAGTTCTCTTTTCACGTTTTCTCTATTGCAGTTAGCTGCTGCTGTTTTACTTCATAATTTAGGCCGAGAGAGAATCAAAGATATATGTTACGAGAACGCCGACTTCGGTATGGATCACAGCTCTGCTTCGTCGCGTATTTTGAGTGAAAATATCTATAACATTTATTGTGTTATCGACTAGTTCACTGTGAATTGAAATTTGCCTTTGATTTGGTACTTGCGAAGTTATTACCCTGTGAGTGCCAAGCACAAAGGGATTCTGACTTACAGGAGTGACTGCATGTTGAGTGGGCTGTATCAGGTTTCGGTGGTGAGGAATGAGCGAAGTGCTGCATGACTTAGCCCACTGGACTCGCATTGGGGGGACGATGGTTCAAACCCGCGTCCTGCCATCCAGATTTAGGTTTTCCGTGAATTCCGTAAATTGTTACAGGTAAATGCCCAGATGGTTCCTGCGAAAGGGCACAGCAATTTGCTTCCCCATTCTTGAAACAATTCGAGCTCTTGGTCCATCTCTAATGACTTCAATGACCTCGATGTTCCTCCCTCCCCTCCATCCTTCGGTACTGAGATCAACCATTTACATTGCGGTGTTCGCTTGCTTCCGCTTGTCGCCGATAAAGGTCATGCGAAACGATTTTCTGAAGAGGCTCATCCACACGTTTAGCAACAATCGCATCTGCTCGCTGATAACCACATAAGCCAGTCATGGGCAGCGGCGGGAAAAGTTTTTTGTTTTGGTAATCTGGTATGTAGTGGTTTGTTTGAATAGAAACTATCGGCCTAGGATAGAATGGTTGTTGGCACCCTGTGATGGAAGCGAAGGTTGGCGTTCAAGTAATGTTTAGTGCGTCCCTGAAGTCTTTGTTACTACGCGTAGCTACCTCCTGAGCTCTTTGGCGTCAATGGTATCCGGGACTGGACCGGTCCATGACTAGGTGTTGACCGCCACAGCGAGCACAAACATCAACAAGTGAGACGCAGGATCAGTGCAATTGTTGCACCTCATCTGAGACCTACATTGTTTCCTAATGGGATCATATCAAAGGCGTTAAAAGCACTTCCTGACAGTAGCACATAAGGATCTACAGAACATCAACTCCCAAGAATAGATACAGCGCCTGTTAAGTTTGAGGGTCGAAGATCAATAAGCAGGTCTATAGTTTCACAATTTGTTGTTTAACACCATTTAAATATCAATTATTAAACTTCAAAAGCCTATGACGGTGAGTACAGATTCCTCGACTCTCCAGAATCTCTGCTTCTTCAACATTTGTATCTTTTCTTATTACTCTCTGTTCCTGAGGAATGAATGTAACTTTCCATACTTTTAGATTTTAGTACTTCACTGTTTACTAAGAGATTGGCCTTTTCTGGAGCTTTTAATTCAACCTTCACTTCGGTTTTCCAGACAGAATATGTATTGATTACAGCATTCTTCGGTTCAAGTAAGGAAAGATACAGAAATTTCCCAAGAGCTATAGGATGTAGGCGGCATATGTATTTATCCAAACTTTCCTTTTAAGTACATAAGGACCATTAGTCGTGCGTTTGTAGAAGTTTGAAGACCTCTGAGTAGTCACTGACTCTACAGGAAGGGTGTTTCTAACATTTTGTAGAAAACGTTCAGAAGCAGAAGCTGGGTATACATTGGTACCATGTACATCTGAGGCAATAGCGTGAGGTGACACGTAGTTACCTCTACAGGAAGTATGCTTCTTACATTTTGTTGACATGCCGAGACTTCGTTTCCATGGCGGCCGGATATATTTGACGCAGTAGTGGGTTGGTTGGCTATTGCCAGTTGTTAATTCCAGAGTCCAAACTGTCCTCATTTGACTGCTTATCTCTCGTGTTGGGAAGGTTCTCTTTTGTAAATTCTGCAGATGAAACAGAGACTACGTTTTGATGGGGGCCAGTTACATTTGATGCAATAGTGAATTGGTTGTCTGTTGATAACTTCAGACTCGAAACCATCCTCACTTTTCTGCTTATCTCTCTTGCTGGGAAGGCTCTTCTTTGTAGATTCTGCAGATGCTTGGAAGGGAACGGAATCCACACGAAGGCGATAGGCAGCTGGTTGTTGTCGATGTTCTCCAGTACCGTACAAAGTTTTTACAGACTATGAGAGGACGACGGTAGCATTTCTCCTTGAAGAGCGAACGAGCATAATAACAAGACTGGACGGTATCTTTACTTTCGTTTGGACACTCAGCTAGTATGTTCGCGTGTAGTGATTAACAACAATTTTGTTAAATCGTGTAATACTGTTGGTATCCATTATGGCTTATATTAATTAGAAGTCATTCATACGACCACTTGCTGTCCGATAAATATTATCTCGATTTTTTATGAGTGTACGACTTTCAACAGTATAGAATATCCGAATTTCAAAGTACCAGTACATAATATTTTTGTTTATCAGGAAGTTGCTGATCTGAGTTTGTGCATGTTGAGTAATGCCACAGGATTTTCAGACATTGATCTTAGGAAGCTTCCCGGCGAATGTGCCATCACCGTCATTTCATCGGAAGAATTATTAACCCGTTGTGAAATCTGCGCATCCGATTTGGATACCCATGAGTCAGCTGAGTACTGTAATTGCACTTGTACAAGATTCTGTGTATGAAAGTAAATCAGAGACCAAGTTTGGAGACGACCGAATATTATTTAGTGGAGTTGCAGCTGACCTACTAGACACTTCTCAGGCCATCACAGCGAATTCTGGCAATTCCATTGACTTTTGTGAGCTTTTCAGAGCGCTTTGATTCTAATAATTGATACATATTTCTAAGCGAAACATTTTAGTAATTCTTTAATCATCCTAAATAAAATCACCCGCCACCTGCAATCTTTAGTATCACATACGAGGGTATAAGGTTTGTCCTCCCCGTGAATCCAATGAAAGACACAACTCGTTTCCAGGAAAGTGTGGTTTTTAAAATTTCTCAAGATATGTTTTGTAGACAGAATTTTCCTATTTCTCGTATTTCGAGCATGTGACGTAAACATTTCTAACCAGTCATTTAAAGCACTGACGTCTTATACAATCCGATGACTGCTTCATTAGTTTCCTATAAGGACAGTATTACCTTAACGATGTTCCAGACGCTGTGATGGAATATTGCGCCCTGTACTAATGAGTACTGCCACAAGGTTTCGTTTTTCTCCCTTATGCGATAACGTACGTCGAATGGTTGTCCTATACTCGCATCCTGTCTGGTTTATGTCTATCACGTGATCATGATCTAAACCTGTAATAAGTGACACCGTCTAAGTGCTGAAAAATGCTGCCAGTTTGTGTATATCTCCATTATTTTCTGCTTCCTTTCAGGCTATTTAGCTTGCCGTACCGTCGACGAATTTTTATTCGAAATTCCTTGACCAACATAGTGGAAGAGAAAGCATAAAGTCCGTGTTGTTCGCATACTAGAGTATTCTCATTCTCACTTTCTCTTTACGATGTCTAGATTCGACAAATCGATTGAATACGCATTTATTTATCGACTTTTACATGTTGTATCTTGTACGTCCTTCAGCTATATAGCTTTACAAGTTCAAATCCTTATCCTCTCTCAGAGCTGCTGTTGCTCCATTTTTTTGTCCTGTTTGGCAGGTGCCAATTTGGATGCTTCTATGCTAACTCTAACGCTATCGCTGTTACTTTTACTTTACCACAGCCTCGTCATGCGATCGCTTAGTAACCATACAGAAATACGGCTTCACTGCAACGGGGACATTCTCAAAATTTTACGACCGATTTCAGATTCACTAGAGTTGACACCTTCCACTGAACTGCCCTCTGCTAATTTCGTTGTTCAGCTCCAAAAACTGCTAGACAATATCATCTCCTATAGATCTGGAACGCCGGGAATACGAGGAGCGCCAGCATCCGATAGTCCGCTGTAAATACATTTGTCTTGCGGCAGCTGCACAGACCAAAACATAACGTCGGTCACTTCCTACTTGAAATCGTCTGTGACAGGCTCCGAAATATTTGTTTCAGTGTTGATCAAAGGCCATACCTCCTCCATTATTAGGAATGTGTACCTGAAAAATTATATAAGAATCAATTAGATATAACTGCATAAAGAAAAGAAGTTATCTACTACAAATTAAAAATTACAAATTTTATATTACATGCGGAAGATAACAGTTGTATTTCACAAAACGTATTTAATTTTGCTGATATACATGAAGAAGATCACTAAAGCAAGCTCGAGTTTCACAACAGACTAATGATGCAAAACAATTCCTTCCGATTCACATACGTGAGGCTACTGCTGGACCGTTACTCTTCGAAGTTCAGAACTATGATATAACGAACAGGCAACGAGCATCATATAACTGTCCCTGCGGGGGTCCTGTACCGCGATTCACTACAAAAAAGCGTCTCGCGGTTGGTCGTCTGCGGTCCCTGTGTCATAATGGCAGCAGTCTTTTTCGGAATTGTTTTCGTACGACGCGATCTAAAATTTTAATGCTTTACATACGAAGTAGTCTAAGAAATTTTCTTGCTTGCCTTTTTATTATCCTTCACTGATTAACTTACCTTATTAACATTATTATTCCAAACAAATTCTACACACAAACAATAAAATGAGCAAAGACCACTGGAGTGCATCAGATTCGAACACAGCTCTTCCTTCCCAGCCAGATGCCTTGGTCGCTACGTCAGCTGTGCTTCCATTGAAAGGCGTTCACCGTATGGGTACTAACAAGTGGTCGTAAAAGTTTGTTTCCTAAATCTCTAGGGAAATGTGCGTATGTGAACCGTCTATATGATGATGAAAAACGCTCTGTTTTCAATTATCTATCGATCCCTTCACTTCTGCGCCTCGTGCCCTTTAGGGATAGTTTTCTCAAAAACTGAAGAGGGGGTGGGGAGGTATTCGACTAAGACATCTTAGGGTCTTTCATTTTAGATCGTATACAAGTGATCTGCCAAATATGAGGGGTATCAGTTGGCCTTACTGCCGTTCGACAGCATTCCAAAATATTACAAGGGACATGACTAAAAAACAATGTATGCACAACACTTGTATCGTACTAACGCAAAATATAAAAAAAAAGTTCCGAGATTCATTGAAGAAAGCATCACTGTACTCGCCTATTTGCACATCAAGTACATCATCGAACCCTACTCGGCGATTTGCTATTTGAAGTTCTTCGAATAGATGAAGCTTTGTGCCCTTGTTCTCTACGTGCATAACCTCTGAAACCTCCTCTATGCCTCTTTGTAGATGACAGGTCACACATGTTTGGCAACAGTTAGTTTACCGCGATAGTGCAGTTTAAATAAGTGTGTATGTTCTCTGCATCTTGTCTACAATACCTCCCCTTATATCCTACCCACATATACTAAGGGAAAAAGAAAACACCGCGAACCACGAAGGAATTATCTGAATCGTACAGAAATGGGTGGAAGTGATGTACATGTACAGAAAAAATTATTATCAGAAATAAATGAATGATGTATTCAAAATTAAGAGCTTCACAATCTGACCGAGACAACAACGCGGTGGTCCAGCTCTGGCCCTTATGTTAGCAGATATTCGGCTCCGGTTAATTGACAGAGTTGTTGGGTGTTCTCCTGAGGGATACCGTGTCGTATTGTGTCCCAATGGAGAGTTGGATCGCCAAGGCCACGAACTGGTGGGACGGCCGCGTCCATAATGACGAAACTTTGTCACTTGGGGTGGGATCCGACGACCTTGCTGCCTTAGGTAGGTATTGGCAAGCAGTAAGACAAGCAGCATAAATACTCGCAGTGTGCGGGCGCGCGTTATCTTTCTGAAACGCAAGGCCAGGATGCCTTTCCATGGAGGGTAATGGAACAGCACGTGCAATATCATCGTCGTACCGTTTTGCTGTATGGGTGCCACGGATGGCAAACAAAGTGCTAATGGTATGAAAATGAAATGGCACCCCAGACCATCACTCCTGATTGTCGGGCCGTAGGGCGGGCAAAAATTAGGTTGGTATTCCACCGTCGTCAGGGCGTCTCCATGTACATCTTCGCTGGTCATATGGCCTCGGTTCGAAGCGGATCTCATCACTGAAGACAGTGAGATTGCAAGCTGGAGACGTATCTGGAGAAGCGCAGGAAGACGATGTGTTACAAACGTGACACTCGTACGCTCTATGGCCTGACAATTAGTCTGTGGTGTCATTTCGTTGAATAGCAGGGCATATTTGGTATTAATCAGCGGCACCCTCACCTTACAGCGTTACGTCGACGATATTCTATGCCCCCCCCCCCCCCCCAACAAAACGAGAGTTTCTACCGCTTGCCTTTATGCTTGCCAAAACCTATCAAGCCTAGCAAGATCGCCAGGTCTCTAAAATAGAAAACATCTCGAGCATTGTGGGCAAGGCCATTCAACTATCTCAGTATTTTGACGATATAATGCGCCAGTTGGACTTAATTTGGCATGATATCCCTCAGGAAGACAAGCAACAACTCTGTCAGTCAATGGGAAGCCGAATAACTGCTTGCATCAGAGCCAGAGGTGGACCAGCGCATTACTGACATGCTCAAACTGAAACGCACTTTCTCTTGAATAAATCAGGCAATTTTTCTGTAACTGTGCCGCTTATCTCTCGTACTGATACGTTTCTCTTCTGTAGATTCTGCAGACAGAGCAGAGACTGTATTTACATGGGGGCAAGATACATTTGAGGCAATAAAGGGTTGGCTGGCTGTTGCATTATGGTTTTAGAACTTGTTACTTCTAGACTCCAAACTCCTCGCCGGCCGAAGTGGCCGTGCGGTTAAAGGCGCTGCAGTCTGGAACTGCAAGACCGCTACGGTCGCAGGTTCGAATCCTGCTTCGGGCATGGATGTTTGTGGTGTCCTTAGGTTAGTTAGGTTTAACTAGTTCTAAGTTCTAGGAGACTAATGACCTCAGCAGTTGAGTCCCATAGTGCTCAGAGCCATTTGAACCATTTGAACCAAACTCCTCAAAAAATGGTTCAAATGTCTCTGAGCACTATGGGACTTAACTTCTGAGGTCATCAGTCCCCTTGAACTTGAACTACTTTAACCTAACTAACCTAAGGACATCACACACATCCATGACCGAGGCAGGATTCGAACCTCCGACCGTAGCGGTCCCGCGGTTCCAGACTGTAGCCCCTAGAACCGCTCGGCCACTCCGGCCGGCTCCAAACTCCTCACTTTGCCACTTATCTCTTGTGCTGTTTGTCTGTACATGTACACGCATTCGCATTTTTTTATTTCGTAGCATCTATTCCTTTTTTTATATGTAGACAAACGGCGAGTGAAAATTTGTACAAGGGTGGGAATCTAACTGGCGTCTCCTGCATACTTGGCAGATGCGTTAACCATTAAACAACCTTGACACATCGGCTCACACAACTCCACTGATAACCCTTAATTTGCTCCCCCAGCCCCCCTCCCGCCGCACATACATATGAAAAGAATTGCCGAGGCTCTTCGTATTCTGGACTAACACCTCAGCATCAAAGGAACGCAAATGGGGGATCCAGCCTAAAACCCAGGAGCAGGTGCTTATAAACATGAAATGACACATTTTTAGGCACTTTACTGGTCTCATTCAGGTATGTTTTTATGTATACAGACTGGAGCAGCTAGCGAAATTTGTACCAAGGCCGGGACTCGAACCTGGCCTTCCTGATAATTGGGCAGGTACGATAGCCACTTAGCCACCTTGGGGCAGCGGTTCAGACAGATGCACGGATTACTCAGGCACACCTCCCCCCTCTATTGAAAGTCTCACTGCCACCTCGGTCCTACTCGCTGCTTCTGTCTATGTACATAAAATCATATTTTCATGCCTTAAACTACATTCGATTAAGATTTTTGCTGTGAATGCCAACAGGTCATCGTATGACTCAAAAATGTTCGCGAACTTGTGTGAAATTTTCTCAAAATAGGGTTCAGTAACGTTCTTTTTATCCGTAGTTATTTCCTCTTTCTGATTCTTGTTGCCTACGTGGATGGGAAGGTAACCAAACTTACGTTACACTTGTTTTTTATTGCATTAATATATGTGTCCAATAAGCATCTAAATACCGATTAACTATGTCAAGACTGCTTAGGAATCAAAACATCTGTCGCTGTTGAGCTTATGATGATGTGGATGGCATTAATAGCAAAATAATCAGAAATAGCTTACAGCATTAAGTCAGTAACAGGATATGTAAATTTGAACAAGTATGTATTTATAAAATACAGTGTGGTGCGGTGTGTGATGCGAAATACGTAGGACATACAGGGAGGAAAGTTTCGACAACATATAGGGAAGCTACAGATCCCTTTAGACTGGGCAATTACAGTAAATCGGTGGATGCTAAACATATGTATGTAACTGGTAACTCCCTAAAAGGCATAGAAAAGCATTTAGAATGATACACGTATAGATGAAAGGAAGGAAGTTTAACCTGCTTGGCGAACTTTAAAACGCAATTCTCCGAGTTAGGGTCGATAACGTACTCACTGTACGAAGAGGCGAGAATGGGAACGCTTTCTTCAATGGATTTTTTGGATCTTTTGTAAGTTTAGCTTGAGTATGGTATATGAGAGCAGTTTTGCGTGAGATGTTGCTGTGGTACGGCTGATAGCGCAGTGCAATCTGTTGGAGCTGTACGTGTATGTACTGGCCTAGCCGGTATACGGAGA
Organism: Schistocerca piceifrons; assembly: GCF_021461385.2. Classification (NCBI taxonomy): domain Eukaryota; kingdom Metazoa; phylum Arthropoda; class Insecta; order Orthoptera; family Acrididae; genus Schistocerca; species Schistocerca piceifrons. The sequence goes on along the minus strand of NC_060144.1, from coordinate 360,134,487 downwards.
TGTAGTGATAGGACTTGTGGCTGATGTGACTGGTGTTTACCGCTACGGGAAAGGAATGCTTTGGTGTGCGATATGTCACATGCATAAGCAATGCAGACAATCTGAAGTTGCTGGTTCTTTTTAGAGTAAGACAAGGACTTTGTGTCCTAATAACATTATTGTTTTTATGTTATGACTTCGTGTGCTTTTTAGGTGCATTTTTATGCTAACAAAGACAAGCAAATTATGGGGTCTGACTCCAAAAACGTGTTGTTGTTGTGCGTTATTTTACTAACATTAATGGTTGTACGGAAAATAATTGTAACGAAACCCTTGGTCTCGTCTCCGTCTGCAGTGAACCATTTTATTAAAGGTCCTTAGCTGACAGCGTCTCGCTGTAAAGGTCCCTGAAGATCTCTTCGACAGACAGTAACGATACATCAGGTTTCAATAAGAAATTCGTCCGACCACGGCATTATAGCCCGTAAATTTAAATTAAGTGTTGAAGAAGCGGTAATTTGAGCTTCCGTGCTGGTCAGCATGAACTTGAATACACCCAATGAAAGGATACAACAAATGACGTCTTCGGGGAACAAATTACTGTAAGGCTATATTTTCATCTCTCTTTTGGCTGGCTCAAATGGCTCTGAGCACTTAACATCTGAGGTCATCCGTTGCCTAGAACTTAGAATTACTTAAACCTAACTAACCTAAGGACATCACACACATCCATGTCCGAGGCAGGATTCGAACCTGCGACCGTAGCGGTCGCGCGCTTCCAGACTAAAGCACCTAGAACCGCTCGGCCACTCCGGCCGGCATCTCTCTTTTATTTCTACCCAAAATATACACAGTAATGAAATACCCACCCTTTAAAATTTAAATATATATATTCATTAATTATTTATTTAGTATCTTCGAGCATTATATAAAAAATGTTTGTGAAGACATACCGCATATTGCTTCGAATAAAAGAGAATTTTTGGCGTAACTGAACTAAAGGAAATGTTGACAGGACACATTCTGAGCCATTAAGAAGTGGTTTGGCAGATAGGGAAGTAGGTTTAAATGGATGTATGATGTGTTAATTGTCGAGAGATGGGGAGACTGCATCAAACAAATCTTTTGAATGTCGTCCACAGTAGCTGTCCATATGGTGGTTGTAGAGGCACTTGCCCTGAGTACCTGGCCTTGGTTTTTGAGAAAATCGATTTTGAAGTTCATTGCGGGCTTTGTATATCCGTAATATTAGATATATCCCGAGCAAGTCAGCGTAGCGCAGCGGCAAATGTTCACGGATGCCACGGTGGAAGTACCGTCTTCGAATCCAACTCGTGTACATTTTCTTTTCAAAATCGACAGAATTTGTCAATTTTATTTCAAAGAATATCAACAAGTTGTGCGAAATTGTAAAGAAACATTCAGTTATTAATATCTTCTGTCATATAATATTACAAAATATTATTTTTCATCGTCCACATTGCCAGAACAATATCGTGGGTGACACTTTTCGTAGAAACAACCGAAGCACAAATTTTCGAAGCACCACGTACATTTTATGAAAACAACCGTCTTGCAGGGGCACACTTTCTTCATGAGCGATACCGGGAAACACAATCCTTTTGCATTCAAAATGATTTCTCTTGCATCTGCTAATTTCGATGTGAATCATGAGTAACTAATCACGCTTTCAAAATTAGGTGCGCTGAATTGATGTAGGATTAGAGAATGTAATTTTATCCATTCTTCCCCTGAGGCGATCTCTCTATTGTCTTTCATTAAGTTTGGAGCATTCTGAATAATTTTCGTGAAGATTTTCACCTGCCGGTAAAAATAAACATCGCAGGGCTGGCAATAAGGAGTGCACTTTGGTGGGACCATTTTTAGGGTGCAGGTGCTCGCTTTCCTTTCATCAGTGAATAGATGATCGCATAAAGTTGAATCTGTTTGCCCTCCCCACGAATCGATAATATACAAAAAAAATTCTGTCCCACATACGGAAGAATTACAGAACGCCAAAATTCTTCGTACGCCAGTTTCGTGAACTTACCGGATTTTGTGCAGGACACGACTACATTTCTGTATTTCCCAGGTAATTCGTCTACTCGTTTTTGAACGTTAGGACCAAATTTTCTGGACAGTTCTTGCATACATAAAAAACATACAGGCGCAGGATTCGAACACGGTATCCTCAGCGCGGTAGCCGTGAACATTTACCGCTACGCTACGGTGACAAGGCGCGCAATGAACTTCAAAATCGGTTTTCTCAAAAACCAAGGCCCGTCGCTAAAAACCCAGATAGCCAGATACTCAGGGTAGGTTCCTCTGTAACATATTTGAAGCGCACCAAAATCCGTGTGTTACTGTATAGAGGGACCCCTTGTTAAAGTTCTTACTTTGGGTTCATCATTTTCGTGCTCCATATTTCAGATGATTTCTAAACTCTGAGTGTTTATGTTTAGTATTACTACTATATTTACTAATTAACTGGAGTTCCATTTTTTCTTTAGTCATCATTCCCACGAATTCGTCTTCTGTGCCACGTGCCAACCTTTACATCTCAGAGTAGCGCCTGCAATCTATGTCCTCAATTATCTGTTGCTTTTTCTACAGTTTTTCTCTCTATAGCTCCCTCTAGTACTGTGGAAGTTATTTCCTTATATCTTAACAAATGTCCTAGCCCCATCGTCCTGTCACTCTTATCAGTGTTCTCTATAGATTCTTCTTCATTCCATACCTTATCAGACACATAATTTTCAACATTCTTCTGTAACACCACATCTCGAATGTTTTCATTCTCTTGTGTTGCGGTTTTCCCACAATTCATATTTCACTACCATACCGTCCTGTTCTCCAAAAGTACAATCTCAAAGATATCTTCTTCCAATTAAGATCTGTGTTTCATACTGGAAGACTTGTCTTGGCTAGGAATGCCCTTTTTACCGTTACTAGTTTGCTTTTTATATCCTTCTTGTTCTGTCGGTCGTGAGTTATTTAGCACAGTTTCTTAACTTCATCTAGTTTGTGATCACCAATCCTGATGTTAAATTTTCTGCTGTTCTCATTTTTACTGCTTCTCATTACCTTCGTCTTCCTTTAATTTACTCTCGCTCAATATTCTGTGCACATTAGACTGTTCATTCCATTCAACAGATCATGTTATTCGTCTTCACTTTCACTGAGGACAGAAATGTCGTCCTTTTCACGCATGCCTTTTCATCCTGAATTTTAACCACATTCTTGAACCTTGCTTGTAATTCTACTTCCTGGTAAACAGTTACTCACCCGTGGAAGGGGACTGTAAACTCTATAGGACTTAAACAGACGCTAACCGCTGATTGTACTGACAAAAGCCTCACAACGTATTTATTCCCTTATGAACTTTGTTGTTAAACATGAATTTATTAGTCTTTGGATCCCGTAGGTAATATTCCAAAAAATAATACTAGGAGGAACAATTTACGTTTTACATTATTCGGTCGTAGTATAGCACAGGAAGGAGTGAGATATTAATCAATAAAAATCTTTGGCCACTTACCAACGACGCAAATATTTATTTTAATGGATTTCAAAATTAATTGCCAACGCATTCTGAATCATATCTGGTTGACAATTTGCTTTACTCCTCAGTGAAATTCTCATCGTGTAATAGTATGATATATGTCGTGTGTGTGTGTGTGTGTGTGTGTGTGTGTGTGTGTGTGAGACAGAGAGAGAGAGAGAGAGAGATGAAGTGAAAAACATTCAGCATAGTTGAGCAAAATTAAAAAAAGGAAACCCTGGGGAATCATGTAAATGATTTGTTGTGTTGGCATATTTCCCACCAACGAGGTGTACTATAACACTGACCGGGTCCACATGAAAGTGAAAGGTCGCAATTATGATCCATGGAACATGAAAACTGACGAGCTAGTTTCTCATCTACAATTCTTCTACCACAAATTTTCGTAGGATTTTCACTGTTAAGGAAGGATATTGCAAAGCTTGTTCATGTTAGCTATTTGTCGTAAATCACGGTGTAGGGGTAGGTAATTTTAGTCCTTTTACTTCTACACACTCACAATTTAAGAAAGAACATATGGAATCGCACCCTACCAACAAGATGAAAAGAGCATTACTCTGTTCAGATGAGAAGTAAGTGGAACAAAAGTCAGTTAATGAACAGTGCCTCAAAGCATTACTGGTGTGACATATTATCTCTAGGAACATCGCACAAATCGAAAGCAATCGGTGGGCTCGCAATATCAGAATTACGTCGTAAGCAGCTAAACGCTGTTTAATATTTTAAAAATACACGTTTAAATTAATAGCACACTGTTGGTAATACAAGTAATTTAGAGTACACTGGTGGTAATACACGTATGTTTCTCAACACCTTCAACGTACATATTCCGTGGCAAACATCCACCTTCTTGCGATAATACATACATTTTGCCCTAAATCGTATTTCTTGTTGGTTTCTTCTTTAGTAGTTTCAGACACGAAGACAGTGAAAATCATAAAAAAATCTCTACCACAAGAGTTGGGAATGGCATAATGGCCATAAATGCCTTGCAATGACTCCATGAAAATTTAAAAATTCCACCGATCATTGAACGATGCTGATACCTTTATTTCATTAGGAGATGAAACTTACTGACAGTAGCGTGGAAATACCGAGATCATGCAATACTAGTTTAAGGCGACATTATTCTACACAGCATAGACTGAGACGTCTATTGATTCATTACATAGAGTACGGACGGGCAGTCTTTTGGACATTTTTTCGGAAAACTGTCTTGAACAGATAGATAACTCATATGCAATGCAAATATTTTAGAGCTTGTTGTTTCAAACAGACCTAACCTAATCGATGGTGACAATATGTAGAGAGGGATTAGTGATTATGATATCATACAGAAAATGGCTACTGAAGTTAATAAATCAGTCAAGAAGGCTAGGAGAATATTTTTGCTGCAAAGAGAGAATAAGAGTTGTTAGCATCCCACTTGGATAATGAGGACATCATTTAGGTTCAGTATGATGGACGAAGGGTAATTATGGGCAACGTTTCAACGGACTGTAAATCGCGCACAGGAGAACTATATGCTGAATAGATACACTAAGAATGGTAATACTTTGGACGGTTTAATAACAAAATTCGGAAAGAAGCGAAGACTGTTGCACTCTCGCTTCCAAAGGCAACACGGATATGACCATGGGGAAACATAGGCAGAGATTCGTCAGTCTCTAAGAAGATCGATTCGGGAAGCATACAACAACTATGACGGACATACCTTAGCAAAAGACTGCGAGAGGCCGAGAAAATTCCGGTCCGATGTAAAGTCGCTAAGCGATTCGAAGGCTTCTGTTAAGTCACTCGTTGGTTAACCTGGTGTGGTAACAGAAGACAGTAAGAGAAAATCTAGTCGTTCGTGCAGGAGAATCTTACATACATACCGTCGTTTGACTATCGCACAGACTCCAGCATGGTGGACATAGTAAAAGGCATTTCTAGCGTATAGAAGCACCTGAAAGTATCGGAAGACATAAGTCGTCATGTTTGGAAGGTACCACAAATCAGTTTTACGAAGAATACTCTATAGCACTGGACCGTTACTTAGCTTGCATGTATTGCAGATATCTTGCTCAGCGCAAAGTACCAAGGGACGGGGAAAAAGTGCAAGTGTCGTCCATATACAACACGGGTAACAGAAAGAAACCGCAAGTTACAGACCGATATTCGTAACTTCAGTTTGCTGCAGAATGTTTGAATATATTCTCACTTCAAATGTAATAAATGTTCTAGACCACAAAAATCTTTTGTCCACAAGTCAACACGGATTTAGAAAGCATCGTTCATACGAAACTCAGCTTTTCCTTTCCCCACGTGTTATTCTGCGAACCGTGGATGAAGGTAATTAGGCTGATGCCATATTCCTAGATTTCCTCCTGCAGACTGTTAGTGAAGATAGGAGCACACGGAATGGGTTGCTAGTTACATGAGTGGGTCGAGGACTTCTTAAGAAATAGAACCCAGTTTGTCGTCGTCGACACCGACGGTTAGTGTTCGTCAGTGACACGATTATCGTCAGGCTCCACCAGGGGAGTGTGATACGACCTATACTATTTTCTATACACATAAAAGATCTGACTGAGGAAACGAACAGTAGTATGCGGCTTTTGGCTGATGATGTGTAGGGGAAGGTGTTCTTGGTGAGCTACTGTAGGGGATACAAGATGACTTAGACAAAAAATTTTGTTGGTGTGATGAATGACATCTAGCTGTAAATGTATAAATATGTACGTTAATGCACGTGAGTAGAGAAAACAATTGAATAACGTTCGAATACAGTGAGAATAATGTGCTGCTTGACACTGTCACGTCGTTTAAATGTCTAGACTTAACGTTAGCGGTTTGAAATGGAAAGAGCTTGTGAAGTCTGTAGCAGAGAAGGATGTTGGCTTCGGTTTATTGAAGGTCACCTCTAAAGGAGAGCACGTATAGACGTCGAGTGCGACCTATTTTTGAGTACTGTTGAAACGTTTGTTTCCCTGTCAGGTCGCATTGAAGGAAGACATGAAAACAATTCAGAGGCGGGCTGCTAGATCTGTTACCGATAAGTTCGGTCAACCCGTAAGTAGTACGGAGATGCTTTGGGAGCTCATATGGGAAGGCGTGGAGGGAATTCGACGTTATTTACGAGGAACACTTGAGAAAACTTAGAGAACTGGCATTTGAATCTTTGCAGAAAGATTCTACTCCAACGACCGCACAGTTTGCATAAGGATCACGAACGTGTAGACGTAGATACAGATTAAAACTGGACTCGGTACCGGATTTCGACCCAGGGATCTCTGCCCTTCGAGAGCCCATGCTCTACCAACTGAACTACCCAGCTGCGACGCAATTCCCGTCCTCAGTGGTTTACTCATGCCAGACCCCATCTTTTACATATCGGAATCGTTATTAGTTGTTCTAAAAACAGTTCTGGGTAAAATTCTATGTGAAAATCTCATTGTGTGACAGGTTGCTACTAATGATACTGCCGTGTCCTATAAATGGAAACATTCGGTTGAAGAGAGACCACTTTACCTACCAACCGCTAGTTGAGAATCGCCAAAAGATGCAGGAGAAAACAAGAGTGGGATTTTAATAGCATCTGCAATAAAAAAGAAAAAAAGACTTATGGGAGAAAGCACGGTTTGTAGAATTAAGCTACTGGACAATCACATTAGCGGTCTTTTATAGCATAAAAATGCTGATTTTTGCATCCCAAGTTATTCCTTCCACTACCTTCAGGCTCCCCCTGTATTGCTCATAACGAACATATATAATGATGACTGATTTCTCTTCCGGTATCGTCAGATGCTTTAGTTAAGAATTGGAACACTGGAAGACAGAGTGCATAGTCGGAAGTTCATAGAAAATGCAGACATGGAGTATTTAAGAGATTGTACTCTCAAGATATAATACGAGATGTAGAAGCAGGAGGCACTCTACCATCAAATTTTCCTCTGGAGAGCTACAAACAGGAAGAGAACATGATGCACGGTAATGGCTGCCGGCATTGCGTCATTACAGACCAGCAGTAAAGGGAGGAAGTGCCGAGGAAAGATCCGTCAGCACTTGACTTCGCAGAAGGGTGGGGGGTGGGGGGGTGGGGGGGGGGGAGGTAAGCATGATATTTACAGCGTACTCAGTCGTGACCAGAATCCGTAACGATTACAAGAGGACCCGGCTTCGTGTTGGTTCCACAATTAGACATTACACAATGTTGACCGTCGACAGAACAAGAGAAGACTGCGCATTAACAGTGTCTGTAGTGCCAGGAACGGATAAGTATTAGGTGACAGAGTGGATGGCACTTTACGTGTCAAAAGCTCTGTCAACATTTGTAAGAATGAAGAGACCACTATATGACGAGGGATAGCGGTTCTACAGCACTCCAAGTTCGAGCATACATACGGTGATTAGTGGACCGAAACAGAATTAATACACTATTTCCATTACATTTTCTTAAATTTTTTCTGCTATCCTCTTTCTTGTTTCGTAAATACTTCTAACTAGTTTAGCGTCCGTTGCTCCGTTGGCATAGACTGTATGGCCTGCAGAGATTTTTTTGTTTTTATTTAATCTAATTTTTATACTGTTCACAAACTGCAAAGCCTCTAAGCTTTCAACGCTAATTACAGTCATATAAGCATCGTCTTTTCCGAATGAACTTATGGCGAAAAGCGATTATGGTAGTTGTTATTCATGCATTTTGAGTTCTTGTGCATATATTTCCACAGCAACTTTCACCCCCTAACAAATATTTCTTTATTTCTAACTGAGAAGTAAAATACCAATGTAGCTTTAAAATGTAAAAAAATATTTTCTTAAAAATCTTCATCACCCGCTGCACTCCTTTAGCGGTTGAGTTTTCAGAAAGACTAAAACACATATTATTTTATTTCTAACCGAGACGTCAAGTAATAGTTGTCATAGATGTAGCCTTAACAGTCCCTTAGAAAATCTTCATTAATTATTTATTTTTAAAAAAACTTTCACCCACTATTTTACTCCCTTACTTTTTGAATTCCCAAAAATGTTGTAACACGTATATTTTTTATTTCCTGTCAGAGAAACCAAATATCAGTTTTCGTAGTTGTACCGTCAAAATTCCGTTAATAGCGTCACACTTTCAAAAAGCCTTTCATCCCCTATTTCACCCCTTAGGGGCTGAAATATCACGATCGCCTCTTAAACGATGCTACAGTGTAAGATCCACACCCTTTCCAGGCTCGAAGTCTCTATCCCTAGGGATTTGGGCTGGCCGTTGATAAGTCGGTGAATGTCTGACTCTGTTTCACCCCCTTAGGGGTTGAATTTCCAAAAACTCGTATTTTTTATCTGTAATTGAGAAGAAAAGCACCAATTTTCTAGGATTTAGCTTTAAAAGATGAACTTTAATCCCCTATTTCACCCCCTATTTGTTGAATTTAAAAAAACAGTGCCATTTGTTTGTTTTACTTATAACAGGGAAGCCAAATAAATATTTTCAAAGATTCAGCTTCTAAAACGCCTTAACACTGAAATATTTTCATAAAAGTTTTCTTCCCCCATTTCATCCCCATGTGTGTTGAATTTGCAAAAAACAGTGAAACATGTATTTTGTTTCTAACTAAGAATACAAATTTAAATTTTCATACATTAGCTTTAAAAATGCTTCCATAATAAAATATTATCATAAAAAGTCTCATGCCTCAATTCACTCTATTACGGGTTCAATATCCAAAAACAATGAGACCAGTATTTTTTAATATCTTACCTAGAAGTGAAATACCAATGCTCACAGATGCATCTTTAAAAATGCTTGCTAGTTATTTATTAATGATACATTTTTTTAAAAAAGGCTTTCACCCAACCCGTTGGGTTAAATTTGCAAAAATGCCGAAACACGTATTTCTTTATTGCCAGTCGAGATATCAACTACCAATTTTCATAGGTCTGTCTTCAAAATTGCCTTAACAGCGACATTTTTCAAAGAAACCCTTCATTCCGTATTTCACTTCCTTAGCGTCGGAATTTCGAAAAATCCCTTTTTAAACGACACCTACAGTGTAAAATCCACACCTTCCCCAAATTTCAAGTTTCTGTCCTTAGCGGTTTGGGCTGGGCGATGGCGAGTCTGTCAGTCAGTCCGGATACTGCCCTTTATATAAAAAATTATGGAACCGTTTGCCTTTGTATCTACGCCATACCATTACCATATATTACTCTCTACTTCTTTTATGTCTTTCTTCCTCTACTTAGATTTCATTTAAGTATATGGTTAAATAGTGTAAACTAGTGCTGAAATTTCGGGCTGCCGAGTAAACTGTTTATGAAACAAGGAGCACATCTCTTAACTTACGGTACTACGGTCATTGTTGTGGTGATCTGCCCGAAGACTGTTTTCATACAGCTCTCCCTGCTATGTTATGTGTAAGCCTGTCACCTCTGAATAACTACTCCACCTACAGTCACTAGAATCGTTCTGCACTAATCAAGCTTTGGTCTCACTCTCCAATATTTAGTCCTTCCTACCCTCGCCCCCTCCCTGCACGCACAGACACAAACACATACACAAACACACACACACACACACACACACACACACACACACACACACACATACACACACACACACATTGTACCGCTCCACACCTCCTACGATTACTAAATTAATGAATTCTGTATGCCTCAGGATTCGTCCTATCAACAGATCCTCTATTTTTTCTCAGATTATATTATTCATTGCGTTTCTGCCCCTTCCCATTCAACACCCCTAATTATTTATCTAATTTTTCCTATTTATTCTGCAGTATTTTTTGCGGTACAAGAAGACTTCCAATCTTCAGTTAGTAGGTTCTACTATATTAGGGTAGACCAAGTAACTTTTACTCGTGTTTCTCTACACTTCAAAGTAACACAGACAAGTATCTCAAAACAAAGAACATTCCACCAATCGTTAAATCTCTCGACAATAAGAAGGCATACGAGAGCCACAGTGTGAACATATTCATCGTCGTAAAATCTCTTTCCTGCCAGATGTTTCTTCAGCTTTGCCGAAAGATGTAAGGTGTAAGACATGGACATCTAGAACAGTATACGTCTGTGCAGCCTTGAACAAATCCTTGGCACCAGTCCACTTCATCTGAAAGCGACATTGGATTTGGTCCGAATACCACTAAAATTCTACGGTAAATGTATGTGTAATTTAATGTTTTACCCATAAAAGTCGTACTGTCACCTGTAGTTCGACATTGGAGTACGTTTCCAGTTACCTCGTCATTTGACTTGTGCACTATAAGGCACATATTGCGAGTACCGCAATAGAACTGTGTCTGCAGTAAAACCGGAACACGTATTCTCTTCTGACAATGGTTGTGCAATGGTCTTAGCATGGGATGTCACGTGTTACTTAATTTCTGATGTCCCCACGCACCACAGTTGAAACTCTTCTCCACTCCTCTTGCCCAGATTTTTAGTGGCTCATATTTAGCAGGGGCGTTCAGTAGAAGATCTTAGCGATCGTTCGTAAGATACTACGTGCTTTCAAAGGGGTTGAATGCTGGGCGTGGGCGGAAGAGATATCTCCGTTGCAGTAGGCATCTGGTTGTCTTGGTGCCTTACCAAATGATCAGCACTCAGTATGCTTTACGACACACTTGTGAACATCGATATATAACGTTAGTACGAAAGAAGCTATAACATTAGTTCAAGTGGAAAGATGGAGAGGGTGGACAACACATTCTAACAAAGTTCACGCAGATTCGTATAACAAACAGAACCACTCTGCATTTTAAAATTTCACTACTGTTAAGAGTCTAGTCTCCTTTTCGGGCACCTTATTGACTGTATCGCAAGTTTTGATATACAGATAGTAAGTCTCAGACAATTCAGTGACCATCTTCAGATCCGTACTCACAAAATTTGCAACATATTAGATATTATACAGAATCTTGAGAACTCTCACATAGTGCAGATGAATGGTGCACAATCCGATGTGCATGAAGATCTTACCAAAGAACGAAGTGTTCTAAAAGCATATTAGACACTCATATATAAAAATTCGCCTCCTGCCTCCACAACGATGTAAGGTAATCATTCCATATTATTCTTGTTTAAGTATTTAACATTATAAAAGAAATTATTGCTGTTAAACCGAAATATAGACAATTTATAGATTTATACCAATGTGTGACTAGATAGCACATGACTAACACTAACAACAGTAGAGTCGATATTCTGGAAAAACATATTTAGATCGCCATCACCATTAAAACGACTTATTAACGCAATAACAACCGTTACTGACGAATCCTAACTAAAAAATAATAACACTGTGCAGTTTCATGATTTTCTTCGTATTACTCGCCCATTTCGTTCGTCATATTTGTCAGAAGATGCAGTTATGTTTGTGTTTACCTTTATCAACCGAATTCGCCGACGTAGCAAACGTTGCTAGATAATTAACTTACGCTAGGGCCAACCGAAATGCATAGAGGAATAAATTTTAAATTTTGAACCACATATATTTACAGGATAGTTTTTGTAAAGGTCAACGGTCATATTTCCGCAAAGTTATAAATGTATAATTATTACTTTGCGAATAATAATTTGGCTTACTATGTTACGTTTTACTTTAAAATGATCAAAACATTAATTTGCATGAAATTTTTTAATTTTAAATTGGGTTTTTTGGTTAGACAGTTGTGAATTTTATGTAATTCACAATGACTAGTGTTACAAATGGCTGTAATACCTACAAGGTCAGCAGTGGAAGTTGCTACTAATGAAATACAAGACGGAGCAAACGCTCTGTGTTGAACCCAGATCCCTTGGAGCCGGATGGAGTTTCTGGTGATGACACCCAATAAAAGACATGCTCCCGGCGGTACCGGTTTCACATCCGGACCCAAAAGGTCTGGCAGCGCTGTAGAGCATCGCGCACGCTGCTCGGTGAAGTTGTAGCTCCTCGGCCATACATCGCATTGACAGCTAGAGCAACTACTGTCACGGGGCCGGCAGAGAAAGGAAGAAGAAGGTCAGTTAACGGCTGAGGTACGGGATTTTACACTCGCTATGCCGGGCGTGTAGTGGTAGGTGTCCGCCTCCCATCACGTGGACGACAGCGGAAGTCGACGTTGTGTCACTACATGGAGCAACCCATCTCAACTTTGCATCCTTGTAGAATGGTGCACCAACATTATTTTTGCATCCAGCAGTTTAATACCTTCGGCCGGTTTTGAATCGTAGCCTGCGGCAGCAGAACCTAACACCTTACCTCACAAGACGACAGCGGAAGTCGACGTTGTGTCACCACATGAAGCAACCCATCTCAACTTTGCATCCTTGTAGAATGGTGCACCAACATTATTTTTGCATCCAGCAGTATAATACCTTCGGCCGGTTTTGAATCGTAGCCTGCGGCAGCAAAACCTAACACCTTACCTCACAAGATCTGATTCTCTTCCGATTGCCTCACTTACCACCTTATCTCACAGGATTTGATTTTCTTCCGGTTGCCTCACCTATACATATCCACGCTCCACAGGTACAAATCCAGGAATGTCTGTCTTACTTTAAGGCATCTATTTGATACTAGACTTCCTTTGGAGAAAAATTCTGTCTGTACCTTTTCCATTGTCGTATTAGCCCTGCCTCGTCCATCATGCTTTACACTGAGGCGCCAAAAGTCGTAGCGACATGCACATTTACAGATGGCGGTATCACGTACAAGAGATACATAACCTCAGTACTTTCACGAAACTGCAATTTGTAATCAGATGATATATGGCAAAAGATTTTAGATGTGATTATGACCACACGACGGGACTTAACATACGTTGAGCATGGAATCGTAGTTGGAGATAGACACATGGGACACTCTGTTTCGGAAATCGTTAGGGAATTCAATATTGCGAGAGCCACAGTGTCAAGAGTGCGAGTACCAAACTTCAGGTATTACCTCACACCACGGACAACGCAGTGGCTGACAGCCCTAACCTAACGACCGCGAGCAGCGGCGTATGCGTAGAGTTGTCAATGCCAACTGACAAGCAACACTCTTGAAGAATTCGTATACATCAGTGAGGGACGTACAACGAACGTACCCTTTAGGATAGTGCGAGGAAATTTGGCGGTTCGACTATGGCACAGACTCCACGAAGCCACGGACCCAGGCTATCAACAAGGCACTCTGCAAGTTTGTGATGGCTTCAAGTGTGTTTACATGGAATTGACTGGGTCCTGGTTTTGTTAAGCTACTTGGAGACCATTTGCAGCCATTCAAGGATTTCACGTTCCCAGGCAACTATGGAATTTTTATGGACAACAATGCTCCAAGTCACAGGACCTCTGTTATTCGCAATTGGTTTGAAGAACATTCTGGACAGTTCGAGCGAATGATTTCAACACACAGATCTCCCGAGATAAATCCCATCGAACATTTATGGGACTTAATCGAGAGGGCGTTTCGTGCACCAAATCCTGCACTGGTAATAGTTTCACAACTGTGGACCTTTGTAGAATCAGCACAGCTCAGCATTACTGAATGGGACTTGGACTGACTTCCTGCGTCCATACCATGTGGAGATGCTGACTACGCCGGGAAAAAGTAGGTGCGACACGATATTATGAAGTATCTCATGAATTTTCTCACGTCTGTGTTTTGTACTTACATCAGAATTTCTACATTTCGATTAATATTCGTCGCTAATCTCATTTCTGCTGCTCGTTAAATATTTCACTTTTCTTTGCTTTACTATACTATACATACATGGGCTATGATCAGTAGACTATTTATTGCATTCAACATGATTCCTAATTGTTCCTCTCTCTCACAGCGAAGTTATACGTACGGGAGGCCAATAATAATATATCTCCACTTAGTGACACTGACCAGAACCGAATAAATTTCTTACGACGTCTGTTTAGGAAAAAAGATTGCAGTGCCTCTCCTCTTTGTTTCACGCTGTCGGGGATTTAGTGCCACAATGGAAGGAACTAGGTAGATCTGTGGATAGTACGAACTAAGTCAGACACAGGTCAACAACGCATTCTAGTGCCTTTACTCCTCAGCTATTGAGGGCTGGACTGCAACAATAAATGTTGGTAAAATCTTTATCTATTTGAAACCGTTTTGAAAAAAAGTAAGAGCAAAATAGCAATGCGTTTTTCCTAATTTTTACGGTTGCACAACATGTGGTGGTGGGGGGGGGAGGGGGGTGGTGTGTTCTCGGTTTTATGATTTGTGTGCTGCCGACTCCGGAATCTCAAGCAACGAATAATCCATTTTCCACTTGCAGGAGGAGCACTATTATTCCTAGGTGTAATTTGGGCAAAAAAATAACTGGACTTCTAGTAACGTAAACTGGAAAGCCTGCCGTTGTCTCGAACAGTTCTGCTACATGTTCAGTTAAAATTGTGAATCACTGTGAATCAAGATTTACCGTGGGTTTCAGCCAATTTTGAAGTGTGATTCGCTGATAACCCAGCGTGATTCTGAATTTTCAATGACAACGAGAGTGCTTCCGCAAGCGCAACGACAATTTCATCGAGAAGTTTCTGAAGAAACAAATTAATATGTTTCAACCAAGAATACAATTCATTAATGAACAGAAGCTTAACGTGCCAAACTCGTAGATGAAAATGTATTTTGCATGTGTTCGATTTGAAACCTAGCACTGACATATCCTAATAAACAAATGGCCCAGTTCAGGTACAGAAGTTGATTAGACGGCGTCTTTGCTCCAACCTAGATATGTCAGCAAACTGCATGACACCGACTTACTTGACAGCTGAAAATATTAGGAAAGACAACAGAAAAGGGCCTTGTGACCTAAACCAAGAGAATTCTTTTTAGGCAAAATCTTCACAAGGTACTAGATACCACGAAGAAAGTCAGTACTGGCGTAAACATACTTATAAAGGCACTTCTTTGCAAGTTCAAACAAAGGAAATCTTCAAATACAAAGAAAAGAAGACTGTAAATTTCGGTTGAAAGATATTGTAATTCCAAGATTCTACTGAAGGCGAGTGTAAAATGAAAATATTGAACGCGAAAATTGAAGATTTGGCCCTGACTGACAACCCCCTGAAGCAGATATTAGGGTCTCTTAATGGTGCTATTATCTCCTCCTTCTTACTTTTTAGCATACAAATAACAACATAAAAATAAATGAATGAATGAGGGAACTAGTAACTACAAACTGATAAGTGTTGTTTCTGCTTGTACATTTATTGTGGATTAAAACCACTTTATATATTACAAATGTTTATATATCATTGCCTAATGAACATAAAGAGATACAAATGAATTTCCTAACAAATATGATTGATCAGTTGTTGCCCCTTTTTATGGCTATGGTATCTAATATAATTAACACGAGATGACTGACATCATCTACGTATGAAACAGTAGAAGACACTACTTTCAAAGGTGACGTACAGTGGTGTGCACCCTCAGTGGACATAAAATTTACGTGATCACAGCTCTTCAGCTTTATAGCCCTACGAAGCCAAAGCAATTAGCAATATCACCGCAGGTACTGAGTCCGGTGCATCGGAGTGATGGTTTTCATACATGCCTGCGACAACGGAAGAACTCCAGCCGCAAATTATAAAAAGAAAACTCACTCAAACACTAGGACAGCTGAAGACGGTCCTCTGACTAGTATAATCTAATACTGTCTTCTCCTCTCTGTGTCCTACAGACGAGAAATGCGAACTCCCAGCCACAAGGACGGAGTTCAGATAACATCTCATCATGAGTATAGGCAGAAGAAGTACTCTCACTCACTGAACGCTGCATACTCAACGATGACTCCCTACCTGGACACAAAGTCCAGAATCATATAAGTTCGCAACAGTACAGTGCCTATCTGTTCTAACTACAAAATCTTCTGAGAGCAAAGACAGCAAGTGCGCCTGTAGCAAAAAAAGCTGATACTGAGTGACCGTCAGAGACGGGCGCTCAAAACAGAAGACGTCTTTCTCTCCACCGTTGGCTTCACAGCAAAGCTCGGGTCTCGTCGCTTCTAACTGCTGAAGGCAAATCATATTCTCGAAACCACGGAATATTCTCCCTCCTTACTGATTCTTCCGAACACCGACCAATAAAATTTTATAGTCTTTTGTCGTCCAGCGCGGAAAGTTTGCGAGGAAATACCTATCCTCGTTAGTTGGGAATACAATGGTACGCTTCTGAGAGTAAAAATCCTCGGAAATAACCCAGCCTGCGTGATTTCCGGGGTAACGCTTCCTCGTTCTTTCCTCATTCCTCTCTGCTGTGTCCAAGAATTTCCGAGTTTCCGAAGTATTATCCGTTTATCCTTCTGACCCCGCTACAACACCGGCAGGCCGTCGCTGTATTGTGCCTCAGCCCTCAGATGCCTCGACCGTCCGTCTTCGATACTTCCAGTGTCAAACAGTACCAACACACCCGTGCGGGCTTTTCCGCGCAGGGCTTGAGTTACGCCTGCTGTTTCATTTCCAATGGCGTTCCAACCTCTGCTTGTACAGGCAATCATTCATTACGCCATTTTGATATTAAAAAGTCCGTCACCTTTCATGCGATAAGCATTAACAACTATTTACAGGGTGTACGTGACAATGTCAGTCTTCTTTAAATATTCATACATACGATGTACAACCTATCAAATGATACCTAATTCCGGTTGTAAATCACAGCAAAGTATGAAGATAAGTCCTTGAAAGGTGCGAAATTATAGGCACCTTACATAATGTTCAAAAATTTTATTTTCGGGAGAGAAAACCCCACTTGGACGATTACATTTCGTCTCAAATACAACACAATGATCATCAGTAATGCAGTTATTTCATAAGATGCACAAAATTATGTAATGGAAACGTCCTACCTACTTTTATTACAGAGAGAGAGAAAGAGAGAGATAGATCGAGAGAGACGGGGGAGGCAGGGAGGGAGGTAACTGAATCAATCAAGAGATGACAGATATGTTACTCACAACTGGATACCGTTATTTACGTGCACACATGGGTTCGAACTGATCACGACTAAAGTCTATTTTTCACTACAATTTGAACATATACACGACGTGGGAATTTGCTCTGTATAAATGTGACTCGAAAGCAAAATGACCTACATGAAACGAACGTGCTATACATGGAAAACAAAGATTAAGTCAAAAAAATAGGGTGATCTCACTGCCGGAAAAAACAATTGGTACACACCTTTAGAGGTTTCCAGATCGCTCAATATTTTTTGTTACAATAGTGCATATGGAGTTTATGAAATGATTGCGTTTACAGATCAATAATATAAGCAATTCTGAGACACCAGACATCGACCCATGCTGAAATACCCACATTAGAGAGTGGAGTAGCCTCTGAGGGCAGCAATGCACACACTGACTCTAGAATCCAGTTGATCGTACATATGGCGAATACAGTCGTGGAGTATGTCATGCCAAGGCTCCTCGACCTTTTCATGTAGTTCTGCAAGGATTGTTGGTTGACGAATCCCACGAGTGAGTTCTCGTTGTATCATATCCTACACCTGCTCGAGTGGAGATAAATCAGGCAATCATACAGACCAGGGATGTTACTGCACATCTTGCAGAGCACGTTAAGTTTCCCGGCCAGTGCGTCTGCGGGCATTACCCCGTTAGAACAGCAAATCACCTTCCTGTTGCAAGAACGGCGAAAGAACAGATCTATCAAGACTGCACTTATCGAACGTTGGTTAGCGTCTCCTCAGAAGCACCAAAGGTGAATGAGAGTTTTAGCTTATGTCACCCCAGACCATAGGGCCTGGGATGGCGCCATTGTGTCCTGGACAAATGCACTCTACAAGACAGCGCTCACCAGGACTTCTTCGTACCCGCAAACGAGCATATCTTGCTTGCAGGCATAATAAGCTTCATCGCTGAAGACCGCGGCACCTCACTCCATTTTCCAAGTGATCTGATGCAACAGTCGAGCCGTGGACGTCAATGCTTTGGCATGAGTGGAAAATGGGATACCCCGTATTCCCACTTCTAATAGCCAGTTCACAACAGTTCGAATTGACACGTCTGTGCTCACAAGCCCTCTTATCTGTGCTGTGCTAGTTGTACAATCTGCCATTGCTGCTTTTACAACACGACTATTCTGGCGGGCATCTGTGCTGCTTGGACGTCCATATCCTCGTCAACGAGTGTGAGGATGTTCACGTGACCACTGATACCAGGATCGTTGCACACCTGACACAGCACATCCATCCAGTGTGGCAGTTATCCATCAGGACCACCCCACCATTCGGAATGCTACAGTTTGACTCGTTTCAATCTCACCTGGTTAGCTGTAGAATCACGAGAGCGTCTCCTTAGCATGGTTCCCTGCTTGCTTCACACTTCTGCATCACACTGAGCTGTGTCGCTGTGACAGTGCCCTTCTAAAGGGTAGACTCAGATGGCGTATCGTTACCTATGCCACTACGCTATCTCTTGGCGGACGACGTTGAAGTAATTATCTGTATATCTACTGTCTCCCACGTGGCTGATGCCATCATCGGATCACAATCGGAGTGACTTCCTGTTCTGTCCTTCTCCCTCAGCCCAAAGTCTCAGCTCTATGAGATATACTAATGGCGACTACAACTACTGTACTTTGGAAGGTAAAAAATAGTTGGCCACCGCTGCCCTTTCGGCGTATGAAACAAGTCGATTTTCTTGAAATTCTGCATTGGCAAGAATCCAGTGCATATAGAACCGAGTGGTTAAGATAATACTCAAGAATGGTGTGTTACCCCTACAAGATGAGAGACGATATTGCATTTTTCATACATTAAAACGTACTTCCCATGCTTGAAGATGTAATGCTGTTCAGCAGTACCCTTCCATTGAACTTGATGTTTGAAAGTTAACAGTGATCTGTAAACTGTCGTTTCCTCTAGTAATGTCCATTAGAGCAGTACCTAGGAACTAGATCTTCGTAGCCCTGTTGTATATGCAAGAGTAAGGCCTTGTCGACAACTATGCTTCCCCAGAGAAAAGTACTTTGACTTCTAGATTCGACGACGTCTGGTAAATTACTTTCTTGGCTTCTTTCACTATGCTTTTTGGGATCTGGTGGATACCATACAGTTCCCAAAGGAAATGACAAGAATACAAATCGACCTTGTTACAGCCCAAATATCTGATCCTGTCTAATACAACTGAGCTGAGGCAGAAGTCCCAGAAGTTTGCACTATTTATACACCTCAATGGTAATCGCCGTTTCCTTCTTCTCGTTCATGTGTACAACATATTTCCTTCCACGTCGGTTCCCTGTAGAGTCTTCAAATTTCTGTTTCTTAACCGCCCACATAATTTTCTTAATCATTCAACACAATGTCGCTGACGATTTGTTGCTACCACACTTCTGAATTTCCCACTGTTCCAGACAGGGCCGGATTTAAGATTATTAACGTCCTAGACTTTTGTAATGAAAATTCAGACTCAAGTCCAAGCAAAAATCACTACTTCACTTTTAAAAATAATATCTTATAAAATATGATAAGCAAATATGTTTGACAGTCAATGCAAAATAGCGAAAATTGTGTAACAAAACGGATATTTTATAATTACATATTTAATTGGAATAAAATATTTTCTTGCAATACCTCATTAACAATTGAGTTGACCTGAATATAGTTAACTCAAGAATCGGTAACACGAAGTAAAAATTTTACGAGTTCTACCATGGATGAAATGGAATATGAAGAAACAAGTTTTTTTCTACAAAATTGAATGCAGTCCCAACAGTTAAAATTTCGTTACTTAGTCTTTCAAAGGCTTAGCAACCTACTCAGCTGGTGGGCCACGCGTTTGACTGGGTGCTACCGGGAACATTATGCGAGGAATCTCGAAGTTTGAGACGTAAAGTCTTATGTAATTCGTACCAGTGACACACGAATGTTACAACAAAGGCAACTGTAACTGTTTGTGGTGCAGATCTATTTGTGGTGGTGTTCCCTGATCTCCAGCTTAGATTGCCTACACATAAGTACTACCTTGTTCCTTGATTCACTTAAGCAGTGCAGCAAATGTCATTCGTCGATATTTTTTCAATGGTTTAAGTCTTACTTTTCGCCCCAGGAGACTCTTTATATGTTCGAATGCTCTTTCTGTCTGCGATTGTTCCTTCAAAGTGCTTCGCTCTATACTGGTTACTTTGCTTTTGAGGTAGCTTAGTTCTTACACCTTTGTCATCATCCCCCTTTTGAAAGTCGTATTTGTATCTCATTTCGGTTGCTTCTCATTGCTTTCGTCTTTCTTTGAATTACTTTCGGTGCATCTTATTTCCAGAACAAGAATCCATTCCCTTGAAACTGTGCTGTACATCTTTCTCTCACTTTCACTGATTGTAGCAAAACCTTCTTCGAAACGTATAATGGATATTACATCACTCGAATTTCACGCGTCTTTATATTTCCTTAATTATTTAAGTTTCGTCTTCAAAGCGCTGGTAAAATTGCTATAATATTGTCTCTTTACGTCATTATATTGATTCAGATGCGCAATTAACAGCTTTTATGACGATCAGTAACAATTTCAGTACTATTTTACGTTATAAAGATTTGGTCGATGGCGCGCATTGTTTGAATAACAGATGTATTCTATGTGCAATGAGAATTCCAAATCAGTTATGACAGTATGTGTACATGAAGCTAAGCTACTCAGTTTAAACTTTGTTTTAATTGTAAGTAGTTGGGAGTCATCCAATGTCGAGTCGGCGACGCAGCATCTTAGGCGGTGACGGAGAATGCAGGCAAATACCTTAGGCCGGAGCAGCGGCTACACTGCGGCTGCCCCTAATTGTGGAGGCCGTGTTGCGGGTGGCGTAGCGGCAGGCGCTGTGCTCGCTCCCCTTCGCCGTGTCCACAAGTCTGCGGTTTCCCGAGGACGACGGGGCAGGTGAGATCCGAAACATCTCTCTCAAGGTCCCTCACTCACCAACCAAATGTGATTCAAGAAAGTGTCGTCCACAGCCTTCAAGTATTTCAACCGATTCTGGGTAGAGTCATTCAGTATGGAAAGACAGCGTATTTCTAGAATTCTTATTTTGTGGGCCGTGGGCATACGCATTTACGTCATAGTTGATAAAGGCATTAAAAATTCCATCTCTCCAACTATCTGGAAAAGCACTTTGACATCACCATACTATTTTCTCTTTATTGATTTATGAAATCGTCAGTGATGTGCCTTTACACAAATTTACAATTTTGGTTTGCCTTCTAGGTATGAAGACAGTGCGATATAAAAAGATATAGAGGCATGATCTTTTTTTAAAGTTCTGCTGAAAGGGCACGTTCCTACACACCATGCTACATTCTCATTCTGATACCATCTCGTCTGCAGACAAAGCGCTGTAGCTACTGTGAGTGAAAACTGTTAGTATTATGATCCAATATCTCTAATGACTATGACTCGGTCTTTCGCAAAATCAGGTAGACGGAGATTAGCTGCACGTGTGTGCCCTCTAGGCATGTTTTGTAACTGCATCCATCTGAAAAGATTAAAGAACGCAGGCACACTAATTTGGCATCACGCTCTCTACACCACTATTCATATACAGAAATGGCTTTTTTCTGTACTGGCAATAAGCTGTCATAAGGAG